>NC_140576.1:9750000-10407500 GCF_057381845.1 Rhamphochromis longiceps
GAGGATCGCAAGTTCGATTCCTGCCTGGGGCGTCTGTATCCAGTAAGGGTCCTAAGGCTAGACCCCCTATGCTAAGCAAGCCTACCGCCTACATGAGCGAGACAGATAAATATGAAGGCATGCCGGCTCGGACGTCGCCCGGATCAACAAGGTCCGCGTCAGGTGTTGAGGAACCAGGGCACCCTGACGAAAAGTGGGCTACTGGAACAAGAAGGCATCGGTGGGCAAGGGACGAAAACAGGGCGTTGTTGGAATGCTACTACGCAAGTAACCCCGGCGGAAGGGGCTACATGAATAGGATGAGGGACCTATGGATTCTTCGATACCCAACATCCACGATGACGGCGAAACAACTAGTAGCTCAGTGTTCCAACATTCGAAAGAAGGGACTGCTCTCACAGCTAGAGATTGACGAGGTACAACACAAATGCTACGGCAAGGAGGAGTCAGGACGCCAGGTCAGGGGGGAGATATCATCACTCCCACCCGAGATTGGGTACATAGCCCCAAGTGCGATAGGAGAAGGATCGTTGAGTGCGAGAGGAACTGACCTGAAAAATAGGATCATGGCCAAGCTTGAAACCTGGATCCCCCGTAGCCGGTTACCAAGATTACGTGAAGTACCCTCAGAAGGTCTGCTAGATGATGTTAATGCAGCACTACGGGCAATACCTACAACCACGATTACCGACACTAACAAGCTGATCTACAGTACGGCAGCAGTGATCAGTGAGATGCTTGGCTACAAGTTGAACAGCCACAAGGGGCAGTACCCTCCATGGAGAAGGAGGCTAGAGGGCAAGATCAAAGTAGCACGGAGGGAGGTTAGCCAACTAACAGAGTTGCAGAAAGGTGCGACAAATAAGGTGCCTAAGAAATACAGCAAGCTGTCCATACCTGAGGCCTTGGAAACTGCCAAGCAAAGACTCACAGCCTTGGCCAGCCGCTTGAGGAGGTACACCAGAGAGATAGAAGGCAGGAGAATAAACCAGCTGTTCTCCACAGAACCAGCAAAGGTGTACTCTCAGTGGCAAGGGAACAATAAGAGAACAGCACCACCAAGGCTGGAGACGGAGCAATACTGGAAGAGCATATGGGAGAAGGACGCAACCCATAACGGCAATGCTCAGTGGCTAGTGGATCTGAGGGCAGACCACAGCGACCTCCCTGAACAGGGTCCAGTAACCATCACAGTGGCAGATATCCAAGAAAGGGTCTCCAGTATGAAGAGTTGGACAGCACCAGGGCCCGACATGGTTCACGCCTACTGGCTGAAGAAGCTGACTGCACTCCACGAGCGTCTGGCAGCACAAATGAACCAGCTGCTAGTTAACGAGAGACACCCGGAATGGCTAACTGAAGGCCGGACGGTCCTGATCCCCAAGGACCCCAAGAAGGGACCGGTCCCCTCCAACTACCGACCAATAACCTGCCTCAGTACTACATGGAAGCTCCTGTCAGGCATCATATCGGCTAAGATGAACAGGCACATGGGTCAATACATGAGCGGGACACAGAAAGGAATTGGCAAGAATACCAGAGGTGCAAAACACCAGCTACTGGTAGACAGAACAATCAGCCGAGACTGCAAGACCAGACTGACCAACCTGTGCACTGCCTGGATTGATTACAAGAAGGCCTATGACTCAATGCCCCACAGCTGGATACTGGAATGCCTAGAATTGTACAAGATCAATGGGACCCTAAGAGCCTTCATCAGGAACTCAATGGGGATGTGGCGTACAACACTAGAGGCCAACTCCAAGCCCATAGCACAAGTTACCATCAAGTGCGGGATCTACCAAGGAGATGCTCTGTCCCCACTGCTGTTCTGCATAGGCCTGAACCCCCTCAGTGAGATCATTAACAAGACTGGCTACGGATACCGACTACGGAACGGAGCAGTTGTCAGCCACCTCCTGTACATGGATGACATCAAGCTGTATGCCAAGAGTGAACGAGACATCGATTCACTGATCCACACTACCAGGCTATACAGCAATGACATTGGAATGTCGTTCGGACTGGAGAAGTGTAGTCGGATGGTAACAAAGAGAGGGAAGGTAGTCAGAACTGAGGGGATTGAACTACCAGAAGGCAACATTGCAGACATAGAGGACAGTTACAAGTACCTGGGGATCCCGCAGGCAAATGGGAACCATGAAGAGACCGCTAGAAAGGCTGCAACCACCAAGTACCTGCAGAGGGTCAGGCAAGTCCTGAGGAGTCAGCTGAATGG
The DNA here is from genome assembly GCF_057381845.1 of Rhamphochromis longiceps. NCBI lineage: Eukaryota > Metazoa > Chordata > Actinopteri > Cichliformes > Cichlidae > Rhamphochromis > Rhamphochromis longiceps. Next base: position 9,752,240 of record NC_140576.1, read on the forward strand.
TAAGAACAAGATCCGGGCCATCAACACATACGCCCTGCCCGTGATCAGGTACCCTGCTGGGGTAATAGGCTGGCCAAAGGAGGAGATAGAAGCCACTGACATAAAGACAAGAAAGCTCCTGACCATGCATGGAGGGTTTCACCCCAAGTCCAGCACCCTGAGGCTGTACGCTAAGCGGAAGGAAGGGGGCCGGGGACTGGTGAGTGTCAGCACCACAGTCCAGGATGAGACAAGGAACATCCAAGAATACATTGGGAAGATGGCCCCAACTGACCGAGTGCTCAGTGAATACCTCAGGCAGCAGAAACCCAAGAAAGAGGAGGGAGACGAGGAACCATCATGGAAGGACAGGCCCCTGCACGGTATGTACCACCGGCAGATAGAGGAGGTGGCTGATATCCAGAAATCCTACCAGTGGCTGGACAAAGCTGGACTGAAAGACAGCACAGAGGCACTAATCATGGCAGCACAAGAACAAGCTCTGAGTACAAGATCCATAGAGGCTGGGGTCTATCACACCAGGCAAGACCCCAGGTGCAGGCTGTGTAAAGATGCCCCAGAGACAATCCAGCACATAACAGCAGGGTGCAAGATACTAGCAGGCAAGGCATACATGGAACGCCATAACCAAGTGGCCGGCATAGTGTACAGGAACATCTGTGCCGAGTATAACCTAGAAGTCCCGAGGTCAAAATGGGAGATGCCCCCAAGGGTGGTAGAGAATGACCGAGCTAAGATCCTGTGGGACTTCCAGATACAGACGGACAAAATGGTGGTGGCTAACCAACCGGACATAGTGGTGGTAGACAAACAGAAGAAGACGGCCGTAGTGATCGATGTAGCGGTTCCCAATGACAGCAATATCAGGAAGAAGGAACACGAGAAGCTGGAGAAATACCAAGGGCTCAGAGAAGAGCTCGAGAGGATGTGGAGGGTGAAGGTAACGGTGGTCCCCGTGGTAATCGGAGCACTAGGTGCGGTGACTCCCAAGCTAGGCGAGTGGCTCCAGCAGATCCCGGGAACAACATCGGAGATCTCTGTCCAGAAGAGCGCAGTCCTGGGAACAGCTAAGATACTGCGCAGGACCCTCAAGCTCCCAGGCCTCTGGTAGAGGACCCGAGCTTGAAGGATAAACCGCCCGCAGGGGCGTGCTGGCCTCCACAAACATCCCAAAAGTCCAAAAGACCACAGCAACGAAACGCATGAATAGTTCATATAAAGCCTACTGCCTCACTGGTTTCACAAAAACCTGTGCAAAGACCCATATTTTCATACTAAAATCTATCAATCAGAAAAAGAAAAATACAAACAAAGAGTCGTGATCAGTTATGCATGCATAGCCAGAGCATTGGCAGCCATCTAGGCTAGCTGGTGGTGGGCTTTAGCTTCATATACATACAAACATGAACAGTATCAATATTCCCATCAAAGTTTTGGCAAAAGTGAGATAAAGCATATTTCCCAAAGTTTGTTTGGGAGCCACATCACTAAAGCAGATAAACAAAAATGTCTAAGAGTAACTGCTTGCAGACATGTAGCACCGTGCTTCTGTGATATCTGATTTCTGTTGGGGGGAGGATTTGATTTGCCCCAATGATCAACTAGAGACCATCACAAGTGTTTTATGTGACACTGTTTTGCATCCACACTGCTGCACTGCATGCCAACGTATTACATTTGCTGGATTTTAAGGATGAAGTAAAAAACAACTACAAATGAGAATAAACTCATACACTGTTGTTGTTGTTGTTGCTCCTCCTCCTTGACTGCAGCACACAGCTGCACAAAAGTACAAATTTGTACTTTATGAACAATGTGGTCGTATTTCAGCTTCAAAGAAAAGTAGCCTCAAAGTCTTTTTCAGTGTATTCAATAAAGACATGAGTAAAATGTGATCACATAACTTGGTAAGATAAATCTGTTTTTTCACGTTAAAGTCCCCAAAAGTAAATTTTGCAATATTTTAAATTTTAACTTAGAAGCTAAATAACTTAAAAGTAAAACAGCATGAAAGCAATGGAAGTGCACTCTGTGGCACTGAGTAAACAGGGAGGTGACCTAGTCTATTTTACCATCCCAGAATTCAAAAGCCCAAACTAATACAAAGTATTTGTCCTTCCATTTGTTTAAGGCTCTTCTTCCATGTTGTAATGAAAAAGTAACCTTCAGAGGCTATGACTCATCAGTATGTGGTTTTCAGTGCAGCAGCGGTGGCTCAGTATGTACACAATTTGACTTTTCAAACAAGCACGTTTCTGTGTTTCAAGGTTACATTGACAACTATCTGTGCAGCTGGGCATTCTTTTTATCCCAGCATGGTTTAAAATGAGGAAACATCAGACAAGCATTTTGGGAAGTAACAAAATGCATAAACAATTACTCTAGCTGTACTGATGAATGTGACATGGATGTACAATAAGAATGCACATTTGTGAGCTGAAATTCCACTGGGTCTCACGAGTTTCCACTTTCCGCCTTTCGATTTATGCGATGTAGCTGCCTGTTGTTTGGCCTTATTAATTGCACCACTAACTAACCCATTTACCAATGTTCTTGATCAAAGAACGTGTTTATTGTTTCATATTGCTCACACAATGCACTTTTAGTATTCTATTTGAAGGAAATGCCACTGTTGAAAAAGTTCGATAAAACAGATTTGCAGTAGATAAATGAGACTAAGCAGGGGATTAAGAACAGTGTGATTACCCCCTAAATTACACAGATTTTAAGAGCCAAGCAAAGTTTGAGATATAAGAAAAAGGAGGTCAGTGAGAGACTGTATGAATCTTAGAAAATGGAGAAAGAATAAAATTCTTCTTCATTAAAAAATATCACTGAATGTCAATTTCTTTCACTTGTGGTTTATGACTCAGTGTGACTTATTAGCTGATTAACATTGGGATGACTCTGCCCTTGTAATGTAGTATCTAATTTCACACTTACAAGGCATATATTACAGTAATCTATTAGAAAACATTCATGACAAGGTGACAAACATTTTATGACTCAGTGTGACTTATTAGCTGATTAACATTGGGATGACTCTGCCCTTGTAATGTAGTATCTAATTTCACACTTACAAGGCATATATTACAGTAATCTATTAGAAAACATTCATGACAAGGTGACAAACATTTTTCACCTCCACTGTTCTCAGTATTTTATTCAGCATTGCTATTCGGGACTGCAGACTATGATTCGAAGTATCCTTCTGATCTAATACTCTTTTCAGCATCACCAAAGACCACCAAGGATAAAATGTTTGATTTCAAAATGTTGTCTTTAATGTTTCTAGGGGAAAAAGTAGACAGTGTGACGGTAGGGACGCAGGAATGTTTACAGAACACTTGGTAAAACACAAAATTAATAGAACCTGGCAGCATGATTACTATATAACTCTGCTCACCCGATTCAATTCCCAAACTGGAGATAACAGGATAATGGATAGATGTGTCCTCTGTGCAGTGTCCATGGGCTGATGCTGCTTTTATTTTCTATGCACACGGCAGATATGCGGCCTTATTCAGGCCTGTTATTTTTGCTGTCAGATGTGAGTGAGGATGAGGGGAGATGAAAAAAGGCCGATACACAGCAGGGAGACTGAAAAAACGGAATACTCTTACCAAGATAGATAAAAGAAAGAGATCATTCACTGAAGTAAACTTTACTATCTTGTGTTACGTGGGTGTTTTTCTTCTTTTGGCCAATGAAATAAACAGATGTCAGTGTTTTGTTTTACTTTTTTTTATTGGATTTTTTATTTTTTTTTTGTTTATCCTGGAGGATGTTTATGCTGCTGCCAGTGAGTAGCAAGTGTAACCCACATAAAATGGGGGTACCACTTTAAGGACTGATATGAGGAGAGATGGACAGCCTGCCCAACCAATCGAAATGCACAGGTCCCAGTATGTTTTGACTAATGGGAGAGCAGTCTGCCGCTGTATGTCCCACCTACGTGCTCTGTGTTTGCTGCTATGTGTGGAGGTAGTCGCGTGCTGGCAGGAGAAAAGAGAGACTGAAGCTTTTGAGCTGGAAAAAAAGTATTAGATATAAGTTGCAACCAACTGTGTTGCACATAAGTTCACTGGTTATCAGCTACCTTTCATGTTAAAAGTAGCCACAGTGAGTAAGCAGGCAAATGCTGCATTTTTCTGGTGACTTTAAAAAGTACCGCGTGGAGCTAAACTGTTAGCCTTTGTTAGCTCTGGTTGCTATCAACTGCCTGGAAGTTCATCTCAATCTGCTTCCAGAAGTAAGGTAACACTTGAAGCGCAACTTATGTTTATTTTTCCTTCATGTCGTATTACGGTTATTAAAGAGAAAACATGTCCTGTTACGTTATTTAGAGCCCTGCATTTTCCGACCGAGAGACACTATGCCATTGTCTTCGGCCGTGATGCGCTGAGATCGGTGAGCACATGTTGTATGTCTCAGTTAGTTCATGTCTGTTTCACATTTTATCGTTGAGAAACTGAATTAATCTCAATTGTTTGATTAATAATTGTCGCATATGCGACATATATGCATATGCACTGACTTTACTTGGTTTAATGCATAGTTTATGTAAGAGAGATGTTTTATTTTTGCAAAATTGAGTATTTTTATTGCAAATTTATGTTGAATGTGATTTAAACAAAATCCTAAGTTGTGAATTATAGCTAGAACAGCATAATTAATATTTGAATTGCTCTTCTGACCCTGTCTGTTGACAGGTCAGGTTTTTTTTGTATGCTGAATTGTTCCTGAGGTGGATTCCTCCGGTGAAATAGATGGCGAGCCTTCCCACCTGGACTTAGAGAGACTGAGATTCGCTTCTTTTCCACTTGATGATCTGCTGCACCTTGCGGTGTGGTAGGACTGTATCACTCACACTTTCACGCACAGCTGGTTATACATAAGACCACTGACTGACATTCTCTCATCCCTATTCTCTTTCACACCCTAGGAATTTTTTGGACTTTACCCCTTGGACATTTTTTATTTGGGACTTTAAATAATGAGCTGTTGTGTAGAGCATTCTCCACATGTGAAAAGAGTGTGAAATTTTCATTTGAATGTGCATTGGATTTGTGTAATCTGTTTCTATAAGAGTTAAGGATTCAGGTTACTAGGGTGCACCCGAGCATTGAAACCCGAGCATTGAAACCCGAGCATTGAAAACCAAAAATAACACTTGGCCAAGTCATTGCTTTAGTAGTTTGTGTTTTACTTTTCTTTTAATTTTTGTAAGTTTCCTTTCTACCATTGTAAAGTGTCTTTAACCTGTGCTTGTCAACCTTATGGTTTATGTCACTAAAGTTGGCTGGTTCTTTTGAGTTACATTCTTGTCTCTGTGTCTCATTTGAACACACCCCTGTGCTCCTATAGTCGAGCCTATTGGCCCATTGATATATTCTTTTCAACAATTCCCCTTACTGTGTTACACAATGGCAAGGCTTTAGGTGATGGAACTAAGTCTTAGTAAAACAGACAACACTTTAGAGGCTTGTGTTGTTTCAGGCTGCCTCTTGCCTCAATCTGCATAGGCAACGGGGTTAATTAGGAAACCCACTTTACTGATGTGTTTCAAAGGATGAAATTAAAAATTAACTGACAGCCCTTTCACGCCAGCGGGAAACCATGGTGGATAAACAAGGAGAACACCCTGCCCTGGTTAGAAGCTCTCAGTGAAAGTATTCTGGCTTTTCCCATGACATAACAAGGAACAGAAGTACTACAGCACAGATGTTATGATCAAAGTGGATTGTGTTCCCCCTATGACGTATGTATGCCTTAAAAACGTTCTCCTCCAAACTTTTTTTAAAGTTTTCTCTTTGATGACCGAGAAAGGTCCGGCGTAAATTCAAAACCAGAAAAAGTAAGAAAAGAATGAACCAGCGTTTGTCTGAGTAGATACATGTAAAGGTAGACTAAATCCTCTTTGTTTATTTAGGCATTTTTACAAGATGTGTAACGCCACAGTCAGCGCTCGTCTGAAATGTCTTGACGTCTTCCGGATACGAGCCTTTCCTTGGTACAAAATGTTTGTTCAGGATTAGCAGTGAGCAAGAAGGGAAGATGCAAAGATAGAAGATATTACAAAACACAAGTGCAGAAGCACTGAGATGTTGTTAAACGTATTAGAGATGGTGAAATGCAAATTGAAATGTAGATTGCAGACGGCAGATCTTCAGGAAAGATTGCTTAATTTTATAGAGGGATATTGTTGCACTGTTTATCTAATAAACTCAGTGTGATTGCGGCTAATTGAAGGGGAATGGCGTTATTGATTTTATGGACATAATCTGGAGGGTCTTATAATGGAAAGGGTGATTTGGAATTCTAATAGCTTTGGATTACTTTGTGATTATATGGTCATTTGGAATTCTCTAGCTGAAAGCGTGAAAATAATATCAAACTAGGAAATGAAAGTCATGCCTTACAAAGATCCAGTATTCAGGCACGGTTCTCTATTGTAAGGATTCAATGTGCAAGGCCATCCTGATAAATATATGTCAAATTACAGCATATTTATGTTTTTTTAAGCCTGCTTTGGTTTCTTTTTGTGAAAAATACCTGAGTCTTGACATGATAAATGATGTCTGAGTTGATAGATTTGCCACTGTGAATTCAGCAGCATTCTTCAATGAAAACAGGTAGTATGCTTTATGATGCTAATGCATTGTAATATGACCTACAATATGGTTTCATTATTTAAATTGAGATTATTGTTGAAAGTAATGATTAATTCAGCTTTAATAAATATCTTAGGCTATAGCCAGAATGGGAACTTGCAGCTCTGGAGAAAGGGTTCATTTTGTCATATTAGAAGGATCCTCCTCCTACCTCTTTAATTTTAGTTTTAGAAAGAAATGGTCAAAACAAGATACATCAATAGTACATGGCAGACTAAATAATGCTTATATGTTATAAAATACTGGACATTTTTGTAGACATTTAAAAGCAGGATCAAAAGTATTCTGAAATGATCCTAATTTGCAGATATCAAAGTACCAGAAACTGGGTATTGATAACAGAAATCTATATCTACCAGTTTGTTAATATATAAAAAAAGGATGCTTCCATTTCAAAATTAGCCAAAACACCAAGAGCTGCACAGTGTAAAGGCTTTTTTAAAAAATGTATGTGTGTCTCTCTAGAAATGGCATGGCAAATCAGATCAATGCGGGACAGCTGAAGCAGGATCGATATGTTTTTGATGTAAGGGCGAACTCTTGTGTTAAAAATTGCTAGGAACTGTGTGGGATCTTGTAGGTTGAGGCAGATGTTCTCAGGATAAATCTGGAGGTCTGCACTATTACAAACTGTTCCAGTGTATAAACCTGAAGTCTGTGTATGACAGCTGACCTGTAAGAAGACGTTCTTCTCATGTCCTGTCCTGTAAGTGTGTGCAGTGTAGAGAAGTGCTGCTAAAAAAAATCAAATAATTAGCACAGGTGTAATTTAGTTAACTGTAATGTTTATGTTCAAGTGATTCATTCTCACCCTCCAAGATGCTGCTGTTTGTGTGATACCTCACATGTATACTATATTTGCTTGTAAAGGTGTTGAGTTATTGGTAGATTTAAAGTTAATTCACAGTAAAATAGTAAAATCTTGTGAAAAAAACAGAAGCCTTGACTTTGATTATGCTGTCATAAGAACTTTATGTTTCTAGTGCTTCCTTATCTGTCTCTGGTACTGCTCGCTTCTTCCCCCCTCGGAGAGCTTTTTTTCTAGTGTCATATGTTAGATTTGTATTGTTGATTGTCATTTATGCTTAGAAATATCTACTCATATATGCTTAGAGTTTTATAATCAATGTCATGTTGGTAGAGGTTTGATCCTTAGTAGTCCGTGGAGACTCTGTGTGCCTCCCAGAGCACTCTGGCATGCACACACAACATAAGAGAGGTTATATCTGCTCTTACTGATTTAGGCTATAGGAGGACACCTACTCTGTATCTGGTTAAGTATAAGAGCCTTTTGTTTAGATGGACCGCTAGACTCCTGGCACCAGCTTTGGGGAGTCTTCACGGGGTCACATCTTGACCACACACACACACACACACACACACACACACACACACACACACACACACGGTATTCTTTGTCCACATGTATACCTATATGAAACGCCATATGTTAATGAACCTATGCATATTCATGTAACCACAATAAAAGGAGTGCTCTGGGGAACCTGGCTGAGAGTCTGACGGAGGTCAAGTGAGTGGAACGACACTTGGCTCCAGGCAGGCCTCCCTCATGCATGAGTAACACCAAGAACTTTGCCTACTTGTGTCTTGTTTTTGCTATGTAGTAAATTGTCCTTAACGTTCCAGCGAATAGGTTTATGCTACAAACCTATCATCATATACGTCCTCTGTTTTCTGCTCTCTTCCCTTCTCTGCTGTCCTGGTTATAAAAAAAAAAGGATAGAATAAGCATATGCCAAGAAAAACTAGCCAGATGTTTCACATTTGGATGTGATGATTAAATTACAAGCATGTTAATTATCCACTTATCCATTATTTGAACACAGCTACGAATATAAAATCATAAAAATCTTCTTGGGGATTAGCCAGGTGTGCCTTGGAATTAGTCGTGTTAAAATGATTTAACATGTGAAGGTGTCATAAGTGGTTTGCCTTCTGACAGGAAAGTTTAAAAAAATGACTGAGCTGGCTAACTAGCTAACGAGCCACATTATTTACCTACCTGAGTTTGTAAGAGCCGATCCTTTACATGAAGGCATCCTTTGCTCATTCATCCTTTGCATGAAGGACCGTTTCCATAGGTCCTTCCTCCCTGCAGCTGTCAGACTGCACAATCAAAACTGCTCCCAACAAACACAGATGTTTACATCAGCGCTGTAATTTGCACTATCGTAATCAACCGAACAACTACTACTTTTATAACTTGCACATTACTTTTCTCAGTTTATATATACTAACTTATTGGAAGTCACATGTCTACTTTTAATGCACAGGTATGATACACAATCTGTACTTTTCAAGTTATTCTAAATATTCTTACTATTTAAACATCTTTCAGTATCCTGCTCTGTTTGCACACTACAACCTGGGTTTGCCACTTATCTGTACTTCAATTTTAATAACTATACAGTACTGTTTTGGTAACTATTGTCCATGATGTAAATATGCAAAAAAAATTGTGTGCTTCTGTTCTATGTCCTGTTCTGTTTGTATACAGTGGGGCAAAAAAGTATTTAGTCAGCCACCGATTGTGCAAGTTCCCCCACCTAAAATGATGACAGAGGTCAGTAATTTGCACCAGAGGTACACTTCAACTGTGAGAGACAGAATGTGAAAAAAAAATCCATGAATCCACATGGTAGGATTTGTAAGGAATTTATTCGTAAATCAGGGTGGAAAATAAGTATTTGGTCACCTCAAACAAGGAAAATCTCTGGCTCTCACAGACCTGTAACGTTCTCTGTAAGAAGCTTTTCTGTCCCCCACTCGTTACCTGTATGAATGGCACCTGTTTGAACTCATCATCTGTATAAAAGACACCTGTCCACAGCCTCAAACAGTCAGACTCCAAACTCCGCCATGGCCAAGACCAAAGAGCTTTCGAAGGACACCAGGAAAAGTATTGTAGACCTGCACCAGACTGGGAAGAGTGAATCTACAATAGGCAAGCAGCTTGGTGTGAAAAAATCAGCTGTGGGAGCAATCATCAGAAAATGGAAGACATACAAGACCACTGATAATCTCCCTCGATCTGGGGCCCCACGCAAGATCTCATCCCGTGGGGTCAAAATGATCATGAGAACGGTGAGCAAAGATCCCAGAACCACACGGGGGGACCTGGTGAATGACCTGCAGAGAGCTGGGACCAAAGTAACAAAGGTCACCATCAGTAACACACTACAACGGCAGGGAATCAAATCCCGCAGTGCCAGACGTGTTCCGCTGCTGAAGCCAGTGCATGTCCAGGCCCGTCTGAAGTTTGCCAGAGAGCACATGGATGATACAGCAGAGGATTGGGAGAATGTCATGTGGTCAGATGAAACCAAAGTAGAACTTTTTGGTATAAACTCAACTCGTCGTGTTTGGAGGAAGAAGAATACTCAGTTGCATCCCAAGAACACCATACCTACTGTGAAGCATGGGGGTGGAAACATCATGCTATGGGGCTGTTTTTCTGCCAAGGGGACAGGACGACTGATCCGTGTTAAGGACAGAATGAATGGGACCATGTATCGTGAGATTTTGAGCCAAAACCTCCTTCCATCAGTGAGAACTTTGAGGATGAAACGAGGCTGGGTCTTCCAACATGACAATGATCCAAAACACACCGCCCGGGCAACAAAGGAGTGGCTCCGTAAGAAGCATTTGAAAGTCCTGGAGTGGCCTAGCCAGTCTCCAGACCTCAACCCCATAGAAAATCTGTGGCGGGAGTTGAAAGTCCGTGTTGCTCGGCGACAGCCCCAAAACATCACTGCTCTCGAGAAGATCTGCATGGAGGAATGGGCCAAAATACCAGCTACTGTGTGTGCAAACCTGGTAAAGACCTATAGTAAACGTTTGACCTCTGTTAACAAAGGTTATGTTACAAAGTATTGAGTTGTATTTTTGTTATTGGTTCCAGTGGTTCCAGGGGGTCCAGAGGAGGGTCTAAGAGAGTCAGACGAGCATGAAGCTGAACACAAGGAGGCCACCTTACCATTAATGGTAGCAGGACAAACTGGTGGAGCGTGGCAAGCGGTGCTGGTTTAAAAACCCTCCCGTTGTTTGCCCTGGAATGAGGAGCAGGTGAGGTGCCGGAAACTCCGCCCCAGAGGACGGACCCTGGAACTTCTCTCACACAAACAGGAAAACCCCCAGACACTCCCACGGCACATGACAATGTCTGTATCCCAATTCAGCATCTGCAGCCTTAAAGGCCGCATTTTAAGGCCGAATACGTCACAGCGACGTGACGAAGGCTGTCCCATTTCGAAGGCTGCTCGAAATGCGGCCCTCAAATGAGTCCTTCATTTCCCTGAATTTTAAGGACGTGGCGGTGTAGACTTCATGGCCCAATATATCCCAGAATGCATAGCGCGGCGGTGGGTGTGGATAATTTTGCCGAAAAAAACGGCGGTTGAGGGGCGCCCGAAGAGTAAACTTTAAGTAAGTACTGAATATTATGTCACTTATTTATGTGCAAATGTTTAATAACGAAGAACATTAAAACATTACTGTTGGCCACATGTCGGCAAAGTTATGTGACATTAGTGACGTTTGTACTAACTTGGTTTTAAAGCCTTTACTTTAAAATATACGCCGTTCAATAGCTGACCTTAATCTTACAGAGAATGATCAAAGCTCATGTAGAAACAAACAAACAAATGAACAAAAGATTTTCTCCTTCATTTCTGTCAAACAAAGCTGTATGAAACGTTTCCAGCTGTTAGTCTCATGGTTGCTAGGCAACCTGGGCAGCGCAACGGAGGCTAGACCGTCCCATTTCACAAGCCTCGCACTTCCGGCCTTAGCGGTCTTTAAGTACGCGGCCCTTGAGGATTGTTGAGACTGCGTACTTTAAGGCTGCAGGCCCTGAATTGGGATACAGCCAATGTGTAGCCCTGGTCCACTTCATTTTTAAGAAACTGCCTGGCTTTATCTAGCCCACTTGTGGAGATTGCTGAGGAAAAGTGGTCGTGTTGTCACCAGTGCTAGTGGAACGGTCACCCTAGGTGCTGATGACTGTTTCTCAGAAACACTGTTGAGTAAAGATAACAAGGAAATGTTAACAGGTTGTGTGAAGACTCCAGCGACACTTGAAGGAACAACTTTATTAGTGGACCAGCTCGTTTTGGCTTGTGACCTTCATCAGGGTCGTCTTCATTACAGAAATGTTAAGAGAAATGTGCCCCTCCTGTTGACTTGTAAAGACACTTGAGGCTTTTGGCTGTTATAATCTCAAAGGGCCACTGACAGTTCTCAGAAAAGGTACATCAAATGCCAAGGATCAATATGTCTTTTAAAGCCAAGTGTCAAGTTCAAAATCGACTTAAAGTGGTTTAGTCCTTATGTTATTATTATATTGCAATGCCCTACTGGGATTTAACCTTTTGACACTGTGTTCTTTTAATTTTCTGTTTCAGAAAAAAAAAAAATTAAATCAATATGTCACTTTTAAAAAATTCTGAATCAATATCTTCCACTTCAGAGAAGAGTGCGGAGGTCATCCAACTTGTTAGCTTCATGAGTTTTTTCTGAAGGACTAAAAACAGGTAGTTAAATAATTAACCATATGCCCGTTTAGCTCTGGGTGCAGTTCACTTGAGACTTGTCTCCTAAATTATTCAGCTTGTTAAGCCTTTTATTAAATCTCCATCAAATATTTATCTTTTGCTGGGACCTATTGCAAACTTCGTTCTTTTATGTTCACCACTATGGGCAGGCATGTTAACTGACTGCTATTATCCTCCTGGATAATCAGGTGCTAGCAAGCCCATTATGTCAGCTATTTGCACTTAACACTGAGTAAGAATGACATCGTATACCAGACCAAATATGTACTTTGAGGAGGGAATAAGAAATATAATACTGTCCTTCAAAAATCATTTGAATTATGCACACATATGTGAAATTAATTTAACAACAATAACAGAAGAGTAATGTGACCTGTAAATATACTTCCAAGAATAAATCAGAAAGAGCAGTGGGCTTTAGAGGTGCGCATGCAGCAAAATAGACAGCATAAGGTAATGCTGCTCTCCGGGGGATTGTCTGTCACAACGGCAGACATTTCACTTACCATTAATGCTAAGTCGACCATTAGAGTTTGCATAGCCTCTCTAGGGAAATGGCCTAAATGAGATCACTTGTACTCACACTGGCGTGGAGGAGACACCCAACGGGCCACTTTGTTGGCTCTTAAAAGAAATCTGAGTATAAGGTAACTGCTCTAAGTGAACATGGATGACTGTATATGAAAATGAGGACATTTCTTTCAGTAAATTGCATGATTTTTAAAAATGTGAAAAAAGATCATAAATAATAATGTGCACAGACAGTAATTTAATAAAATCCAATGTGTGCACAGAACTTAGATGAAGTATATTACACACGGGCTACATTTAATTTCTTTTAATGCAGGTCATACATGCAAGCAAAGCATCTTGGAGAGAGTTGCAATGTAAATAAATGCATTGGTTCTGTTTAAGAAGTAACAACACATCCTTAAAAATCAGATTGATATTTGTAATAACAGAAGTTATTAAAAATTCATCTTTCAACATGACCTTGGCTAGACAGAAAACAACTTAATAAAAAACAATATTGTTGTTAATGCAATATTTATAGTTTCAGGAGTCCAGCAAACACCTTTCCCCACAAGTAGCAGGTCACAGGTTAAATGTCACCAACAGATGGATATGAGAATGAGCAAGGAGAGTAAAAGGTGAGTCTCTGAGAAGATGGGTGGGAATCACAGGTAAAAATATGTCAAGTGACGCATCCTGTATTTTTTCCAGTTTGAATTTGGTTATTTTGAAATTAGAGAATACTTCAAATTAATCTTTTGCTATTTTAAAACTACTCTAAATTCGAGGTGTATAAGTCAGATGAGTGAGTGTATAAACTCCTGTGTACATCTTTCCCTACATTAAACTGGTATTAAGCTTAAATTGAGCTTGAATTTCTTATTCATTTGCCAACATTCTTAATCTATGTTAATTTGCACCGTTTGTCATTTAGAAATTTCATTCAAAATCATTTAGTGTGTACTAAATCTTATTGAGTCTCTTGTTGTTGTTGTTATTTGATAATTGTGGGTGTTATTGCAGCACCGTGAGAAATGATCTGCTTTCTCAGTGTGAACCAATGAGGTTTTATTTATTTATTTTCTTCTTAGTTTTAAGTCATTTTTAATCTATTTGTTATTCTAGCTCCTTGATCACCAGATTTTCTTTCTGTTCATATCGACTTGTCTCACTGTCAGATTTTAGTAACTAATAGCGCAATAACATCAATTACACATGCAAATGGTGAGACAAAGGGAGTGTCCGCTTCCATTTAAGTCAAAAGATGGGAGTTGAAATACTGGCTTACGTGCATTTATGCAGTTTTATGATGGTTGAGATTTATGAGCAACAACCTTTTACTTGTAAACCCAGTCAAAATACTGTGTGGGGACATTTCTTTGTCAGTCTACACAGAAATCTATGCTTTTTATGCTGTTTTTCATTTTTAGACAAACTGTTGAATTAAAACACTTTATCTCCTCCTCAATTCAACATTTCTACCTTTGATGCTTTTTTATAATGAATTTCTCAGATGTTTCCTCAAAGTAGCCCTTTCCTTGAAGAAGAAAGGGCTAGAATTCCAGTATCTTTTTTTTACGGTGATATTTTCTTTTCAGAAATTAATATGACAGAACTTGCATTATTCTGGAATGTCACGTATCTCACTTGATTACAGGGTCTGTTGGGTGCCATTAGATTGTGGTATACATGACGGAACAATCAATTTCCTCTTGAAAGTGTGTTGAAGGAGAAAATTTTTTGATTGAGCTGCCTCCATGTTGTGAGGAACAGGAACTGCAGCGATGGTCAGACGTTTACACAATATACACTCATCATGGGGATGAATGTCATGGTAATTTTAGGCTTTTAATGATTTTTCTTTGAACTATCTTTGATGAATTTAAAACACAAGAATTGGGTCCACAATTTTTTGATCTATTTTGGATTTTCTCTAATCCACAGAGGGTCAAAAGTATACCAGCGAAACTCTTCTACATGTCATTAAAATCCCCAGATGACAATGACATTTGTATTCATGATGAGTGAAAGCAAAGGTCTGAACACAACTGACCATATGGAAAACCAGGAGTGCACAGGAAAATCCAAAATGCATTTAGAAAAAAATCCAAACAACCCTTTTCTGTGATGTAGCTCCATTATTATAATCCACAGAACAAACCTCTGAGCCATAGCGATACAAAACATTAATTCCCCCATGAGTGCTCTTCTTTTGATAGACCTTGTAAACAAACAAAGTAAAATGTTGTATCTACACTACCTCCATAACATTTTTACTCATTAGACTAGGGCAATCAGTTGGATTTTTCAGCAGAGCTTTGTGTGCACTATGTGCCAGCCACAGAATACATTAGACTTGGTACTAGCACACCGGCCTCCCCACTGTTTCCAGAGTGACCCTGATCTCTGACAATTATTCTCTTCTGACGCTTAGTGCATTGCAAATGCATACAACCACTGAGTGGAACACAACGTGCAGCATCATGTTGGGAAACATAAGCTAGGACAATTATCTCTGTGTGGTTTCCATTGCAAACATGCCAATTACCAGAACAACCACCTGCACACAAATGAATCCCTCCAGGACTGGAGCACTCCTGCACATCTCATATAGAAAAGTGCACATGCCGGTAGACTCAGGCTTAAATTTACAATACATCTTACTTTTATCTTCCATCATCAGCTGGTTTCCTGGAAGTTTAGATCTGACCCTCATGCAGCATATTAACGCAGCAACTGGACCCCCTCAGTGCTGCATAGGTTTTCTGAGCACACCAGCATCCCACCTGGGAGCAGCTGTGTAGGGGGGAGGTACGGAAGAAATATTGATTGTGATAAGCCTGGTAAATGACCTCTGGAGTATTTTTAGACTGGAGCCATATGACTGGGGAGGAAGCGGATCATTTCCATGAATGAGGAATGAGTTGGTCGTTTCTCTCACACGGACAGCCTCTAAAGTATGAGTATGCAAATCCCTCGCCTAAAGCTCTGTTAATTATTCAACCCCCCACTACTCCACGCACCCCCTCATCTTTGCTCCTTATCCCCTGTGCCCTCTACAAGAAAGCGCCATTGAGTGATTGAATTGTTTGCTGATGGAACAATCACACCATCTTTAACCTAAAAGCCACTCGCCATAAATCAAAGAAAATATTTCTGCTTCCTGAATGATTAATGCAATTTAATATCCTTATGAAAATGCTTGTTTCTGGTGCACCACGGGCTCACATAGAAGTGACATGTTAAAACAAGGACAGAGTAGAGGATGGATTATTGAAAGGTACAGTAAGTCATTTTACTCCCACAACTTTAAGTTATTTAATAGAAAAAAAAATACTTTTCCACTCATTGGTATGATTGGCGTGTAATTACATCTCCCAATAAACTATTAGATACTTTAGTAACTATTAGATAGTTTATTATTATCATTTTCTAGCTTATTCTGATTTTGAATTAGTTCTTTGGGTTTGGTCGTCGTGTTTATTATCCCTACCTGTGTCTTCCCTCTGTGCTCCGTTCAGTTCCCCGCGTTTGTGTTGCAAAATAGTCTGTGTGTTTCCTGTTTTACTTTGTAGGTCTGTGTCTCGTTATGTCCATGATTCCCAGCTGTGTGCCCACTTGTTCCTCGTTTCCTCATGTGCCTGCCAGTGTATTTTAGTCCCTGTCAGTTAGTTCTTGTTGTCACGTCGTTAATGTCGGTTCTCCTCTCATGCGGTGTTTTCTCTTGTGAGTTATACTCTTGGATTTCCCAGTTTAGTTTGTTATTGTTTTGTATTCCTTCCAAGAGTGTTTGAGTTCACGTTTTTCCTCTGTGTCCTGCATTTTGGGTCCAATTCCTGCCTGCCACACTGCACATCATGACAGAGATAATGTGTCTCAGCCGTTCCAATACTTCTTTTCTTTTTTTTTTTGCCTGTCCCGTTTGGCTCTTTTGCCATCAGAATTGTTGTCTAAAGGCAAAGAAAGATGCCCAACGGATTTACTTTACCAAATTGACCATCCCAGCCTTGCCGTAATGGTCCATTTGATTCACCTTTTATTGTTTATTTTATTTTCACTTACTGAATACGGGACAGACTTGACTGGGGGAAAGAAGGGGAGAAAGAAAGAGGGAAAGAGAAACAGCTGAGAAGAGGGACGGGGAGAAGGGCAAAAAACATAAACCAACAGAACGGGCAGAGAAAAAAAAATGCATATATCAATCACCTGGATCACCTGCTGAGAAAGAAAAAAGAAAACAAGCAGAAGAGAACGAGTAATAGAATAAACAACATCACAATGATATATGGGAATATGACAGTAAATACTAAATATTAAACATTATTGTGCAGCACATAAGATCAACAGAACACAGTGTGCTTTGAGGTAGGAGCCAAAAAGGGTGTAGTTTGTGGGTGTGATCACCCGTGTGTACACCTGTGAGCATGGACGCGCTTGTTTTTTTTAAAAGGTTCCTTCATGTAATGATCTGCTAGAGGGTGTGGGGGGGCCACAGCCCCGTCCTCCAGGGCATGAAGCAGGTATGGAGGAGATCAAAACTCCAGACATCCAGAGGCCCCCAGAACACAAGAGACCAAGGAAGACCAACAGAGGGGCAGCCGCGCCACTGTCCCAGAAAGAGCTGAGGAGAGTCCCAGATGAGGGCTCACTCAGCAGCCGCGGAGCAGAAGCCAGGGGGAGTTGCAGTGACGCACCCGTGAGCTCCGCCGGCAGCCAGCCGTGCCTGAGTGACCGAGCCCCAGGCCGAGAGGCCGGGGGCACCCCACCTCCGAAGTGGCCCGAGTGAGCCCCAGGCTCCAGGCCCCGATAAGCGGCCGCCAAGGAGTGAGCCGGTGTGTACCTGGACGCCCATCCCCGGACACAAAGAACCACCAACGCACCGATGTCTGAGGGAGTCCGCCACTGGCAGGGGAAGTGGTGGTAGGGGGAGATAGGCCTCCAAACCTTGGAGGGCCTGAGATGTCCCCAGAGGTGGCGCCTGACACCCAACCTGACATATAGACACAGACATACAGGCACACACATATACAAACATCCATTCCCACCCTCATGCTCTCATATGCACTTACTCCACACTCAACCAACGTGGAGACAGACATAAAGAGACGCTGTACACACGATCACACTCCCCAAGCGTACTCTACAAACCGGGTCTAGGTACCCTTGCCCCTGGAGGGGGGAACTGCACCCAGACCCAGGTGGTGTTACCCTTTTCCCTGCGGTGGGGGGAGGCAGACCGCCCCGACTCCGCAGCAGCAGGAAGGCCCCACACTCCAGACCGCAGTCGGACGGCCAACTCCTCCTCCTAGCCCCCCCGCTCCAGCAGGTCGCAGAGAATGGGGGTGAGAGAAGACTCCATTTTTCTATGAGTCTGTGGTGGCCAGTGCGATCCTCTATGCTGTTGCATGCTGGGGGAGCAGGCTGAGGGTCGCAGATGCCAACAGACTTAATAAACTGATCCGTAAGGCCAGCAATGTTGTGGGGATGGAGCTGGACTCCCTCAAGGTGGTGTCGGAGAGGCGGATGCTGTCCAAGATAAAGACAATGTTGGATAACACCTCCCACCCACTCCATGACATGTTGGTCAGTCACAGGAGCACGTTCAGTGAGAGACTGAGATTACCGAAAAGCACCACTGAACGACACAGGAAATCATTCCTGCCTGTGGCCATCTCCCTGTACAACGCATCCACTTAACACACTGTTTGCTGCTACAACTACACATGTTTCTTTTCCAAATATTTATTTATAAGTGACTTATGTATGTATGTATATATATGTATATATTGTACTATTCTTAGTTAGCGTATTGTCTGTCTTGTCTTAATGTTGGTTTAAAATGGAGCACTGTAACAAAAAATAATTTCCCCCAGGGATCAATAAAGTATTCTGATTCTGATTCTGATTCTCCAAACCTCCCTCCACCCGCTCATTGTAGTGTTGATGCATGTGTGTTCTAAGGTGCATTTAAAACCCAGGAGGGCATGGAGCTACCTGCCAGAGAGCAGCAGGTAAGCGCATGGTCCCTCCTGCTAGCCCTCAATGTCTACACTGTAAAAACTGTGACTAGAGGTTACTTAAAAAAGTTATGGCAACAAAGTGACACTTGAAATAATTAAGTAGATTTTAATTTCAAAAGATTTATGTAAAATGTAGAGAAAATGTTAATTAAATTCAAATAGAAAACAAAAGTAGATATTAATAGAATTAAACTGTAAATATGTGTTGGATTTAGGGTCAAAATCTCAAACTGAAGGTTGAAATTGCCCAACTTTACCAAAAAAAATAATTGATATGAAATAAGTCTCTGAGAAAAATTACTTTGAATTTACTAACTATCTGGCAAAGGTTTAGTAAAAACTTCCTAAAATATCCATTACAAAGAAATGAAATCTTCTTGTTTTTTCAGTAAAACTCAAATTGGATTCAATAATTTTCCAAATAAACCTTAAAAATAATGACTGAATAATAAGAGAAAATGAAATGAATTTTACTTATTTTCTGAGTAAAATGAATCAATTTCACAAAGAAAACATCAAAACAGTAATTTGTTTTATTGTGGAAAATAAAACACAGTAATTTATAATATAACATTTTTCTGCTCGTATACACTGAATTCTCATCAACAATCTCCTGATCTCCTAAATACATTCCTCTGCTGTAAATTTGTTTTAGTGTCATAAACAGTTTATCACACAGCTTTGTGTACAGAGCAACAGCAACATAAACTGCATGAATGTAAACCAGTTTTGTAAAAAAGAAATTAATCTTTAGACTGTAATATCAACATGAACCTGAAATTTGAATATCCTTTACCGTTTCCTTTATCTCTGTTACTTATTTATGATTGACAAACAAAAACTTTAGTTTGTCAATCTTTTGTTAAATTGAATCACTCAATATAACTGTAGAACAAAGGTTTTTCACTCATGTACATGGAATATCAATAATGTAAATCAACCTTTTATCCCAATTTGGATGTTTAACCTGAGAAAATCTAAGACACATGTAAGAGGAAGTAACATTTCTACAGCTACAGGACTGCACTTCTGTTAAATTTTAAAGTTGTTTTAAACCAATGTTTTATAGTAACATACACTATAAACAAAGAAAAGCTTCACTAGTGATTCCTCCAATTTGCTGCCTTTCAAACAGAATATTCCTAAGAAACTTGTAGGTAATAAAAAACAAAATTAAAATGAAGAGCACAAATACAGCCTGACACATTGCAGGTCATTTGGGTAAGATATGAATAAGATGAAATTAACTTAAAAACTGAAAAGATAGCTGCATCTAACAAAGACAAACCAAAGGTTTTCAGTGAGCTTACTTCCCTTTCATTCTTTCAGAGTCCTCGTTTAAGCCAATAACTTGTTCTTGAGGCTGTTCACTTTTGGTGAGAGCTTAGCACAATCCAGTTCAAGGAAAAGTTTCTGGAATACTTCCAAGGTGTATTTTAGCTCTTTGGGATAGGCAAGATCGACTGCATATGTCAATCCAACCAGCATTGCGCATGCTCTTGGAAAATTGCCCAGAGCAGGCATAACTCTCACACCCTCCAGCACAATGCCAATGTCATCCTCCTCAGATCCAACAGCCTTGATTTTGTAGATTTTCATCCTCTGTTCAGAAAGATCTTGTGACACACCATCCTCATCAGCATCCTGAAACAACAAACACATGGGTTTTCTGACTGTAGTTGCACACATGAAATATTTCCTGGACACATCCTGTAGCTGAATGACAAATAAAACATGATAATGCCTCAAATTATTTGAAACTTGACAAACACATATGAATAACAAAAACAGAATAATGTTTCTACTTCAACACTTACACTGTACTCTTTGATCAGTTGATCAATGGACTCCCCAAGGTACACCATCAAGCACCGAATAACCAGATTTCTGGTTATGTCATTGCTAGGATTGCTTGGTGACTGAAAATGAGCAAGAATTCCAAAAATTACCATCAGATAAGTGACCATTTATTAAGACAAAACTGTGAGAATTGGCAGTATTAAAAAAAACTGTTAAATATCAAATTATCATCACATGGAGCATTATGTGCGATAATTAGCTGATGTTAATGCACATGCCTGGGTGCTGACAGTCAACACAAAGGTATTGTCAACATGCTTGACAGGTTCAATCTTTAAATGTGTCGTTTTAGTAAATTACATTAATTTAGTCATTTAGTTTTTTTATCTAATTTAGTTTATGTTCGTCAGAAAGGGTTTTTCCTTCTTGGGACAAAACAAAAACCCAGCAATACCTGTACTTGTGTTTTTTTGTTTGTTTTTTGTTTGTTTGTTTTTTACTAAGAATAGACATGTATTTAAAATACAATTAAAACATGAAACCCATAATTGTGTTGTTAATTATATCAGTGACGTCCTGGCGTCCTCTTGCACTGACAAAAACATGCAAACAAATTAGTGGAGCTGTGCACCATGCAAATGAAATTTGACAAAAAAATTCTTTAAATAAAATTCCAAGCTGAAATGTCTGTGGAAAATACCTTGGCTATGATAGCCTGCAACTTCAATCCCATGCTGATCAGGTGAATTTAAGTTGAGGGATCTTCCATTACCTGAAAGGAAAGCAACATTATCATTTTTGACGTTTAGTCAGCTGTGTAAAAACCAAGGAGGAACCCACCCGGGGGATTAATAAAGTTTTATTTTATCTAATCTAATCTAATAACTTTAATCTCAGCCAAACCAATTTACTCACGAACAAATAAAACACTGAAAAAAACCAAACAATAACATTTTTAGGTTGTCTAAGTGACTTATATATTACGTTTAAACTGAGTAGCGAAACCCCGCGGTGATCTGAAAATGATGTGCCGGGAGTTGTGCCGTTCTCAGCGGCTTCAGTGACCCTCGAGCTCCCGGCTTGCTATCGAGCTGGTGGGTAGCAGATGCTCCGAAAACGTCGAAGCACTTTTGCAAACATGCGATATCTTGATAAACCGAGCAGATATTTGATGTTTACACAGCTACTTTCGCGCCTGAAAATATGTTAAAAGTTTATTTTGTGACCCAGAAAGATTAGTATGAGTAATTTTAAAACTTAGTAGTGGCCGCCATTGCTGGAAACTGGAGTTCGAAAAACTGACTGTGGCTGACAAAATCACTCACAACTGACCGCAAAACCTTTTCATGAACTTTTAAACGTGGATGAAAGACGTTAAAACTCATCGGAATATACCGTTGATATTTTTTAATACGGTAAAACATGTGGTTAGTTAAAGCTGTTCAGTAACACAGTCGTGAAGGCTTGGAAAGTGACCTTGTGCTAGCAGTCCACTAACTGCCATTTGTGTAAAAATACGATACTATCATTACAGTGATGATTATTAATAAAATTTCGACGTATCATACTGTTTAAAACCTTTACTCAAAACCGATATACGTTATTGTTTAAACCGTGTCTTATATTTGAACAAATTAAGAAGTCTTACCTCTGACAAAATGGAGACGTCCACTCATGAAGCGCGTGTGTCCTGCACGTGGCACAAAGGATTATGGGCGGAAGTGTACAATGATTAAAATGAAAATGCTTTCATCAGTTAAATCTATTAGATTTCTTAAATTTTTTTTAGTACTCAAACATTTTTTTTAAATCTACTCAACAAACCATTGCTGAATTTACCCCAAACAAAACTGTGTAAATTTAAATAACTGAACATCTCAAAATTGTTGAATTTTGCTTAGATTTGATTAAAACTACTCATACACGTTTTTACTGAGTAATAATTACTATTACTCTCCTATTAGATTCTAATTAACCCCAATCACAGTTTTTACAGTGTACGTGTATTAAAAATTGAGAGGTGGGCAACGATGCCAGGGGTGGGGTGTACACCCTGATGGTACTTTGGATTCCGTGTATCGTGCCCACCCCCAAGATCCTACATGTATGTGTAATGAGAGTGTGAGTAATGTGAATGTCTAAGTTGTGGGTTCCAATACTCCTGACACATGCAGGTCTCCTGGGTCCCCTGGAGCACAACAAATGTCCACCTGGGATACCCTTTTACTCAATCATCCAGATGAATAAAATCAACTTTTTGGGATTTCTTTACCTCGATGATTGAGCATGCATCAAGACATATATCAGCTAAAGTTAGGCTTGAGTGTCTTAACAGTGTCCTCACACCATATGAGAGTTTACTCGGGTTTATTTGGGTCTGACTCTGAACTTGTAAGATAGTTTCACTAATCCTGGCTAACAGCAGCTAACGGTGGCAAAAGAAGCATCCCTTACTGACAAAAAATGTCAGGATATTCTCAACAACTCATCTCAGTATCACTGTCATCGGATAGAAGTGAACTTCACTGACACATCAACTTTTATTGGACTCCTTTCACAAGGTTTAATGGCCTCCTCCAGTGTAAATAGACATCCAGTATATTGACAGTTGAGGTAAACAGCAAACTGGCACCACACTAACCACAAATAAAGAATAGCCAGAGTTGTTTGTCCTACTGGATAAACTGTAACTAGGATTGTGCACTTGACTTGGGTGGGCTGAGGAAACATGATTCTGCAATCTACTATCATCTAGCGATGAGATTTTACACACTGCACCTTTAAAAACAAATCATGGCTTCATGTATTTGTCAGTCGGGTCACATTCGATATGGTTCCATTACTGCAGTGTAATTTGCTTGATGAATTGGTTCGGTGATTTGGACTCCTCTGTTGTTTAACTGACATTTGAAGATAATCACCTTTTTAACTGGGTAAAATGGATTTCCAGTGGGGGCTTTACATGAAAAACATGCTTGTTAAGGTATCAGTCTTTGTACATGAGAGAAAAGGTCTGAAAGCACCTCCACAAAGACAGTATTCTGATGGAGATAATTATTAATAAAACTTCAAAAGTAATACCTTTTCATGACAAAATCATATAGTAGAGCTCTTTTCCCTCATTTAACTTCATTTGATTTCAGTTTCCCTGACATGTGACAGCATCATTCACACATTCACACAGCTCTGCATCTTCACAGCTCAGAATAGGTCTGCGTGTCCCCCCTCAGGGCTCATGCACCCCTCCAATCAAGACATAAGACAAGTGTATAAGCATTTAATTTTAGGATCCATTGTGCTACAACTTGAGGATTAATCTTTAAACTTTCATCTTCCAGGTCTCAGAATGAGTTTTCCATGAGTGTAACAAGGAGTTTGGACATATGTGATGCAATGTTAGGGTTGATGTTTGAAATGGGAAAAACATATCTCTGTACTACAGTGCTGCTTTTTTAATTTAATTTGTACAAACCCAATTGTGAAAAAGGTAGGACCTTGTGTCAATATAAATAAAATAGAATTAAATTATTTTCAAATTATAAGCCAGTTTTTTTATTCAGATTAGAATACAAAAAAATATCAAATCTTAGGACTGAGAAAATTTACTAATTTTAGAAAAATATTAGCTTATTTTGACTTTGATCACAGAAATATATCCCCAAAAGTTGTGTTTTGGGCAACAAAAGTCTGAAAGAGTAAGTGGTACTAAAAGGAAACAATTGATGAAATATCATTATGGAGAAATCTGTATGCAAAGGTCAAAGCCGAAAAGACTGTCAGGCCCTCGGGCAGCACTGAATTAGAAACAGACATGATTCTGTCATGGAAATCACTACATTGGCTCATGAACACAAAAGCCATCCACAAAAGCAGGTTAAAGCTCTATCATCCGAAGAAAAAGCTATGTGTGAACATGATCTAAAAACACTGCTATCTTCTCTGGGCCAAAGTTCATTTCAAAAGGAGCGAGGGAAAGTTGAAAACCATCAGAAAAACTGAAATTTGAAATTCTTTTTGAAAAACACAGCAGACTAAAGATGAGAGGGTTCTTTCGGCTTGTTATCAGTGCAAAGTTCAGAAGCATACATCTCTCCTGGTATACAGATGCAGTGTTTGTGTAACTGTAGCTGGGAATGCTAAAAGATTTATACAGGTTTTACAGCAACATATGTTTCCATTCAGGTTACATGTTTATCAGGGAAGGGCTTGCATTGCATGTCTCAGCAAGACAATGCTGCACTCCACTGCTTCTGTTATAACAGCATGGCTTTATTCTAGATGAGTCTGGGTGCTGAAGTGACCTGCCTGCAGTTAAGACCCGTCACCAGTTGGAAACATTTGGTACATCTCACGAAATGAAAAGAACCAGGACTGTTGAACAGCTAGAATTCTATATCAGTCAGGAATGAGACAACATTCCTCTCCCAATGGTTCAAGAACTGTCTTATCTTTTTCCTGATTCCCTGAGTCTGTAAAGACTGTTGGCTCAAAAAGAGAGTGTGTTATACTGAGGTAAACATTCCTCTGTCCCAACTCTGTTGAGACTTGTTGCTGGCATCAAATTTGATTTGCATTTACACAGCATCCATTTTTCCCTACATTACTTTTATAAACATCAGTGCCTCCCAAACCAATATTACAGGATAGTTATCATGTTGAGGACTGATTCTGAATATGTAGTCATGCATATGCAGAGGACTCTGTGCAGTGCTGTGACAAACTCAATACAACCCATGATTGTATCGTACAAACCACTTTTAGTAGTGGTAACTTGAAGTAAATGTTTTTTCGGTATCAGTCTCTCACATCATTGTGGAGGAAGCTTCAGTTCATTGACGTTTTGGGGCATTTCTTTATGTACATAATACTTTTGTAAGGTCTCACCGCAGCATCCCAATTGGACTGAGGTTTGACTTAGCAATTACAACACCTTGATTCTTTTCTCTTTCAGCCATTCTGTTGTAGATTTGCTGTGTTCTTGGAAGCATTGTCCTTTTGTTCAATTACATCTCCAGAGGATCAGCCAAGCTTTACAGTAGCTGCCAGACAGATGGCCTCACATTTGACTCTAGTAATGTTTGGTGTGAAGAGGACTTCATGTCCACTCAGGTGCCCAGGCCCTGTGGCTGCAAAACAAGCCCATATCATCACACCTGACATCAGGTGTTTATGCTGATATATATCTATGTCTATTCAAAGAACACGAGTTTAGTTCAGATGTAACTTTACAAAGCTAAGCCATGCTGCCATGTTCTTTTGATGGAGAAGAAGATTTTGCCCCAGTATACCTTCCATACAAGCCGTTGTTGTTTTAAAGTTATTAATTTGCACAGCTTTAATTAAAAATAATAATTAAAAAGATATTTTACACAAACCAAAATCGGTTTCTTAACTTGAATCAAGGTTATGAAAGCATGCTCATTGTGCAGATCTGACAGACCATTTCTGAGTGTCAGCAAAGCACAAGTCAAGCCGGTATACCTGTGATTATGCCCTCTTTACCTCATGTATGTTGGTGGTTTAATAGATGTATTTACATCTTAACTGGCTTCTGTTTGTTGTGAGTTTGTCAGTTCCTTACTTCTTGCAATTTGCGTTCACGCAATCACTGCCAGAAGTGATTAGTCATGAATAATGCATTTCATTTTTTAAATTCAACACTCAGGGTTTGATTTGCACAGTTATATTTTTTCCTCATCTCCCTTCATTTATCCCTGATAGTCCGCCTCCACCCACAAACACCAGTAATTCCACATTTGTGTTAAATAATTCAAATGGCACGATAATCAAATGGAATGGATCCCATAGTCTGTGTATTTACTTTGTTTTAACTACTGTCCCGTTTTGCCTGTGAATGATATCTGGGAGGCAACCTCCTCGCAGCTTTTTTTTTCCTTTTGTAGCAGGCGGTAGGATGTGAGGCTGGCAGGCCAACAAGAGCGGAGAGCTGTGGAACAAACCAATTGCTCCTAGCAGTCCCTGGCACAGCGATGCGGGAAATACTTTTTTTTTGGGTCTCTTATCAATCCACATATGCCGAGGACGCAAATGGGGGAGTGTGTTGGTTGAGGGGCTGTGAAGGAGGGGGACTCTGATGGGATTTTCCCCTCCATGACACTGCTGCGTTCAGTGCTTGCGTCAATGAAGCCAGCTTAACATGCTTAGTTATATTATGTAAGCTGCAAGATCAAGGAACATACAGAAAGCCAAGTGCAATGCAGTGTGTGTCTGTGTGTGTACTTGTACTTGTCTCAGGGACACATCTTCAGAAATCTTTCCTTCTGCATTCAAAATGAAATCAACCTCGATATATTCTGATGACGTCCGGGATTAAAAGAGCATCTTTTGTCTAAATTCTGCATTTCTGAATGCTACATTTCAATTGAACCCCACAAAAACAGAGTGTTCCTTATATCTTTGTCACATAAAGTGACGCTAAATGAGTGCCTGCTTTTGCAGGACCTGATTTTTGCAGTTTTGGATGGTTCCATTTTGCATACTTTATTAATAAAACATGTACTGGAGCTGTTAGGTGGCACAGTTCACATTCTTATCAGCATAATGCAATGCCCAGAATTCCTCAAGTATGCTGTAGCCTCCATAGGGAGAAAAAAGATTTGATATTATAGATGTTTGTTTCGTCAGAGTGCCCACTGGAGGTAAGGCCTCAGTGATGGAAGATTTGAAGGTTTGCCATGTCTCTACAAATTTCCCATAAAGCCGGTTTAAACTTCAATATGCACAAGGAGTGTTTCTTTAATTTATAAAAAGGGATTGCATATCATAACAGGGAAAAATGGTTTGCCTTGAATGCTCTCTTGCAATGCATGTGAAACCCACTGACTGACAACATACAAAAATGCACACAAATCTGCACATTTATTGCACTCTTTAGCAATAGTTACATTTTTGCTCTTAGTTTTGAAGCAGAATGAAGCATAGTTTTAATAGTCAGAATAACAGTAGTGAGACTAGACCATGGTTTCCTTTATATTTACTCTGCTAAAGAGTCAGTTTCCACTGCCATATGGCTTACAGAATTATGAAACTCAATACTGAATCAATGAGCCATGCAAAGGCACAAATTATCCGGGAAGTCATTTCTGTATTGACTATAGTGTCATTAAAGAGACTGTGTCAACACTGCACTCATTGTCTGAAAAATGAAAGCTGAAACCTTGTGCATTGCATTTGATTGCTTACTGGTCAATATTTCTGCCTTTGTTCAATATTCTACATTATATTCCAAGGCATCATGTAACCCTTTGGGTGTCACAGCCCAGGCCTGTCTAAGAGAAAATCATCAAATGCCTCCAAAACCTTTCATTGTCTTTTTCTCCTGTTTGTGAGAGCACATGATACACTTTAGCAAAGGAAACCTGCAAAACTGTGAATTTTTGATGTGAGATGTTAAAAATAACAGCCAAGAATAGTCGATAAGGGAGATACATTCCCCGGGACTATGGGTCTTACAAGTTGACTGCACAGTAATTACATCTCCGGAGGATCCAGGAGAGGAAAGTTTTCAAAAATGTGGGGGAGCTGGCGAGGCAAAAGAACTTCATGCTCTGCAGGCTTCACCGTACTCTCCTCCCTCTTGAAACAAAATCGGAATGCTAATGTCTCATCAGAAAACAGGTAAGGAATTCTAGTCAGTTTGTGCCAGATCAGTCATCCCTTCTCACTTATGTTCCTTGTGTTCTTCCTTTCTAAACACAAAATAAAATGTTTTGCTCATTTGGTATATGTCAGTTTAAAAAGAGATGAATCCGTGCTTCACATTAGACAAATAAAAACGAGACACTAGAATACATTTTCTAACAAACAGTGGTAAGTTTCTTAAGTCTGCAAAAGTTTACATTTACAGTTTCTTATGTCTGTCACTGGTGGCTTGGATTTAACACAGCGGACCTGTGTTTTGTTGGAGCAGCCCAGGGAAAAACAATATAAATATGTGACTGAAAATTCTTATTTAAAGACTGAAATTATGTTGGTAAATAAAAAGTGTGACAAAATTAACATGATTAACAGTTCTAAATCTTTAATTTTATTTAATCAAATACAGTTGACCTTATCAAGTATTTATCACTTCTCTAACTCATCTCATTTATGCAGTTACACAGCATGTTCTTCTCTATCTTTGGAGGAAAACCATTGCTACTTTTAATACAGACTAAATTCTAAGTCCCAGTGGTTTTTGTTGTTGATTCTCTGTGTAAAGTATTTGTGGTTATTCCACACTGGACCCTGGTGTAACATAAAGTACTGCTGCTTGTGTTATTTATTTTACAATGTTTGTATTATTTCAAAAATCAGAGCCACTTTATGCAGTGTATAGCCAAGTGGCATAAAAAGAAAAATGTTGCTTTTTTAAAAATTTTTCACACATTTCATGTACATTTTTGTTTGGATGATAGAGTGCAAACAAAAAATCTTTTTCTCTCTCTGCTCTTCACTTCTCAGTCTTACGCTGTGTGCATTTCTGTGTTGTTGTTTTTTTTTTGTTTTTTTTTACCTGTGTTTATGAACTCCTTCAGGCTACTTAAGGCTAGATTCCTGGAACCCCTCCATCATCACTGCTAAGACCAGCTCTCCCAACCAGCTACCTGCACAAGTCATAACAGTAACAATACAATTCCCATTCAGTTCAGTTGAATGTTACAGGGAGTGCAGAATTATTAGGCAAGTTGTATTTTTGAGGAATAATTTTATTATTGAACAACAACCATGTTCTCAATGAACCCAAAAAACTCATTAATATCAAAGCTGAATGTTTTTGGAAGTAGTTTTTTGTTTGTTTTTAGTTTTAGCTATTTGAGGGGGATATCTGTGTGTGCAGGTGACTATTACTGTGCATAATTATTAGGCAACTTAACAAAAACAAATATATACCCATTTCAATTATTTATTTTTACCAGTGAAACCAATATAACATCTCCACATTCACAAATATACACTGTAAACCCAAACAAGTTGACTGAACTTAAAACTTTTGTGGAAACTGATTACCTCAAAAGATTTAAGTACAAAAACTCATATCTTCTAAGTATGGGGTACTCAAAATTTGTATTTATTGTTAACCTAAAAATTTTAAATTATATTTTATATTTTATTAATTGAGCTTTACTCAAAGACTGTATACTTTAATTTCAATATTTTTGTGTTTCGTGTAGTTTATTATTTTGATGCAACACAATGCAATTATATTACAACCTAAACTCAAATTATCTGATTATTAATTAAAAGATATTTATGTTGTGAGTGTAGACTACTAAAAAAAAAAAAAAAAGTACGGAAATTCAGTTACTTTACATTTTGTTTATTTAACATTTTTTCATGAAAATTTAAAAACATCACAAATGTTTTTATAAAACAACTAACATGGACATCGGCACCATAAAGTGAGCATTATAAATTCTGTGTAGAACATTTATCTTTTTATAAACTCACAAAGGACGACATCAGTCCTAATTGCATCTTTCTCAAAATACACAAAAATGCAAAACAAAAAGTCAAATACTAATCACTTTTTTTAAAATAGAAATGAAAAACAATTTTTTAAAATGGGTACAAAGACGATCAGCTTCCAAATAACCAGATAAGGCAGTCAAGTATAGGAAAATTAGGTAAACTGATGGAGTTAAATCCACCCAAAGCCTGTAGTAAACTTAAAGTGCTTAAAGTGCTTCAAACAAAGTGCTCAGTAACAGAGTGCGTGTCCTAACAAACATTGCCTTATATTCCTTAAAAGCATGTAGGCAGGGGTTTCAGGGGTTTGCCGTCATCAAGCCCCATGAAGATATTTTGGACTAAGGCAAATGTGTGAACCAGCTTCCTGGGGTAGTCTAAATGCAGAGCATAGATCAAGCCAAACAATAAAGCAAATGCATTTGCAAATCTGGGAATATCACGCATCACCTAGTCGCCTTTCACCAAAACAGCCATGCTTGAGGAAGTAAAATGGACTGGACTGGGAAGCGCCGTCGGTAACCACTGTGAGAAGGGCAACTGGAGTGTCAATGAGGGTCGACTCATCCAATGCGTCCGCCTGGAATAGACACAGTATCAATGGTAAATGGCCTGTATTTGTATAGCGCTTTACACATTCAGTCATCCAGACCTGTAATCTAGCAAAACATTCAGCAGTGTAGTGGGTTACTTTGTAACGAGTTAGGGTACTCTACTTTTTTTGAAAAATGTACATTAACGTGTTAGCTTCTTGCATTACATAATTTGTATTTTTATTATTTTTCTAAAAAAAAAAGTAATTTTTTATTTCATGACTTTATCTCAAAAAGAAACTAAATCTTGACTTCAGCCTGGTTTTTGGGCCACCTGCAGCATAGCCATAGTGCTGTGATACGCCTGTGCCCTGCTCCTGACCTGTGTGTGTGTGGGTTTTCTACAGAGAGGGTATTTTGTTTGTACAATTTGGTAGCTGCTAGGGTATTAAATTGTATTTAAAAAAATCCATAGCATTTTATCTTACTGGCAGAATTTAAGTAATGCAAAAATACACTTACATTACATGTCTAAAAGAATTCTGGGTCCTCCTCCCGCAGGTATACAGGAAGGGCACGAAGTACTGCAGTGCGTTTCACGTTGATATCAGGCGCCTCCTAAAAAGGGAAAAGAAAAGTTCATTTAACGCAAAGTTTTCAGGTGTCATTCTTTGGGGAGAATACATGTTTATGAAACTGCATGACATCAGACTCTACTAAATTTTGGAGACTTTTCTTTTAAGATACAACCTTTCTGTCTCTTGTGACAGAGAGTATGTTTCTTAATCATTTGACAAAAACCCTACACAGTATTTTAAAATAGTGTTCTCCAGATCAGAGCTGTGATCTATATAGAACATGGGGTTCAAAGCAAGGAAAAATTGTGTGTTTATCAGTGAAACTTTTAATTTGTGTTAATTTTATCATTATCAATATATGAAATCTTCACCTTAAGGGACTTAATGAATGGTTTCTTCAATAGATCTTTCAACTCACCTGTGTTTACTGTCTCCACCTGAAATTAATTGCAGTCTGAATTTTTTTTTCTTCTGTCTTTTTGTCTTTGGCCTTCAGCCTTGGAAGAAAAAATAAAAATATTGAAAACCTTATCAGCACACTAAATATACAACACCTTGCTATATTTCAATTGTTTTAGATAGAAGTTGCCACTGCTAGCTAAGTCACTTTTGAATGATGCTAATGAGAAGAAAAAAAAAAAACAACCTGCCGAACAATGAGGCTGCTGTTGTAAAAACGCCAACTTTCTTGCGTTGGCAAGGGGTCGTTAAAATATCACTAAGACCCTTTCTTTATGTGTGATTCTTCGTAAAACTGTGTTTTAATCGGTTAAAACTGTAAAACTGACGACATAATCTATGTTTGAAAAAGAGCGCGAACAACTATTCACCACCTGGGTCTGTGCTTTTTAACACAACAGCGCATTCGAAAACAAGTTATTGGCTGCAACATATTAATATACTTGCTTTTTTACGGAAAAAATAAACATAACGAAGGTTCCGTTTTACTTACAAGTTTCTCCAAATGTGTTCTCCAGTCGCTCGAGAAGGGCAGCCATATTGAACAGAATTTTCTGTCAACGTCGTTCAGGTTAGAGAGAAGACGTCATGACGTCCACATGCGGAGCTCGGAAAAAAACATTTACTCAAAAATCATAATTAAGAAAGCAGTATTTACTCTTAACTTCTAAGCCATGTACAATTATAACTGTTTGAATCGTTAACCGAACAGAAAAGTTTTAAGTTGTTTCAACTTTGTGAGGAATTTTAATTGTTATATCCACAAACTTTATAAGTCAGGTAGACTGTTGGGGTTTACAGTGTACATTTCTGACATTCAAAAACAAAACAAAAACAAATCAGCGACCAATATAGCCACCTTTCTTTGCAAGGACACTCAAAAGCCTGCCATCCATGGATTCTGTCCTGCATGAAAATCATGTTTTTCTTGAAGGATGCAGACTTCTTCCTGTACCACTGCTTGAAGAAGGTGTCTTCCAGAAACTGGCAGTAGGACTGGGAGTTGAGCTTGACTCCATCCTCAACCCGAAAAGGCCTCACAAGCTCATCTTTGATGATACCAGCCCAAACCAGTACTCCACCTCCACCTTGCTGGCGTCTGAGTGGGACTGGAGCTCTCTGCCCTTTACCAATCCAGCCACGGGCCCATCCATCTGGCCCATCAAGACTCACTCTCATTTCATCAGTCCATAAAACCTTAGAAAAGTCAGTCTTGAGATATTTGTTGGCCCAGTCTTGACGTTTCAGCTTGTGTGTCTTGTTCAGTGGTGGTCGTCTTTCAGCCTTTCTTACCTTGGCCATGTCTCTGAGTATTGCACACCTTGTGCTTTTGGGCACTCCAGTGATGTTGCAGCTCTGAAATATGGCCAAACTGGTGGCAAGTGGCATCTTGGCGGCTGCACGCTTGACTTTTCTCAGTTCATGAGCAGTTATTTTGCGCCTTTGTTTTTCCACACGCTTCTTGTGACCCTGTTGACTATTTTGAATGAAACGCTTGACTGTTCGATGATCACGCTTCAGAAGCTTTGCAATTTTGAGACTGCTGCATCCCTCTGCAAGATATCTCACTATTTTTGACTTTTCTGAGCCTGTCAAGTCCTTCTTTTGACCCATTTTGCCAAAGGAAAGGAAGTTGCCTAATAATTATGCACACCTGATATAGGGTGTTGATGTCATTAGACCACACCCCTTCTCATTACAGAGATGCACATCACCTAATATGCTTAAGTGGTAGTAGGCTTTCGAGCCTATACAGCTTGGAGTAAGACAACATGCATGAAGAGGATGATGTGGACAAAATACTCATTTGCCTAATAATTCTGCACTCCCTGTAGTTGTATGATTCCACTTCACAAAAACAAACAACCCAAGGTATGTTGCTGTCTGGTGAATATGCTCCGATGTTAGAGCAAAGTCATTGGTCCTCAATGAGGAAGCACTTGGCAAAAGTGAAAAGGAAGAACAAAGCTAATGACCACAAAGAGAGAGAGAGAGAGTGCATCTTAGTGCATCATGGGGGGTCTCCCAGCAGTATACAGCACTATAGCTAAAGGCTGTGTAAGCAAGAATTCATTGTCTTTACCTCTCATTCTCCTGTGTGGTTTAGATTCCCCATGTGCCTGCCACTCGTCTACCCTGCTGAGTATTCGGTACCTAGATGCTTTCTTTTCACTGGCCTGTGTCTCACCACCCACACACCACCTCATCCTCCGGCTTCTGAAAAGTAACTTTGAAAATAAATCCCTGAAATCTCTTTTGGTGTCCTGAATTCTGCAATTTTTTATTTGACCAGATTATAAAGATGGATGTGGATGAATGCCAGGACCTCAAATTTAACAACCATATCATTTTATTGATCCTGTGGTGGCTGACTGGTGTGTCATATGTCACACTGTGCTCTCTACATCTTAAGGTATTTGTTGCTGCAAACCCTGACCAACAACCTGTGTAGGAGCACAAACAGTTCTCCTTCTTTTATATATGAAATATTTAATTACAGTAATTGCTTTGGCCAGAGGCTCTTTGCCTGTGAGAATCCTGATTCCTAATTTGCATTTAAATAGAAAAACACTGACCAAAATATTTTGCCAGTGGATGGGATGACTTTCTTTCAGTTGGGGTGATTTGCTATGATTTAGTGCTTTTGAAATGTTTGAATTGCGTATGTAATGATTACTGCCCCTCTAGTGTCTTGTTATGATTGATTGTTTGATTGCATGAGGAGCCCTTGTTTGCCAGGTAGGCGAACTTACATTTGCAGTGTAGATTTTTTTCTCTCTAAATGGACAAGTCTCAATTTTTACACTCCTGGGCTACTGAAGCTGAACATTCATTTCATCAGCTGAATTGGCAGTCATTTCAGGAAATCAAGTTCTTAAATTGTTTTGATTTAGACTAAAGGCCTCTCTTGCCTCCACGTTGTTGTAGCCATTTTTGTTGGCTTTGAAATGGTAATTATGTCTTGTTAATGAATATTTACAGTTGTGATTGATGTGGAATGCACACAGTAATTACATCCAGGGCAGCTATATGCTGACTTCATTTTTTCAACAAGCTAATTTGAACTTTTGAGCTTCTCAGCAATGAGCGTGACACTGTAACATGTAAATGATGTGCAGCAATGTGTTATTTGTTAGTAGGGCAAGAAGGTGCAGATCTATATGCTGACATATATACAATTTAAAGGGTTGGATATTTTAGGGATAACTGAGATTAACTGTTGGAAATCTGGAAGTGTGACTGTGTTCTATCATGTATATTATAGGTTGCATTTAAAAGCTGAAATATTGGTCACACAAATATGATAAAAGAAAAGACACAAAACAACAAAAACTAAACTAAACTAAGGAAAAAATGCAAAAGTCAAAGGCAAAATGAGAGCTTAAGCTGTTTTTTTGATATGAGAACAACGTCATAAATAGGGATGGGTACCGGTATGGCACCGGTTCTGACATAAACGGTAGTAACCAGACCGAAACGCAGCGCACATTATGGTGCTTTATTTCGGTGCTTTTTTTCCTGAGCTGTGATACACTTTAGATTCTAGCCAATCATTTTACGTTTCCGAGGATAGTAGGCGGGTCCAGGTACTTACGTTCTTTTAGAGCAAAGCTACAGATTAAAAATGCCCAAGTCGAAGCGGTCAAAAGTCTGGCTGTACTTCACAGCAAAATATGCAAGCTCAGCAGCAACAAGTGCTTTAAGCTGATACTGTGCAAAGGAGGTAACACCTCAAATCCGATGAAACACCTGGCGACGTATAGCGTTTTTTTTTTAAAAGCAGAGAAATGCGCCGTATTTGATAGCTTGCTGCAAGACCTCACACCGTGCACATCTATTGTGGGTGTGGTGCCTGTTATCGGACCCGGAGTTAGTAACATCCCCCAAAAACCCGAAGAGGAGAGTCCTGGCCCCTAGCCCTGCCAGTGTAGCAGGGTAATAGTGTGTAATTTACGTTGAGTAGGCTAACCACGTTATTAAATTAATGCATGTAAGGTGAACTAGCAAACATCATCATAGCTACATGCAGCTGTCCTCTTGTTTGATGGCAGATACTCCCTTCACCCTGGCCAAAAAGGCTAAAATTACCAAAGAAAAAGTGGGAAACAGTTAAACATGAGAGGTTTTTGGACAAAGTTGTGTTTTTTCCATTGATTAAGCACTGCTTCCAGCCAAGAGTGATACCATATATGCCCTATAGCTGCAGAAAAGGCTAACATTGTTATCTTTTTACAAAAAAACAGCTTAACATGAGAGGTTTTTGGACCAATTTTGTGTTCTCCATTCTTTAAGCACCGGTTTGAGCACCGTTTAAGCACCGGCACTGTTTCAAAAGTACCGGTTTGGCACCGGTATTGGATAAAACCTAAACGATACCCATCCCTAGTCATAAATAAACAGATTAAACAAATCTACAATGATTAAAATGAGCATAATTGCTCGTTTTTCGACATGTCTCATGTGATTTGTCTTGTTACTTTCACCGAGCATAGTGTTACACGGGCAGGGAGTGAAGACATGACAGAAGGAAAATATAAAATAAAACAAGACTGAAATAGTGCAGAAAGAACAAAAACAATTTTTTGGAGGAGGTTAAAGTTCAACTTTTGCTCTTTTAGGTCACCAGTATTTTTGATGGTGTTTTGAACTGAATTTTAAAGCACAACACTACAGTATTGGTATCGATCAATGTCATTCTGTAAAGGCAAGTACTTACAGAATGACACTGAAATCTAAAAATAGACAATTAAAACATATTAAAGTGAGTGGGGCTGCTCATCATCCCTTATTTGATTGGGCACAGACTAGAAGCTCTTCTTTTACTGGAATCTAGCCATGTTTTTTCACTGGCTCCTGTTGAAGTTGAGTTTTGTTAAACTCCCCAGCACCCATTTTTTAAATTTTATTTTTTTGGTTTGTTGTTGTTTTATTTTGTCTGTTTTGGAAACGTTTTTTTGTATTGAGGCAGTGCTCATTGTCTTCCTGGGTGAGACTGCTGTCCCTGGGGAAGGCCATTGTCATGGGACTTTGCTTGGTCTGTGACAATGGTTACCATCCACAAAAACACCAGGAGCCAAGTGTTCCGACTGAACACTGGGTTCCAAAGAAATGACAAGCATTATTCACATCACTTGTCTGTTTAGCCTGATCACATAAATGACAAAATAATAAGAAAACAAATGAGACGTCTCTCCTTCAGCAAACAATTTTATATATGCTGATACCGTTAAACAGTGTCAAGCTAAGTGTGTCGCTACTCAGGTCCATTCAGTGATGAAATGAAAACTCATTTATAGCCAGATTTCTCTCACCAGCACTGACTGGTCAAAAACACAGTTTAATCCATCTTATAGCTTCATTGTGA
This sequence comes from Rhamphochromis longiceps, assembly GCF_057381845.1. NCBI lineage: Eukaryota > Metazoa > Chordata > Actinopteri > Cichliformes > Cichlidae > Rhamphochromis > Rhamphochromis longiceps. Next base: position 9,789,223 of record NC_140576.1, read on the forward strand.
TTACACTTAAAAGAGCCCTAGCTGGTGGACATGCGAGCTGTCCTTCCATTCCAGAATGTCAGTATTTGAACAGCATCTGTTATATTCACACTGCTTTGATCCACCTGTAATCTGAGTGGTATATATACCTTGCTATCATAATGACTATGAGTTGGATTTAAACATGACGCTCACTGAATGGATTGTCTGCTTGTTTCATCAAAGATAAAAAGAAACCTATCAGCTCTGCTTACATATTCATACAGTAACTATCATCTTCTTTGAAGGATGATAATGGAATATGTAATTTATCTGCCACACAGAATATGAATACATATGGTATGTGTTATGGCAAAGTATATTAATCTGGCAGAGGTATTTCTACCCATGATTATAGAACATGTCAGGCTAATCTGCAGACAAGATTTAGGATTTGTGGAGAAGACATGATAAGACTATTAATATTTTCAAAATCCAATTCATGTCCATTATTCAAAGTAAAGAGCTTTTGAATTTCTACCTCTTTTTCATATATATGTATCAACCCTGTTCTGTAAGATTTTGGTTAAAACAAAGAAACTGCAAGTAGAAAAAAAAGTTCTAGAAAGTGGATAAAAAATGATCAATTTTAAACTGTAGAACAAAAATGTTTGCTGGTAATTAGATAAGTAAATACAACTTAGAGATAAGGAAAACTCTTAACAATACATAGTTATTATACAGCTTTACCACTTTATGTACATCAGTGGAAAAGCAGATCATTGTATAATTACAAGTAATTGTGTGTAGAGATTAAGAGAGGAAATGCACCTGCAATCTTGATTTCATTGGCTGATGACCTGTAACTAGAATGTGAATCAATTAATATCACACTCGTTATTAATGTTTACCCATGAAACTTTAAACTGCACGTTTCCTGACTTTTCTGAGGATGGGACTATAACGTAAGCACTGCCGCTGTTGGAAACTTAATGGAAAATTCTACAACAAGTTTTGATTTGAAGTTCCTGAGCTTTCAGCCACTTGAAAGCCCCAGAGATTCAAAATCATCATCAACATTTTTTTCAGCCCACATTTACATTTCTGTGTCTTCATGATCATTCTAAAAGAAATGTTGGCCCAGATTTTAGTTATCTAAGATGAAACTTTAAAAACTGTAATCTCAAAAATTCTTAAAAAGACAACAACAAAAAAAATCACATCCAATGCATTCTTAACAGTCAGTGCATTCACAGTTTAAGTGAGATGAAACTGGGGATACTGGTTGATAAACCCAGTGTAGCCACGCTTTCATTGTTTGATAAATGGTAAATAGACTCATGTTCGCACAATAGAAACTATGTGTGCTGTTATCCTTATTCCAAAAGATGTTGAGAACTTGTCCTTTTCATTTAAAGCGTAAAGCCTCAGAAGAGCCCCTGAGAATAAAGGTTTGTGGAAAATACACCTGATTCTATTTCTTTTGATGCTCAGCATTGTTCACCTTCCTTTTCATTTCTCTTCACGTAACTGTGCTTCATACTGTGTGTGTGTCCTTTAAAATGAAAGAATTTGCTCAAGAGCAAGTTTTGAGGCATTTTAGAAATTTTGCAAGGCATTTCTCACATCGTTTTGCTGTGAATGCATGCTGCATAGTACAATACAAGCAGTAGCTGCAAATGAGCTGTGTACCGCCCTCTCTGTCAGAGTAGCGTTTCAGCTTGACCCTGACAGCAGCTGAGAATGCAAAAAAGACCAGTTTTGTGAGTAATCACAAAGACATAAAAGGAGAGAGATGTGGAAGAGCAAGCGATCTCTGAACTACTGTGTCAGCCGAACTGACTTTTCTTGGCATGGGTAAGGTGGTCGAAAGCTCTGACTGCCACGTGTACTACACCAGCCTATAATGGAAAGCAGAGTCATTATTATCTAATTGGGCAGACTAATGACGTGCCACAGAAAGCCATAAGGCTGAGACAGTCTCCTTCGTGCTGTCTGTTTTTCACTAAAGGCTGCTCTCAAAGGGACTGATACACCCTGAAAATTATTTTCCTCTAGGGTTTAAAAAGTGACAAAATATTGCTCGAGTCAGGATGTCATTTGCCTGACTTACGTCATTTGCATTTTAGCTATCTGAAAATCAAATTATTTTGCCACAAATCCAGTAAAAAGTAGAAAATCTGAAAAAAACATTTAAATTATTTTCAAAGGGACATCTCACAATATATATATATTAGGGGTGCAACGATACACAAAATTCCACGGTTCGGTTCGATACTTTGGTGTCACGGTTCGATATTTTTTCAATACAAAAAAAAATGTTCATGCCTTTTTAACTTGTTATTTATTAAAATTATAAATATATATTTTAACTCAAAAGTACAGTTTTTAAATTTAATGTTGCTGAAACAACAAAGTAATAAAAAAAAAAATATATATCTGATTGAGGAATCACTCATCTTTGGAAAAGAGAGTTTATTACAGAGAAATGGCTCTTTTCAAAATAAAAGCTATACTATACACTTCTTCTGGGCTATATGTATGTATGTATGTATGTATATATATATATATATATATAAAAAAAAAAAAAAAACACCCAGCACGCCCCTGCGGGCGGTTTATCCTTCAAGCTCGGGTCCTCTACCAGAGGCCTGGGAGCTTGAGGGTCCTGCGCAGTATCTTAGCTGTTCCCAGGACTGCGCTCTTCTGGACAGAGATCTCCGATGTTGTTCCTGGGATCTGCTGGAGCCACTCGCCTAGCTTGGGAGTCACCGCACCTAGTGCTCCGATTACCACGGGGACCACCGTTACCTTCACCCTCCACATCCTCTCGAGCTCTTCTCTGAGCCCTTGGTATTTCTCCAGCTTCTCGTGTTCCTTCTTCCTGATATTGCTGTCATTCGGAACCGCTACATCGATCACTACGGCCATCTTCTTCTGTTTGTCTACCACCACTATGTCCGGTTGGTTAGCCACCACCATTTTGTCCGTCTGTATCTGGAAGTCCCACAGGATCTTAGCTCGGTCATTCTCCACCACCCTTGGGGGCATCTCCCATTTTGACCTCGGGACTTCCAGGTTATACTCGGCACAGATGTTCCTGTACACTATGCCGGCCACTTGGTTATGGCGTTCCATGTATGCCTTGCCTGCTAGCATCTTGCACCCTGCTGTTATGTGCTGGATTGTCTCTGGGGCATCTTTACACAGCCTGCACCTGGGGTCTTGCCTGGTGTGATAGACCCCAGCCTCTATGGATCTTGTGCTCAGAGCTTGTTCTTGTGCTGCCATGATTAGTGCCTCTGTGCTGTCTTTCAGTCCAGCTTTGTCCAGCCACTGGTAGGATTTCTGGATATCAGCCACCTCCTCTATCTGCCGGTGGTACATACCGTGCAGGGGCCTGTCCTTCCATGATGGTTCCTCGTCTCCCTCCTCTTTCTTGGGTTTCTGCTGCCTGAGGTATTCACTGAGCACTCGGTCAGTTGGGGCCATCTTCCCAATGTATTCTTGGATGTTCGTTGTCTCATCCTGGACTGTGGTGCTGACACTCACCAGTCCCCGGCCCCCTTCCTTCCGCTTAGCGTACAGCCTCAGGGTGCTGGACTTGGGGTGAAACCCTCCATGCATGGTAAGGAGCTTTCTTGTCTTTATGTCAGTGGCTTCTATCTCCTCCTTTGGCCAGCCTATTACCCCAGCAGGGTACCTGATCACGGGCAGGGCATACGTGTTGATGGCCCGGATCTTGTTCTTACCATTCAGCTGACTCCTCAGGACTTGCCTGACCCTCTGCAGGTACTTGGTGGTTGCAGCCTTTCTAGCGGCCTCTTCATGGTTCCCATTTGCCTGCGGGATCCCCAGGTACTTGTAACTGTCCTCTATGTCTGCAATGTTGCCTTCTGGTAGTTCAATCCCCTCAGTTCTGACTACCTTCCCTCTCTTTGATACCATCCGACTACACTTCTCCAGTCCGAACGACATTCCAATGTCATTGCTGTATAGCCTGGTAGTGTGGATCAGTGAATCGATGTCTCGTTCACTCTTGGCATACAGCTTGATGTCATCCATGTACAGGAGGTGGCTGACAACTGCTCCGTTCCGTAGTCGGTATCCGTAGCCAGTCTTGTTAATGATCTCACTGAGGGGGTTCAGGCCTATGCAGAACAGCAGTGGGGACAGAGCATCTCCTTGGTAGATCCCGCACTTGATGGTGACTTGTGCTATGGGCTTGGAGTTGGCCTCTAGTGTTGTACGCCACATCCCCATTGAGTTCCTGATGAAGGTTCTTAGGGTCCCATTGATCTTGTACAATTCTAGGCATTCCAGTATCCAGCTGTGGGGCATTGAGTCATAGGCCTTCTTGTAATCAATCCAGGCAGTGCACAGGTTGGTCAGTCTGGTCTTGCAGTCTCGGCTGATTGTTCTGTCTACCAGTAGCTGGTGTTTTGCGCCTCTGGTATTCTTGCCAATTCCTTTCTGTGTCCCGCTCATGTATTGACCCATGTGCCTGTTCATCAATATATATATATATATATATATATATATCCATCCAAGTCAGGGAGATAATCTGGTAAATGAGGAAGGCAAGCAGCAATCTAAAGAGCTGACATTTAATGTGAGAAAAGACTGTTTTACATCAGAGGGATGTCACTGTGATTACAGCTAAGTTTTCTGCTGGAAAAAAAGCAGTTTCATTTGGAAAAAAAGACTTGAAGTTATATGATAATACATACGATCTTTCACTTTGCTCATTAACCTTCCCGATGTTCACCGGCCGTTCCTAATAATCAGTCCTCGCTCTTGCTTTTTTCATTGAATATTCCAGTGTCCTTGAATTCCTTCCAGCTCCAGGGTGCCATTCTGTGCTGGAGTCTGACCTCAGACCTTTTTTTTTTAACAGCTGAATACATTTTTAACATTGTTCTTCTACTACTGACAGAGGGCATAATAATGGATACAGTAATTGCCATTCAATGAGGGTGCTGATGACAAGGTAAATAAATTAAAGCCCTGTTGTGTCCATTGTGATACTAAGTAGCACCAGAATAACTACTGAATGTCAGTTAGCATTTCTTGTTGAAAACGTGCTGACACTTGGGAATTCAATTAAGACGTTGTTACTGTGGAATATTCAAATTAGTACTGTAGGACCTGATACTTACACTGGGTCCTGCTGCCTGTCAGTTCAGGTGGACATGGAATTTGACAATTTAAAATAAAAATTATGAGATTCACACCTATTCTTTTTGGTTCTAAATGTAATTTTTTGAAAGGTACTGCAAAATTCAAAAGGAAAATACAAATAATACAAAGTAGCATCTCCTATCATTTAACTTGCTCTGTAAATAGTCCACTTAGCAAATAATAATTTTATAGCAACCTATGTGGAAATAATGGTAGAAATTAGACAAAGACTTTGATACATACAGTAAAAAATACCAGCTAAATTAAAGTTTGAAAGATAGACTACCCCTTCAGTACCTAACAGTAGTTTGCTCAACTGCCTACCATTCATTAATGCCTTTACTTTGTGAATTATTAAAAAAACATGTTGGAAATTCTGATACTGATAAATTCCTTCCACTCAGTGAAATAAAACATTTTTTTGTAACCAGACTCTATTTTATAAGCTTTATAACCTGTATTATTAGTACTGTTCACTTTGTAACTAACCAGTTCTAGTTCTTCTTCCTGTCTCCCCTCTTATTTTCCTGATTTTCTTCAACCGTGCTCAAAAACTTTCATTTGTGCCTCTTTCCCCACGCCCCTCCTCTGCAGTGTTGGGGTTGTTAATCAAAAAAGTAATGTATTACATATTAAGTGTTGTTTTTCTAAAAAGTAATGCAGTACGTTATTTAAGTACTTTGCAGCAAAAGTGATTTGTTGGACTACTCATTACATTACTTTCAAGTTACTCGTAATTATATCAGAATCAGAATTACTTGCACTGCAAAGTGTGTAAATGAGGATTTGTTGCAGTGTCATGGTGGAGGCAAACAGCGGTCCCACACATCACTGAAAATCACTGTTGCAGTGGGGACAGACACACACCCTTTCTTTTACTGTTTATGCATGAGTACAAAGCTACAAAGCAAAGTTGAAAACCAGCCTAAAGAAATTCCAAAGTGATCACCAGTGTGATTTAAGAAATGGAGGCTACAAAGCAACAAGCTTGACTGCTCATCACTGCTTTTGTTACCTGCTGAAGTGCAGGTTCGGAGTGGGCATATACTCAGCTTTAGCATTACTTTGGGTTCCTCACTGTTAGGTGATGGCTGTGTGCGGACAGGGATAGGACCCAAGATGCAGACTCCAGAGACAAACTTAATCCAAAACAGCTTTAATGCTGAACGCAAACATAACATAACTGGAAAAAACTCAAAATAAACTAACACCAGTGGACTGGCAAAACACACAGCAAAATAAACGGTAGATCGCACCGCGGACACAGAGAAACACAGGCCTTAAATACACAGAAGGAGCAATCAGGGAATGAATAACAGGAGGGAAACACAGCTGGGGCAAATCAGAACTGATGAGACAAAAGGAAGCGTAAACTGAACACACTGAGATAAGACAGAGACCTTCAAAGTAAAACAGGAAACACATAACACAGACTCGCATGCAGGCACTACAGAGAGAACAGAGACGTGGGACCAGGGCAGACACAAACACTGACTGAACAGTGTTTGTGTCTGCCCGGGGATATAGGAACTAAGGATACACAGAGACGCGAACTAGACAAGGGGATACAGGTGATAGGGGAGACAGAGCAACTAAAGAAGACAGAGACATAAACCATAAGACAGAACTCAAAGAAACCAAAGACTAAAAAGTATAAATAATATAATAAACTCAAATACCCTGGGTCAACGACCCAGGCATCCTAACACTCGCTAGCTTTATGTTAGCATGTGTATGCAAAGAGCCATTGTTATCTTAACAGTATTAGCTTTAACCTCACACACTTCTCCTTTTGTGCAATAAAAATATAAAAACTCCTCAAATGTTAAAGATCCCTCCACCTCCTCCCTACACATCAAAACAACTGATTGTAGCACAACTGCACTGGAAGCAACAGATACAATTTGCATTTTTCTTTCCTCCTATTTGCTTGGCATGCAGATAACTGAAGAAGCTTTGTAATGAAGTAATAACATAATTATATCTCTAGTTCAGAATTTATTATAATAACTCATACGGCTCATATTTGGATTACTGAATTTAGCACAGGAACTTGGGAGTCACACTACATTATATTTTTCAGCATCACAGAAAAATGCAAAAGAGGAGAAAAATGGGTACCACAGGAAAAGAAGGGAATACAAAAACGTAATTATTCAAAATCTGGAAAACACTGAAAGAGAAGGAAAAAGTAAAAAAAGGACGCAAAAAATGAAATTGAGCATCGTCTTTTTTGCAAAGATGGAAGCTGAAATTGCAAATACGGAATCGTTGGAAGTCCAGAAACCACAGCGAAAGGAGATGATAGAAGCGATAGGAATAAAAACAGAAATGGTACACAACAAACACAAAAGTGTAACAAAGCACTCAAACATCTGACAAGGCAAGAAAAAGAAGCGACGAAAATGTGTTTTTTTTTTTCAAAGTAAAAGTAAAAGCAGCAAAGAAGCAGCTGAAAAGAAGATAAAACAGTTCGAGAAGGAGCAAGAACAGGAGAAGAAAGCCAAGAAAAAGAGTGGTGTCTTGAGCTGGTTCCAAAAGAAAAAATGTCCCAGTGACACAAAGGTTGAAGAGAATGATGGCTCGTGTCAGGTTAGGTTGAGTAATGCCTCCCCCTCGCTTCATCTTCCCTACTCTCACCCCTCCACCTTTAATCCTTCCCTCCTTTGAATGTTCCTTCTCTTCCCCATCCCTCCACTCCTCCTCCTTCTCTTTCCCCCTCTCCTTCTCTCAAGCTTTCATCCATTAACTCTCTACCTTTTACTTCATCTCCTCCAGCCTCACTGCCTTACCACCACCCTACCTCCATTCCCCTTCTATCTCTCCTTCAATCACCTTTCCTGTGAAATAAAGATTATGTTCTTCATCATCATAAATCCATCAATATTTCTTCATCTTTCTGCATCTGTGATGCTCCACGCTGTCGTTTTTGATTGCTGTGTAAACACTTATGGTCATGACTTAAAAAGGACTAAACTTTATTATTCGTGTATTTCCAAGAGTGTTATTATGTGATAAAAGTTTTCTAAGCTTTTTAATCTAATTTAACCATTATGTCCATGAGGTGAATAATTTTAATCATCCTCAGTCTACGGAGATCTAAAAAATACTGCAATTTCTTCTAATTGTGTAAACATAAAAAATGTTTATTTGCATAAATTGAGGTGTTTTTCTCAATTTAATATGCTTTAATAAAAAATCAAAAATTCTATTTCTGTCTTTCATGCATACAGTATCATGAAACAAGCAGACTCAAACTAAACAAGCACGTTAGTTTATAAGAGGCTTTTTAATTTGTACGACATTCATGTGTCTTCATTTGACTTTCACTTTCTCTGTCCAAGCATTATTTGTAAGTCAGCTGTTTGAGACCTAACCGGTGACCCATTTTAAACTTAAAACTCTTCTCTCATACAATCACAGTTGTGATTATAACATAAGCCCAAGATAAAGTGTTTCATAGATGTTGAGGCTGATTCTCCATTAACACCTTTGCTTTCTGCACTTGACAAGAGCTACGTCCACACGTACCCGGGTATTTTTGAAAACGCAGATTTTTCTATGCGTTTGCACCTTCTGTCCACACGTAAACGGCGTTTTCGGTCACTGAAAATGGAGATTTCTAAAAACTCCGGCCAGGGTGGATATTTTCGAAAACTCCGTTTTTGCATTTACGTGTGGACGAGAAAAACTGAGAAAACGCAGAAAACAGCGTCGAAGGTGTGCGCCTTTTTTGACGTCACACTGTGCGCCACGTTATTGTTTCGGTGAAATGAATTTCTACAGTACTGTTACTGTTAATTGTACTCTGTGCAGTGTTTAAATGCTTACATATACACACATAGTTAGTGTCCCTCCACACATACGACTGGGTTCTGCTTCTATGCCCTAGCTTTGTTTACTATTTCCCACCGAGGCTTCTAGACTTCTGATTGGCCAACATTTCTACATGGTTAGGAATATATCGCCACCTTTTGCTTTGGCATGTTCCTAGCAGCGTTTTCCTTCATTTCTGCTTTTACGTGTGGACGGGATTATTTTTTAAAACGAAAATGGAAAATCTCAGTTTTCAAAAATACCCGTGTAAATTCAAATTCAAATTTTATTTGTCACGTACACAGTCATACACAGTACGATATGTAGTGAAATGCTTGGACAACTGCTCGTGACCTAAAGAAAACAAAAAAGGAAAAGGCTATGAATAAGATAGGAAATAAATATGAAAAATTAAAAAGGGTAAATTTAACTAGGAAGGAATAAAATATAAATTAAGGTTAAAAATGAAATAACTGTACAGCACAAATTAGAATGAAGGGTAAATTTAACTGGGAAGAATAAGATAAAATATATAAATTAAAGTTGAAAATAAAATAACTGTACAACAAAATACACAATATAGAACTATATAAGAATGTATGAAGAAATATAAATAAATTTATACACAATAACAGCAGTGTGATTTAAGTAATGAAGTGAAACCAATGTCCAGAATGTCCAGTGTGTGTAAGAACTGTATGTGTGGGTCAGTACTGTGTGGTGGTGTGATTGAGAGACCGTATCGCCTGCGGGAAGAAGCTCCTCCTCAGTCTCTCTGTGTTGGTCTTCAGGGAGCGGAATCGCTTTCCTGACCTCAACAGAGAGAACAGTCTGTTGTTGGGATGGCTGAGATCCTTCATGATCTTCCTGGCCTTGGTCCAGCACCGCCTGCTGTAGATTGAGTGCAGGTCAGGGAGCTCGGAGCGGATGGTGCGCTCAGCTGACCGCACAACCCTCTGTAGAGCTCGTCTGTCCTGCATGGTGCTGTTCCCGAACCAGGTTAAGATGTTTCCCGTCAGGATGCTCTCTATGGTGCAGGAGTAAAAGTTCCTGAGCACCTTGGAGGGCAGTTGGAAGTCTCTCAAGCGTCTGAGGTGGTAGAGACGCTGACGGGCCTTTTTCACCACGGTGTTGATGTGACAGGACCATGACAGGTCCTGCGTGATGTGAACTCCGAGGTATTTGAAGCTGTCCACTCTCTCCACTGGGCACTCGTTGATGACAGGGGTCTGGTAGTTCCTCTCCTGCTTAGTGCTGAAGTCCACTATCAGCTCCTTTGTCTTACTGACGTTTAGAAGGAGGTTGTTCCTCTGGCACCAGTTCTCCAGATTCCTAATCTCCTTCAGGTAGGCCGTCTCGTTGTTATCAGAGATCAGGCCCACCACGACGGTGTCGTCAGCAAACTTGATGATGGTGGTGGAGCTGGTAGTGGCCACACAGTCATACGTGTACAAAGAGTACAGCAGGGGGCTCAGAACACACCCCTGGGGGGCTCCAGTGCTGAGAGTGGTGGAGGCTGAGACATGTCCGCCCATCCTTACTGCCTGTGGTCTGCCAGTTAGGAAGTTGGAGATCCACAGACACATAGATGAGCTGAGTCCCAGATGCTCCAGCTTGGTGGTGAGTGTGGAGGGAATTATGGTGTTAAATGCAGAGCTGTAGTCTATGAAGAGCATTTTAACATAATTCCCCCTTCTAGTGTCCAAGTGAGTGAGTGATGTGTGGAGGAGATGAGAGATGGCATCGTCTTTGGAACGATTTGGACGGTAAGCGAACTGTAGTGGGTCCAGTGTGTCTGGTAGTGAAGAAATGATGAAGTCTCTGACCAGGCGTTCAAAGCACTTCATCACTACTGAGGTGAGGGCTACAGGGCGATAGTCATTGAGAGAAGCAGGGTGGGGTTTCTTCGGGACAGGAACAATGATGGACTCTTTGAAGCATGTGGGGATCACCGACTGAGATAAAGAGATGTTGAATATCTCAGTGAACACAGGAGCTAGCTGGTATGCGCAGTCTCTTAGGATACGACCTGGGATGCCGTCTGGTCCTGCTGCTTTCCTGGTGTTCACTCTCTTGAAGGCTCTCCTTACTTCATGCTCGGAGATGACGAGCACGTTTCCGGTGCTGGCAGTATCTTCCTGTCTGCAGCCGTTAGCGCCGCTAACACTAGCATCGTTGGAGTCCTTAGCTGCAGCCTCGAAGCGAGCATAGAAAGTGTTCAGCTCGTCTGCCAGAGTCACGGCCGCGTTCGTCATACCAGTTGTTGGTGCTTTATAGTCCGTTATTGTCCTTAGTCCCCGCCACAGGCTCCTAGAGTCACTCTGTTGGAGTTGTGACTCTAGTTTCCTCCCGTAGCGCTGCTTCGCCTCTTTCACCACCCTCCGCACGTTATATGACGCGGCTTTGTACGGGTCCATGTCCCCCGTTATGAGTCCCGTGTTGTAGGCAGCGGTGCGGGATCTCAGAGCGTCGCGGATGGTTTTATCCACCCACGGCTTCTGGTTGGGAAACGTTGTGATAGTCTTTGTCTCCACGGTATCATCCGCTAGTTTCCCGATGAATCCCACAACCACTTCCGTAAACACGTTGACATCATCATCGGAGCTGTTTCTGAACATGCCCCAGTCTGCGTCATCGAGTGCGTCCTGTAACGCGGCCACCGATTGATCCGTCCAGCGCGCGACCTTCCTCTGAACCGGAACTTCCTGTTTCAGCCTTTGTTTGCGTTTTGGGATGAGGAAGATGGTGGCGTGATCAGATTTGCCAAAAGGAGGGCGGGATTGTGCCTTGTAGCCGTCCTTGACCGTAGTGTAGCAGTGGTCCAGTGTCCTTTCACCTCTGGTGGGGCAGGTGATGTGTTGATAAAAGTTCGGCGCTGCGCGTTTGAGGTTGGCGCTATTAAAGTCCCCCGTCACAATAAGCGCAGCGTCCCGGTGTTGTGTCTGGTGCTGTGTGAGTGCCTCATGCAGCTCGCATAAGGCGGTGACCGTGTCTGCTTGTGGTGGAATATAAACGGCACTTACAACGACCGATGTAAATTCCCGAGGTAGATAAAAAGCACGACACATGATGGACAGTAGTTCCAGATTTGGTGTGCAGGAGCGTGTGAGAGGACGTGTACGTGTGGAAGTAGCCAAGATATAGCATATTAGAGCTCAGGATTCAAAACAGTAATAGGTAATATGCTGCAGATAAACCCAGTAGAAACCCATATTTGTTAGGATGCCTGGGTCGTTGACCCAGGGTATTTGAGTTTATTTATTAATACTCTAAGTTGTTTTATTATGTATGTTGTATTCTTGTACAGCACTTTGGTCAACGCTCCTGTTGTAATTAAATGTGCTATATAAATAATTAAACTATTAAACTATTATTATATTATTTATACTTTTTAGTCTTTGGTTTCTTTGAGTTCTGTCTTATGGTTTATGTCTCTGTCTTCTTTAGTTGCTCTGTCTCCCCTATCACCTGTATCCCCTTGTCTAGTTCGCGTCTCTGTGTATCCTTAGTTCCTATATCCCCGTGTTCAGTCAGTGTTTGTGTCTGCCCTGGTCCCACGTCTCTGTTCTCTCTGTAATGCCTGCATGTGAGTCTGTGTTATGTGTTTCCTGTTTTACTTTGAAGGTCTCGGTCTTATCTCAGTGTGTTCAGTTTACGCTTCCTTTTGTCTCGTCAGTTCTGATTTGCCCCAGCTGTGTTTCCCTCCTGTTATTCATTCCCTGATTGCTCCTTCTGTGTATTTAAGCCCTGTGTTTCTCTGTGTCCGTGTCGCGATCTACCGTTTATTTTGCTGTGTGTTTTTGTCAATCCGCCGGTGTTAGTTTATTTTTGACCTTTTTCCAGTTATGTTATGTTTGAGTTCAGCATTAAAGCTGTTTTGGTTTAAGTTTCTCTCTGGAGTCTGCATCTTGAGTCCTATCCCTGTCCGCACACAGCCGTCACCTAACAGAAGATCGCGACCATACTATAGACCCAGCAGACATTGAACTTCAGGAGCGACGCCGAGCAGCCTTTGCCCAGCTGGAGGAGGAACTCCGCTGGAAGCCATGGCTCACCCCTGACGTCAGGTGCATTTTCCATGGCACTCGGCTGGCTCTCGGTGGTCCCCGGAGCTGTCAGAAGTCTCCACCTGTTGCTCCGCTGGCACTCAAGATGCGGCCGCTTCAGTTGGGAGTCCTCCGTGTGGCTTCAGGCGCTCACGCTCCATCCTCAGCGTCACCGCTCTGTGCACCGGAGGCTCAGTTGCTCACACCGCCAGCTACCTCTGCCCAAAGGAAACGGCGCTCACGTCGCCGTCATATGGACACGTCTGAGCAACCTCCGGTGGTGAGTCAAAAGGACTACACTTTCCAAACTCCACCTGAGCCGTTAAACGGTAAAGACTATGAACTCACGTCAGACACTTTTGGGATTTCTTTTCTCGACGAGGATTTGGATTGGGAGGCCAGTTTTGGTTTGAATCGTCCCGCGCTAGTTCATCACAATAAGCATTCGTCTGGGATTTTTAGTTCGAGGTCTGCTCGTTGGAGTGGGAACAAGCTAAAACCCAAGTTTGCCGAGTCTGTTTTTTCTGAGACTGTGAACACTGCTAAACCTAAGACTGTACGGACTGTTGGGAAAGGGTCGTCACCTATTTTTGATGAACCAGTTTTCAGTGAGCCTGCTCCTTTGCCTTCCGGTGTTCCTCCACCCAGGGCAGCTGCGGTGCAGCCGTCTCCTGCACCTGTATCAGTTCCTCGGGTGAGGGGGGCTAGGGCCCAGTTTGTCCCTGCTCCAGTTTCCAGGCCGGCTGAGGCTCCGCTAGCCTCTGCGCCCGTGCCTATTCCGCGGGTGGGAGCGGCTACTGCCCAGCAGACCCCTGCACCGGTTTCTGTCCTCGCTGGAGGCTCAGGTGAGCCCGTCCAGCAGTTTTCCGTAGGCTCGGAAGGCATAGCTCAGCTTAGTGCTCATCCACCACCTCACCCACCATTACTACCATCGTTACAACAGTCAATACAACTTAAACTTCTCTCCATAGCTCAAACATTAGCTCACCTGTCAGCTCAGTCACCTGCTCAGTTCTCACCTCAGTCATTTGCTCCACCGCCTGTTCCTGCTGGAGGGTCCGAGGGGCCCGTCCAGCCTTTTGCCTCCGCTGGAGGGTCCGAGGGGCCCGTCCAGCCTTTTGCCTCCGCTGGAGGGTCTGAGGAACCGCTTCAGCTGTCTCTTCCTGCTGGAGGGTCCGAGGGGCCCGTTCAGCCACCTGTCTCGTCAGGTGGGGGTCCGGGAGGACCCAGCCAGCACGTCCCAGTGTCTGCTGATGGTTCTGGCGAGGCCGTTCAGCCACCACCGGCTCCACCGCCTGGTCCGGCCCCAGCCTCTGCAGCTCCGCCTGGTCCGGCCCCAGCCTCTGCAGCTCCGCCTGGTCCAGCCTCCGAGGTTTCAGCTTCGTCTGCTCCTGAGGTCTCCATGCTGTCTGTTCCTGCACATCTTGTCCGGCCTGCTCGTCCTGCTCGTCCTGCACGTCCTGTCCGGCCTGCACGTCCTGTCCGGCCGATGACTGGACGTCGTTGCCGTCATGGACAGCCCTCTGAACTACGCCGCCGTCATGGACGGCCCCCTGAACTACGCCGCCACCAGTGCCTCCCGCTCGGCCGGCCTCCTGACCTGCTCCGCTGCCGCCGGTGTCTCCTGCCTGCCCGGCCCCCTGAACTGTTTTCTGGGCTCTTGGGCCGTCAGCCTCCGGGCCGCCCCCCTGAACTGCCCGGGTTTGGACTATTGTGCTGTCAGCCTCCGGGTCGGCCCCCTGAACTTTTTGTGAACTGTTTTTCCTGGCCGCCTGCGCCTGTCGTGAGCCTGTTTTTTGTTCTGTTGCTTTCCGGGCTCCATTGTTTGTTCTTTTTTTTTTGTTTCTGGCTCCTTGTTTGGTTTTGTTTCGAGCCCTCCATCCTGTTTCCCCCGCCGCCCGCCCTGGTTGGTTTTTTTTTTGTTTTGGTGTTTTGGTTTGTTAGGATGCCTGGGTCGTTGACCCAGGGTATTTGAGTTTATTATATTATTTATACTTTTTAGTCTTTGGTTTCTTTGAGTTCTGTCTTATGGTTTATTTCTGTCTTCTTTAGTTGCTCTGTCTCCCCTATCACCTGTATCCCCTTGTCTAGTTCGCGTCTCTGTGTATCCTTAGTTCCTATATCCCCGTGTTCAGTCAGTGTTTGTGTCTGCCCTGGTCCCACGTCTCTGTTCCCTCTGTAGTGCCTGCATGTGAGTCTGTGTTATGTGTTTCCTGTTTTACTTTGAAGGTCTCGGTCTTATCTCAGTGTGTTCAGTTTACGCTTCCTTTTGTCTCGTCAGTTCTGATTTGCCCCAGCTGTGTTTCCCTCCTGTTATTCATTCCCTGATTGCTCCTTCTGTGTATTTAAGCCCTGTGTTTCTCTGTGTCCGTGTCGCGATCTACCGTTTATTTTGCTGTGTGTTTTTGTCAATCCGCCGGTGTTAGTTTATTTTTGACCTTTTTCCAGTTATGTTATGTTTGAGTTCAGCATTAAAGCTGTTTTGGTTTAAGTTTCTCTCTGGAGTCTGCATCTTGGGTCCTATCCCTGTCCGCACACAGCCGTCACCTAACAATATTTTTCATCTTTATCTAAAACACATGAATTAAAACTTACATTATTTGGTTAAACTATGTATTATGGAAGCGTAGAGCTGCCACCCAGGCAAAAGAAAAATAGAGCTTTATCACGTTATAACGTGAAAAGTTTATTGTTCTAGCAATATATTATCATGTTAGTATAATATACCTTTCACGTTTGAACAATATAATATGACATTATTACAATATACATAATTATCACGTTCCTACAATATAATTATCACGTTTGTACAATATAATATTTATTTGTTATTTATATTTGTTAGAACAATAAACTTTACACGTTATAACGTGATAAAGCTCTATTTTTCTTTTGCCTGGGTGGCAGCTCTACACTTTCGTAATGTATTATGTAACTTCATTGTCACGGTCTGGGGGGCAGACCGTGGGGGATGTTGGAGAAAGGACCCAAACGCTGGACTTAGTGGAATGAACAGTGGGTTTATTTACAGTGAGGTAAATGTACACCACACATTAAATCTCCAAAAGTGCTCCCTCGACTCCCGTGACGTGTCTTCTCCCAAGTTCTGGTATCCCGTGCTCTCTGCCCCTGTGCCTTCACACACACCCCGTGTGTCTTGCAGTCCTGTGTTCCACTCTCCTGAGGAAAAACAGACACAGCCGTTATGGCACCAACTCCAGCAGGCATACACGGACCAGCACTATAAACACTGACATGGAGTCTAACTCAACGATCCTGCGCCGGAGGAAGCTCCATCGCTCTGTTAAGTAGCTCCCCCGACGATCCTGATCAGAAGCAGGTGTGTGGGAAGCTAGGCGTGACCAGCAGCTGGCAGGGCCACACCCATCAGGCCTGCAGGTGGCTGTCCTTCATCCTCCAGCCACACACACACGTACACACACCAGCATGGAACACAAGAGCACAGTGCAGCAAACATACATCCAATACACTAATAACAATAAAGGTCCACACTGTTCACGAACCCCGAGTCCCCGGAACCGGGTCCGTGACATTCATTTTGAAAAGTTTTCAACTGGGATCTGATTGGAGGGAGGAAACTTGACCCGCCCTCTCCCAGAATGAATGGTCAGCAGAATGCATGTGTTTTGCCCCCTTAGCTCCAGGTGTTGCGCCAAAAAGTGATCGTCTGCGGACAGACAATAGGAATAGTAATTAGTTAGATTACTCGTTTCTAAAAAAAAGTAACTCTGTTAGTAACGCCGTTACTTGTAACTCCGTTATTCCCTTCACTGGACGTTACATTGGTTAGGTATAATTTTTTAATCCCAGGATTTAAAAAAACGTTTTTATAGTTGATTCTTCAAAATAATGTCACAGCACACCAGGCGGCATTTAAAGTAAATGCCTAGCAAAAGTTGCTAAGCATGCAAACAAATATAATAATGGGTGGGTGTTTTTCCTTTGTGTCTTTGCCTCTTGGGAGGAGACCCACGTTAACACCACTAACTGGGTGTAAATGTGTGAACTAGAGCCAAAAATAAAGTGTGAAAGATTGAGCAGTCGCTTAATACAAACTACATATTAACTGATCTGATGAGCTGAAGAAGCCTCTTCCAAAGTTTAGGCCCTTTAAAACTGTGGTTTCCTGTAAATTTAAAATATTAGCATGTGAAAGTTAAAAGGCCTGATGACCAGAGAGGCCAACAGCTGGAATAAGGTCTCAGCAAGTTTGCCATACAGCATTTGTAAGAATCATGTGAACAGTAAAATGTATAGGAGGGAAAAAAAGAGACAACCAAGGCCTTATTTTACATACATTTACAATTAAGTAAGTATGCGAGATTAATGTGAAAGGTTCTCACCCACGGCAAAGCCTCATTGCTTAAGATTTTTAATAACATTAAGCATATAAATTGGAGACCTAAGAGTGCAGGTCACCCTTTTCCTGCCAAATCAACACTGTTTCTAAAAAACTGAGTCATACACACATTTCCCCAAAACCTCACATATGTCTGCCAGAATTACATTGTGCCACCATCCTCTATTGCTCATATGTTTGTTTTGAAGAACACTT
Organism: Rhamphochromis longiceps; assembly: GCF_057381845.1. Taxonomy (NCBI): domain Eukaryota; kingdom Metazoa; phylum Chordata; class Actinopteri; order Cichliformes; family Cichlidae; genus Rhamphochromis; species Rhamphochromis longiceps. The sequence goes on from NC_140576.1 coordinate 9,806,800, forward strand.
CAAAGCTCGAGTCTGCTACTGGCTAGCTTGAATTCAGTCCTTGCACCATCTGCTGCTGGTATTACTGAAAACATGCAGTCTCTGTGCTATGAAAATGGTGCAGCAGATTTTGCCTCTATTTGCCAGTCCAAGTGTGTAAAAGCTGTCAGAAAAATATGAAAAGAAAAATATGCATTCCTGGTAATTATCGTGATGTCTTAAATTAATGTGCTAGTGTTAACCTTCAAGTAATGTGCAATCATTTCTTGGAAGATTTTCTTAAACTTGTATTTTGTGATTGTTTTTCTGTGCAGAAAAAACAAAAAACAGCTTAATAATTCATTCAGAATACATTTGGCAGTCAGCACAACAAACTACTCTACTTTAGTTATCCTAAAAGCATCTCTTGATGCACACTGGAATAAGTAAAGCAGCATAAATTTGCACGGGATGCTGTTTAGAGGTGTGCGTTGTTTATTTTGATGACAGAAACAACCGAAATTGTAAAGTTAAAGGTCACAAATAATTAGTTTGAATTATAAAGAGGTCAGCACAAAGCTAATGGTGTGTTTGGGTTAATGTCAAACTTCATTAAACATTGAACAAATTACAAAAAATTGGAACATCATTCCAATTTGTTCTTGTACTGTAATCAAGCTAATCAGTGGAGGTATTGAATCTGTTATGTGCTATTCTGGCAAATGATTTTTGCCTGAATTATACATTTCTCTAATATTTTACATGATTATTTACAATTATTTATTTTGCCATGCAAGGCAATGCTTTATTTCATGTTTGAAAGCACTGGGGGTTGGATGTATGGGTAAAAAAAAAGGCCTTTTCCCACATGAAATTTGTTTTTTAGAATTGACAAATATACAGAATTTTTCATAAAAACACACTCACTTGTATTTCTCCTCAACATTTTAGATTGTGTTTTTCACACACAAAATGCGCTATTTACCATTCACAAATACTGTATCAGAGAGAGTTGATAGCCTCTATTTTGTAACGTTTCCAGACCTGAAACAACCAAATAGCACCTATTTTCATTTTTCCACTTCTCCAGTGAGTTTTTCGCCTTGAAATTTTGCTTCCTTATTGGTGTTCCGTTCACTGTCAAAAACCTGCAAATTAGCAGCATTATATGCAACAGATGAAATGACTAAACATGGAAGTGGAAATAAACCCCTGCATGTGCATACACGTCATGTGTAGCTTTGTAAACGTGACAAATAGGACACATTTGCACATTTTTTGTGTGTTTGTGTGCCTTGAAGTTACAAGTAGTGTGATTTGTTTTTACTGAACTGACCCCCATATGTGTTATGAGTAGTGGGCTCTAATAATACTGCATCCGTTGCAAGGATAGGATTAAGAAAACTAAACTTTTCTCACAGGTACCAACAGAGCCATCACTGCAAAATTTCTCCTTGTGTTGTTTCTATGGTAACCATATGACAAAAATGAAGCAAAGCACAAAGAAGAGTACCAATGAACATTTGAATATAGATCAGTGTAAGCCTGACTGACAGGTACAAAGTCATCATGCCACTTCCTGAGGTATAATTTTTTAAAACCATGACATTTTGCATTCTCTCCCCTGACAGTCCGAGGGAGGAAATGAGACAATTTGAAAGTACCACATGCATACAAGCCAGCAAAATTGACTTGTACAAAATTCAGGACAGTTGCTCAGAATGCAAACAGACAAGCGAGTCACCATCAAAGTGATTTGTCAAGGAGGAGATCAGAAACGTGTGTGCCTAAAGTTCCGGCTTCACAGGGGGCACAGATTTTCTGAAGTGTGAAGAAACCTCCACATACACTGCAACTCTGTAAACGTTTGAATACATTGAGTGGAAGTTATGTAATGTAGTCACTGTCCCAATGCTCTTGCATCAAAGGCAAAGGCCTGAATTAGTTAAGTATACTCATAAAACACACGATTCATTCATAAATCATCAAAGTTACACCGCATTGTTAAAAATATGGGCAGCATTTCCTAAATCAACAGTTGATTTAGGAAATGAGGTAATGTGCTTTGAGAATTGCTCTAATACTGCTATGTGCTTACCAAATTAGTAGTCAGAGTGAGTTATTTAACCTGATGATGACATTAGATAAAACATTAAGAGACTCCCAAAATTATTATAACTAATTTCTAGAAGGAAATGAATGCCTGAACTAAATTAAAACCAAATCCACCCAGTACCTTTTGAGGGGTATTTAATTATATATAGTGTAATTTAATTCTGTCAGAATGAGGGTGTCGTGACACTAGAACAATATTATAAAAACGTTAAATATTTACTGAACTAAAGGACTAACAGAGAAATTTTGGGGTGAGGTTGACTCTCCCAGTTTCTATGTGCATATCCAAACAAATATAATTATTGCAATAAAACATTTGCTTGTTGTATTAAGACATATTTGTATACTTGCAGTCTGTTGTACTTTGAAGTAGAACACTTGAAATAGAAGTGTTGTAGTCATCTTTTGCTTGTAAATTGGCTAGAGTTATGTGCTCTATAATATGCTGAGGCCCAAAAAAGCAATGGTAACTAAATAATATTAAACAAAAAGTACAATAACACAAAGCAAATGCAGACAAGCCATCTGGTTAGTAAATCAAAAAAAGTGATACTTGACAAAGAAGAAAGTCATGGTTGTCACAACTGGTTTGCCATTTTTTCCCCATATAATACATCTAAAAATTGTGAAGTCACCTGTTTCATGAGATGAAGTACAATAAATTATATCCAAAGTGGTCACCAACATTCACGGGTGTTACAGGAAAAATGATTCTATGTTTCTTTACCTTCTTTTAAATGTACAAAGATGCCCTTTGTCTATGTTTAGATTAGTTTAGAATTATCCTTTAGACTTTCCCAGCAAAGACATCTTGTTTCTGGGACATATTGTTTTAGATTGTTTTATCTTCCCTAGCTGTCTGCTGACGAGACTAGCACCATATATGGAGTTGTTTTATTTTATCTGTTTATTATTTTCTTATCCTGTTCTCACTGTCTTTCCTATAAAAATTACCAAGCCACTGTGCATGGCGTGAGTTGTTCTTCGCAGCTCACCCGTGTACACGTTTGATAAAGAAAGTAACTTTGTCTCATTGTGTCTTTATTTCTCCTGGGTCTTTTGCAGAGTTTTCCCCCAACATTTCTTGGTCCTTCGGAGCCGGAGCACCTCCATCGTGTCTAGGGTTGCCAACTCCCTGAAAAATAAATAAGGGACACCTCGTGGCCAGGGCCGGGCGACCCAGTTGTCTTCACCCTTCCCAGTGTGGTGAATTTTCTAGCTCTTTTTTTGTGTGTGAAATTATTTTTTTAACCATTTGACTTGAATTTGATTTAAGTAGATGTTTATTCTTTGTGATATGAACACATGTGAAACAAATGATCATTTAGCCATTTATTTTTAGCTCAAAATGACAACATTAACACGATAAAACAGGTCTCCTTCTTAAACAGAAGCCTGTCATGCTTAACTTTTGAGAATATAAGTAAATCTTTCTTTAAAAGAACTCTGTCCTGCTTAACTTAAAATAATAGAAAACAATAGAAAGAAAAACATTCTTGTAACAGTGCACATTTAGTGCATTTAGTACAATTGGCTTCAGCTGAGGTATTATTTCAGCTTTTCTAATGCTAATCAGCTGCTCCTGTTTGTAAACCCGCTTGTTCCCATGATTACGCATCTTAACTCATCATCATTATTCACCTATGTATTACTTTTATGTATTAGTCATCTATTTGTTGTAATCATCTATCCTTGCAGTTGTTTATTACACAAAATAAATTATATTATCACACTTCTGGCCACATAGCGCTGATATTCACTGCACATGCCCATATTAACTTTTTCCAGCCAGGTGTTTTCCTTTTCCCATTCTTCCCTTTCTCTGAGGGGAACAAACATTGCTGCTCTAACGCTGGGCTCACACTGTGCGATTTTTGGCCCATTTTGAGCCGATTTTTGAGTGATCTTCATCGTGCGTCGTGTAGTATACGTGGGGTAACGAGAAGCGATTAACACCTCACGACCAGCTCCCGATCATCAATCGCTCGTGAGGGTCTCATCACAGCCGCTCACACTGCTCGCGCGCAAACACGTAAACGTTGGTGTAAAAGATGGAGCAGCACGGCTGTGCAGCGTGTGATCTGGACACAAGCGATGGAGGCACAACTTGTAGAACTTTTCAAAGCTCATCCGAGCCTTTTCGATGTGGCATCACAAAATTATCACGACCACAACAACCGTGAAAATAGTGGGATTTACACTGCTGCTCAATCACAGCTGCCTGATCAATGTTTTTCATTAGCAATTTAGCAAAGTTGATGGTGGTGGTGTGTGTGTCTGTGTGAGTGTAATGCTGGGCTTACACTGTGCGATTTTTGGCCCATTTTGAACCGATTTTTGAGTCGTGCGACCGATTTGGCGATCGGCCCGATTTTGGCCTTCATCGTGCGTCGTGTAGTATACGTGGGGTAACGAGACGCGATTAACACCTCACGACCAAGCGATTGATGATCGGGAGCTGGTCGTGAGGGTGTCACCGCAGTTTGTCACACTGCGCACGCGCAAACACAAATGTCAGCGAAAAAGACGGAGCAGCACGGCTGTGCAGCGTGTGATCTGGACACAAGCGATGGAGGCACAACTTGTAGAACTTTGGAAAGCTCATCCGAGCCTTTTCGATGTGGCCTCAGAAATTATCACGACACAACAACCGTGAAAATAGTTGGATCTACACTGCTGCTCAATCACAGCTGCCTGATCAATGTTTTTCATTAGCAATTTAGCAAAGTTGATGGTGGTGGTGGTGTGTCTGTGTGAGTGAAAGACAGAGGGAGAGCGCGACAGATTTTCTGTTATAACCTTCATGTTATGGAGGCACAGTGTGAGTACTCAGGTCGCATCAGAGCATCGGGCCGTATAGTGTGAGACCTGCATCGTGTACCAACTTTTAACCCCTGCGAGTCAATCGTGCAGTTTGAGCAGGAGCTGAATAACGCGACTGAAAAAAATCGCACAGTGTCTGCCCAGCTTTAGGTTTACTGTCGTCCGAGACTTGCACCGCAGTGTCGGCGTTTGTTTCCCTGTTGGCCATGCTTCTTGTTGTGGTCATCTGTTGTCTTCCGGTATTTTCTCCGTAAGCGACCTTTCCTCGACCAATGAGATGAGCGGTAATCTGAATTGTCATACTCGAATTGTCATAAGTGTGCTGTCAGCTCATTGGTCACAAATCAGGAGAGGGGCTGGGAATTATGTTTTCAAACAAAGCGTTAATTCCATTAACATTTATAGACTACTTTTGATTCTCACTGTATTACAGGACAAAGTGCGTCCCTTATTAGCTCAATACGGGACGTGTACTTTTGTTTCGAAATACGGGACGATTCCGTTTTTTAAGGGACGGTTGGCAACCCTAATCGTGTCCCATCTCCGTGACCAGTCCACGTTGTTCGCCTGTCGACAGCCCACACACCAGGTGTGTGGAAAAAGACCAAGAGCGTTAAATTCGGGTCTTGGCCAACGTCTTAGAAAGCGACCCACGGTGGTGGGGCCCGATCGAGGTGGACCAGACCCGGCGACACTGACCAGGTAGATACAGACACACTGACACAATCTTGCGTAAAAGCGTATTTTAAATTCAGGGAATTTAAAATAGCGAAAGTAGCTCGTCGCGACTGGAAGCTCCCCACCTCTGTGGGTTTAAAGTAGCTCGTCGGCTGGTAGCTTGGAGCTCGTCGACTGGAAGCTCCCCACTTCTGTGGGTTAGGTTTGGAGCTCTGGGTAGCTCCCCCAGCTGGGTCTAGACAGGGTCTAGGGAATAAGTAGCTCGTCTACAGAAAGACTGGCAGCTCCCCTTATGATAAGGGTTCCGATCGCGCGAATAGGTGTGAATGTGAATGTGTGTGTGTGTGTGTGTGTGTGTGTGTGTGTGTGTGTGTGTATTGTTTTAATTAACGGAGCAAGCTGAATTTTCACGGTCCAATAAGAGACTGAGCTGCTCCTACTGTGTTTTTCTTTTACTGCTATTCACTGACGTGCTGGTGAGTTGAGAGAACGGTCGAGTTCCGTCTCGTAAAGTTCACACCGCTTTTGGAAATAGTCCGAAAGTAGAAGGGCGTGTGAGCAACCACTCTCGTCTCTAATACCAGCGAAGGTGATAGCAGCTGTATCGTGTATATATTACTTAAACAAAAATAAGTAAATACATAAATAAGATGGGTAATCAAGCAAGTGAAATTAAAACTCATTCCTGCTGACGAGCAGTGGTGAGAAAAGAAAAGTCCAGACGCCGGACAAAAACAGAGAGATTTAAGAAAACAAAATATAAACAGTCAGAAGAACAGAATCCAACTGCCAGTTTAGTAAAACCAGAAGACGAGACACTGTGCAGTGTCCACAATCCTTTTAGTAAACCATCACTCATTCCTGCAGCCGCATGTGCAGCAACACCCATATCAGGAAGAACATAATAATCCCTTATTAAGTGAAAACTAGAGATCAAAGTAGTTTGAGGTAGTTTAAAAGGGTTGAAAACAGACCCCACTGAGTAGATATAAATATAAAAAGTACGAAATAAAGATAAACAAAGGGAAAATTACAGTAGAAATTATCTTTAGAGTATTTGAAATTAATAATAGCAAGGATAACAACCTGTAAAGTGATATTATCAATGAAACACAGTTGGCATGATGACCATGCCCACAATGTATAAAATGAATATAAAGCAAATAATTCACACGAAAATATTTTAATAACATAAATAAAGTATATTAAGGCTGTGTCACTGTTCAGCCAAGGACAGTGTGTGAAAAGGTAACTGTCTCCACCCTGGGAAAAGGATGATTCTGCAGGTCATCTGAAGCCCTTGATGGATACAAAATAAAATATAAATAATATATTATAATAGAACTGCCTGGTCCGCCATGCAACAGAGAGAACAAATGTGACCGCAGATTGGATGAATTCAAAATTATCTGTTTGCTGAATAAGATGATCCTAACTATCAAATTGGCTCAGTAGTAATATAATGGTACACACTGATAAAATATTATAATATGCTATTGCTGTCATATAAGACAAAGAGGATAATATTAACAATGACATAATATTAATATGAAGAGGCACCTTAATCGGTTATGATGTGAGGTGGATAATTGTTAAGCAGTAGTCTGCATCAAGCTTAAGGTTTGCTGAAACTCAGTGTAATGACATGTGAGATGAAGACAATACAGAGAATAACTAAACTAATGAAGTGCATAGAGGCACTTGACCAGCTTGAAACCTATCATCCTAGAATGACACATTGCTGAGATATAGAGCACACCTATAATAACAACCAATAAGCAAAACCCTGTAGACAACAGCTAAAACTACAGGATTGAGAAGCTGAATTAAATATGTAGACACTGCTAAGCTGATGAGCATGTTCCACATTTTCTTTTCTTTTTCTTTTTTGTTTCTTTTAGAGCAGAAGCTGCTGTAACACACCCAAAGAAAGACTCTAGGTCTGACCAACCGTCTCAGTCGTGGGCAAAAAGATGACAGTCAATAAAATTCTAAAAGATAATTTATTGACGAAAAATATATCAAGAGATAAAAGATAAAACAGTCCAGTGTCCCACTTATGAATTGTATAAAAATACACAGTCCCAAGGCCAGAGCCAGCTATGCCACACGGCCAAGTTGCACCCCACATGTTGCCTTTAACAGGGTTAGAAGTTGTCCTTGGAGACCCACCACCCTGCAAGCATATAGTCAGTGGTCACTCAAGCCTCTGGAACTCTGCTGCCTTTAGGCTGTGGCATATAATAGGCCCTGGCCTGCACAGAGAGACAAAACAACACAGCAGTGTTTGTAGTGTGGGCTATATGTAGACCAGTGTATCAGTGCAATCAAGTACACCTGCCTCTAATTAGTCCAACCCCATTCCAGCCATTGGCTCACCAAAAATGTGACAACCACAAAACCACTCCCAACCCAGTGCAACTTCACACAATAATATGGAGCTGAATTAACACAGGCACATTAGTCTACCATGTTACAAGCTGCATGCTATTAAAAGCCAACATATGCAGACTTCTGCCTTGTTCGGGTGGCAGCATTTTTCTTTTTCTTTTGTGTCCTGACACGTTTATGTTTTTTGTTTTTGTTTGATTATTTTGTTGGTTTTGGAAACGAATTTAAACGAACTTGTGACAATACTTGAGAATCACAGTGACACATAGTGATTAGGCATATGATTGAAAAATGCCTAGGTTTAGAGCTGTGAGCTATGAGCTGTGAGCAATGCAAAGTTAATATATATATATATATATATATATATATATATATATATATATATATATATATATATATACATACACACACATATATATATATATATATATGTATGTGTGTGTGTGTATGTATATATGTATGTATATATATGTGTGTGTATGTATATATATATATATATATACATACACACACATATATATATACATACATATATACATACATACACACACACACACACATATATATATATATATATATATATATATATATATATATATATATATATATATATAAAAAAAACACCCAGCACGCCCCTGCGGGCGGTTTATCCTTCAAGCTCGGGTCCTCTACCAGAGGCCTGGGAGCTTGAGGGTCCTGCGCAGTATCTTAGCTGTTCCCAGGACTGCGCTCTTCTGGACAGAGATCTCCGATGTTATTCCCGGGATCTGCTGGAGCCACTCGCCTAGCTTGGGAGTCACCGCACCTAGTGCTCCGATTACCACGGGGACCACCGTTACCTTCACCCTCCACATCCTCTCGAGCTCTTCTCTGAGCCCTTGGTATTTCTCCAGCTTCTCGTGTTCCTTCTTCCTGATATTGCTGTCATTCGGAACCGCTACATCGATCACTACGGCCGTCGTCTTCTGTTTGTCTACCACCACTATGTCCGGTTGGTTAGCCACCACCATTTTGTCCGTCTGTATCTGGAAGTCCCACAGGATCTTAGCTCGGTCATTCTCCACCACCCTTGGGGGCATCTCCCATTTTGACCTCGGGACTTCCAGGTTATACTCGGCACAGATGTTCCTGTACACTATGCCGGCCACTTGGTTATGGCGTTCCATGTATGCCTTGCCTGCTAGCATCTTGCACCCTGTTGTTATGTGCTGGATTGTCTCTGGGGCATCTTTACACAGCCTGCACCTGGGGTCTTGCCTGGTGTGATAGACCCCAGCCTCTATGGATCTTGTGCTCAGAGCTTGTTCTTGTGCTGCCATGATTAGTGCCTCTGTGCTGTCTTTCAGTCCAGCTTTGTCCAGCCACTGGTAGGATTTCTGGATATCAGCCACCTCCTCTATCTGCCGGTGGTACATACCGTGCAGGGCTCTGTCCTTCCATGATGGTTCCTCGTCTCCCTCCTCTTTCTTGGGTTTCTGCTGCCTGAGGTATTCACTGAGCACTCGGTCAGTTGGGGCCATCTTCCCAATGTATTCTTGGATGTTCGTTGTCTCATCCTGGACTGTGGTGCTGACACTCACCAGTCCCCGGCCCCCTTCCTTCCGCTTAGCGTACAGCCTCAGGGTGCTGGACTTGGGGTGAAACCCTCCATGCATGGTAAGGAGCTTTCTTGTCTTTATGTCAGTGGCTTCTATCTCCTCCTTTGGCCAGCCTATTACCCCAGCAGGGTACCTGATCACGGGCAGGGCGTACGTGTTGATGGCCCGGATCTTGTTCTTACCATTCAGCTGACTCCTCAGGACTTGCCTGACCCTCTGCAGGTACTTGGAGGTTGCAGCTTTTCTAGCGGCCTCTTCATGGTTCCCATTCGCCTGCGGGATCCCCAAGTACTTGTAACTGTCCTCTATGTCTGCAATGTTGCCTTCTGGTAGTTCAATCCCCTCAGTTCTGACTACCTTCCCTCTCTTTGTTACCATCCGACTACACTTCTCCAGTCCGAACGACATTCCAATGTCATTGCTGTATAGCCTGGTAGTGTGGATCAGTGAATCGATGTCTCGTTCACTCTTGGCATACAGCTTGATGTCATCCATGTACAGGAGGTGGCTGACAACTGCTCCGTTCCGTAGTCGGTATCCGTAGCCAGTCTTGTTAATGATCTCACTGAGGGGGTTCAGGCCTATGCAGAACAGCAGTGGGGACAGAGCATCTCCTTGGTAGATCCCGCACTTGATGGTGACTTGTGCTATGGGCTTGGAGTTGGCCTCTAGTGTTGTACGCCACATCCCCATTGAGTTCCTGATGAAGGCTCTTAGGGTCCCATTGATCTTGTACAATTCTAGGCATTCCAGTATCCAGCTGTGGGGCATTGAGTCATAGGCCTTCTTGTAATCAATCCAGGCAGTGCACAGGTTGGTCAGTCTGGTCTTGCAGTCTCGGCTGATTGTTCTGTCTACCAGTAGCTGGTGTTTTGCGCCTCTGGTATTCTTGCCAATTCCTTTCTGTGTCCCGCTCATGTATTGACCCATGTGCCTGTTCATCTTAGCCGATATGATGCCTGACAGGAGCTTCCATGTAGTACTGAGGCAGGTTATTGGTCGGTAGTTGGAGGGGACCGGTCCCTTCTTGGGGTCCTTGGGGATCAGGACCGTCCGGCCTTCAGTTAGCCATTCCGGGTGTCTCTCGTTAACTAGCAGCTGGTTCATTTGTGCTGCCAGACGCTCGTGGAGTGCAGTTAGCTTCTTCAGCCAGTAGGCGTGAACCATGTCGGGCCCTGGTGCTGTCCAACTCTTCATACTGGAGACCCTTTCTTGGATATCTGCCACTGTGATGGTTACTGGACCCTGTTCAGGGAGGTCGCTGTGGTCTGCCCTCAGATCCTCTAGCCACTGAGCATTGCCGTTATGGGTTGCATCCTTCTCCCATATGCTCTTCCAGTATTGCTCCGTCTCCAGCCTTGGTGGTGCTGTTCTCTTATTGTTCCCTTGCCACTGAGAGTACACCTTTGCTGGTTCTGTGGAGAACAGCTGGTTTATTCTCCTGCCTTCTATCTCTCTGGTGTACCTCCTCAAGCGGCTGGCCAAGGCTTGGCAGTTTCCAAGGCCTCAGGTATGGACAGCTTGCTGTATTTCTTAGGCACCTTATTCGTCGCACCTTTCTGCAACTCCGTTAGTTGGCTAACCTCTCTCCGTGCTACTTTGATCTTGCCCTCTAGCCTCCTTCTCCATGGAGGGTACTGCCCCTTGTGGCTGTTCAACTTGTAGCCAAGCATCTCACTGATCACTGCTGCCGTATTGTAGATCAGCTTGTTAGTGTCGGTAATCGTGGTTGTAGGTATTGCCCGTAGTGCTGCATTAACATCATCTAGCAGACCTTCTGAGGGTACTTCACGTAATCTTGGTAACCGGCTACGGGGGATCCAGGTTTCAAGCTTGGCCATGATCCTATTTTTCAGGTCAGTTCCTCTCGCACTCAACGATCCTTCTCCTATCACACTTGGGGCTATGTACCCAATCTCGGGTGGGGGTGATGATATCTCCCCCCTGACCTGGCGTCCTGACTCCTCCTTGCCGTAGCATTTGTGTTGTACCTCGTCAATCTCTAGCTGTGAGAGCAGTCCCTTCTTTCGAATGTTGGAACACTGAGCTACTAGTTGTTTCGCCGTCATTGTGGATGTTGGGTATCGAAGAATCCATAGGTCCCTCATCCTATTCATGTAGCCCCTTCCGCCGGGGTTACTTGCGTAGTAGCATTCCAACAACGCCCTGTTTTCGTCCCTTGCCCACCGATGCCTTCTTGTTCCAGTAGCCCACTTTTCGTCAGGGTGCCCTGGTTCCTCAACACCTGACGCGGACCTTGTTGATCCGGGCGACGTCCGAGCCGGCATGCCTTCATATTTATCTGTCTCGCTCATGTCTGCGGTAGGCTTGCTTAGCATAGGGGGTCTAGCCTTAGGACCCTTACTGGATACAGACGCCCCAGGCAGGAATCGAACTTGCGATCCTCTGTTCCAAAGGCGTGTAGTCTAACCACTACGCTATCCAGCTCTCTCTCTCTATATATATATATATATATATATATATATATATATATATATATATAAAAATATATAAAAATAAATAAATGGGAAACAACCCTAACTTGAAAGTTTGAAATGTGTGAGATCCATGAATTGTTTGAAAAACTAGAAATTATTTAAAATTGCCTTAAGTGAAAATGTAGTGTTGCATCTATTCTCCCAAACCAAGAAAAAAAAGAAGAAGCATTCTGTAACTTAAAAATAAGGCTGACGTGTTGACAACAGACTAAAACACTAATCCGCAGGTGGCTATCAGGAACAGAGAGGCGAGCAAAGTCATAAACACCAAGGCTGCAGACAGCCACGCAGAAACAGCAGATAACATAGAGACAACGCCTGCTAGAACCGTGGAGAGGAAGGTCACTTCACACGAGATTGTAGGAGTAGGCCACAGAGAAATAATGCAAAACAGTTTTGAGGCAGCCACTTAAGAACTTATTTGACCTTACAGCACAGGCCGAAATTGTGTAGGTTACGCAGTAACCACAGATAGTAAAATAATAGAAGCAAAACCACTCTCTTCTTCATGTTCTGCACAGAGCGCTGAGCTGATAGCTGTGATACGCGAAAGTGAAATACACAAAGACAAACTAATAAATATACATACAGACAGCCAGTATGTTTTCTCTGCTGTACATCATTTTGCAAAAAATTTGGCATAACAGAGGAATGATTACACCAACTGGAAAACCGGTTCAGCATGCCAACCTCTTACAAAGCCTACTGACTCTTTCATTACTACAGGCAACAATTTTGCTGACAGAGCAGCAAAATAAGCGGCACAAAAGACAAACATCACATTGATGGCAGTAAACACACATCAGATTCCACTGGATGTGTTGAAAAATGAACAAAAGCAGCAAGCACAGCAGAGCAGGCAAAATGGCTAAAACACGGTGCAGTTCTGACAAACGACTTAATGATGTGTTATGGCAAGCCAGTGTTGCCAAAATTCCTCCACAAAATGGCGGCATTAGTGACTCATGGCTGTACGCATTTGTCATCGGGGGGAATGACCTGTATTGTCAACTCTCATTTCTACACTATAAAGCTAAGCGAATGTCAAGGGTCGAAATACGCCCTAGTGGTTATAGATGTGTTCTCAAAGTGGCCGGAAATCTATCCAGTGAAAAAGGCAGATGCAATTTCAGTAGCAAAATGCCTGTGCAATCACTTCATACCCACATATGGCATTCCAGCTTTGATACGATCAGACAACGGCACTCATTTTGTAAATGATGTCATCACTAAGGTCTCTGAAGCGCTCGGTTTCAGCATAAAACACCACTGTGCGTATCATCCTCAGAGCGCAGGCCTTGTAGAGAGAACTAACGGCACTATAAAACAAAGGCTCAGGAAATGCATGGCAGAAACAGGAAGGCCGTGGCCTGAATGTTTGGGTTTAGTGAAAATGTGGATGCGCTTAACACAAGGCTCCCATAAACTAACTCCATTTGAAATCATTCATGGTAGGCCGTTCCCACTGCCCATCACCAGTCAACCAATAGACAAATCAATCAGAGAAAACACATTAGCAGAATGGATGTCTAAGCTGTTAGAAAACAAGGAGATCATTGTACATAATCAACAACCTGATGATGTTTCTCCAGTGTCTTGCAGATTACAGCCCGGTGACTGGGTTCTGATAAAGGTGCTCCAAAGGAAAAACTGGAGCGCACCCAGGTGGGAGGGACCACATCAGGTTCTCCTCACCACGCCCACCGCTTGCAAAATTGCGGAACGACCATCCTGGATCCATCAGAGTCACTGCAGGCGAGTAAGTGAAGCCATCTAAACTCAGCCGACACAGGCTCACCCAATTGTTGTGATCTCGCCCGGTGGATGGAACAGCCTTTCTGGCCGGGGGGTCTACTCACGACAGGAGGGTGTGTCCTGTTGTCATGAGGTGGTGGCTCCTAATAACTGCAGCGGCCCTGACCCTGGCCGGGCTCCTCATCTTTGCTTCCGTGAGGGACAACAAGTCACGCTATCTGAAGAAACGGCAGACACTGTATGACAAAGGAAAGTACACCAAGTTTCCCCATGGCTACGCCACTAACTTCTGGTGGCAGTTTATGAACACTACAGCTCACTTGAATAATAAAACTGACTGCTATGCATGTACCCATATGCCCCTATCCTCACAGACGTCTGGCCTGTGGCCATACAGCATACCTGAAGATCACAGTTGGTGCCTGTTGGGCCTGGCAACACACCCAGGCTACGGTACTCTTTGGTCCAAGGCCAACTACAGTATCCCAGCTAAAGCAACCTGGAGGTCATCGTCACTCACAAATGTGAACTGTTCCGGACAGACCTACCTACTGACCTGGCCCCAAGTCTCAGACCCACTGCCTGATGTAATTCTACTGAACAAACTGAACGCATCACAACTGCCAGTATGTGTGATGAACAACGGATCGCGGGCAGTGGGGGAGCTGCCTACTCACCTATGTAAGTACATATACACTTTCTGTCCACCGAGGAACGAGAGGAAGTGTATGGCCTGTTCAATCAACGAAACCTGTGCCAGTAACACGACGCTGATGAGCCTGAACTGTCGCTCCGACTACAGCTACCGAATGCCACTACAAACAAAGACTCAGTACCAGACAGGATGTGCACGGACGGCACCCAGCAGTAGAGGAACCAGAGTCTTGGCTGACTGGTACTTCCTATGTGGCAATAAGGCTTATCTGTCACTCCCTGAAGGTTGGGGGGGGTCTGTGCGCCCTGGTGCAATTATCAGATCACGTCTTCTTCATGCAAAGTGTTGCACATCACCCAAGCAGCCGACAGAGACGTGAAGTGGACATCGCCTCACCCAATTCTTTCGGCATTACAGTGGACACTGGAGTGCCGGGAGAGTTTCGCATCTGGGGAGGAGTGAAATTCTTACAGAGCTTGATCCCCGGCATTGGAGTTGCCGAGGTAGCGGGATCATGTGGAGATCAACCGATATGCTCTGCTACGACACATCAACTTGACTAAGACCCTGGGAACCGCCTTAGCAGGAGAACAGCAGGCCATCAGAACGATGGTGCTGCAGAACAGACTGACACTAGACCTGCTAACAGCATCACAAGGAGGAGTTTGCAAGCTGATCGGGGAGACATGTTGCACTTTTATCCCTGATGGATACGAAACTGGAGGAGACATTTATGAAGCTTTGCAGAATTTGACCGCTCTGCAAAAATATGTCACTGACCACACACCTGGAGCAGCTACAGCACAAGGCTGGCTGGACTGGCTGTTCGGCGGTTCATGGCTGGCTGCTGTAGCAAAGCCGTTTGTCCTTCTAGGTCTCATCATGATAGCACTGCTCGTATTAGTGTTGTGTGTGTTGCCATGTCTAAGAGTAATGATTTCAAAGATGATAACAACTACAATGACTGCTTATGTTGCCGTGCCTCAAGAAGAACAGCATCCCGTTGCAATTCTGCTAGAGGAGAACCTGTAATAGCTGCTAATAAATGAAGTGGTGATTAAAAATGACTTGTCAAGTGATCATGCACTGATTAACACATTAGTAGTTTATGCAGGTACAACATAAGGTTTATATTCTTTTTCTTTCTATCATTTTATTTTTTGTAGTTTTAGTTTTATTATTTTCTCTTGTTATTTCATTTACTATGCTTTTCTTTGTTCTTTTATTTGTTTTATTCTTTAGACCACATGATTTACATTTCTGCTTTGCCGACATTTTGAAAATTAAAAGCTGCTAAGGATAGTTAATAAATAACCTTCCCTGACAATTGTTGTATACATTTAAAATAAGTTAAAACAGGAGGGAATATGTTACAGGAAAAATGATTCTATGTTTCTTTACCTTCTTTTAAATGTACAAAGATGCCCTTTGTCTATGTTTAGATTAGTTTAGAATTATCCTTTAGACTTTCCCAGCAAAGACATCTTGTTTCTGGGACATATTGTTTTAGATTGTTTTATCTTCCCTAGCTGTCTGCTGACGAGACTAGCACCATATATGGAGTTGTTTTATTTTATCTGTTTATTATTTTCTTATCCTGTTCTCACTGTCTTTCCTATAAAAATTACCAAGCCACTGTGCATGGCGTGAGTTGTTCTTCGCAGCTCACCCGTGTACACGTTTGATAAAGAAAGTAACTTTGTCTCATTGTGTCTTTATTTCTCCTGGGTCTTTTGCAGAGTTTTCCCCCAACAACGGGTAAACTGCAACCACTGCACTGTTCCCTCAGTTTACCTTACCATGGGAATCTGCAAAAGAGGGATTAGTGGATGAACAGGCTGGGCAGAAAATACCATAGAGAGACTGAATATGCTGTTTTAAACCTCCCTGGGCTCATTACAACAAAGTCTCAGACAGGCACTCAGTACAGAGGCCAGTGTTCAGAAACTACTACTTTGTACACCAGAGGTTTTAAGAGCCACCAGTTCTGACCACATACTAGGGCTAAACATAAGCTAAGAAATGTAGTTTTCTTTGTTTCTCTTTTTAAGCATATTGTTGCACCTGGGATCCCAATAAAAATATTTGTATTTGTTTGAATATAAATGAATATTACTTTTACATTGGTAATAATATACAGAATCCATGTTATGAATGTGTGAAAGGATTGCATTTAGAACACTTTCATTTTGAGAGCTTCCAATAGAAAGTGAACTAAAACAAATGGCAACATATTCATAAGAAGATAGCAGCCAGTGTCTGGCTATCTCACTTTAAATCAAAGTTTAATTTTGGTGTAACTCAGAAAGCTAATATTGCAGTCTAGCGGCAGCCCACTGAGCTCGACAATTCACAGAACATATTAAAGTGTGGGGCACAATATTATAAACACGGCTACCTGTATATTTAGGGACAACATTGCCGTTTTTTAGCTTATTATTCAGCATAACAAGTAGTGTCAGATATCTCTGGAACTGGCTCGCATGCACAATGCTGCTTAATTGCCTGGTAATAAGCGTGTAATGAGTTTCTGATGTACAGACTGTATGTCTTGGGATCTGGAAATATCACTCCACAGGAATTTAAGTGTGACAAATGAAGTGATTGTTTTTGCGTTTCAGGGCATCGTCAACCTCTGTGAGTTAGCCTGCCAATTTAAACTCCATTTTAGGGCTAGTCGGCACAGTACAAACAATAGATAATACAATTTTACGACTGTTTAGAAATCTATTATACTCGATCCACTTTTGAGCTCTGAGCAACCATTTGTTCTGCAATATTAATAAAAAAGAAAGAAAGTACATAGGATTTAATTTAAGGCCTGGGAAAAAAACAACAATCTTTGTAGATTCACAATAAAGCAGAAATAATTACATGTAAGCCATTTTTGGTAATTAAACGCCATGTTATTGTACCATATTAATTTACTTAAAGGTCCAGATTATGATGAATAAATACCCATACTTGGTGGAATTGCTAAAGAGACTTAGTAGCAATAAATCTCTTTAACATTCCCAATTGATTTAATTAGATTAAAAAAGAAATTACAGCTGGCATGCAATCAGCTGACGACGGGACCTATCAAGATCCAATCGGCAGCTCGATGAGACTCAATTAGGATTGAAGCGAAGAAGAAAATCGGCTTACACCGTCAAAGTCTTTGTTTAGTACAAGCTGATGTAATTGAAAAGGTTAAAACACATTAACTGACCACGACTCGACAACTCTGAAACGCTTGGGTTCGCACACAGTGACACGCCTGCTGAAAGTCACTGGAAACATGTAGCAGATACCAGAAGTCAGCACCTCAGGACAGGTAGTTTTCTTTTAACGAAATTTAGAGTGTCGTATTTACGCAGTTTAATCGAAGAAAGAAAGCATGTCACTTCTAGCTTCTGGCTTTAGCATTTCTAGTTGGAAAGCAGTTGCTCATTTATCAAAATAGGTTGAAGGCAGTTGAGGTATCTCAAGAGTCGCTCATCAGTCAGTCTCTCCTGTGCCATTCAGGGCTCATATCGCCTAACTTCATCATTCTTATGCTCTCATTCTGCTTTGAAGTAATCTGACAAATGAATGGTACAAAAATGATTCCTCATCATCAGGAAGCGTCAGGTACATCTTCATTTGTTGAGCTGTCTTCATCCAAACCCTCCGTCTATCTAGCCCAACTCAAAACCTATCTATCAAATAAAACACTGCTCTGCACTAATGAGACTGTGCCATTATGTTAATGTGCTGGGAAGCTAATGTAATCAAACTTCCTCATTACTATGTCTGTATTTATTCACAGTAACTGCGAGACAACAATGCCATCATGAGGTTTCCTGACAAGAAAAAGAAATTGGTGCTTATTATTTATTATTTATACATTTATTTACCTTTTTATTTTCTGAATAACTAGGCGTACAGTACTTACTCTTATTGCCCTATTGTAAAAATGTGAAAAAATGTCTACTCACTCAGTCATCAATAAATTATCTGGTGAAGTTGCCTGATTATCAGTACACAAATGTGATATCCTCATATATTGTTAATAAATGAGATACATGTATATCACACCCACTGCTAGCATTGTTGTTAATATTACTACTATATTGCTTATTGGCAGCATTACCATACTGTAGCCATTGTACTGGCATGGTTCTGAAACTCCATTTAACTTTAAAATATTTCTTCATGTATAATGCCTATTATACCCAAATTTACTCTGTATTTGTATACATGTGTAAATATGCATATATGTGCGTTTACATGAATATTTATGTGTATTTGTATATACTTGCAGATACTCGCTTACATCTGTATGTGTGTAGAATTATTATGTATGATTATCGTTTTTTTTACCCTTTAAGCTAATGGAGACCCTGTTGTAAGGGGCAGTGAGTCCTCCCTTTTCTGAATGAAGTACTTATCAGATGCTTTTGAACAAGTTTTAATTCCCTCAGCAGATGTGAGCTCTTAACAAGTGAGGCTGAGCGTGTCTGTTGGTCTCCATAAAATTCTGAAAGATGAGGTTGTATTTCTTTTTCTACAAAAATCTTGCCTCGTGCACCTTTAAGGTTTTTTTTCCACATGATTTTAGGGTGCTATTACGAGGTATTTTGATAGAAGTCTGGCTCACATTTCTTTCTCTGACCCTGCAGTATTAAAAGAGACAAAATAGTTTAGTTTTTATACGGTAATCTGTCTTTATGCAGCATTACTGTTAACACTCAAAACTCCAGGTCTAGGTATGGTATAAAACTTATCCTTTGATTTATCTCACACAATTCTCAATTAAGTCAGTGTCACAGAGGGATTCAGAGTGGACACTATTTTGTCAAATGACAGCAGGGTTTCCTTTGTGGTAGTTCATTAAAAAGACAATCCTGCTGTCCCATCTGACAACAAATCATATCTGTATGGTGGACTTTGACTTTTTTGGGGGTCGGATGTGTTAATTTACATAACATCTGTCATCTTTCTGATTTGATAGCTTATACATCACTGAGGCTAGAGGGTGTCACAAATATCCAGTGCGGGGTGATTATTATTCTAATCATGCATTGCTCTTTGAATTTCAGCCAAGCAGTTGCCTGCAAGGTAGACAGACATTTTCAGCTGAAATGTACTTGTGACATCTGGGAATGTATTAAAGAGGGTTTTTTTCTTTCATCTTGAGTGAAAGCAAAACAAGTGGCTGGAGAGAGAACAGTAGATGTATCTTAGCGACCAGTGCTTGGGAATAGCCACGTGCAGCCAAAGTTGTCATCCCATCTTCCTTTTGGAGGAGATGGAGAAAAAAAATCGGCACTTTACTTGACAGAGCAGTAACTGACATGTCTGTGGTTATATTGCAAAAACTGGGCCTTAGAAATGTGAATGACCTATCACTACACTGTGTTTATAGAGAAATCTGCACACTGCAAAGTTTTTGTTTTTTAGAAATAATATCAAGTTGTACAGCATTCTACTTTTGTTTTCTTTGAGCAGAAGTATTATTAAGCTATTTTGTATTCACAGTGGATCTGAAAACCCACCAAGAGAACTGACTATGATGTCATGAAGACAGATGGGTTACTAATTGGACAGTTTTGTCATTTTTCATCACCAATGCTACACAGATCCACAGGACTGGTGGGGGGTAGGGAGTGGGGAGGGGTATATGATATGGATACAATGACACATACCCTTCACTGCTGGTGCCCAACTGGCTTGGCGCATACTGGTGGAATGAGGTAGGATTTGAGAATTTGGTTTGAGGGTGGGTCACAAAAGTGCAGGGGGCAAAGCATATTTTTAACTGCAGGAATTTGAGTTTTTGGCTCATGCAAAAGGTGTTCAGTAGTCACTATTCAATAGTTTTTCAACAGGGGTTTTCATGTAATAATTTTGGAGCATATTTTTCTTTACTGGATAGTGCAGCGGAGATTAGACAGGTATGTGGGCATGAGCATGAGGACGCAAAGCTAAGCACCACAGGTCATTTAATCTTTTTAATTGCATTACTTTGTACTTAAAAGACACTAAACTAAAATGTTATAACTAGATTTATAATGTAATATGGATCTAACATCATATGGGATTTGTCCATTTATTTCCAATTGCATTTCAATTTTTATTTTTAAATGACAAAAAATAATTTATGTAGTTAAGTTTAACTTAAGTGTATAAATTAGGCAACTGTTTTTGGCCAGAAAGCAGTTAATACATGGTGAAAATTAGTCATTGGACTGATGAGGTTGAACTTTTGAAAGGTTTGAGTCCCGTCTCAAGTTTTAATGATTTGTTGGTTGAGTCAAACTGAGTTAATGTTTTTCTTTAAATGATAAATTTTCCCAGTTTAAACATTTAATATGTTCTTTATATTCTACTGAGAATACAATGTGGGTTTATAAGACTGTAGAGTGACAGCGTTCTGTTTTTATTTATATTTTAGACAGCTTCTTGACGTTCTTTGAATTTGCGTTATAAATGTACCGTTATGGACTTGAACATTTTCATCCTACGTTAGCCCTGTAGAGTCTGTGATGGGGCTGGGTTGTTTGCAGTTTCTCTAATGATTGCATAATGTAGTCAGACCTGGGAATGAAGTTGCTGGAATGTCCACACCTGGGAAAATTGTGGCAAACCGACTGATTCTTCCAAAATGTCCAAAACCTGTGCTTTTATAGAGGTGATTGCGCTTGCAATCAGTTAATCAACTTTATTTAAGTACCTGGCTGCTACTTAGCCTATTAATTCCCATGGAGGGAGTAAGTATATACTTAGTTTGGAAATCTGATTTGAATAAATGGTAAATGGACTGGTTCTTATATAGCGCTTTTCTAGTGTGATGGCTGCACTTACAGCCACACAGTGGTAATATCACCATGTTAGTGTAGAGGCTTATAAGTAACCTTGCATTCACATTTCTTTCTTTAAATATAGGAATTTATTTACAGGACAATAAATAACTGGTTTTGGTTTAGTTAATTCACATATCCACATAACACTGCATTCTAAAATAAGTGCGCACATTTTAGTTTACACTGTTATGTATGATTAATCTTTTGTTTTCTGAGTTACCTTAGTTGCAGCTGTTCCAGTCCCTTGATTAAGGAGCCAAGAGGTGGAAAAGGAGCGGAGCGAGCTTTAAAGGAAGGCTACAAATTGGTTCACGCCATAACTCAGGACCATGGGGGGGAATTGGAGTTCATTATGTTTGGTTTAGTTAGGTTTTGTGTGTTTTACCCCTTCTCCTGTTTTTGTGGGCTGATCAGCCACTATTTAAGTTTCCCCTTTGTCTCGTTAAGTTAGGTCAGTTTGTTTGAGTTATTGGTTGTGTTGTCAACTTTGAGTAGAGTTTTGTTAGTTTGACCTCTTTTATGGGCCCAAGATTTTGATTCTTTTTGCATGAGTTAACCAATTATGTTTTTTGGGTTAAATAAAAAATTATTTTTTGGACTTTAACCTGTGCCTAAGTTTCCTTCACTGCTCGGTCCATCACATCTAGTCTTTCTGAGCACTCAAAGCACTTTATACAACTAATTCATTCACCAAATCACACCCATTCATAAAAGCACTTCTAGCACTCTAAGCATCTAACATTCATACACACTCCGATGGATGTATCGGAGAGCAACATGTTAGTATCTTGCCCAAGGATATTTGGCATGCAGACTGGAACAGCCTGGGATCGAACCACCGACCTTCTAGTTAGTGGCTGATCTGCTCTGCCACCTGAGCTACAGCCACCCCAATATAAAGCAGTCAGACACTAGCTGTCAAACTGTATATGCAATTCGTTCTACATAACTTACACCTGCTTCTCAGAATAAACATCAGTAATATAGTGCACCACATATGCTTCACAAACAGCTGCACCTGCACACACCATCCTACTCCAGCAGACAACTACTCCCTGCATTTTGGGCTGGTGGTCTTGGTTAAAGGATGTGGGTGAGCTGTCTCAGAGCCTCAACATCAGCCTTATCCTTTCTTTCTTCTAATCCTTTCTCCTAATCTGGCAATGTATGCTTACACATCTCATAATATTTGCAATTTTTAAATTCTTATTTTTTAAAACTTAAAAGCATTATCTGTGGCCAGTAAAACCACATTACTTAAGTGAAAACAAATTATCAATAAATAGCTGGCTCAATCTTTTGACAAAGTAAGCAAACCTTGATTGGACAATCTGATACGATTCAGTGTAGTCTCCTTTCCTGCAGTTCCTCAAAGGCAGTTTTCTCTTTACGCCACCTTATTTACACCAAAAACTACAAAACTAGTCTGAAACTAGGGTAATGTGCTACAGCATTCTCTCTTCATGGTTACAGTAGTTCTTGGCTTCATAGTCTGCCAAGATTAGTGCCCTTTTTTTGCCCAAGTCTTAAATTTCTCAATGAATCTTCAGCTGTTATCTTTGCTGCAGTTAATCATCTCTAGAGTGGCTTGAAAATGTGTGTTTATCACTATGATGTCTTTGTGGCAGATTTTGACGTACTGTATGCCTGAGCCTGCTTTAAGATAAATGTTGTTTTGAAACTAGTGCAAGGCCAGAGACTGAGCAATAAATCAGTGGATCTAAACTTTTTCAAAAGCTTGTCTGACACTTACCTCTCCTAGGTCTGATGTATTTGTTGTCTGAGATTCTGTCTCCCTTCAGGCATCACACTGCACGTGCCAAAATCTATTACAGTAATCTAATACAGTATTTCAGAACTCCATATTGGCCTAAAACAACTGAAAAAGAACAAAAAAATGATACCTTTGAGACTTTTATAGCTGAATCTGCAACATGTGAATTGCTTTTTTGATCAGTTTTAAACATTAAATTATGCAAGCTTTGGCTGTGTTTTCATTAATGTTAGCTACAAATGTGTGTGTGTGTGTGTGTGTGTGTGTGTGTGTGTGTGTGTGTGTGTGTGTGTGTGTGTGTGTGTGTGTGTGTGTGTGTGTGTGTGTGTGTGTGTGTGTGTAAATATAAAACTGCCAAGAAAAAGTGAACTGAACCACATGTGAGAAAGTGACCTAAAATGTTTATTTGAGCACGACTGTGCAATGGTAAAACAAGATATCAGTAATAATTGCATTGCAGAAGGATAATATATGATTCTGCGGTTAGCCTAATAATTCCAAATATATTAAACACAGTGACCAGTGTGAATCCCAATGGGAAGAGATGTAAAGACTGAAGAAGGAGAGCAACATACAAGAGGTACAGAAAGGGAAGAAAAATCATTGTGTAATGCATAGACCATGTCATTCTCATTGCCTCTGGGACCATAAATCAGAACAGGAGGAAAAGAAGCAGGACAGAGGTGGGATCTGAAAACATAGGACAGCAGCTGGTTTGGTGCAGATATTAGGACAAGCTGCTCAAAGTGATTACAATCCATCCACAGAGCACAAAAACACTTGAGAGCCTTCTAGCTACTTATCCTAGCCCTGGGCACCTCTTCCTGAATTGTGAAAGTGAAGTATGGGCCCTGTGGAACACCATATGGCCTCAGCCAGCCTGAAGTAGATCACTTACTCTAGATACGGTATACAATATTTATCCTCCAGCATCAAGTAGCTATTTGGTATCTTTTGTGAGCAAAAGGATTAGTAGCTTTATCTTTGCCACTGGGAAACATCTTCACACCCCTATTGCAACTTGCTAGCTGAGTGCTTCTGATACTGGAGGTGATCTGAGATGGATTTAAGAGGGAAAGGGGAAGGCAGTCCAACAAAGCTCTTGCCAAGCGATGCCATTTTTGGGATCATATCTGGTATTTCTGCATGATGACCATATGAACCAAAAATATCTCGCCACAGGGCCTTGAACCCGACATCTGTTTTTTTTTGGTTTTTTTTTTTTTTTTTGGGGGGGGGGACTCGGTAAAAGAGCAAGTCAAATTGGAAATTTGATAGATTAGAAGTGCGAGAGGCCTGCAGCTTTCTCTTTGTTTTGTCTGTGCTGCTGTGATCCTTCATCCTAGTTCTCCCAACCTGCTGCAAACTGCTGGAGCTGCTCTCTTTGATGTCAAATTGTTGCCCGTGTTTCCTCTTTGACATGCTGCACAACCTTTATTACCAGGCATTATCTTCAACAGTGATACACACATACTGATGGCTGACCAAATGCAAGATTTCAGTTTCAGCCACTGTGCTTTTGAAGCAGGTAAATAATTTGAGATTCAGAATAAAATAGTTGTGCTGAATTCCATAAGTCAACACAGGAGCCATTCCCTTTTACACTTTCAGCACGCATACCAATGAGTATATCAGACAAACACGACATAAAAGCTCATTTTTTTTCCACGTGCTATTTACATGGGGAATTTTCTGTGATTACCGCCTGCTTACATTGCCTTTGGGATATTTATTTTTCCTGGATTATGTCATGATCCTGATATAATTGATAAGAGTAACACAGTGCCATGGAGACTGTCCAAAGTTTAGAGATATGGAGACCTGCGTGCCCACCTGCTGCTCCACTTGTCATGGTGTGCTTGCCGTTATACAAGATCCCCGTGTCACCACTGCTCTCCATTCACCTCTTCTTTCCCCATTTTATACAGTCTCATAAAAAATGTATTTAAGCACTTGTGCAATGCTAGATGCTCTGTTGCCCTGGCAACCAAATTCACCCACCAATATTAAGTGCCTGAGGCCTGGCACTGGTATGATATTGCTTCACCTCTTTTCTCTCCTACGCTTTTTTCATTTTGTGATATTGTTTCTTTGTATATGTACTACAAGTGAGATCCAGTGATGTCACAGTGGTGGTATATGCTGGTTTATTTTTTTAATTTATAAACAATGTTTACAAACAAAATTTGTTGGGATGTGGTATAACTATGATGAGGAAATATCAGTAAGTTGTTAAATATATAGATAGCGTGCTATACATCATGCATGATAGGAAGCCTGTAGGAATCACTGCTGCAACTCTAAGGTCACAGTTATTAGCCATCAGCCCTGCTGTATACTGTAGACACACTTTAGCCTAATAGCTATCACAGATGTGTTTGTGAGGCACTTACCTCACCGGCTGCCAATTACAAGTAAGACTTCTTACCAGGAAGCGTTTAGGTGCAAATATTCAGAGCTGCATGAATGTGAAACAGGGTGTTAAAGAAAAAAAAAAACACTCTGGAGAAGCCTATCTTGTGTTGCCTGTCCTTTTGGAAACATTGACCTAGCATGCTCAGATGCCTTAATTAGGGACAGTATGTGGTGGTCCTCAGAGACGGCAAAACGGGAAGTAAGCAACAACACCCTCATTGCGGCCACACACAGCTCAAGCCATTGGTAGAAGATTCAGTTTGTGAAATTTTTCACAGCAATAAAAGTGAATTAAAAAGTGAAAACAAACTGTAGCTTAAGATGTTTTTTGGTTCTGACTTTTGCAAGGTTGCATGGGCAGTAATTTTGCCCCTGGAAACACCTAAAGCAAGAAAGTGGACATACAATACCAACATAGTGTTGCCTTGATGGACTCCTTTCACTGTGCATGCCTTTGCACAAAATCTTATAAGGGAACTGAAATTGCCTTATAGTGTAAAAAGAAGATGACCAACGTTAAATCTTATTAGGTTTTTTTGTTTAGTTATATTAGTTAGATTATTGCACTGAACAGTGTCGTTATGAGCTTATTTAAATAGCTTATGCTCAGGTTAAAAATAGTACAAAAGATTTTAATTTTCAAAAACTCTTTTTTTTTTTTAAATTTCCCAACCAAAAGGAAAGTAATTCAATAACAACTGCAATATTGTGATCAGTCAACAAACAGAAATAATAAAACCAAAGCAAGGCATTTCAGCTAAATAGAAACATAATATTAATAATGCTTACTTAGTAAAATGTCTTGTTGTTGTTTTTGATCAAATATTTTTCATGACAAATCCCATTCAGTGACAGAAACACAGAAAATCAGCTACAGCTGCTAATGTGACATAGTCAGAGAAACACAAAGTCAAATGAAGCAATTAAATTAAATTACATTTTATTTATATAGCACCAGCAGTCGCCTTAAAGCACTTTATGTTGTAAGGTAAAGACCCCATAATATTAGAAAGATACCCAACAATCAAACAACCTCTTTGAGCAAGCACTTGGCAACAGTGGGAAGGAAAAACTCCCTTTCAGCAGTAAAAAACATCCTTCATAACCAGGCTCAAGGAGGGGCAGCCATCTGCTGTGACTGGCTGGGGTGAGGAGGGTAAGAGGACAAAAGGCAAGAGAAGTGATCACGGTGAGTAAGCTACATATTCATGGACAAAGGAGCATCGGGGTTTCCTCACAATCATTCTGAGCCCTCCTTTTTCACACTTTCTGTAACCTCACATTTCTCCAAAAAAGAAGAAAAAAAAACAGCAAAAGAAACAACTGTTGAAGGGAGCTCAGTGTTAAAGGAAGAAATATGCTGACATCAAATAAGGAGAAGGCAAGTAAATATTATATTGAGCACAGAGTTTACTTAGTAATTAACCATTTAGTTTTTACTTTATGATGCTTTTTTGACAAAAACAGCCTCACTCTTTGCAAAGCAGGATTCTGACAATATTCATTGCAGGTAGCTGGTCCAGTTGGTTATCATGTGATGTCACTTAAGTCTGTTAGGGTTTAGTAGGTCTTAGGCTAGAGTTTAAGTGTCAATGTACGTATTTTAAATATGCTAGCACGGTGGCACGGTGGTTAGCACTGTTGCCAAGAAGGTCCTGAGTTCAGGCTGGGGTCTTTCTGTGTGGAGTTTGCATGTTCTCCCCGTGTTTGCGTGGGTTCCCTCTGGGTACTCCAGCTTCCTCCCACCGTCCAAAGACATGCAGCTTGTGGGGATAGGTTAATTGAATAATCCAAATTGCCACTAGGTGTGAATGTGAATGCGAACGGTTGTCTGTCTCTGTGTGTTGGCCCTGCGACAGACTGGCGACCTGTCCAGGGTGTACCCTGCCTTTCGCCCTATGACAGCTGGGATAGGCTCCAGTGCCCCCCGCGACCCTGAAAAAGGATAAGCGGAAGCGAATGGATGGATGGATGGATGGAAATATGCTAACATTAACTGCTACAGTAGAAGATTAATGTGTGTGGTGTGTGTTGTGAGTACATTCTTTCTGGGTACATAATATACCCAGAAAGTTTGTAGTTATATTATTTTAGGGGCTTCTAGATTAAGACAGTTCCTCTGATGGTTAGTAAATGCCCTTAATTGTGTTATCCAGTGATGTGTAACGTTTCGAAGCCACAGTCGTCATCACCACAGAATGATCATCTGCAGTGAGGAGATCTAGATTAAAGCCCTGTTCTGCGCATGTAGCAGAGTTTCCCCATGTTTAAGATGCTGAAAAGATTAATACCGCCTCCTTTCAAGTATTCTGTGTAAAGTGACCAAGCCTGACACTGGCAGAATGAGTTCTGCTTGGAGTTTTTCTAGGAGTCCTCTCCTAGAAAATGAACCCATAAGGAATTTGTGCAAGTTGTTACTACGTTAATTGGCCTCTAGTGTCCATATGAACAAGTCTAAAATGTTATTTTGACTTCTTAAAAGGGTGTTCTTTTTTAAGCCAGACCATGATCTCTTTCACAACCTTTATGCATGACGGAGCAAACTACTAGTACAGACTTTGTTTTGCTTTTGTAAAGTTGAAACACTCATATCATTTCAGGCATTCTTATATGGGTCATTTCATGAAGAAACAACTGATAGGATTTTAGTGGGAGGACTTGTGAAATGCATCCCTGCCATTACCTATTCATGGCATAAAATCAAAAAACCCCTTCTGTGCTGTGTGTGCTGCTCCTGGGTCTAAGGGATTATTTTCAAGTGCTGTTTTTTATGTTTAGACACAGACAGTTACAGACTCAAGGAAAGAAAAACAGATAGGAAAGAAGTCCTAGAAAAAGTCTCTGTTTGTTGTTTATCCAGTTGTATCTGAAACACATAGTTTTTATTTATTCCGACAGAGTAAAATTCAGTGCACTTCACCCACAGTGAAGTACTTCAAATAATACAATGAAGCTGACAATGCAAACAGCAAATAGATGGCTTATTTTCGACAGAAGAGTTACCCCAAAATGCAGATTGATTCATTCCTCCCGGTAAGTAATGCAGCCACACAGCACGCAAAATTCAAAACTGAGTGAGGAAAGCTGAGGCCCTCTGAGGTGAAAGAGTCAGGTTGAGGTGTGTGTTGTGTTGAATTTCTACTCACACTGTTTATGTTTTAACCTCGAGATTCTTGGTCAGGAGTTTCAGCGTGAGGAAGGAGATATCAATCTGGGTTCAAAGAATGAAAATCTATCCTCTAACTTTTAGAGGAGCTTTATGAGGCCTTGTGGAGTCAGTTTGCATTCCTAAAGGCAAGCACACACTTTCAAGATCATAAGGAATTTTTTCATAAGGAATCTTTCAGGATGCTAAGCATGCACTGTCATCTCCACATGTTTAATGTAAGACACTGTTAAAGGGTGACACCAGTGCTGGACATATAACCACATTGGCAGCATTGCTATGCATGATTCAGATGACATGATAATGACTCAACCTTTTTTGGTCAGTAACAAACAGGTGATTGTTTTATCTAAGTCCTATGATATAAGCCAATGTTGCACTGGGTAGAAGTCTAGCTATGTCGAAATTTTGGTTCTACATAGCTGGTTCTACAGTGGTTCTCTCACCTGCATGATGTTTTTCTAACTCAGCTGTGTGCAGCTGTAAAAATACAGCACTTTGATTTTCATCATCTGTTTACATTTTCTTTCCTTAGAATTGCTTAATGATGTCATACATAGTGTATTTTTTCTTTTCCAAGCCAGGTTGACAAAGGCTACGTTCACACTGCAGGTGAAAGCACATCAAATCCGATTTTTTTGACCCTATGCAACCCATATCCGATCATGGTATGACAGTGTGAACGGCACAAATCAGATATTTTCAAATCCGATCCGAGTCACTTTCGTATGTGGTACTGAATCCGATACATATCCGATGTTTTAGAAAGCGACTGCTGTTTGAACGGTCATGTCGCATTAAATCCGTCTTTTACGCCACTGACACAAGACAGACGCTAATTATCAGCGCCGGAGAAGCGCCTGCGAAGACATCGTGAACGCTTCCAGGCCATCCAGTGTAGATGTTAGTGAAACTATTGGGAAGACAACGTGAACATGTTATTTGTACTGTATAATCTGCAGATTTTGACAGAAATCTGCAACTATCCTTTGAAGCACCGCTCCTCTCTAAAACAGCAATAAGAATCATTATTAGGTTATTTACATTATTATGTAAATAACAAAATAACTTTAAGCAAAAATTGGGAAACGTAAAGTCCGAAGTCTTTATATTAAGGGCCATCAGTCAAACAATACTGTTTGCTCTGGGTCTAAACAGAGCGCGTTGTGTGTGGCGTCTTCTTTTGCACATGCGAGCCGCTTTGAGCGTTCACACTGGAGCGCGTTTGCTGTCGCATTTTATTTGTAGTGTGAACAAGCAGACAAAAAAATCGGATTTGATCAAAAAATCGGAATTGAGCATCAAGACCTGCTGTGTGAACATAGCCTAAGTTGTGTCCCTATTTTGGACTTGGTTAAAATCCAGAAATCTTTGACATGACCAACTGAATGAACTCAAACCCCAAAATGCTAGCTAGAGCTCGATATACATTTGTTTAAAGCAACCGATACAGATGAGCAGAATGAAGGAAAAACAATACAATACAATAAAAAAATGATTAAAAAAATTATCTGCAAAAATTACAGATGGAAGGTACATTAGATGAGAAAAAGGCTAAGGGCACAAAAAAATCAAGAAGAAGCAAAAGGAACTAGATGAAAAAAAACTACTGTTTCTGTCTGAAAAAAACGTAGCTAAGGCAGTACAAATAATCTCTAAATGGTGAAGGGTGAAGCTAGATTATGAAGTCTATACTTCACATATGACACATTTGCCAATGTGATGGAAGTATTTTGTTACTCTGTTCTTATGGGTAGATGGAAAGGCTTCACAGTTTTATGATTTGCCTTTGTATAATCCTTCATTTTAAGCTAACCCTGTCTGAATAAGTTGAACATTTAGACTTTTCTATGACCATGGCCAGTAGATAACTTGCTCCTTTGAATGATAATGTGGTTATTATTCTCTGTCAAATACTACGCAGACTACTGCTGTACTCTGTATTGTTTTTTGACCCTTTTGCAACGCGAAACTAAAATCTCACCAAGACAGCTTATTTCTGTAGATTGTTTTTTTATTTTATTTCAGATTTACATAACACTAATCAAAGACAATAAACCAGCGATAGGAGCATGAAAGCAGGAAGAAAAACAAAACTGGAAAAAAGGAAAAAAAAACAAAGCATCTCAAAAAATATTTCTTTTGGGCTCTGACAGCTAGTAATGACTCGGGATTTGTGCTAAAACAAAAAAAATGGGAATGCAGTTTAAGGATCCAAACACAGACTCCAAAGGTAGGCAAATTTTAACACAAAACACACTTTTAACAGAGGTTGTTGATGAAGTCCACAAGGCAAAAGGAAAAAAATAAGGCAGGCTATTTAAATAAAAAACTGGGTAATGACGGTTTGTGAACACAGCTGGGAAAAATGAGGCACAGATGAAAACAATCAGGGAAAAAGACAAGACAGGAAACCAAACTTGATACACAGCACAAGAGAGATACATTAACAAAGTAAAACAGGAAGTGGCAACTAAGACAGAGACAAGACACAGAGGAATGTGAGGCTAATCAATACTGGAGAAAGCTTGGGAAATATCTCAAAATAACAAATCATATGGACCTTTTAAAGATGTTTTATATTAAATTCAAATGATGTTTCTACATATGTGATAATCCTTGTAAAGATTTTGAAAGATGTATTATGTGTGCCAGGCCTTGGGTTCTACTTAGACACCATCCAAGCTGTGTCATGTAGCAACCCCTTAAAAAATATCCTATATTGGTGAATGGATAAGTACCATTAAGATTATTAGTGATGCATGTTGTTTTGTAATGATGAAAAACTGTGCTTGTTGATGACGCCAAATTATTCTGCTAAATACCTCGCAGATATAATTGTTACAGACCTTTTTCTTCAGTTTTGGAATCAACTTGGTAATGCTTGGTTTCTGCTGCTTCATAAAACTATCTCTCGGTAATATTTTGTTCATCAACCAACCACAGACAATGTGATATTTTTTCCCAGTCTTTTCAAAAGGCATTAGAGAAACAACAGTGCTGTTTAATCTAAATAAATTAGCCCCAGTTGGAGGCAGTAATAATGGAACACAATAAGCAATAAGCTGCTGTCTCGAAACAAAATGAAAGCAGTAAATATCCTGTCTGCTCTGAGCTCCACTCCTTTTGCGTAGGGAGAAACAGGGTTCTTTATGTCTTGCACTGAAAGCATTAAACCTAATTTAAAGCTAATAATATGAGTTTGAGAGGAAAATACCATCGGAGGACCACTGATTTCTTATCCAAGTGCCTTTACTATTTCTATGCAACCTAATTTCACACAGGGTTTTGTTTTGTCAGATAACAAGCTTAATGGCATCCCTTTGTCCCCACGTGGCATAAAAGCATGTCAGCCACTACAGGAGATGACATCTTGTTATCTCCGAACAATTCCAAGTCTTCTGCTGTCTTCTGCAATAATATATGCCACAATGCACAGAGAACCGTGCCTTTCCACATATCTGAAAAGACAGGAATATTCGGCTCTTCAAAGAAAACTGGCACACTGCAGTCTTGGATGGAGTACCAGATCTAGAAACATTTCGATAACTGTTTCAATGCTGTTTTAGGCTGACTTGAATAACATCACATTAATGGAAAGACTACAGCAGTCCAAACATAGATAAAAGCATCTGCACAACTTGTTCTGCCCTTTTAGGATCACTGTAACAGATGTATCACACCACCTCTCATGCAGGTGCCAAAGGACTGCAGCTAGCATTATCTCTATCTCTAATGGTCATATATCTTTTATTAGATCCTTTCTGGAACATGTACTTAACATGCTATATCATCAGCAAGATCCAGTAGATGAAGTCAGGATTGGGGGTAATGTTCCCTCTAAACTGCACGCGTGCGCAATTGCGCATTGCTGGCACAGGTCTGCGCACAGAAAATCTGCGTTGCGCACAAAAAAAAATCTAACCCAAATTGAAATTAAAATTAATACTTTAACAATTCTGTTTTGCAGTGTTAGTCAGTAAGTGACTGGCTGCTCCCGTATGGGATTAGAACAATGCCACCTTGTCCCATAGTCCAGCCAATAATGCGATTCACATTCGTATATACGCAGCTAATCGTTGACAGGCTACGACAGTGTCCTTGGCTGTGTCCCAATTCAGGGTATGCACGCTTGAAGTACGCGCACTACGCGCACTACGTACGGTGCATACCGGTACTATAAGTACGAGAAGTGCGGAAGTGAGAGGCTTGTGAAATGGGACGGTCTAGCCTGCGTCGCGCTGTTCAGGTTGCCTAGCAACCATGATACTAACCGCGAGAAACGTCTCATACAGCATTGTGTGACATAAATGAAGGAGAAAAAATGTTTTGTTGGTCATTCATTTTTGTCATGACATCACTTTGATTAGTTGAGTATCTGAGGCTATATATATATATATATATATATATATATATATATATATATATATATATATATATATATATATATATATATATATATATATATATATATATATATAGATAGAGGCTTTAAAACCAAGTTAACACTGAAAGTACAAACATCACTAATGTCACATAACTTTGCCGACATGTGGCCAACAGCAAATTTTTAATGGTCTTCGTTATTAAACATTCGCACATAAATAAGTGACATCATATTCAGTACTTACTTTTGACAGTTCACTGTTCGGCCGCTCCCTTCTGCCGTATTTTGCGGCAAAATTATCCACACCCACCGCCGCACTATGAATTGTGGGGTATATGGGACCACGAAGCGTGCACCGGACCACGCTTGATATTTGGGGAAATCAACGGTGCATTTGGAGTATGCATTTGAAGTACACTTCAAATTGGGACAGCCGTCGTCACGTGGCGGTGACGTAATCGCACTTAAAATGCGTACTTCAAGCGTGCAGACCCTGAATTGGGACACAGTCCTTATGTGCCGACACCGGTGTTTTAGCTAGCAAAGCAGCGTGGCTGATGTGGAGTGAAGCCACGTTAATGACAACTTGTACAACCATTGGAGATGTGAGCAGGACAGACGGAACAACTGACGGAAAAAGTGTGTAAACCAGAGTTATGATAAAAATATTTGCAATGTTTGGTTTTCTTCCTGAATACTATCATTGATCATATTTACTGCGGGAAGAAACGTTAACAACGGCGTTTTGTAAGGAAAACGCTCGAAAACACTCTCCGCCTGTGAGCAAAAACAAAACCAAAAAAACCCAGCCTTTCCTATTGGTGGAAAAATGTACCATGCTGACTAATCCAAAAATGATATGGCAACATGGCATTTAGTTGTTTAGGAAGGGGGAAGTTTTAGGAGTGATGGCGGTGTTTTGAGATGTGAGAGATTTGCGATGTGTAGCACAAATCTTATGTAGTTAGTGTGTAGTGTAGTCAATAGTTTTGTTGTGTGTGTCAGAACCATGAGGCGACTGCTGAATGTTACAGGTGTTACAGGAGTGATACATCTCCTGTTGTTCTCCTTTATCATAGTGGACAGAAATTATTTTGGCGCAAATAATTTGTGCAGAACAACTGATTGTTCTGTAAATAGTTTGAAATGTTTGTTTAAAAAAAACAAAACAAAAAAACCCGCCTTGGCAGCATTTTTAGGTAAACAGCTGCGAAAAACTTTGTTGTTTGCATAACTCAGTTACTTTTTTGAAGAAGTAACTATGTAATTAATTGTCCAACATTGGTCATTATATACTGTTTTTTGCAGACAGAGTTACAGGACTCTCTCCCAGACCACAGACTCATAATACAAGTCAGAGCTTTATAAAAAGAAAAAAGAAGTTTTGTTTTCAAAATTGGAGTTAAAGTTATTTTTACTTCCAATAGTGTTAAAATACTACACAGGTCATGAACAAGACTTTTTTTTTCAATTTTCATTGTAAGTGGGCTAAAGCAGTTAATTAAAAGTAGTCTAACATTAATGTAAATGCTGTAATTTGATTATTTTTGTCATGAATCGCTGTGCGGCAGGCAGGAGTTGGACCCAAAATGCAGGACTCACAGACTCGGGGAGGTGAACTCAAAACACAGCTTTATTTGCTGGTAGGGAAAAAACAGACAAACTAAACTGGGAACAACAAACTAAGCACTCACAGAGAGACACAGAGAGATCCACACAGCATGAGGGACGACGCAACACTGACTCAGAGAAACACAGGGTTTAAATTAGGGGTGGGTTTTTATAATCGATTCATCGATTAAAATCGATTCTGGCTTGGATAACGTAAAATCGATTCATTAAAATCCTGAATCGATTTTTTTAATATAAATTTATTTTGCCCAAAATGCCAGAATCTCTGGTGACATCTCACAAAATTTCAAGAACCACCAAACAGTTAAGACAGTAAATGAGAGCAGGTACACGGATTCTGCACATAGACTTAAACACACAGCGCGACCCGCGGATCAGAATCAGTGAGATGTCGCCTTTCTCACGGTCGGGGCTGAAAGCCGACAGCTCGCTGATTCTGATCTGTCGGAGGGTCCGTGCTTTGTGTTCACGCCCTTTATGAGCCGATTCTAAAGCTGTTAGTTTGATCTCTCTCCAAACAATATTGACCGAACCAGCAGCAGAAGAAGATCCAAACGCTTCACATAAACATCGTCATGAATTCACTCTGACTTTTACTGTTTTGCTTCCACCGCGATGCACAGCTCTCTCTCTCTCCCTCTCTCTCTCTCTCTCTCTCTCTCTCTCTGTACTTCAAGAACAGTTTCCCTTTCTTCATTATTCGCTTGCTTGTTACACAAGTCTACTGTTGTTTACAGCGCTGTCAGCCGCTGTTTTTTTCCCTTTTACATTCTTCCGAAAAGAAAACCTCATTTCTGCTGTTCAATACTGAATAAATTTAAACTTTTTAAAATTATTCAAAATGCAAAACGCTTAACCGTGTCTCTAATAAAACCGCTGTAACTTCAGAGGTAATGTTCATATGTTGATTAATGGTTTTCTTTCGTTTTTGATGTACTGCAGAATATTTTTATAAAATCCCAGGCCAGGAAAATCACCTTCATGTTTTTCTGTGTTTTATCTTCAGCTACTTTGACACAAAAGCATCTGCTGTGACGCTCACACCTTTGATAAAGTCTTGCGAGTGTCAGCTTCCTTTTTATTGATACAAAAATATGTAAATGTACTGATCTGAATTATAATATTTCTGACTGTCAAAATTTCCCAGATTTAAATCGAATCGAATCGAATTAAATCGAATTAAATCGAATTAAATCGAATCGTGGATCGAATCGATTCGGGACCTTGTGAATCGGAATCGAATCGATTCTAGAAATCAGTGACGATACCCAGCCCTAGTTTAAATACACTGGGAAGTAACGAGGGGAATGAGACACAGAAGGAGGGCACAGCTGGGAGAAATCAGGACTGACGAGACAAGCAAAGCAGGACACATTCACATAAGACACGGACCATCAAACTAAAACAGGAAGTATCATACAGAGACGCAAACTTGACACAGTGGAGACAGCAACTAAGAAACACAGAGACATAAACCATAAGGCAGAGGACTCTAAGAACCGAGAGACACAGAGGGGAACTCAAACATGCAGAGACAGACTACACAGAACAGAGGGGACACAGAGAAACATGAAGGGCAAGGGATCGAAACTAGAAACCATAGAATAACTCACACAAGTACAATATTACAAACATCACAAGGAACTAAAAACGCTGGGTCAGGGGACCCAGGACCATGACAATTTTAATAAACCATGTAACTCGGATGGATTCGATGCTGGCGTGACCACAGTGCACACATCTGCTGTTGCTCACAGTGGTCGAAGGGACCGCTCAGGGAGTTTGTGTGTTCGCTCAGACACATGAAAAAATTAGAGGGAACATTGGTTAGGGGTCCATGTTTTAAAAGAAATAATGCAACATACAATATACTTCAGTACAGATATGCATCTCACATCTTAGGTCTTAGGACATAGATATCCTTCTTGTACTGAAGGTGGTTCATCTTTAGAAACCTTCCAGACAATTAAAGCAGTTAGTTGAAACTGAGATGTATAAATAACCATGGTTATTCTAATGAATGTCAGGTGTGGTTGGTTACCAGACTGCAGGTTTTTTCCTGTCTTTCAGTGCTCATTTCACTCATTCTTACTTCACGCTTCATCAAAGTCTCTCTTATACCCTGTTTCCCCCCCTTTTTCCCCGACTAGGCTTTGTTGTCTTTTGCTAGGTTCAGTTTTATTTATATAGCATAACAACAGTCACCTGAAGGTGTTTCATATTGAAATGTAAAGACCCTACAATAATACAGAAACAACCCTGGTAATCAGATGAGCAAGAACTTGGCAACAGTGTAAAAGAAAAACTCACTTTTAACAGGAAGAAACCTCTGGCAGAACCTCTGGCAGAACCAGGCTGAGGGATGAGCGACCATCTGCCACAACCAGTTAGGGGTGAACAGAGGAAGACAGGACAAAAGTTTGTGATGGCATCATCGTGACATCGTAGGTGTGTTGTACAACTCTCTCTGTGCCCTTTATATTATACTACTCAATATGGTTTCTTGAAATTTATTTTCAAGTTGAACTTTGACCTTGGGTGCTAATAATGAAGATCAAGGTCAGTTGCTTCACCAACCTAGGTACTCATGTCCCTAAATGCATAGTAAACTGTTGTGAAGTTTGAAGATGAGCCATAAAAAATTGTGGGTAATATAATTATTATTATTTTTAACTGATTTTCACATTTGGTGAAAAAAAACAGCCAAGTTTAATATAGTCCGGAGATGGACAAGAAAACTACCTTACAAGGGAAATCATCTCAATTTTAACCAGTTTCCTTTATTGGATGTTTTGGCTAGATTCCTAGAACTTCATACATAGACCTGAGGATTTTTTTTTTTTTCGTATAGGGCTGTAAAAATATTTTTCGCTGAAATGCTGAAAGGCTTTTTTTTTTTATGTGATTTTATCAAGATAGAGGTTTGGAGCCAGCCTCAGGTGGTCATTCAATGGAGCTCAGTTTTTGGCACTTTCAGTATTGCCTTCATTTTTCAGCTCAGAAGATTGCTGCTTGGCTTTTCTCGCAGCTGGTTAAAACAGCTGCTTGATTGGCAAAAATGAGCTATAGAGGAAGCTAATCAAGGACAAGCGAGCCAGGTAATAATTTTTGGTGGATTTAACACTATGTGTGACTCTGTCCCGCTGCACACGGTAATTTCATGCAGTGTTAATATAAGATATTCATTCATTCAGGTCAACTATCCAGTTGGTTGAAAGGTCATTAATGAAATCCTCACTGTGCTTAACACAACAAAAACAGGTTTTCATAATGCATGCTGAAATGTTTCTAAAACACAGCAGCAGTGTTTGCAGAAATGTTTAGCTGTGATGAAAAGTACTTTGTAATACTGTATAATCCTGTTATCACATTGTTTGCGTGCAATACATCATTGTCACTTAATAGTTTAGAACACTAAATATTTTCCAAAAAACACTCAGTGTAGTTGTTGTCTAATTGAACATATGCTTCTGTCCTGTCTGTCTGTAAGCCAGCAAGCGCCAAAACTAAATCCTCTGACAGAGTCTTTGTGTATAAAATTTAAACAGACAACCAACTTACGTGTAAGTTGGTTGTCTGTTTGAGAGGCCAAACATACATTGGCCTCTCAAACAGTACATCAACATGGACTGTCTCCTCGGGCACTGACACTTCTATAAAGTTGAACAAGTCTTAGCTGTTCTGCTGTTACAAACGACATGACTAGGGTTTGCTGCAGCTCAGAGGTGTGATGTTGCTCTGCTGGACTCATTATAAATGTTTTGCTCTCCTGGCAGGCTTCACGCAGGGCAAACACAATTATTCAGCAATGCTCAGTGGAGGGTATTTAGCTTGGATGGTTACAAAGTGAGAAATGTTTAGACAAGGCTGGTCTGCAGGGTTTTTCGTGCTCTGTGTTCTCAGGGCAGCTCCATGCTTCTGTTAAAACATGGATTTGGTGAATGCTCTCTCACCTAGTCACATGTCACCAGTTGATACACAATGAGCCTTGTAGGCCATGCTGCTCCCCTTCACGCTCCTGCACACATAAACAAACAGGCAAACACAAGTTTGCCTATGGACATCACACATAACCACATAAATAAATTTACACTTTGTGTGAAATGAAGGTCAACTTTTGTAAAAAACACAGAGTATTT
Source organism: Rhamphochromis longiceps (assembly GCF_057381845.1). Taxonomy (NCBI): domain Eukaryota; kingdom Metazoa; phylum Chordata; class Actinopteri; order Cichliformes; family Cichlidae; genus Rhamphochromis; species Rhamphochromis longiceps. The sequence continues at coordinate 9,845,611 of NC_140576.1, forward strand.
CGTAATTATGTGTTTTTGAAAAATCCTTATGTTATGGTTGCAGACTAACATTTATTGCATAGTGAAGGTACACCAGAAAGTGGGAAGAGAGAGAGAGAGATGACATGCAGCAGAGGGGCACAGGTCAGACTCGAACCCTGGCCGCTGCTCTTCGGCCTGTGGTCATTGTTCACCCGCTGAGCTGAAGTGGTGCTGAGGATGATGAGTTTTAGAAGAAAAGATGTAAACATGGGTATGAGTTTGTAATCCTGTGAAAGACTGCGCAGGCAAACATTTCAACAATTTAATAATAGTAGTAATCGTAATATTTCTAAATTTCAAACTGCATTGGGAATTCAAACATTCAGATTATCCACAGAAATCCCTGTAAAGGCTGCGATCCAATACTGCAGGACTGAAATAGTCAGGTCCGCAGGCAGCACTGCATTAGAAACAGGAATGACTCTATCATGGAAATCATGGGTTATGTACTTCTGAAAATTGTTATAGTCATAAATGCAAGTTAAGAGATTACATGTCACGCCAGAAAAAACAAGCACATGAGCAAACCATAAAAAAGGTACGCACTGTAGAACATTGGTAGTAGAGTATATGTTTTGAAGCATAGGAGAAGCATGAAGAAAAATAATCAGTCATATTACCTCTTGGCAGAACGAAGGAAAAAATATTTCTTTAAGTTTTAAAATCATATTATTTTATTGTAGTTCCATTGAAGACTATTACTGCTCAGTGGTTTAACGTCACCCTCAGTAACCCAGCACATCAGTGAAGATTTGCAGAACATTGGCAGAATCTTAATGCCCCCATTTGCTCACTGCATCCCTGTTGTAGCACTGCCAATATTGCTCATCTGCCAAGAAAGTTAGAAATTTCTTTTTTTTTTTGGGACCGCACTGAGGTCTTTTGCGACTGTTAAGTTATTTTATTCAATGGAGTACAAATAATCCCTCTTCTAACAACTCTATTCACAACATAACCGATTGACATAGTTCTGAAGGAAGATTTCAGGATTTTATGAAACTCTGGTTTCAAACTGCTGTTGATGACTGTTGGAGCATTTTAGAAAATGGAGCTTTAAGTGTGATGCCAGCTTTTTGTGGTGGAGGTGAGGTGGTGGCTGCTATCGATCAGCTGGCTTTCTGAGACAATAATCAGGGAGGCTGATGTCAGGCAAACAGTGGATCTACCTCGAAGGAATTGATTGCTTTAAGCTGACGGTCATTGGTATTCTTGTGCTGGTGGACAATGGTAGACAGACAAAACAGGGCACTCTGTCTTTGAGGGTCAGTGGCAAGGAGGAGAGAAGACAGAGGCAATGGGATTGGGTAATGAAGAAACGCAAGAATCGAAAAAGACAAAGGGAAGAAGGATGGAAAAAAAGAAGCAAGAAGGGAATATGCCTGGCAGTGCTGTCATCTTCACATGTGACTCAAGACAGCAAATCTCAAAAGACAAAATATTTCATTGGATGAGTGGACATATTTTGCTATGCGCTCTGAATAGTCAAGTCTTTGAGGTTGCAGCAGTATCTTTAAAAAAAAAAGTTATAGTTTAAGCGGGCTACGACATATTTATGTTTTAGAGGGCTGGCTTGACAGATCCATAGGGCAGCCCTAGTTTGCACTACCAAACTTTTGCTCATCTCTTACTGCCAGCTAGTCACTATGGAGGAGTCAGTTTGAAATCATGTCAAGAAATAGCGCTCTTGCTAACTAATGTAAATGTTCTATTTGTGTGATTGTTTTAATTGATTGTTGATTGATCTCTGATGACCTGTGGTGCAACGGCCCTTTTAGACAAGGATTCTGGACTTTTTGTGGAGAAAACTATTTAAAACTAAAAGCCAACCAACCAACGTTTGACAGTTAATACTGTAAGGAGCCACCTGTTTAGGGGACAGAGGAGCTGGGTACTTGTCTCTAAAGCCCTTAATGCCATCTATATGCAGGGAGCCATGTTTTTTTTTATTGTAATGTAACTCAGGCACTCCGGGATGATTATGCTACCCAAGAAAACGCATTACACAAACTGATTGTAGAAGCATTGTGATAAGTTTCCTATTTGTATAACATCCCCACTTCAGTATCCTAAATAATATCCTGAGATATTTTTGTTTTCTGCCAACATTTTGTAGCAGTGCTTTTGTGAATTATTGTCACATGATATAATTTGTCATTGTGAAACAAATACAAACAACAGCTCCCCGACCCTCATTCACAACCCCACCCTGAAGTTTTTATTGCCTTAATTCAGCCTTAAGGCAAGGCTCTGGTGATGAGAGACCAAGCCGCATGACTCATTTGTTTATAAAAAGATGGCGGCTGTCTGCCACAGACCTGTCAGAGTTTGTGATCAAAGCGGAAGCAGGCTAATGTTGAGGAATGAGAAGTTTACATATGCTTGGAATGCCGTTGGCAGCAGAACTGGTGTGCATTGCTATTAAGCATGTGATGACGAGACTGTGACAAAATGTTAGTTTGTTGATGACTAAATAAGAAAATAAATTAGTGTATTATCTGAAGATATTTCATTGACTACTGTATTGTCATTTTGCCTCCAGCTTTATTTCCTGCCAGTTTGTATTCTGCCAAGAGACTTTTTTAGCTATGAAGAGTTCTTTCACTTGTTCTCACTAAGAAGGTAACAGGTTCCTCTGTGTCATTTGTCTTGTAAAAATGAAAGAGTTTTATAACTACACAGTGATTGCTTCTCCTAATACCGTGAGCTGTCAGAGCGGCTGATGCTTTTCTTTTTTCTTTTGGGTTAAATACTGTAGGTTTACTAAAGGGATTCTTGATACAGATGATCACAGCTTGGCTCCAGTACATGTCTCATCCCCTTGCAATTTTATCAATCTTTTATCCAACTTTTGAGGCTTTACTGAACTATTTTAGAAACTTTTCTTCCCGCTGGTTGGATATTGTCTCCCCTTCCTAATTTAGATTCCTTTTGTGGAAGCTTATATACGGGGGGTCTGTTTAACTTTATGTGGATAAAACTGCCTTACAAATACTGACCTACAGTAGTCCATATTTCCCCACAGTGCCAAATGTAATTTTGCTTTTATTCTAGAGTTAAAGCAAGACTGGAGTCCTGTGAAAAAGTGCTGGAACTATTTCCCATGGAATGGGATGCCACTTTTTGGCATCCCATGTGCATCACCACAGTGGTTTTAAACCAGACAATCAATATGCCATTAAAGAGCAGACTTTAAGGTTTAATTCATGGGGTTTAACAAAAGTATTGTATTAACTATCAAGGAATTTCAACTATTTTCATAAATAGTCAACCATTTTCAGATGCTCAAAAGTAATTGGTCAAAAACTAGAACTCACTGACATCACCAGTGTTGTTTCCTCCCTTAAGATATGAAAAAAAAAAGGCAGAACAAGTTAAGAAAAGAGATTATTTTTAAAGATAAGGACTCATCAGTGAGATTTGATAGAGTGGAAGTTTAAAACTATCACTGAAGCTCTCAGTGATGAACTATGTTGGACTGGTGCAGAGTGGCTATGATGTTCATGGTGTCATGACCCTGTGCCTTCTCGGCTGACTCTGTATGGCTACAAGTGTTTTTGTTGTGCTGCATCTCTCTCTCTCCCCTCCCGCGCACTGCGCTCTACCGGGGCGGAGTCGTGACGGCCCCAGCCCCTGGCTCGGACACCTGCAAGCAATCATCTCACCCACTTCTTAAGGCGGCTGCTGAGAGTGCTTCCTCGCTGGATTATTGTGTAACACTCGTCAGTGTCATCACCTATCTGAGCCGTTTTTCGAGTTTCTGTCGTGCCACTACTTACCTGCCTTTCCTCTCTGTGCCAGAATTCTCGCCAGCCTGAGGACCGCCGTTGGTGAGCTAAAGCCGGAGTCCGAGCTACCTGAGCTTCAGTGGATTTTGTACCTAGCCCTCTTCTTCCCGTGCCTGTGTTCCCCAGAGACCCTCTTCCTGTGCCCCCTCACCCGTATATGTTCGCACCTGGTGTCTGTGTGTGTAAATAAATCACGAACTTAAGTGACGGTCTGCCTCCGAGTCCCTCCTGAGCCTGACAGAATAATCCAGCCACCGCTATGGACTCAGCAGGCCCAGCCTCGGCAGCGACAGCCCCCATGTCTCTGGAGGAGCTTCTGCACCGACACGAACAAATGCTGGTGAAGCTCAGCGGAGACGTGGCGTCTCTAACGCAGGCCTTCGCCCAACGGATTCCGCTGGCCGAGGACCAGCCTCCCGCGGCCCCTCCCCAGGTAACGCACGCTCCTGCCGTCACTACAACAGCCACAGCTACCCAGGCTGCTAGCGCGGTAGCGTCAGTAGCCTCCGCGGTTTCGCTGGATAAGCTTTTGCCTTCACCTGAGGCTTTTTCTGGGGAGATGGGAAAATGTGCGGGATTTTTGTTGCAGTGTTCTATGCACTTTCAATTACTGCCCCATGTGTTTGTTTCTGACGGGGTTAAGATCGCTTACGTCACCCAGCTACTACGTGATCGAGCCCTGGCCTGGGCCCAGGCCCAGCTGCAGGCTTGCCCCGGAATGTCTTATGACGACTTCCTGTCACGCTTCAAGTCGGTGTTTGATAAAGGCTCTAGTACGGAGGCAGCTGGCTATCGTGATTAATCTGAAGCAAGGTAGGCGAAGCATGGCTGACTTTTCTGTTGATTTCTGGACTCTAGCTGCACAGACCAAATGGGGACCTGAGGCCCTGAAGACCACTCTGTTAAATAATATCCGCGAAGAGCTCAAGGATGAGATAATGATGCGGGAGCTTCCTGCTTCTCTAAATGCTTTGATGTCCCTGTGTATTCAGGTGGATGATCGCCTGCGGGCGCGCCAGAGCTCACGAAGACAGCAGTTTCGCGAGCCCCTGGCTTTTCGGGAGCCCCAACCCGACGCACGGGAGGCTAGAGCTTTTGGAACTGAGGAGGAGGTACCCATGCAGCTGGGACGTTCTCGACTCACCCCTGCGGAGCGACAACGCCGGTTTTCCGCGGGTGAGTGTCTGTATTGCGGTCGCAAGGGGCATTACATCTCTGCCTGCCCGGCGCTGGCAAAAGGAGGCGCCCGCCAGTAATTGAGAGGGTACTGGTGGGCGACCTGTCCAGCAACAAGCCTCTTCCCCGTCTCTTGCTGCCTGCTAAACTCACCCTCCGGTCGTTGTCCCATTCCCTCTCTGTGTTAATTGACTCTGGTGCAGAACAGAATTTCATTGATGCGTCGCTAGTCTCCAAGCTCAGCATTGGCACACGACCACTGCCTCATCCTCTCCGCGTGTCCGCCCTGTCTGGTCACCGGTTGCCTGACATAACGCACGTCACCCTACCTGTCACACTCACTCTCTCCGGTAACCACGTTGAGAACGTTTGTTTCTGTGTGTTTAAGGCTCCAGTAACCCCGCTTGTACTAGGTTATCCATGGCTTTCACAACACAACCCACACATCGACTGGAGGAAGGAGCAAGTTATGGGGTGGGGTGTGGGCTGCCACATGACCTGCCTTCGGGCCGCCACGCCATCTGCTCCCTCTCCCCCCCCCCCCCGGGAAGCCTTCAAAGTCACCAGAGCTGTCTTCGGTTCCTTCCGTCTATCATGACCTCGCAGCAGTTTTTAGTAAGGATGAGGCGGGCTCGCTTCCACCACACCGGCCCTATGACTGTGCCATTGATCTTCTCCCTGGGGCGCCTCTCCCCTCTGGCCGCCTCTACAGCCTCACACAGCCCGAAAGGGAAACCATGGAGAGATACGTCAACGACGCTCTGGCTGCTGGGTTAATTCGCCCGTCATCCTCCCCCGTGGGGGCAGGTTTCTTCTTTGTTGCAAAGAAAGACAAGACGCTCCGGCCATGTATTGATTACCGCGGCCTCAACAAGATCACAGTAAAGAACAAGTACCCTCTTCCCCTCCTTAATTCTGCTTTCGAACTACTCCAGGGGGCCACGGTGTTCAGCAAACTGGACCTGCGAAACGCTTACCACCTGGTGAGGATCCGGGAGGGAGATGAGTGGAAGACCGCTTTCAACACTCATATCGGACACTATGAGTATCTTGTCATGCCCTTTGGCTTAACCAATGCGCCCGCGGTCTTCCAGGCCCTTGTTAACGATGTTCTGAGGGATTTTATTAATCGATGTGCTTTTGTGTACCTTGATGATATTCTCATTTTCTCTAAGTCCCAGGCGGAGCACGAGAGTCACGTGAGGCAGGTCCTGCAGCGCCTCCTGGAGAACCGGTTGTTCGTGAAAACGGAGAAATGTGAATTTCACGTTGACACGGTGGCCTTCCTTGGCTATATCATCTCTCAGGGGGATCTCAAACCTGACCCCGAGAAGGTCCGGGCCGTGGTGGACTGGCCTCAACCGCCGAACCGCCAGCAACTCCGACGGTTCCTAGGATTCGCCAACTTCCACCGACGCTTCATAAAGGACTACAGTAAGATCGCCTCACCTCTCACTGCGCTTACCTCTCCCAAAGTTCCTTTTCAGTGGGACCTCTCTGCTCAGGAGGCCTTTTCCCTACTAAAGGAGAAGTTCACTACCGCCCCCATCCTCCGTCAGCCCAACCTCAGGCAACCGTTCGTGGTGGAGGTGGATGCTTCGGACTCTGGAGTGGGAGCAGTTCTGTCTCAACGATTTGAAGGTACGCTCCATCCCTGTGCATTCTTTTCTCGTCGTCTCTCACCCGCAGAACAGAACTACGGCATCGGTGATCGGGAGCTGCTAGCGGTCAAACTGGCCCTGGAGGAGTGGAGGCACTGGCTTGAGGGCGCGGAACACCCGTTCATCGTGTGGACCGACCATAAGAACCTTGAGTACATCCAGTCCGCCAAACGCCTAAATTCACGACAAGCCAGGTGGGCCCTCTTCTTCACAAGATTCAATTTCACCATCACTTACAGACCAGGGTCGCGCAACGTGAAGCCCGATGCACTCTCCCGTCAGTTTTCCAGTACGGAAGGAGACTCCGATCCAGAACCGATTCTTCCAGCTACCTGTGTTATTGGAGCTGTCACATGGGAGATCGAAGCTCTCGTGCGCGAGGCCCAGGATACTGACCCCGACCCGGGGACGGGCCCCCCTGGTCGGTTGTTTGTCCCTGCTGCTGTCCGACCTCAGGTACTCCACTGGGGCCACACTGCCCGGTTCACCTGTCATCCAGGAGCCCGCCGCACCATCACCTTCCTCCAGCGGTTTTTCTGGTGGCCCACCTTGGACAAGGACGCCAGGGAGTACGTTATGGCGTGCACCACGTGTGCCCGGAACAAACGTCCCAACCGACCACCCGCCGGGCTTCTTCAACCACTCCCCACGCCAGGACGGCCATGGTCTCACATAGCGCTGGACTTCGTTACGGGGCTCCCACCGTCATCCGGTAACACCACCATCCTCACTATTGTTGACCGTTTTTCTACGTCGGCTCATTTCATCGCCCTCCCCAAGCTCCCTACAGCCCTGGAGACCGCCCAGCTGCTCACCACCCAAGTCTTCCGGCTTCATGGCATTCCGATGGACATCGTTTCCGACCGGGGACCCCAATTTACCTCTCGGGTTTGGAAGGAGTTCTGCATGCAGATCGGCGCCGCAGTCAGTCTCTCTTCGGGCTTCCACCCTCAGAGCAATGGACAGGCCGAGCGTACCAACCAAGAGCTCGAAGCGGCACTCCGCTGTGTCGTCTCTCTCAACCAGGCCACTTGGAGCGAGCAGCTCCCCTGGATTGAGTACGCCCACAACTGCCTGACCTCTTCAGCCACTGGACTGTCGCCGTTCGAAGCCTCATTGGGCTACCAACCACCCCTGTTCCCGGCCGTGGAGGGTGAGCATGCCGTCCCATCGGTACAACATCATTTCCGCAGGTGCCGCCGGGCCTGGCGGTCCACCCGAGCCACTCTGCTGCGGATGGCGGAGCGCAATAAAGAGAGCGCTGACCGCCACCGGATCCCTGCGCCTGCCTATACAGTTGGGCAACAGGTATGGCTCTCCTCACGCTTTGTTCCCCTTCGTGCAGAGTCGAAGAAACTTTCCCCGGCTTTCATCGGTCCGTTCGAGATTGAGGCCCTGGTCAATCCGGTATCCGTCCGTCTGAAGCTGCCTCGCAATATGCGTATCCATAATGTTTTCCATGTCTCCCAGGTCAAGCCCGTGCTCTCCAGCCCGTTGTGCCCTCCTTCCGGGCCCCCTCCGCCCGCCCGGCTCGTGGATGGGCAGGAAGTGTTTAACATCACCCGCATTATGGACTCTCGGCGGCGGGGGCGGGGCGTCCAGTACCTGGTGGACTGGGAGGGCTACGGGCCAGAGGAACGTTCCTGGGTGCCCCGGTCGGCGGTTCTGGCTCCTGGTCTGCTCCGCGAGTTTCACCGGCGGCATCCCGTTGAGGGGGGGGTACTGTCATGACCCTGTGCCTTCTCGGCTGACTCTGTATGGCTACAAGTGTTTTTGTTGTGCTGCATCTCTCTCTCTCCCCTGCACTGCGCTCTACCGGGGCGGAGTCATGACGGCTCCAGCCCCTGGCTCGGACACCTGCAAGCAATCATCTCACTCACTTCTTAAGGCGGCTGCTGAGAGTGCTTCCTCGCTGGATTATTGTGTAACACTCGTCATTGTCATCACCTATCTGAACCTTTTTCTGAGTTTCTGTCGTGCCACTACTTACCTGCCTTTCCTCTCTGTGCCAGGATTCTCGCCAGCCTGAGGACCGCCGTTGGTGAGCTAAAGCCGGAGTCCGAGCTACCTGAGCTTCAGTGGATTTTGTACATAGCCCTCTTCTTCCCGTGCCTGTGCTTCCCGGAGACCCTCTTCCTGTGCCCCCTCACCTGTATATATTCGCACCTGGTGTCTGTGTGTGTAAATAAAACGTGAACTTTAGTGACGGTCTGACTCCGAGTCCCTCCTGAGCCTGACACATGGTCAGTGTTAAGCTTTATCAAACACAGCAGACATCTGTTTACATTTAAGCCGATGATGCTGATTACATTCACTCAGTTGGAAATGAGTTATGATAGCACACGTAATATTGGGTTATGTTTTGTTGAATTTAGTTTTGTAAATTTATTAACAGCAGACAGCACAGCCCCGCTGATCTGATCTGTATATTCAAGCTACCGAAGCTCAGAATAGGAATCATTGTAACTTGTTCCTAATTTATTCCCTTCTCCATGTAACTGATATTAAGTTCCCCTCTTTATATTCATTTTTTAGAGTAACACCAAGTTATCGATCTACAATGTAGGCAACAGCAAACAGAGTCAGGTTTTCAAAAATTCCCTCAGTTCTTCTCACCTTACATTCTAAAAAACAGATGTTCATAGTATGTGAATTCATTAGAAATAGATTTTAAGTTGAAATAACATTTGTAGTAAGAATTCACTGACAGCAAAACATGTGTGCCTCCACCATGACCGTTGATGTGGTATGTTTTCCACCCCTTTTATAGATGAACTAATTTACTAAGGATCTACTGAAGTTCTTGTTGTTGCTCTGTTAATGTCATGACCACAGTTCAGGGAGGACTGAAATGGGAGACTTTGGGGAAAACTTTAACAAGTTTATTTACAACAAGAAGATTCAAAAGAGCTTGGGGAAAAGGTTTCTGGTTAAAGTCCAGGGTCCAAATAAACAGGCAGTTTCACACTTCCTTGCATCATAGAATTTCTCTCTCAGACAATTTCTCTCTTACTCCAATCTCTAGAGTTTCTGCACAGAGGAAACAACGAGGTAAGAAACTCACAGGGGAAAAGCAGAGAAAACTTTCAAGCAAGGCAGCCAACTTTACTAAGGCTACGTTCACACTGCAGGCGAAAGCGCATCAAATCCGATTTTTTTGACCCTATGCGACCCATATCCGATCATGGTATGACAGTGTGAACGGTACAAATCCGATATTTTCAAATCCGATCTGGGTCACTTTTGTATGTGGTACTGAATCCGATACATATCCGATGTTTTAGAAAGCGACTGCTGTTTGAATGGTCATGTCGCATTAAATCCGTCTTTTACGTCACTGACACAAGACAGACGCTAATTATCAGCGTCGGAGAAGACATCGTGAACGCTTCCTGGCCATCCAGTGTGGATGTCAGTGAAACTGTTGGGAAGACAACGTGAACATGTTATTTGTACTGTATAATCTGCAGATTCTGACAGAAATCTGCAACTATCCTTTGAAGCACCGCTCCTCTCTAAAACAGCAATAAGGATCATTATTAGGTTATTTACATTATTATGTAAATAACAAAATAACTTAAAGCAAAAATTGGGAAACGTAAAATCCGAAGTCTTTATATTAAGGGCCATCAGTCAAACAATACTGTTTGCTCTGGGTCTAAACAGAGCGCGTTGTGTGTGACGTCTTCTTTTGCGCATGCGAGCCGCTTTGAGCGTTCACACTAGAGCACGTTTGCTGTCGCATTTTATTTGTAGTGTGAACAAGCAGACAAAAAAATCGGATTTGATCAAAAAATCGGAATTGAGCATTAAGACCTGCAGTGTGAACGTAGCTTAACACTTGTTAGCTCAATGATCCAGCAATGACTGGCAGGGTTCCATAACCTTAAGTGGTGACAGCTGATAAGAAGAGTTTGCAGGTGAGGTTATTACCTCCAAGTATGCAGAGGTGAAGGACAGAACCCAGGAAAAGTCCTGCCCCCGAAAAACACAAGGGGGAGGTTAAATCACAAAACATACTCACACACTCACAAAGACAGAGGAGTGGGAGAGAAAGAACAACAAGAGAAAAAGAGAGACCGTTTGAAAATGGCTAGGAAGCACAGGAGGACTGGGAGACCATGGCAGTTAAAAAGTGTTTGTTTGTTTTTGGGGTTTTTTAGGGTTTAAGTCTAATGATGGGCTTCTTCACTTGCCTCATCATCTTGTTGGATCTCTTATTGACTTCCAGTAAACAGCTAACAAATGCACCTTTGTTCAATATTTGGAACTGGCCTCTCTTGGCATTGAAACTCCTTGTCAATCAATTGTCCGATTACTTTAAAACGTGTGAGAATGGGGGAATATCTGTAAAGATTACTGCAAGTCTGGAATAGTTTTGTTAAACACTTTAAATTAAAGCTGAAAGTCTCCCACATTTTGATTATTTGGTTTTAAATCTTTTTGACCTATGTTTGATCCTACAGATCATTTTAAAAATGTATTTTAAAAAGATGGTAAACCAATGTTAATATTCTTTTTGATTTTGATTTTTTTTTCTTTATTTATTTTTTTGTTCAAAGAACAGAGTGTCTATTAGAGGAATAACAACTTTTACAGACCTGTAAATCATCCAGCTGACTGGGCTGGGACATCTTCCTGCTCAGATTTTAATGAAGTTAAGTGCCACAAATTGCACTTTCTGCAATGTCATCCTTGAAAGGAAACAAAGAGAACTGAGTAAAACTTGTAGAGGCCCCGACCCCAAAAGCCAATCTTTTTAGTTTCCCATCCACTGGATTTGATATTGACTTCACATCTGTATATTTTCAGAATATATGCAAAAGGTATCGGTTTTACCGCAAGATGGGCCACAAATACCTACTAGGATATATTTTTCATTACCTGTTAAACTGTTTAAAAGTGTACTTGAGGTACTCTTTAAATTTGATCATGACACAGGCTTCTCACACAGTTATATTAAGCACAGCGGTGAGAGGGGGAAAAAAAAACCTATTATGACTTGGTATTTGCAAAAATAAATTGCCTTGCTGTTAGATCCTGACCTTTACCTTCAGCTAATGGTGAAGAAGTGCTGCCTCACAATCTGATGCATTGCCCTAAATCACAATGTCACCGTAAACTCAGATTACAAAGTAGATTTTCACTCAACCTTATCTTTGCTTTAAGTATTGTTCAGCCATCTGGCATGCTAGGGTTACACCAGCCAGTTCTTCTTCTGTTTCGGCATGTATATGACAGATCCTATGATATAATCTCAGCTGCATCACTGGCTAAGAAACAAGAAAAGGACTGATGACCAAAATAAAACTTTGCTGTTTAAATCTGCGTTAAAGGAAAACTCAATTTATTTTTCAGTCTTTTTTTTTTTTTTTTTTTACAAGACACACATGGAAAAAAATCTGAATTTCTAGAACTTGAATAGATTTTAAATTCTTCAAGTTTATTCTTCACTAGATAAAGGTTTGATGTGCCCCATTTGCACATATGTGCTTATTCTTAGCTGTGGCAGTAAAACCTGAAAAAGTCCAAAGTAGAGCATCGATAGTGAAAGTTCACCTGCAAAGTGAAAGCTGTCTCACTGTTGCAGCGAACCTGTTTTAAAATGCACAACTTTTACTTTGAACACAAACTGTCTCTGTTTCTGTTTTGTGTTGCCATTGTTACAATTTTCTCTATCACTCGACAACTAGTTAGAAAGTTTTTGCAGACAAGTCACCGTCCTCCATTTAAGTGCTAAACAACTGCTGTAATCTGCCAGCAGTTTCACACAGACTGCCGACAACGTCCAGCAATCATTTGACAATGATGCGAGGAATTCAAATAAAACCAGAGGTCTCTAGTTCTGTGTGACGGCTATCTCTAAGGAATCCACATTATCAAGAAAAAAAGTCACTCTTTATATTGCTAGAAATTATTTATTGTCCAAGCTGTATTTTTTTTGCATTTGTTTAATTAGTAAAGCAGGTACTGTGTTTAAAAAAAGTGAACTTTTGCTTCAATTCAAAAAGCAATACTTGTAGGTTTAATGTTTAATGTAAATTATATTTTATTGGTTAATTCAATCACTAAACAATACAGTATTTAAGTTACTTATTTTGAAAATGTGAAATGCCAAATTGAAGAATAACATACCTTCAGTATACTCCATATTTCTATTCAGTCATATGATCTATGATTCAGTATGATATACAACAGAAAAATATAAAATAAAGAAATATGTCATGAAATATAAAACAAATAGTACAAAAAAGTAACATCAGAGACTACAGGCCTGTTTGTTAAAGCAGGTAAAGTCTGATATTGATTCAAAAGATCAAGTAAAGTAGGCTCAACCATTCGATTAGTTGTCAAGCCTCACAGCTTTATTTCCAGGACCCTCAATCTAAATTGCCACTGAAACACTCAGATCAGCTGTCTGCCTTGTGGTAGGATTGTGCTAGTCACCTGGATCAGTACCAGTTCAAACACATGTACTTAAAGAGTGCACTCTGACTTGCCCAGCAGTGACAGATCAGAGAGCATAGTGGTAAACTTAAGTATGTCTCAAGCAGAAAATCCCTAATGCCTATTACAACCTTATTTTGACTAGAAAACGATACCCTCATAAGAATTACCGTCCATTAAATGTCCCCGAGTCAAACTGGTTCCAAGAGAGGAGCCAGATGAAGAGTGATTCAAAAAAATCTAAATGGCTCAGACAAATAGAAGCTATAGTAACTCACAGGGAAGCAGATAACCTGGACCCCCTCCTCGATAGCTTTGGCCTTGAGCCAGCTGCTTGACTGGGAACACCCTGAGTTAATAACATGGTTCCATTGCTCTGTGGGCCCACCTTCCTTAGTGACAGGTATTTCAGCTGAGTGCTGTGCCAAAAAGCATGGGTGCTGCCAACCTCGTGCATCTCAAACTGGTTTTTGGAAGATGGAATAGCGCCTTTCTGGTAGGGAAGAAAGCAGAGCTTGTGTGGAAGGTTTAGTGGTACCAGCTAGACACAGTTGGACTCATCTCACTGATTAGCAAAGGTTCTGGAACCATATCCTGCAGAGGTGCTGGATTCCCTTTGTAGTGCATCCCATCATGAGAGCTACTAGATATGCTTGACACAAAGCCCTGGGTGAGTAACTGTGCTTTTGAAGTTTTAATGATGCAAAGATTCCAGTGACACTTAAAGTATTAGGGAACAACTTTATTAGGTGACCAACGTGTCATGGCTTGTGGCCTTCATCAGGGTCATTTTGAAGTTTTCCCCAGAGTGAAAGGGTCACCTTTGTGTAACTCGAAGAAGCTAAGGCTGTGACAGCTGTGACCACTATCTGTGCTTATGCATAGAGTTACTGCAGAAAATACCAAACCTTCTTTATGGTGGAATGTTTGAAATGATGCCGAATGAGAATTCCATAATTCTTCTCAGAGACTTTAAGGCTCATGTGGGGAATAAAATAGTTGTTGATTGGGAGGAACTGCCCACTTCAACTGAGCCAGAGTTGTTGTTGATTTTGTCATTGCACATGGACATGCTGGTCATGGATTGTCCATAGCGATGTCTGAGCAGAAGATCGATAAGTGCATTTGGTACCAGAGCCCCTTAGGCAAAAGGTCAATGATCAGCTGCAGTTGTATGTCTTGGCAACCCGTTCTCACTCCCAAAGCGTAACATTTTACGCTAGGTGACAAATCGTCACCATATTACGTTTTCGGCTACCCACCACGTTCCTAAATGACGACCTCGGAAAAAGAGGAAATATGAGAACCGTCTGGACTGAACCTACACATGTTCGCTCTTTTTCTTCAAATCGCTTAGAAACACGCTATTTAACATCATTAAAGTCCTGGTTAAGGTCAGGAATAAGGTTATGGTCAGGGCTAGGGATAAGGTTAGGTTTAGGGCTGGAATACAGGGCTGGAACGTCTACTCCCGCGGGAGCGTCATTGCACTGGATTCCAGCCATAACCCGCCGCGTACCATAAGAACGCCGAAGGTCTCCTTTCGCGTTCCTCAGGAACGCCGCGGGACGTGACAAAACGTCGACATGTTACGCCTCGGGAGTGAGAACGCTCTGGTCTTGGACACCCAGTGGAAGAGAGGAAGGGGGTGAGCTGCCAATTGATCACCACATAGTCTGATCTGATATGAGCCCACTCTACCATAACTGGCTGAAAAAACAAATCCTTTTCCTTTGGGTATTTTAAGCCATTGTGTTTATAGTGAATTATATTTTTGTTGCAATTAAAGATGCAGTTTATAGTGTTGTGGCTGCTGAACTCTACCTAGTAGGGGTGCAACGATATTCGTATCGATATTGAACCGTTCGATACAGTGCTTTCGGTTCGGTACGCATATGTATCGAACAATACAACATTTGTAATTTATTTTATCAACTTTCCTTCTGACGATGCTGTCTGTGTTGAGCGCTCAGTGAATCTGTGTTCGACTACTCCGCCTAGGCTGCACTGTCGAGCGCAGATCCACTGAGCGCTCAACACAGACAGCATAGTCAGGAGGAAGAGCGTAGGGCAAGCTAGCGAGACAGAAGTTAAGCTCTCCTTGCAAGATGGACCTCCCCCACCCTCATTCAGATCTGGCGTTTGGAATTATTTTGGTTTTCATGTGACGTATGACCCTGAAGGTAAGCGAGTCATGGACTAAAGTAAAACAGTATGTTGGATGTGCCATGCAATGCTTAATTACATTGGTGTGAACTAGTGTGTTAGCGCAGTTAGCTCGTTAATGGTGTTGGCCGTCTAGCCCCATGCACGGGGCGATCGGCGGTAGCTCGTTAACGGAGATTTGCCGTGTTGTGGCGTTAAGGTCATTTCAACGAGATTAACCTGAAAGCACTAGTGGGAACACAACGAATATGACTGCACATTTACGCCGACATCATCCTAGTGCAAAGACAAAAACAACAAGCATGCTACTAACTTTAGCCGAGTCATTTAGACAGCTGTTAGCACGTGATTCTCCTTATGCTGCTGAGAATATAGCCCAGAAGAAGCGGATAGTATAGCTTTTATTTTGGAAAGAGACATTTCTCTGTAATAAACTCTCTTTTCCAAAGATGAGTGATTCCTCAATCAGATACAGGGCTTGCAAAATCGCTAGCCCGACGTCCTGGAGCTAGCGATCTTTCCAGTCGGGCTACAAAAATCTCTCTGCCCTGCCCGTCGGGCTATTGTAGGAAAAATATATGTCAGTGCTTTTGCATTCTTTCAGAAATGTAGCTGGGTAATTATGTCATTGGCATCGGTGAGCCACTGTCAATATGTGACATATTGAAATCGCGTTTGAATTTGCGCTTGTTTTTTTGCTTTCACTTTGCAATCGTGCGAACTGTGTATAGAGAGCGACAGCACTGATCTGTGAGTGATGATAATTTGTGCACCAATTCCTCTGACATCGTCTTATTAATCGTTAGCTTACTATGCAAACATGACAAGTGACATCTCCCGCAGCAAGCTTAAACATGTGAGAGGTTGATCGCGCAGAGAATCGCTGAGCTTATGTGAGTGAGTGTGTAAAAGCATTTCAGTTCTGCTGAGCCAAATAAGACAGGTCAGGGTGAAGAAGTGACAGCCAAAGAAAAGCTTACCACAAAACGGAGAAGTTATGACAAATGAGACTATAAGGCAAAAAGAAAGTGCAGCTTTATGGTTTCATGGACAAAAGAATTTCTGTGGCTGCAATATGACGAGCTAAATAACCAGGGCTGCACATAAGTGGTCTGCAGGTGCGCATTCGCTGTCAAAATAAAAAACGCGCACAAGGGTTAGGGTTAAATTTAAAAACTGTACTTTTGAGTTAAAATATATATTTATAATTTTAATAAATGACAAATTAAAAAGGCATGAACATTTTTTTGTATCGAAAAAATATCGAACCGTGACACCAAAGTATCGAACCGAACCGAACCGTGAATTTTGTGTATCGTTGCACCCCTACTACCCAGCTCCTTTCTGTAATAGCGAGGTGTGCTCCGTGCCACGGACCCGTGAGTCATTTGGTACCGGGCCGCGAGAGTTGAGACTCGGTTGTGAAATGTATGGTTTTCAGGGTTTTTATCGGTTTTCAGCGTTATTTTGTTATCGTTTTTTTCGTTAACTCTGTTTTCCTGGGTCTTTTCACGTGTGTTATGAATAAATCTTCTTTTTTTCGGTACCGGTACTAGTTTTATTTTGTTGTATTTATCCGCGACACCTTAAAGGCCGGTCCGTGAAAATATTGTTGGGCACAAACCGGTCTGTGGCGCAAAAAATGTTGGGGACCGCTGCTATATAGCACCATCAAGACTACTGGAAGAACGCTGTGTGGAACCAGTGAGTGAATGCAGTAGACCATTATATTATGTCATTTCAGCAATGTGGGATTATTCGGGAAATTCATTTATTGATTTACTAAAAATGAATAATCTCACTGAAAGCAAAATCTTTCATTTAAAATATGTGTTAATGATGACCCCTGTTTTAAAGAGCTGAATTTGTTATTTTTTTTGGTCTTTGCTTTAATAACAGTTGTAATCTTTTAGTTACATTTGTGTCTATTTTTTTTCTCATAACAAAGTTAGATTTTTGCAAAGGAAAGCTTAATATGTCTTATTAAAACCTGATGTTTCACTGTTTTAACTCTTTTTCTTTTACTTTAACTGGTAGACCATTAAAAAATATATGATCATGAACATTTTTTTATTTTCTGTTGCAAATGTATTTACATATTCATTTATGGATTGACCCCAAACGAGTCAGTCTGCCCTCTAGAATTTTTATTGCGCCACCAAATAATTAAAAGGATGTTTTCTTTCAAGAGAAAGGGGATCTTTTAGCACACAAAAACAGAATGTGAATTCATCAGTTCACTTGCTTTGAAAACTCCAGCGAAAGCTGTGTTTGTCAACACAATGCTTTTGTGTAAGTGGTAAAACTATTTAGTTATACATAATTTCTATAAGGCAATTCTATCAGCAAAGTCATTTATCCATATATATGTAAAGAATTGCACCAATAGCCAAACAGTCTAAATAGTTTCACTCCAAACTTGGTGATCTAACTTGCAGACAGTATCAGATAGTGCTAATTCAGACACATAAACTGTCCCCATTTATTGGAGAAGAATGACCTATGTTGACACTAGAACTCCGACACATTAATGGGAGAAGATGGATAGCATAAGGGCATGGTAAAAGGTCACAGTAAGCAAGTCCTGACTTTACAGAAAACAAACACCCTGGATGACACTACAGACTCTCCTTAGTAATGTTATACTGATATTAGAGCCATACAAGTGGAATTGTGAGAAATGGCCCAACAGCGAGATGTCTTTGGTAAAGTTTAGACAGGAGTTTTGTAAAGTTTAGACAAGTTTCTAAGAAAGTTGGACATGAGGTGGATCATCTCGGCATTTCTGTGCTATATGTACAGATAAATAAGGAACAAGTCCTACTATAATGCAGATTTCAAGCTGCAACTTGGATAACTTGCATGCAGGAAAGAGAGGTACTGCATTTCCTGTATACATGTTGGAAAGGTCACTTTGTGGGTGGAAAGAGAAAATCATCTATATGCATATGCCATCAGACCAATGAATCCGGAATCTCGCCAGTTGGCCAGTCAGTCTCGATCAGCAAAAAGCAAATGAAAATGGGAAGCGAGAGAGAAATTTACTCAGTCACTCTGACAAAAACAAAGAACCTAAGATGCATAATTAGGCTGCAGTCCAGGCTGTGAGCAGGAATATGCCAGTTGGCAAACTAGGCACTTAGGCTCCTGCTGGGATGTCTAGCAGGGAAGCTGGGTCTGCAAAGACCAGAAACAACAGGCACTGTGGTGACATTTCCTGAAAACGCTGCACTATAACCTGATTTGTAGATATAACTTCATAACTTCACCTCACCTCCAAGTACCCACAAAAGCTTCCCAGCAAATATTTTGACAGTAAACAGATGTTGATTCAGCAGTGTACCCCCACTGCTGAGCACTGCTGTAAATACAGCAATATAATAAAGGCTAAGACATCTGTCAGCCTCAGCAGCTGTACCGGTCATTCTGTTTTTAATGGAAATCGGGAACATCTTTTACAGCTTGTTTCTGAAGCTATTACTGTGTTTATTTCTGCTCAAAGCACATTATTATTATGTCAACATAAGAGAAAAGCTCAGCAGACTATTATTTATACATGAAACCAGGTTAAATCAGTTCTACATTGTTACATATGTGTAGTGCAGTATACTACATGTCAAAAAACGGGGCTATCAAAAGAATAACAGCAAAGATCAAAATATCTGGATTGATCAATCAATTAAAACTGTTAATCTCTTTTAATAAAAATCTTTATTAACACAATGTGACCTGACCAGTAGAAAGACTGCTTTATTCTGATTACTTGAGAGCATCAGTAGTTCACTCATATATGCTGGAGCTAAGCTGGGTTAGGCTTTAAAAGTAATTATAAAGAAATCATTTGTGAATTTGATGTTAAGCACATGTTGAAAAGCTGGACCAGGATAAAAGGCGTTTGACTTTCACAGGCAGATTGCCACAGGTTAAGAAGAAAGGACACACAATGAATGATTTGTTCCATCTGTTGCTGTAGTTTAAGAGTGTGGCATTACTAAATAAATGACTTTACATAGCTATTGTGATCAATCCAGTTTCAAAAAAACCCTTGAGTTCCATCATCAAGTGCTAATTTATCAATAATGAGACGAAAATGAGATTTAATAAAAACATACAAAAGTAAGTCTTTCACAAATGATCACAAATGTTACATTTTCTGGAATACAACTGAAGTGTTGCCCCACATGACCTGGCTTTTGCTGTTTATGCCACATAATGACAAAACTATCTTGGTATTTATATGCTGCTATGAGTTGGATTTCACACCTACATAGGCCTTTAGGACAATCTGAGCTACTCAGTGTGGTCGAAAGATGATGGAAGTTAAAAGTTATCCAAAGTCCTTGGTACTTTAGACTAAATGGGGCAATACAGGCACGGCGCTAAATGCACAAGGCAATGGAGCTGCCTAAAGTGCTCAACACATTGTTAGCCCGTTCATATTTGAACTGCAAAACTGTAAGTGCTGTTCACATTTGTAGAATCATACAGGAAGTCATAAACATTTTCATTTGGTGCCACACACATAGAAATAAGGAGTTCAAAAGTACCCCAAAGTGGTGCTTAGATAGACAATAACATTAAATGGTCTCAGTTCAGTAGGGATTTTGACTGCTACTTTAAAAACCATATACTTAAAAGTAATGATCAGAGTCACAGCCTCATGAAACTCTCACATGGCCAAATTCAGGCCAAGCTAGTTCATTCCAGATTGGAATCATTACTACAACCTGTTTTGAATAATATCTGACTAATGCACAAACGGTGCAGTTTGTGTCGACGGCAGGGTATGGTACAAAGAGAGAGCAAGTATTGCTTTAGGGGTGAGCGGAAACTGGGAAATGAATGCATCCATCAAAATGTTGGGATTGGTTATGAGTCCCAAAGGACAAATGAAACCCACAATGGAAAGTTAGAACAAGAAGGCACACAACCACACAATAACACTACAGTGTACAGCAAACGATCAGATACCTTTGATAAAGATGGCAATCTCCAAAGACTCCTCAGGCCATGACAAAGAGTTCTTGTTCAATACAGGAAAACAGAAATCAGGGAAGGAAGGAAGTGAGGGAGGTAATAGAACAATAAACCTTGTCGGCAAAGAAGAACAACTAAGCAATAAAGCAACTTTTAGAAAGTAGTAAATGCTAATGACATGATTTAACATCCTCCAAAATTCCCAAGGCTCTGCATATAGCAATTTGCATTTGAGCCTTGATTTATGTGAGAAAATCGTGACGTGGGTTGTTATTGCTACAGTTAACCTGTGCAATATATTTTTGGGTTTTGCTGTACAATGTGGGGCTATCTCATATGTTGTAGGTCTCAAAGGAACTTTTATGATTCTCTTGGAGATTATGTATCGGAATTTCAGGAGCAGGACCACGCCTCCAAACACTCTCCTTCCGGCTCTCATCTATATAGGTTCTCCCAGTTCTGTAAGCTGTGATTCTCGTTTACATGCCCCCTTCCTCCCCTTTTCGATTCTTTAACTTCTTCACTTCTGTTTAGTACATAAGGACTTGCCAGACCTGGGAACCGTTGCCAGTCCCCTCGAGGCCTTCCCCAAATCGCAGCTAAATTCATGCCCAAGCATTCACCCTTACCTACTAAAACACTGTCAAACATAAAATGAGAACACGGGCCCAGCTAGTGAATTTAAAATTCTGAATTTTTGTTCAACGATTGTGTCAGAAACTTTTGAGTGCGGATATATGTGGTCTTAATTTAAATTTCAGATTATAAATTAAATGAGTGACTATACATTGTGGACATTTACATTGCTTGCAACACAAAGGAGACCATTCACAGTTACTTTAAAGCTGACATTCACATTTAGTTATTTTATGCACACAGAGTGTGGGTGTGGGTGTTGGTGGTGATGATTGTGAATGGGTGCAGTATCAGCTTCCACAGCACCCTTGCTCTAATGAGTTGAAGTGTAACATATAAACATTCAAGAATAGTGCTTTCATGGCTCTAGATTTCATTGCAACCTATTGAAAATAAAGTAAACATGCTTACTTAATCCTGTCCCAACTTAACTATTCTGGACAGTTGGAGCATCTGAATAGATTGGCATAAGATTCATCAGGGACTATATTCTCTCTCTCTCTCTCTCTCTCTCTCTCTCTCTCTCTCTCTCTCTCTCTCTCACACGCACACACACACGCACGCACGCACGCACACACACACACACACAAGCACACACAGGCATCAGAGGACACCACATATTCTCTTTGACTTTGCTATTTCTTGCTGGTAGTTGTGGGAGGGAGAGAGGGAGGGGTGACAGGTTCTCTGACCAGCCGAGCTTTGCCTGCTATAATTGGAGTTCAGGAGGTAGTGGAGGCTGCTGGGTATAATTGGACGGCAGCCAGGAACTTGTGTGGATGGCTGTCTAAGCTTCACTCTCCTTTTCACAGGCTATCTCAATTACTCCCTTGGTACAAGGCTCTTCACCACAGGCGCACTGACACACCAACCTCAATTTCTTTCCAAAATGTGTGTGTTTGTTGTTTGTAGGGGGCATTTGTGGGGAGGGGTTTAATGAGCCACAGTTAGCATTGGGAGCACGGGGAATGTGCTGGGAGGACAGCTAGTTTGACTGAATCATATGCAAGGAGATGGACAATTCAGTCATTGGGGCAGAAGAATCTTAACTTTTTAAAAGCATATAGCGCTTGGATACACAGGTTCCCCAATGCAATACTCTCCTGCAATGCTTCTGTCGAAAGAGTTAATAACAGTGACTCAAGTGAAGAGACACACAGTGTATATGCAAGACATATACAATGTGCACTTCACATTTGTTGAATGTACCTCACAACAATCATCAACATATCATGATATTATTTATTTAACAAGAAATAAGTTGAAATGCAGAAGCAGGGCGCGAAAAGTAAGTACGCCCTTACTGCTTCCACAGAAATTAAAAGGTTAATTAGCAGCCAGGTAATGCTAACACCTTAATGCAATGTAGAAAACCCATCAGCAGTGATCTTTGAGAAGTAATTGTTGTTGCGCAGGCCTCAGCTTGCACATTAAAGATCATGCCAGTGTAATTAGAAAAAGACTGAACAAGTATAGCTTGTTTGGAAACATCGCCATGAGAAAGCCTATTCTCTCTAAACAGAACATGGCAGCATGCCTTGGCCTCTGTAAAATTGCCTCTGTGCTTTGGACAGATGAAACCAAAGTGGCAATATCTGGAATAATACACAGTGCCATGTTTGGTGAAAAGCAAATACAGCATATAAAAAAAACACCACACACTGTATCAACTATGAAGGAGGGGTGATGATTTGGGCTGGTTTTGCAGCCACAGGACCCGGGCAGCTTGCAGTCATTGAGTTGACTGCCCCTGTATATCAAAGGGTACTAGTGTCAAATGAAAGGCCATCTATGCAACAGTTTAAGCTTGTCCAAAAGTGGATCGTGCTACAGTGCAATGATCTCAAGCACAGCAGCAAATCTACAACAGAAAGCCTGAAAAGAAAAATCAAGTTGGGACAATGGCCCAGTAATAGTCCACACCTCATCCCATCAAAATGCTGTGGTTGGATCGTAACAGAAACAGTTACAAACCCAATGAAATCAAGCAATATTGTAAAGAAGAGTCAGCCAAAATTCCCCAATGATGTGCGAGACTAATGTCATAAAGAAAGTTGTTAATTCTAGTTATTGATGCCAAAGGAAGTTCTACAGAAAACCAAGCTATTAAATCATGAGGTGCACTAAGTTTTCCACATACTGTTTCTGTTTCCATCAGATGTTGTTCATATCAAGTTGGATTTACTATTTAAAATCTGGTAAAGGCTAGATTTTTATTTTTTTTTACTGTCTGAATAAGTAAACGTTAGAACTGACAAATGATGTGCTTTTCTTTTCCAGGACTCGTGCTGCTTTTTAATACAACAGTCTCATTCTAGTACAACCTGTGAACCTTTATCTATTTTCATTATTTGTGATTACTTGTGATTTCAACCTTGTGCAAATCTGGAAAAAAAATTCTATTGCTAATCAACATCGAAACCACAGTGTGTTTTTTTTTTGCCATTCTTTTTGTTTTCTATGCACCTTTGTTCTTCTTTTTATTGAGAATTATGAAGGCTCAAAGGGCAAGCTCATTTTCTTCAAATGAGTGAAAATTAGATTACATGCATAGCTTAATAGTTCTTGTGTGGCAGCCTTTAAATAACAGTGGGTCAACGGGTAGCAATCAGAAACTTTCAAATCAATATTAGCAATCATATCTACAAATATTATAACAAGTAATACAAATCCCTTAGAAATGGAAGCAATGACTGCATTTGTAACAGTAGTGATAATTATGTGAAAAGCTTTCAGATCAAACAGGACTGATGATCTTGTAGTTTAATTAGCTGCTTTAGTCAAAAGTATTACTATAATCCTAAATATTTTCAATGAATATGCTTTTTTTTTTTTAAACCCACGCAGTAGCTTTTCCTCACTTATCTCTATCTGAGATCTCTCTTTTGCAGCTCTCTCTGTTTGCCTTGAAAACCTTTACCAAGAATAACCGAATTCCGAAAGTTAAGTCTTCTTACAGCCTCTTAGAATTTAGGTTATGTTCTGGTAAAATTCCTGGCAGGTTCATTAGAAATTAGGTGAGATTGCCTTGGATGTTCTTCAGTCTAATTTCACTCATTTCATTTCAAATTCATTGTTAGAACAGCAATGAACTGAAAGCAATGAAAGTTTGTACATTATCCCTCTCCCATTCCAAAATTAAGCAAAGGAATCTAATTGAAAATCATCTCTAACACAAGAAAACATGCGCAAACATGCGTGTTTTCTCAAAACATTGTCACAATTAATCATTGTCAGCAGATTAGATGTGTGACCCTCACATCTTTAGACATCTGACAATGAGGTGGCTAAATAACTGAAGCTTGTTATGAGCTAACATTATGTCAGCTAATGTTGGGTTTGATCGTCTTAAAAATTATACTATCCCTGATTTTGATTACATTTTCACATCATACAAGACTTTTTTCTTAAGTGTCTAAATCAACACAACATTAGATCCATATATCCAAAGACAGTTTCACTAGCAATCGCTCACAGAAGCTAAAAGTGTCTAACAACAGCTAAAAGTGACAAAAACAGGTGAGCTTACCAAGAGAAAGGTTCAGGATTGTTGCTATACAAAGTAGCCTCTCGCTTTCATTGTGGGATACAATGTAAAATTAATGTTTTTGATATCTGTAGGTTAATAAGGAAAAATGGCCAAGCTCAGTGCTGCAGTTTCTATAATTTGATGAGAGGAATTGTCTAGGGTCAGAACAATTATCATTATATTATATATTGTATGGTTAAAGTGGGTTAAGTTGGCCTTGTATCTCTGTGTCACTCCCAGCTGTCAAAAAAAAAATATGGGGGGGCTATTAAGCAGAGACCATGTGGCTCAGCCTGGGGGAGGCGGGAGTTACTGTGATATTACGGTTTCACTTCAGTCCTCTTTTTCCCCACTTTCTGCTCTATTTATGCTTAGGTCAAAAAGGCTAACAGGCTCAAATGTTGGCTCTTCATTCTTCATGAAAAAAGACTCAAAGGGTTTTCACTGTGTTGTAAAAAAAAAAAGGTTTAAAAGTGTACACACAATTTCAAGTATATGAATGTGTATGGAACTTCTTCAGAAATGATCAGGAGATTTTGTATAATTCCTTACTGCAAAGATGATACATTATTACTTTAAATTGTAAAGTAAAGGATTGTTTTTTTTAATCAAGAGATGGTCATAAAGGCATTATTGTTATTTCACTAAGAGGATTGCAGCACAGTTTGGTAATAAAGTGGGTTTTCACTGTGGTGGTTTATGCACAATTTCAAGTATATGAATGTGTATGGAACATCTTTAGAAGCGATCAGGATATTTTGTATAATTCCTTACTGAAAAGATGATAAATTATTTATTTAAAGTGTAATGTATAGGATTGATGTTTTTTTTTTAAAAAAAAGATGATGATCTAAATTCAAATTATAGAACACAAAAGATTTATTGATGTGCAAATACAAGAGTCTTTGGTTCAGTAAATACACTCTGATTACACCATAAGACTTGTGCCATGCTGATGATATGTTAATTCAGCTAAGTTTCCTTTTACTAATGAAATAGTTTCTCTGAATATTAATAAGAGTTTACATTAACAATAACATTCACTTTTCAATGCTATTTTAACTAACTAATCAGTTAAAGACAACCTTTGATTAAGGGTTATTGGGAAATGTACTCAGCTGATCATGTAATGGGCAAACATTGTTAATGAACAATTGGCCTTACAGCAAAATGATCAGGATACAGTTACATAGGAAATGCAGCTTTAACTGAAATATGCTTAATTTTGTGAAAAACACACTAAGAATAGTGTCTTTCTTCTAGTTCACAGGATTAACTCAACTACAGAATGCTAACCACGTTAGGCTTGAAAAATGTGCTGTGCTAGCATTATTGCTAGCTTACACAATCTCTACTCAAAATATAGAAAATAGTGATGGGAATTCCCGCTCTTTTTACTGAACCGACTCTTCAGGTTGTTTTGTTACTTTAATTAATTTATTATTAACAATAATATAAAATTATGCACAAAAGGAATTACTAATGTAAAAAAAAAGTGGTTTTATTTATGTGTTTATATATAAATATATGTGGTGGCCCCTAGAGACAAAACACATGCAAACTCCAAAAAGCACGTCCAAACTCCAAAACACATTTCTGCCCAGCGCAAAGCACAAGGCTCGCATCCGGAGTGAAGCGGAAAAAAAGTGCTAGAGAGAGGGTGAGAGAAGGAAAAAAAAAACAAAAAAAAACACGGCTCGCGATAAGGAACCGGCTCGTGTCGTTCACGTCAAAGATCCGGCTCTAAGAGCCATTTCGTTCGTGACCGACACATCACTAATAGAAAAAACATGAGAAGCTGTCTCTCAGTTCTGTTCACAGCATCAAGCAAATTCTTGGGCCCAGATGAGCTATGTGCCAATGAGAGCAAAAACTATTCCTTCATTTGGAAGATACCTTTTCACTCCCCCCCCCCTTCCCTTCTTCAATACCACTTGCAACTTTCACAATAAAATGTCAGACTTCACAAGACTGCAATCTACTGATATCTAGAGATTACAGCTTTACATGCTGCAACTTTAAATGTTCAGTTTATCAGATTTCACATTCACACTGTCCTTACTTTTGAAAATAATCTTTCATCCCCCTGTACTGACCTGTCTTTCTTACATCTTTCCCTATATCTATTAGTGTTACATATCATACTTTCTTCTTTCTCCCAGGGAAATACAGCATTGAGTTTGGCTAGCAGACACATTTTGTGAGAAACTCATGAGAAACAGTTTGAGTGTTTGGTGATATTTTGAGGCACTTGAAAATTTGCATTTGAAAATTATCTGCTAATAAAACTTTATGTCATTTATTCTTGCTTTTCTTCTGTGGTGCTAGCAAGATGCTGAAGTACTGCAACCAGCTTTATTTATATCTGCACCATGAACACATAACATGGATGAGAAGAAAAAGACAGTGACTGAGATGGTATTATTTTCGTTGTTTTCTTATAATGACATAAGTAACTCCATGCCCTCAAAAACAGATTAATTTATCAATTAGGGGCATTACTCTACCTTCATCCATCCATCCCTTTTCTTCTGCTTACCCACTTCAGGCTCATGGGGGAACTGGAGCTTTTCCCACAGTGAGCCTCTCCAGTGCCTTGGAAAGATCCACATAGGAATCACTAATTCCCGAAAATGTGGTCTTCTTAATTAAGGCTTCTTATTTCTTAGGTTATATTTATAATGACCAAGTTTTTCTCACAGACTTGTTCTTTGAGCAGGTTGCTTATTCTAACAGCTAGGGCCACTAACTCTTCAAAAGACGCTAGTTCATTTTTAAGTTAGTTAGTTAAAGAATCATAGAAAGTCCATCTTATCACTTTTGAAGCCTCTCAACTGCAAAGACACAAAACTCAATTGAGATTTTGGACTCAGATTTATTGCCTTGACAAACAGTCATCTACTTTTTATCTTTGCAAAGGGGTGTCAAATACTCTCGTCAGTTCTTCCACAAACTTTTCATATGTGGACAACTCTCTAGCATTAGTAACTAGAAATAAACGGGATTAAATAGTGTTTTTCCCTCTGACGTGCCCGATGCTTAAGCAACCCTACAACATGGGAGATTTTGGAGTAGTCATTACTTTAAACATGAAGTGAACCACTAAAAAATAGTGATTAATATAAAAGGAAACTTCTACACCAACTCAGCTCACCTCCAAAAGACTCAGTTGTGGAGAAGTTTTTTACCATGCATCAAAGATACTGGCAAAGCAGCTACGCCAGGTTCAGGGGGCTGAACTCATGATTCAGTAGCAGAAGTTTAAGGCAACTTGGATTGATGACTTGGATCGCACTGTTCATTTATTTTAGTCGTCAATGTGTGACTTGTAACTGTTCAACAAGAGAACAGAGAACTTGTACATGATGACCAAGCAGCACTTCTTGATTGGGAAACAGCTGGTTGTACACCAACTGACTCTGCTGAGTCCAGATGTTGGCCAAATCATTCTGTCATGTTTAACCATGAGTTGTATTCAAAGAGCAGATTCCAGTAACTAACAGCAGTTTTACAGAAATTAACGTAAACAAGGAATGAGTACTTATAAAACACATTAGTGGCACAAAAGTTTTCACTACTGGAGCAAGGCTAGAGATTCTGCCAGACAGGAGGTGGAAGTTGGAAGCAACCAAGGTGGTTTGTTAATATCTTGTAACAATTGTAATCAGTCCAAGTCCTTCTTTGTAGGAGATTCAAAGGTGCTATTAGTAGGCAGTCAACGATCCCGATGAAGTGAAAAATGGGCAGTCGGGTGTATTTTTGGTAAGACTTTTTCTTGTTGATGTAGGAAGTAGCTGTAGGGTTCAGGTAAGGAACAGAAGAAGTATCCTTTAAATTCCTCAAGGCAGTGGGAATATGAGAACACATGTAAATCGCACAGATTTGGGTAGGGATGGAAAGCAAACAAGCAGGGCTATAGTACGAAAAACACAAGAATCAGGACATGGGAGGCCTAATTACCACCATAATAAACACAACGATCTGGCAAAGAGCAGAAGGCCTGAGAACGAGACACTCCATCCACAGGTGGGCCAACGAGGAAAGGTTTGCATGATGGTTTGCAAATGACTGAGAAATGACTGAGAACCTTCACAGACATGAGGACTTTACTTTATGACAACGAAATTTGACTGCAGATAATGTGGCACTATATTTAGCATCTGACACGATGAATGAGTCATAGATTATCGCCCAGTGTGTGCGTGTGCGCGTGCGTGCGTGCGTGCGTGTGTTTATTTTACATGGCATACAAAACACACTACCTTGAATTGTTGGAACTATTTAACGAGGATGACCTCCCTGGCTTTTCTGGAGGTAATATATTAGTTATCGATGCATTGCAAATACTTTAAACTGTGCAAGCCTGCAGTATCCCCTGCTACTCATGAATGAATGGATTTTCTGGGAGTCCTCATGACAGCCAATTAGTGAGCCGGATGATAACTTTGCATCCTTTTTTTTTTTTTTTTGTTAAAGGGGGGCTTTCCACTTCTAAAACATCTCGGCACCACACACTGATATGTTTGAACTATGTGGTGTAAAAAAAAGTGACGACAAGCAAATTATTTCATTGGGAAATAGAGAACACTTTCCTCTCAGTTCATGGGCCCGAATGACATAGAACAAAAACAGCCTTTGCGTCATTTAGGAGCTCATTTCATGTACTGCAAATCTTTTAATTTAAACTTTTAAGTTGGTTTGCAGTTGGTGCTTCTAAGAGAACAGAAGGGGTTATTTATCATTTTTACTAAAGCCTTTCTCCCTTCCCTTGACACATAAACATCAGAACTGAATACCATACTCTTTTTGTAGCTACCTTCACAAATTAGGTGATCATAGATTGTGTAGCCTGATGATGGAAACTATAATCAAACCTTTAAGTACAGAGGCTGCTACTTGAAAAAAAAAACAAAAAAAAAACCCTTGGCTGTCACTATGCTATCTAGAGATGGTCATAAAGGCATTATTGTTATTTCACTAAGAGGATTGCAGCACAGTTTGGTAATAAAGTGGTAATAGTATGTTATTACACTTAAATACCAAACTATCAAATCAAATAATTATTTTGTATCAAGTGTGATAGGTGAGTAATATCAAGTTTGAATGTATGTAACTATTACAGTCACTGGAAACACCTGTGGTAATTTATGTGTAACATGAATCCTGGCTACAACTTACAAAACCACACATTCTTACGTTTCATAGTAATATTTCTTGCAGTTGAAAACCAAGAAGAACTCTAAAAACATGTTTGTATTTGCTAAGTGTAAATGTTATAATCATAATATAAATGTAGATGTTTTATATTTTATATTACACTATAACATAAACAATTTATATATAACCATACAGGGTGAAATTATAGAACACAAAAGATTTATTGATAGTCTGTGGCTCAGTAAACACACTCTGATTACACCATAAGACTTGTGCCATCCTGATGATATGTTAATTCAACTAAGTTGCCTTTTACTAATGAAATAGTTTCTCTGAATATTAATAGGAGTTTACATTACCAACAACATTCACTTTTCAATGCTATTTTAATTAACTAATCAATTAAAGACAACCTTTGATTAAGGGTTATTGGGAAATTTACTCAACTGGTCATGTAATAGGGCAGAGCTTCCCAAAGTGTGGGGCCTGCCCCCTGGGGGGGGGGGCGAAGAGCCATTGCGGGGGGGGGGGCGCGATATGAAAAGGGAAAAAAAACAAAAACGCTTGGACAATGCTAGCACGGGGTGCCCACACAAACGCAAAGCAGGAGATGAAGCATCGCTGAATATGTTTCCAAACCAACTTCATTCTAAGCCAAAGACAAGAAAATATGGTGAAGCATATCTTCCCTTTGGTTTCACCTGCACAAGTGCAAAGGTAGGTCTCCCCTGCAGAATTGGTTTTCCCTCTGTCGGGAGCACACCCTGGGCTCTCCAAATCACGGACAAACATTAGCCCACATTCTTGATTTTTAGTTCACAAACACTTCTTGTAATGACTAACTACTCCTGACATTTTGGAGATGTTAGCCCTTTATACAGTAAAGTTACAGTGGGATACAAATAATATCTGGCTGATTCTGCCTCGATTTGTTCCCCCGGTTCAAATCACGGACAAACAGTATCCCACAGTTGTTTATGTTTTGAATCCATTTTGCACAGAGAGGCATTTTTTGAAAAATGTATTGATAGCAATGTTGAATATTATTACACAGGAAAAAACAACTACACATAAAATAATCACACCGTGACGCCTCTGCCTTTGTAAATGGAGGGACAGTAACTGCTAGCAAAAAGTAACTGACAGTAACTTTTTGCTAGCTTACACGGGCTCACTTAAAAAATCTAGAAAATCCATGAGAAATCTTAAAACTGTTACTTAGTATTGTTCACAACATCAAACACATTCTTGGGCCCAGATGAACTATGAGCTAATAAGAGCAAAACCATCTAATTTTCCTTTATTTGGAAGATGTTATAAATATATTTTTGTTCTTTTCTTCTTCTAACAGAGACCTTTTTTTTCTACACCACTTCCTCCTTTCACAATAAAAACATCAGTCTTATGCAATACAACAAACATATCTCTTTTGAAAAATGGAAATTGTATTTTTACTGTTGTTGTTGTTGTTGTTGCAATTTCCCCTCTTGAGTAGAGGCACAGTAATGAATAAATGTAATGAAATAAGACTGAGGGTGGTTTCAGATGGGAACACCACCATACAATCACCTCTCTGTCTGACCCATTTATCCACAGTCATGAAAGTGATCTTTAAGCATCTTTAAGCCATGCTGGAATATCACAAGGGCATCTTTTCAATGACTAATTGTTCCCTCTCCTTTTATGAAAGCAGTCTAAAATATAGTTAATGTGATTTTAATCCAACCACACACCACAACATGGTATTAACAGCATTACAGAGATGGGGTTACATTATGCCAGCATCTAATAATCACAACTACAATGAATATGCAACAATTATACAATCCAAATCCAACACACAGCTTCATGTCCAGAGGTGGCCAACACTGACCGGAAAGTATGCTTTTCTTTAATTAAAGGCTAATGTTTGTACCACAGACGGTTCATACGAATTATTATCATATATCTTCCTGAACAAATCCCTTTTTTCTAACTAGATGGAAAAACACTGCCTGTTGTCTAGGAAGCACAAGCCTCAGTGGCTACAGGGAGTGATCTGCTTACGAGTGACAGAGACAGCCAGCTTCTTCTGGCTTATAACCAGACCTTTTTATCACTCTGACATCCTGGTGCCACATCGCTGATGAGACATGTTGAGAAAATGTTGCTCAGGAAGACAGAGTGAAAGGAGATGGATTCAAAGCATGGACAGGCACTATTGTTGTCTCCAGGCTGTGACCTCATCGCTAGCAACCCCATCAGGAATCTGGACGTTTGAGCTCTTTCATCTACATTACAGATGTCTTTGTGCAGCTTGGCTCTCCTCTATCTCTTCCAAGTAAATTCTGAAGTTAAGTTCAAGCTTGTAACAGAAGCCAAGGCTTGTAGCTTGGGGAATACAAATTGAGGGCTTATCTGGTGCTGCCATCCAGCAATAATGCTGGCAAGCGGCCAAAGGCCAGCAAAGGGTGTGTGGGTGTCCTGAAGTTGGACATTCATTTAAATGTGTTTTAAAACTTAATTTAAAAGTTATTTTATCCAGGATGATAAAGCTAGACAAGGCATAGAAGTTGTTACATCTGTGATAAATTGTTCAAATATAAAAAGTTACTTAATTTTTCCCTCAAGCTGGCTCTGCTCCACTTTCCAAAATCCACTATCTGTTCTCTTCACATAGTTACACCACACACTCTGGTGGAGGACCAACGGTGTCCTCAGTGAAGAATGGCTCTCCTGAATTTCTGCTGGAGCCAGGCACTTTCAGTTTTCACAGATTTTAGATGAAGAAACTTCATCTTTATTATATCTTCATCTTTGTTATTTATATATTTTCTTTACAATAAGCAGAGACTGTACAGCGTTTGCTAAGGTTAAAATGCTCAGTGAAGCAGTTCTAAAATAAATTATGTCCTCCTGTATCAGATCACATTACCTGTGTATTTAATGGAGGGTTGTCTCCATGGTTACTGCAGATACAGTACAGACAGACCCTTACATGTATCAGTATCCGCCCAAGCAAAGTTTTCAATTATTGTTCAGTAAGTCCAGTAAAGTTTTGCTTTAAAGGTAGTCGTCTTGCAAAAAAACAGCTGTGCTATGGCCTGCACACTGTCATTGGTGAATAATATGATCCTGACATGAATCTTAAACAGCTCTGGGAAGAAAATTATGTTTTTTATTCAAATAAAACCAAAACAAAAGGATTTCCTGGAAATGGTCTAAGGCTTCAATCTGCTACCTTATCCATGGAAACCAATATATGTATCGCAAACAAGTTGACTTATAGATATATATATCTTCAATCTCTGTGTCCATATAACAGAGAAATCCAATTCTACAGAGAGGCCTCGCCATTTCGGGTGAGTCAAAATGTTAAATTAAAGCTCAGGACCAGAGCCATAGAAGTCAAACATACCCAAACACCAAATGAGGTGGGGATTTCACCTATTCCTCTCAGCGCTGTCTCACTTCCTTCCCTTCTCATTCTACCATTTTTAGGTCCGACCAGCCACCAGCACCACTCTAAGAAAGGTCAGTCAGCACCTCAACATACAACTTTATCACATGACATTATTATATTGATCCCACCTAATTTGGAACAGTTTTAGTTCAACAATAAATATTTGTTATATCTCTTCAAACTAGTCCTGCAGAAGCTCCTTCTTTAAGGAAAAATCAAATACATTCAACTTCATGCACACAGGACAAAGTCTGAACATCAGACTTTTTCAGGACAAACACAAGTCTATGAACTGAGAGGGCAAAACTTTGTTTTACAATCTATTCACTTCATTTTACAACTTCACAGGTATTAGAAATAGTGTCTATAAAACACATTTTACAGCAAAGAATTTACAACTCTGAAGAAGAGTCTCTACCAAGATTAACAACTAATGAAAAAAGTCAGGCAACAAACTGAAATTAGTTTTCTCCTCCAGGTATTTCTAGAGTCCTTTTAACTTTATTACATACCTGCAGCATGAGACAGCAGCTCAATTCATGTACAAGAAGGGAGAGAGTTGAGTATACAGCAGTAACCTCATTAATTACTTATGATAAATTATCCCAGACGTGGAGAAAGGATCAATCAGAGCCTAACAGCAAATTACATTATGCACTTCCCTTAGGACAGGTGAACTGTTGCTCACATATTACATTATATGCAATGAGTACTGTGGCTCATTCCATCAAAGCTGAATGAAGTTGTGAGGAGCATAAAATATAAAAGTGACACTTCAACAGATTGATGAGGCCTGCAATCCCATGGAAAGGGCTCTAGATTCTTATGAACTGAAACTCTCTTTTCACACTGCGTTTTATCCTAACTCGTTTAGCAGCTGCATCACAGCTGCATCAAGTTGCCGCTAAATCTGAGTGAACATCTGGCTCCCGCTACTTAAAAGTATTCCATTAGCAAAACATGAATATATTTTTACATTTACTACTAACTGTGATCAGTTATCAAAGGAAACGGGCCAGTCAGCTGCCACAGTGTGGTATTAGATTACTTCTCAACCAGTTTGAGCGATTTTGTTTGGCTGTGTTGTGAAGAAACAAAATGTAATGTTGCCCTCTGCAGTGTTGTCGGAGACCCGAGGACGTTCTTGTCCACTTTGGGAACCATCTAACTTGCAATACTAGAAGTCAAAGAAAATCCCCATCCTGCTCGACCTGAACCCAGCCCTCCTGACTGCTGAACGATTTTTCTTTGAATGTTTTATACATACAGGCCACTTCATTATTTACTCTGTATAAATTAAGGTCAAATAAAATTGATTAACCTCCACCTCCAGCTCACAGTGCAGACCTTTAGATGTGTATCTGCTTGGGACTAAGAGATATTGACATTGCAAGTCTCTGCTTGCTGACAAGCATGTGGCAGAAGGTAAAGTAGCTGCCATTCAGCCTAAGCAGAAAATAAACTGTTGACAGGTAGCGGAGGGGACAAAGTCAAATACCCTGCCGCTGCTGGACAGTGAGGGTGATTAAACCAGAATCTTCTGCTGCTAACAGGACAAGAGCACGATGATGCTAAGACACATTTTTAAATATATTGCTAAATTATATTATATATTTAAATATATATTTTAAAGCTTTTACTTATATGATAAATTACCTAACATACAGCTGATATTACTTTACAAACCTTAGTGCTAAAGTCATAATTCTTTTGTTTGCTTTTTGTTTTTTTAAAATAAATATTGTCAAAGACTAAAAACAGATCTTATGGATAACTCCAAAATAAGCTCCTCAACATTTATAGTGGAGAATTTGGAACAATACACTCGGCTGCTTTTCTATTATTTGGGAAGTAATACATAATATTAACAAATACACTGGCATGCTCAGAAACAAAAGACTGCTCAGAAATTTACACGATACTGTATTACTTGTCAGAGCAACAGAATCATGAGATAAAGAGAGACTGGAATCCATCGGTTCTTATTAAATGGCTTTACAGAACCTCAAGATTTAATCCTACTTACAGATGAGACTCCACATTAAGACACATTCAGAGCAGAGGTGATCAGAGGAAGAGATGTATTGCCAAAGTTACTGGAGAACAGTTGGGGTTTAGTTCAGAAACAAGAATATAATAAACTAAATAAATAGTTTTTTATTTTATTTAAATTTAAATAAAATGCCATCACCAGTGTGTGAATGTGTGTGTGAATGGGTGGATGATTGTGTATAGTGTAAAGCGCTTTGGGGTCCTTAGGACCAAGTAAAGCGCTGTACAAATACAGACCATTTACAATAATATTTTGGGTGCTGTGACTTACACAGACAAATATATCTTGAATAAGCTAAGCCTACTAAAATTTGCTGTACCACAGATATTTTTCTTAGGGTAAATAAATTTTTTTTCTCACTCAAAAAAGTGAGATGTCTTAACTAGAAATGCTATTTAGTGGTTCTTTCTTCTTTTCGTCTATTGTCATTACCACAAATGCCTATATAATACTTACCAACTAGCGGAGGTCACTTACATAGCTCAAACATCTATTTTAATGTCTGAATTTCCCGTTTTAATTCGTGTTCTGGTTTATTCTCAGCATTTTAATGTGGAAATATTTAACAGTATGGATTCACAACATCGCACCAATGCTCAAATATATCTACATTTCAAGCCAAAATCTAAATGTATCTGTTGAAATCATGTCTGTGATTTCATACTGACATCCTCTATACTGTAGGCATACATTATACAAGTGTTGTGTTTTAAGTTTCCCCAAGTCACAAACGTGATTTTACAGATTTTAAAGAATCTCAAACATGTCTGTGAAGGTTCTCAGTCATCCAGGTCATCGTAGTCAAAGGAGCTTGCAAAGAAAAGCGTCTGGACTTCTTTCAAGCAACTTAAAGAAATCTCAAACACTAAATGCTTATTAGTAGCCGAACAGTCCTTAGTGATTTGTTTGAAATATGCAGGGCTGAAACCAAAACCATGAGAAAGTGAAAGAATAAGAAATCTCAACGCTGCAGTTACTTAAATGGCAACTTAAACCAAAATGCTTAAACAAGCAATTTTGAATAGTTCAGCATTCAATAAACGACACATTATAATTGGCTGTTTTCTGTAAGTGACTTTTTTAAACATTTTTTTTCCACATACATAGAGCCTTATTTAATATTACAGTGAATTACCATCGCACCTCACTAATCACTAAACACTATCTTTGATGATAGAAGAACGAAAAATTTGTCATAGCTAACCAACAAAACTTAATAATACATCATGATGGCTATGGCCATCTTTAATATACAGTGTGTGACTGAAAACATTATTCTTTTATCTTATATTTATATCTTGGTAACTAATCCAGCCAAGCAAATGCGGCTTTAACAGACCTTTTTAGGTGTTTCATGAAGTTTTGAATATTTTTTTATTTATGTATTTATTTATTTTGTACATTTTCTGAACATAACGTCACATGTCCAAGGGCTTGGGGTTGTTTTTGATTTTGAATTCTTAATCAGGTTTGGGGTCCTGTTTAAGTTATCCTAGTAACTGAAATTTAGGTTTTTGAATTTTTTTATTTTGTATTATCATGGGGTCTTTACCTTACAACATAAAGTTGTGGTGATTTGGCGCTCAACAAATATATCATTTATAATGCTATTCTGGTAGAATATGAGTTTTACCTTTCTGATGTTGTCAAAGAGCCTTTGTTTGGATTTTTTACTTTGTCTCCGTGTTTGGTTTGCAGACTTGTACTTGTACTACTTTTATCGCCCAATATCGAGTTCCTTAAATGACAACATTTTTAATCATGTTAATCTGCATCCTTCATTTCTCTCCATTCCTGTGCACGCCATAGACTCACAATAAAGTTTGCATTTACTGTCATGAAAGCAGAGCTCTTACTATAATTTTACATTTTGTAACATATTATTTTTTTAACTTTACATATAGCATGCATATATTTCCTAGTCTTCCTAATATAACCATTAAAACATATGCTCTAAAGTTCATGTTATTTTTAGCAGAGGCAGACTGAACAGAAAATAAAGAACCACATAGAGCAATGTTTTCCTTCCTGTTCAGGTACTAGCTTCTTTTCTGTCATTGTGGGTTACATTACAGAAAGTCTGCCTCTTGCTTTGAAGTCATATTCATTGCTCTTCATGTCTCTTATTGTCACAGTATGTTATTCCTCTGCTACCAACAAGCTCGAGGGCACACGCTCCCAGTTTCTACCCCTGAGTAGCAGCTGTTGGCCATCTTTACTAATGTTGTCTTCTATACATGACATGAGAGACAACACAGAGATGCGATGATTAAAATGTCTCTGTTCATTGGTGTTAGGGGCATTTCACTTCGACTGCCCGTGGATTTGTATTTCAAAGCTGAGACATGTTGTTTTTCCCCTTTCCCTTTGAAGCCAGTCATAATGATGTTCCCTACCTGTCAGCCTGAGGATGCCTGAATAGCTCAGGAATCCACTGCCACATTTATAATAAATAAGAGACATCTTGATGTATTTTGAAAGAATGTAGGAATGTGAGACCCATGCATGACTCATTTACTCAATACTGAAATGGACTTGAGTTCACTGGACTTTCCCACCCATAGCCTGTAAATGCTCCAATAAGCCCTCTACAGTCACATTTTTGCTCATATCATAGCAAAAATCTAATAACCAAACTGAACCTAAAGTCCGTCTTCTTCTCAGCATCTGATCTGTTTGATACATTAGGAAATCAACAATATCAGTTGTGATTTAATGTAAGATCATGGATATTGTTTACATGTTCATGGACTAGGGTTTGTGTTCTTTGAGGTTTAGCACCAAGTAAAGACCATGAGATGAGCCGAGTCCTCATTCGTCCATGTAGATGAATTCAAACATGCTGTAACCGTGAGTGACATCTGTGGAAAAAAACATAAAACCATCTGCAACAAATCATCATACTAAAACTACCTTAATGAGTTCATTGCACATTGTTATAATGTTATGTCTGCCTTTGCCTGAGTAAAATGGATCTGACACCATTGATGGTGTTGAGCTAAAATGAAACGGACTGTTGGACTGAATATTACACATTACTCTGGCTTTTAACATTGCTGTATTTTTTTTAAAATAAACAAGCCAACAAAATAAAACATTAATCAATGTTAAAAATTTACATAGAGTATTACAGCATTATGGCAGCTGGGATTGGCTTCAGACCTCCCAGGGCCCTGAATTGGATAAGTGGAAGAAGGTTGATAGACTATTACCTTTAACTACACTGATGGAGAATATAAAGTTAAAATTCCCTGTTAAAAATTTGTTTTATAAAACCCTGATTTAATGCTATTATTACCTATTTTTCCTAAATGACCATTCAGTGCATTTACTCCTCAAAATCACGTCTTGGATAGTCTGTCTTTTCTGGAAAAAAAAAAAAAACAGAAAAGAAAAGAAAAGGAAAAAGGAAAAAGAAAATCTACACCAGGAGTGAGAAGTAATAGAGTACAAATCATTCATTACTTCACTTGAGTACAATCTACAGATATCTGTACTTTACTTGAATATTTATCTGTCTGATGAATCTTCCCTACATTTGAACAAAAATATCTACACTTTGTATCCCTGCCGAGACTCATTTTTAAGGTTTAACATATCTGAGTTATTGTTTCACATCGCTGTGCACCTTCCGTGCTTCAAACAAATTTCAGCCTTACTGGAGGGAACAATAACAGAGACAGTCCAATTGGTGTATCCATCACTGGTGTGCACTTCACACGACAAGATGAAATGGGCAATCTGCAGTGTTCATGGTCAATGTTAGGCTATAACAAGGGTTGCAGACATCTATTTAAATTTAACCCAATGGTGCTGATTAGATTCACTTACTGAAATACACCTATAAATCATCTGTGATAGCTCATGTGATATCAGTCTGACTATAACTTGTCAAATTCAGTTATTTGAATCCAACAAGAAAAGTAAACCTCAGAGCAGAAAGCATAGCTCAAACTCAACTTCAGTTCAATTCAGTTTTATTTATACAGCTCCAAATGACAACAACAGTCACCTCAAGGCACTGTTGGAGCTCACAATAGAAATTATCACAATTTGTTCCTAAGTGATAATTTTCCCCATGCTGCACCACTAAAACTGATCTTAGGTTCACTATATTCTCTTTAGGTGTAAAGGTAAAGCCACCCATCTGCAAATAGAGCTAGTATTTTGTTTAATTCCCTCTGTTTCTCTCTTATAGTCTAAATAAGAGATGTTCCAACTGTGTGTGAACGTGTTAGTGTTAAAGTTGAAATAAAGTTGTAGGCCTTACTATATTAATACAAGTTTTACCACAAGAATCGTCAACACAAGCATCTATTACTACTTATATGACTTAAATGCCTGTACATTTGCCACACAGAACAAATCTCACACCACTTAAGCACTAGTCACATCAGCCCAGTAATCAGTGACAATGTCTATACCCCAACCAGGCCCGTGTGACTGGGTGCTACATAAATGTGAATGTTGAAATAGACACTAAATTTTAATTGTAAAACAGAAAACAGCTCGGTTTGTGCCAACTATTACAGACCAAAACAGTCATTTTATTCATTATTTGTCTGCAAAAGCTGCACACAGTTCATAAGTATAATTTTGTTAAGTTGCAGATAACTGCTGGTGCATGAGTGTGGCTACTTGCAGCTCCCAAGTCATTAGGCAGACTATTACTGGGACTCTCCTCAGCTCTTTCCGGGACAGTGGCGCGGCTGCCCCTCTGTTGGTCTTCCATGGTCTCTTGTGTTCTGGGGGCCTCTGGATGTCTGGAGTTTTGATCTCCTCCATACCTGCTTCATGCCCTGAAGGACGGGACTGTGGCCCCCCCACACCCTCTAGCAGATTATTACATGAAGGAACCTTTTAAAAAACAAAAAACAAGCGCGTCCATGCTCACAGGTGTACACACGGGTGATCACACCCACAAACTACACCCTTTTTGGCTCCTACCTCAAAGCACACTGTGTTCTGTTGATCTTATGTGCTGCACAATAATGTTTAATATTTAGTATTTACTGTCATATTCCCATATATCATTATGATGTTGTTTATTCTATTACTCTTGTTCTCTTCTGCTTGCTTTCTTTTTTCTTTCTCAGCAGGTGATCCAGGTGATAGATATATGCATTTTTTTTTCTCTGCCCGTTCTGTTGGTTTTTGTCTTTTGCCCTTCTCCCCCGTCCCTCTTCCCAGCTGTTTCTCTTTCCCTCTTTCTTTCTCCCCTTCTTTCCCCCAGTCCAGTCTGTCCCGTATTCAGTAAGTGAAAATAAAATAAACAATAAAAGGTGAATCAAATGGACCATTACGGCAAGGCTGGGATGGTCAATTTGGTAAAGTAAATCCGTTGGGCATCTTTCTTTGCCTTTAGACAACAATTCTGATGGCAAAAGAGCCAAACGGGACAGGCAAAAAAAAAAAAAAAAAAAGGCAGACTATTACTGGGTGAAACTGACTAATGACAAAGGTTTTCTTAAATTCCTTTTATTTTCCTATTTTTCCAGTTCGTCATATCATGTCATCCATCATCAGCGTTCTGTAAATGTGCTTTCCAAGAGGACATCACATTTAATTTCGGAAAAAATAAAAATAAAAAAATATAATGATTTTATAAATAACATTGATACTCTATCTATGCTGGAAGAACACATGAGATGGAGAGAGGTTGAGTGATATGTGGCAGCATCAAAACAAGACCTGAAAGCCGTTTTTAAATACAATTTTTTTGCCAAATTGTGGGTCATTGCAAAATTAGACTGACGGAAAAATTGTGAGAGCACCGAGAAGACTGACATAACTTTCTAAGAAATATGGTAGACTTTATGATTGAACTGACTGAAAGCAGTAACTCTGTCACTCATAACAGTTGACTGTGTCAGAGCTTATTGGAGATTATGTATCGGAATTTCGGGAGCAGGACCACGCCTCCAAACACTCTCCTTCCGGTTGTCATCTACATAGGTTCCCTCAGTTCTGCAAGCTGTTCATTCTCGTTTACGTGCCCCACCCTCCCTCCTTGTTCTCAATTCTTTAACTTCTGCATTTCTATTTAGTGCATGGGGATCTGCCAGGCCCGGGAGCCATCTCCAGTCCCCTTCGAGGCCTTCCCCAACCCGTAACTCAATTCATGTCAAAGCATTCACTTTTCCCTACTAAAACGCTGTCAAACCGAAAATGAGGACGTGGGCCCAGCTAGTGAATTAAAAAATGAAAGCAAGAAATATGTAAGTAGTGTGTTACACTGTTTCTACCAACAGTTTAGTGGTTACATTTATTAAGCTGCCACTATCTACCGCAAAAGCTGTTAGATTGTGTTATCGGACTATTTTATTTTGCATGCAAAAAAGTAATTCAGATATGAGTGTGCTTTGGTATCAGAAAATCAAATTGCAGTTGAAAAAACAAAGTATTTTCCCTGCTGTACAATAACATATCTGTAGTACATTTGTCACTAGTTGCTACAAGGGAGATTTAAATAAAGTCTTGAAGTTTACAGCAGTGTTTTTACGCCGCCTAGTTCAAGGATTTTATTGGAAAAGCAAGGACATACTGCAAAGTAGTTTTTGAGGCGGGATGCTTGGGGATTCGGGTGAAATGTGATCTTAATTTTGAGAAACATAATGCTACGCCTAACACATTTTAATCCTTGTGTGGGTGGAATCGATGGGTGCTTTGGTGAGCCGTTTCACAAATGCAAGCCTTTGTGAAAGCAGGAGCCACCAAACTGGAGTTAAGCTCTCCAAAACCTATCGTACCTGCAGCATCACTATGAATATGAACTTTTAGTGAATAAAGTTTTTTCTTTTTCTTCTGTAGTTTGAGATTCAGGCTGATGTGCTAATGCACGTGCTTCCAGAGCATCTGGTCACTTAACTAGCTGACGTATTTTCTAGATTTGAGAATCACACTATATTTAGAGTATAAAACAGACACGTTCCAAGCTCTGCTAGTGGTAGTACATAGTGCACCTGTCTTCTCGGTGCTTTGTGTCTGTTGATGGATCAGAGCTACTGCCTGTGTTATTGTAATGAGGATATTATACTGACGCTTGACATGGCCTGCGGTCCTCAGTTCAAGGCGAACAGTGTCATTATGACTGGGACATGCTCCATGACAGACGTTATGACATTTAGCCTTTGACTCCTGTGCCATATTACGCCACTGTTCAGAATAAATTTTGTCAGAATTTGATTTTTTTTTATCTTATAGAGCAGAGAGCGTAGGAGGTAGAGCTCATTTATTGAGAATTGACAATCAGAGCTATTTTTTTTTCACAGAGTTTGGATAACAAGTGTGTTTTTTTTTGTATCTATAAACCACAGAGAAACATGTAATATTGGACTGTACTTTTTATATCCAATAAATTTGTATAGAAATGTTAAATCTCTATACTCGACTGTCTTCAGACAGAAAATCTTTGTCTGGGCATTCTTGGCCTTTAAATCACTGATTATTACTTAGTTCAAAGTAATTTAGGTGGTTTAACATTTCTTCAAGTTGCACTCCTTTGAGAAAGTCCTTTCTCAAACCAGATCAATACAATATTGTACATGTACTGTAGAACCCTGAACTTAATAAAGTAAGACTGCCTTCTGAGAAATCTTTCTGTAGAGGGCACTGCAGCCTGCAGTCGCTTTTCATGATGGCCATGAAGCAGTTGGTGGGAGGCCTTGTCATCCTATGATTTAAACAAGCCAAAAAAGATCCCCACTTGATGTTCACTTGATTTTGCCAGGATCAACTGTTTTCTGTTTTATCCTATCAAAACCATCAGTAGTGATGTGGAGAAGATAGATGAAAGGGTTAACAGACAGCATACATAAAGAGGGCCTAAGGAACTAGTGATAGACATGGATTTACTGCAATCTGTCATCCTGATCATTAGTTACACTGGGAGATGGAGATGCACAGTAAATTGAATGATAAATATATCTTATCTGCAGTGGATTTGCTCACCAATGCATAGCGATTGCAATCCAGCAGTGTTATGTGAATGTCAGTAAGTGTATGTGAAAGTAATTGACAGTACTAACCAGCTGCAGATCCTAATTAGGTGTCCGATGGGGGATCTAAGCTGGGATGAACCTCATTAATGATGAGAAACAATGTTTGATGAAATTTACTTCTGCAGTTTTAGAGATACCTGCCATAATCACACACGCACACCATCTCTCCCTGTGTCTCAAGCCCAAGTCCTCATCCCGCGCTCCCAGTGAATCCGTCTTCCCTCAAAGACTGCAAAGGACCAGAGCTGAAGCAAACACGTCAAAACACTTACAAGCAGTCGCCTCCTTTGTGCAAGCATCCTCAAACACTGAGTTAGTTTGAAGCTTGACTGACCCCAGTTACTGTACTTAGCAGGGGGAGAACACAAAAAAGACATACAGCTTTTTAAAGGCTCGCCCTGAGGGCCCGAGAGGCAGATGGGGCTCTGAAGAGTGAAAATGAATAGAATCTGATAGAGTGGAAAAAGTCTAAAAAGACACTTAAAAGAGTCAGAGATGCAAAGGCGGCATCGCGGAGGTGGGATGTGAGTTGAAAACACCATGAAAACGCTACATTAGCTCCCTCTCTACTGCTGGTGGAGGCAGTAACCATAATCATTTGCTAGTCTAATGGCAGTAAGGCGGTGATGAGAGCTAATGCACACTGTCACAGGAAATTAAAGCGAGGGAAGCCATTTTGGAGCATAATTCCTTCAGTCCCCACCCCCTTTTTTCATGGTTCCTCTTGATTGATAGTCCTCTAAATGTTGCTCTACATTTAGATGTAATCAGGACAGTCTTACCAGAAAAGATGAAAGACCTCTCTATTCTGGGGTTCATTCCATTTATACTCCTGCAAATGACACAGCCACTTAATTTATCAGTGCAGTATCTCAGCCCCGCCACAATGTGAAAGTGCCATAATCCACATTGCCAAAACTGGCGGTAAGAATGGGGTCCATATGGTTGAGAATTATAACATTTATGAATAATTCAACAGGGGGGGGCAGAGTGTGTCAGCGATCCAAACGTAATGCCGCAGCTCTAATTACATTTCAACCGATTTTGACATATGTTCCTCAGATGGACTGTGTTGCTTTCACACCCTCGCTTGATCAAATGTTTCATTTTGCAGGCATTAGATCAAATTCAGCCACGTGATGAGTGTTAACAACACGACTTAAAACAGAGAATGATACAGTGGAGTTAAAGCAATCTAGACAGCCATAATGATATTATAGATAACAACTAAAAGTGAAGATTTAGATTATCTCTTAAATGTATGGGTCATTTTTCACAACCTCTGGCTCACTGTAACAGTTCAATATTAGCAAAAAACCCCCCACAAAACACACTAAAAAAATCCTTTATTTTATTGATATTCATTTATTGATATCTAATTTATTTTGGGGGGTCTGTTACTGGTGTATTTTGCAGTGTAGGCACCCAACTGTTTAGTTGTTGGGGCAAATGAACAAATGTTTCATTGCCATTACTTCTGATGTCCTTTTGCACAAATTAAACACTTTTAAATTACCAATCATCTCTTGGACATCGTAACATCTCTTTCCTTTTTGCTATGCTATAGTGGTTGAACACCAGGCTCTTAGCCTTGAAAACTAAGTGTAACTATTTATTGCTGCAGGTTTCAATTTTATCCACACTGCTGACCTTTTTTTTTTTTGAATATCACCTAAAATGAAAAAAAAAGTTATAAACAGGGCTGCACATAAGTGGTCCGCAGGTGCGCATGTGCTGTCAAAATAAAAGACGCGCACCAGATAAGAAGTTGCAACG
Organism: Rhamphochromis longiceps; assembly: GCF_057381845.1. Taxonomy (NCBI): domain Eukaryota; kingdom Metazoa; phylum Chordata; class Actinopteri; order Cichliformes; family Cichlidae; genus Rhamphochromis; species Rhamphochromis longiceps. The sequence continues at coordinate 9,890,437 of NC_140576.1, forward strand.
CACGTTTGCATACATAAGATTTCTAGAGGAGGACAGACATTTGTTTAGAACTCTTAAAGATGTCGAAGAAGCTCCTTTAAGCAATTACTTTGGTGTTCCTCCACCTCCAAAGAAATGTCAGAAGGAGTCCGAACCGCAAAAAAAGCGCGTATTCTCGGGAAAGTGGTTGCAGGAGGTGAGCTGGCTTCAAACAAATGATGAACGCACAGAGATGTGGTGCAGAATATGCCGTGAAAATCCCACTCTAGTGGACAAAAACAGTGCCTTTTATATGTACGCAAACGTGCATTGCAACTTCTTATCTGGTGCGTGTCTTTTATTTTGACAGCGCGTGCCCACCTGCGGACCACTTATGTGCACCCCTGGTTATAAAGTAACCTCGTTATAGAAGAATAATACCTGCATCCATGATAGTGGTATAAAACAAAGATGTCACCTGTTGACTAAAGACAAAAACAAACCGATGTAAACAATCAAACAACGAGAATTAAACTTAAAAAGAATGACACAGTAGTGTGCAAAAGTGTTGAGCCATCCCTCATTTCTTTATCCTTTGCTAAGAAAATGGGCAATAGGTTCAATTAAACTTGTGAAAACATACATGAGGAAGTAGCTCCATGACTGTTAGCGCTCCATTGTGTGTTTTTCTATCCAGGTATGCTTACACTGGCAGTGTGTTAGGATCATTGTCATGATGTAACATTAAGTCTTTGCCAGTCAGATTCTTTACAGACTGTTCATAATTCCATTGGTTGGGACAAAATCTCCAACACAGCTGGCTGAAATGCATTCCCAAACCATGACAAAGCCTCCAATGTATTTTACAGATGGCCGTAGACACTTACGGTTGTATCTGTACATGCTGATGAATCTCCCAAATCCTGTCAGGATTTTGTTTCAGTTTCTTAAGGACACTGCTTTAAAACCCTTTTCATCTGCTGTAGGTCTGTTTTTGTTCTTCACATGCGTACAACATGTAAACATATGCATCCCTCTTTCAAAAAAATTCTCCTTTGAAGCAAAATACAAAGAAGGGATGGCTCAAGACTTTTGCACAGACTTTTTAAGCTTATAGAGCAAATCAATTGATACTAACGTGAAATAAAAATCCCTTTGTCCTATCTTGCTAAAACATTTTTCTTTTACAAACATCAAAGTAAAAGGCCAACACAGCGAGTATCTAATGGTGAGGTTATCTTGGTTGTGCAAAACATTTCCACAGTCAATTTATCGCATGGCAGGGATCGCTTCCACCACCAGCAGACGCTCTGACTCCTGTGTTGAGCAATGCTGTTCAAAGGTCCTGGGCACTAAATGTCATCTGATGATGTGCCGCTAAATAAAAAATCTAAATCAAATCAATATTCAGTTTGATGACCATTTGCCTTTAAAATATGACCTGCAGGTACACCTGTGCAGATTTTCAAGATACCTCGCAGATGCAGTAGTTTATCTTGAGCGTGCTCACACTAAGCTTGGTTATCTTGCACCATGTCTGCACGATTGTCCCCGCTTTTCGCTGGTCTTCACTCACACTGCCCTTAATGATCTGGGCCAGAGTACACTTCAGTTTATCTTCATATGTCTACTCCTCTCTCGTGCTCACGCTTCACACCCACACATGCTCTTAAATTGTGCTCTTGCGGAGCACGAGGTTCACAGTTTTATGTATTTTGTGTCTTAATTAGGTAAGCGGTGATACACTCTCCTGTCACACATTTGTTAATTACTCAGTGGAGTTCTGTGTTACGGGGGTGGATAGTGATCATACAGCATGTGTGCTGCGCCCGAGTCCAGCTAAACCTTCCCCGAGCCCACTGGAAAGGTTCCAAGGAAGGGTTTGCATAAGCATGCTTGAGTACGGTACCCAGCAATCATACTGGTGAGATGAATTCTACTTTCAAGGACAAACGAACTTAACAATTTCTGTGCATATAAAGTGCTCAATATTTTTTTCAGTGTCTAGGGTCACAAAACACAGGGGAGGCTGTGTGTGACACAAAAACAACTGCTTTCTAAACCTAAAACCCTTAACTTAGACAAAGACACACACATACTGATGTCCTTCATTACCATAGAAGAACATCAGAGGCAAAACAAAAAGAAAAACAGATGTAGGTACTGTATACAGTCATTTTAACTGTCTAATGAAATTGGCAAACATATTCTCAAAACTGAATAAGAACTAATCTAATAAGAGATATCGTTTCTCACCGAAAACCCCCCCAGAACACATCTCAAGGTGTAGCAATGTTCTCAATAGTAATTAATCTTTACTATCAAGAGGATTTACTTGGCAGTTTTTGTTCTGTCAGTGAAAACAGTCTAATCAGCAACAATTTGCAAACTTCTCTGGCAGCCAATGAAGCAGTTCAGATAGCTAAAATGGCAGCAAAGCTTCCCAAATTGAAATAGTGTTATCTGATGAAGAAAAATAGATCCTGCTTTTTCTGCTATTCCCCACACGCTATGCCCCAGAGTGTGGGAAAAGGTAAATAGACAGATAGAGGCAAGTAAAATCGAAGAGCCGGATCTGTAATCATCTAACTAATAAATTACTTTGCACGTCTCTGTAGGTAGGTCATTGCTCATAAACTTATGTCCTCTAGCATGAAAAGAACATTGTGCATGTTTGAGTAGGGATAAGAAAGACCTACAGGATGCTGAAAAAATAAACAGCTTTCATGGTGTTTTCATCTTGGTATTTATTTCCAAATGATGCTTACAGTACATGTTACACTCAGAGCTACATTCAGACAGCTCTCCCTTCACAAATGTCAAGGCCTAGCAACGTCAGCATAGGCTGATTCAGATCAGGAAAATGCATATTTACAAGGCTCAGTCATACTCGCTTTCTTTCTCTATGCTTTATTAGGCCTTGGCGAAGTATTGATGCATACAATTATACTACTGAATGTGTCATGATTTTCTCTAAGTGACAGAGTTAATCAACCAGATCTGAGATTACTCAGTGGCTGTTCTGATCATGCCTCTAACCACCAGACTGGATTTTACATAGGCTCTATTTATTTTGATGGATGCAGCACATAGATTTATTGTGACATGCTGTGCAAGAAAAAACAAACAAAAAAACCCCCCACCATGAATAAACATCTTGCTCCACACTGTTACACATGATCTACCCATGACAGCATACATTATAGCATTAAACGTTATAGCTGAAAGTAAGCCAATTAGGCAACTCCACTCCACTGCTACCAACACGACATGCTAAATAATGCTAGTACAAAACATCCAAGAACACCAGCACTACATCAAGCTCGTCTAGTTGAAGTGGCGTATGTAGCGGGAGCTTGAAATTGTCCATTAATCCCAGAGCTTTCACTTTTTCATTACAGCTCTCCAGTCACAAATTGGAAGGGACAAATGATTGGATTACACTTGGTATAACTGAAAAAAATAATTTCGCCTAGTGATTTATCTTACCCCTGCAAATGAATAGTACTGACAATTAGACTAACTCAGAATTCTAATACAGAGCAAGTAACCCAACTTCATCCCCGGGGTTTCCTCCACGTCTACTCTCTACCACACTTTAACCGGAATTCTGGCTGGAAGAAATTAAAAAGAATAAAGACATCTCAAATTTTAGCACTGAGTAAAACTATAAGTCTGCCAGAGGTGGACTCCCACCAAATTTTTTAATCATTATTAAAATTTTGTTCTGAAAACAAATAGTGTCACGGCTGGGGCGGCAGTCGTGTGGAGGTGAGAAGGAGGATCCAGTGGTGGAGGTGCAAGTGAGATTTATTTACAGCGAGCAATAACCAAGATGTGGGCAGAACCAAAACATAGCCTAAACTGGGAAAACTAACACAAACGGAGGACACGGGGCGAGGAGCAGAGCGACGCGGTGAAACACGGAATAATGCTGGGTACACAGAAGATTCATAGAGAAACACAGACAACACAACGAGGAGCACAGGCAGACATGCAGTATAAATACACACACCAGGTAATTAGGAAATGGCACACAGGAGGGGACACAGCTGGAACTAATGGGCATAACGAGACACAAACCTACAAAGTAAAACAGGAAACTCACAGACTGTTTCACAATACCAACTCGGGGACACGAACAGAACACAGAGGAAGGACACAGGTAGGGAGAATAGAACACTAAACACACAACTCAAACCCTAAGAACAAATACAAAACAGCAGAAACTGGAAAATAATAACAATAAACTCAAAGCACTGGATCAACAAACCAGGATCATGACAAATAGGCTCTGTTAATTGCATAAAATGCCATTAATAAGTCCAATAAGTGGAATTAGACACTGCTCAGTGACTGTCAAATTGTTGTGCACAAGTGTTGTCATCATAAAACCTAACATGGCAACATTGTAAAGATATAAAAATAGGACACCACTGGCCACAGAGTGGTGCAGTAGTTAGCACTGTTACCTTAAAGCAGCTAGGTCAAGGGTTTGAATCCATCGGCACTCAGTCCAAAGACATCGATATTAGGTTTACTGGTCATTCTGAATTGGCCACAGGTATGAGGTCTTTCTGTGCTATGGGACCATTATTCTTGACTTCATGATGACATCACATCTGTCATCCAAGTTGCAGTTCGGTGCACCTCTTGGTTTTTGCAACCTCACTCATTTTGTTGCTGCCACAAAAGCACCATATGGGAAGGATACATAAATAGATTTTGTTATGTGGCAGCAATGTCACCACTGGCCTGTGATCCTGCCTTTTGTTGTTACAGCTGGGAAATGCTCCAGCTGCCTAGAATTGGTAGAAGTGTAAGAAAATGGTTGGGGGGAAAAAAGATGAAAGTCATTGTGGTTGGCTGAGTATCAGTTGTGCAATTTCAACCATTTAAAATCTGATCAATACAAAATATAAAAACACTGAAGGACCCTGAATATTTTCTGATTCCACACTACTCTCACTACACTTACTCAGAGTTCATATATAGTGTGGCAATGGCCGTGTCACTGGCCAGTATTTTACACATTGAGTTTTAAATTTTCAGTATGGCAGTGCAGGCAGATTCCATGGTGGTTTCAACATGGTGAATAAAATTTATAACATGGACTTGAGTGTTCTGCTGCACTGCTCTGATCTAGTCCTTCATACTTGATGATTTGTCTCCTTTATGAAAAGAAATGGTGTTAGTTAATTTTACTCTATAACAACTTTGGGTTAATTTGCTTGGAATCAGATTTATTTGTTGCAGTGTCAAGAGGTCCATACAGAAACATTTTTTCCGCCATTAGCAAAATATTGGGTTGTTAGCAGCATCCCTCATAAATACATTCTTATTGCCACACACTCGGTGATAAACTTGGAGATATAAAACTGTGATCTATTGGTTGCCAGTCATTCAGCAGCATTAAAAACTGTCATTAAATCATAATTAATTCTACACGAAGAAACAAAAGACCTGGTTATTTTAATCATATATATTTATAATTCTCAACTTGGAGAAACAGTGAGATAAATAGACACTGGAGAGATAATTGCCTGGGGAAAAAATGTAGCTGCTATTGAACACAGACTCACACAAACAATACTACATAATAATTAGAGGGAACATGTCACCACTGTAGTGATAAACAACTCTGAGATTGTATATCTGGTTAAATTGAAATCTAATTAGCTTAAAGGGATCCAGTTTGTAGCTGTGGCTGTCACACTAAAGACGTTTTCTACTATCCATGTATAGGTGGCATTTTTGTTTTACTGTCAGGTCACTTTGAGAGTGGCAGCTGCAGAATGATGATCTCTTACTGATTGGCTTGCCACTAACAGATTTAAGAGCTTCACACGAAGTCTTTAGGGATCGAAAATGGCCTCAGAGCGGCTCTGAAATGATCCATGGGCTATTGGGTTATTAATGTCAGAGTGCTGACAATCATAGACACTCTGTAAAGGCCTGACTCAACTGAGCTTAGCATGGTTAACACCCTGTGACTCACAGGTTTCCAAAGCAGATAGCTGAAGTTATGTAAATAGAGGCTATTTCTGCAGTGCTTCTCACGTCAAATCCTTTTAAATGATGCGGTTTTCTCATGTACCAAAACAACAATAGATACATCACTTTTTTTTCATCAGTAATAATAGTAGAAAAAGGTGATCACTAAACTGTAGAAGTCATTCTCTGCTGATGATCTACCAAGACTGTGGCACTTGAGATATTTCAGTCTGAACCAAAGTCACTGTCACGGCTGGCGGAGGGAGCCATGTGGTGTGGAGGAAAAGGAGGACCCAAAATGCAGCAAACTGATGATACGAGTGACGTTTATTTTCAAAGGTGGCAGTGGCAAAAAACAGGCAACGAAGCATGAGTAATGACAAACCTAAACTGGGAGAAACTAAAGAGCAAACCTGAAATCTTACAAAACGGAGAGCGGAGCAGAGAGACGCAGACCAAGGACCAGGATACCAAGAAACACAGACGAGCCGACAACGAACACAGACCGACACCCACTATATATACACACACATACACAAGGTAATCGGGTAATCGCACACAGGAGGGAAGAACAGCTGATCTGAATACACATGATGACTGGAGGACACAAGCTGAACACAATGACAACAGACACAGACTTTCAGAACAAAACAGGAAATCTAGAACCCGAACCGGACACAAGGGGGGAGGACACAGAATAACTAGAACAGAGGGAAATAATCACAAAACAAAACGCTGGGTCAACGACCCAGGACCATGACAGTCACCACAGACAAAAATGACTTCTAAACACCACCATCTCTTGTACTTTTACAGTTCCATCCCATGATAGCAATGCACAGTCCCAGACTTGCAGTCTTTTGGCAGCACCTTGAAAACTCAGCACCCAACATACATTTTGCATGTACAGTTTTTCTTTAATATTGTATGACTACTTAATCAAAGGCTGCAGTGCAATTCATCAGCGGGTCTCAATCTTATTATCATGCTTTTTTTTTTTTTTTTTTTTTTTTGAAGAAGCCCCTACATAATAACCTCCTAAAAGCTTCCAACCCCCTAACAGTGTTTGCTGGAGCAGGTGGTCAAGCCATATACATCACAGTTAGGAAATTACTGCAACTGTAAGCTGTTCCCTTTAACCATATTTAAAAATTAACCCACCTTAATTGTCAGTTTAATGTTTAAATGGAGTTTTCAGGTTTTGCAAGGAATTGAAATGCATTTAAGATTTATAAGTAAATATAAGTGTTTAAATTTTAAATAACATTTACTTATGCTTCAGTCACACAAGCCTAAAGACCGGTTGGCAACCCCCGGGAAATTGGTTAGTGAGTGATTTCTGGCTGTTGCTGGGTGAAATCGGTCGAGCAGAGTGCAAGTGTTTCCAGAGACTACAGCATTGTTCATTCAACCCGCAAGTGGCCACAACAATTACACAGAGTTTCTTAGTTTAGTGTTTTGTTTTTTTTTTTATACTTGCAACTGGCAGTTGGCAGCAAGGTTATTATCGTTAACGAAAACTAACGAAATAACGAAAACTAGAAGTGAAAAAACATTTTCGTTAACTAAACTAAACTAGCAAACAATTGGTAAAAACTAATTAAAACTGATATAAAATTGAAAATCTGAAGTCAAAACTAAATAAAAATAAAAACTAATGAAAATTGCAAAACTATTAAAACCCTGGTTGGCAGTTCACTAACCAGTTTCTAGGGCTGTGTAACTGGGGCCTTAGCAACTGATTTCACAGGGGGAATCGGAGAATGTACATTTTCATCTATCGTTGCCAGATTGTCAACACAATTAAAACATTCATAAACTTAGTTAATCTTGAAGTGAGTGACTAAAAATGTTTGATCAGTCTCCTAACTTGGGTCATGGGGTGGTCTGCAGCCTATCGCAGCTACACTGAGTAGAAACAGAGAAGCAGCTTCACCAATAATCATCAGTAAATGCAACAAACATGCCTTTGGTCAGTGGGAGTGATTCCCAAAGTGTTGGCCAGGGACCCCTGGTTGGATGCAAAGGTAGCACAGGTGAGCTGTAGTAATAAGAGAAATTGAGTTTGTAATTACAAGTCTGTAGAGCTACATACTTATTTTTATGACAACTACATCAAAACTGGTAATAGGAGGCAGTGATTTGATATTACTCATTACCCCGACTTCAGTTTACTGCTCTTAGAAGCTTGTGTTCAATTGGCAGATTGGTCACACACTGGCCTTCCCATTGTATAACCAACAGTCTGTGTTGTTCAAGTTTTTTAAATAAAATTGGGTGGGACCCATGGGATTTCTTTGGTTTTTAAGTGGGCTGCAGCATGGTTGACTTTGGGAATGGCTGACCTAGAGGAACCCCAAAGAGGGACAAAAAGAGCATGACTTTGTAAATAAGTGCCATCAAATGCATCAAAAAAGTATCAACATCTGAAACAAAAAGCCAAAAGTGAGTTTTAACTATTCAGACACTTCCTTTAAATATGCGCCATATTGATGTGAGAATATGACGTAGTATGCTGGACTGGAAGGTTATAAATCTTTTTAGTTGCTAAAAGGGGTCAATAATCGGAACAGGTCAATAAACTTCATGGATTAAGTAATGCCCCTTTTACAGGCACTGTGGCATTCGAGACTGTGAGACTTCCATGCAACAAAGTAAACTTTTATCATTACAGCCTCCTCTAGATTTGTTATTGAGCATTTCACAAGCCATGCAATCATCTGCTAATGGCAAGTCTATGTGAAAAGCACATTGCTGAGCTCTTATGGGACTGGGCTGATTTTCCCACCCTGGTCCCTAGTTACATCTACAGGTTATTGACTGCAGTCACAGACAACCTACGATCAATACATGACAGCATTAAAGCCATTGCCACGGCTGTTGCAATTTCATTGATCCCGTATTGTGTTCCACAAAAGGTTACAGAAATGGAGTCTTGGGCAACTGGCAGGGCAGCCGTGCACAGGCAATTTCAATGAGCAGGAAAGGGTTCTCTGTGAGTGCTTGATACTCTGTTATTTTCACATTTCTCCAGGAGTCTTTTTTACTGAAAAACAAACAATTGCACTGTAAATTTTCTCTCTATACAAAGAGTACTCTATTTGAAAGATAATCACCTGATGTTGAGGTAATTTATGCTTAATATCTTTGTTCCTTTGTTATGAATGTAGGGTCTGTTTTCTTTTGCTAACAGAATACAGCACTATGGCATAAACATAGTAATACAGACCAAATTCCAACGTTGTCCAGGTCATAGGTCAAGTACGACACAATGCCTTTCTCAGCTTTGGCAATGTTATTGTGTTCCTCAACAGCATAACGACCGTGTTAACCACTGTAAATCATACAGCTGGAAACCTGCCTGTGATGTGAACTGTGGTACTTGTCACTGGGTATAACAAAACAGTCCACTCATTGGAAACAACCAAGATACAGATGCTGAATCCACACAGTACACAGCATCCTCTGCCTAATGCATTTTCACTACATGCAGGAAGTTAAGTAGCTCTAATGCAGGCTGGCACATTAGTCCAGCAATAAAGGGAACATGTACATACAGTTCTGTCACGGCGTAAAAGCATTTTGCTGTACCTGTGAGGGAAGATGTGTATTTATGTAATCTGCCATAATGGCTGCTACATTTTGGTGACCATCACTACTGACAGCATTTTGATGGCCACATCTATAGGTCATACAAGAATAATGAACTCTAAGACAAGTGCCTGAGTGCTCCTGGTGGGAGCACTCAAAAAAAAGGAAGTACTTTGAGCAATTTCAGTTTGACTTGTGCACAAAACTCAATATAAAAAGTTCAAATTGTGCACATTTAGCTGTCTGTACCATCACTTACTTGACTTCTATAAGTAATTTATTGTCGCAAATAGTATTATTATTTTGCTGTGAAGATGTTTTTTTTTCTTAAATAGGAAAACAAATTTATTATATAAATGTTTAAATAAATGCAACACTGCCATTGCTGCTATTAAAGCCTTGTAATGAAGAAAAACGTTTTTTTCCATCATACAATTAATCTTGCAAAACATCTGATTAACACAAGCAAATATATTCAACAAGTCTGGGAAGTTTTATAAAATGCTCCCAGCAGGATTTATTGACAGACATTTAATACAATCAAAACCACTGACAAGGGAAGAAGAGTTTAAAAACCAGTGGAAACTCCGGCAAACACTAAATCCACTAAATCAGAATTAGATTGATAGAAACGTCTTTTTGCATATTCACGTCGATGGGTCCCACTGACTTATTTCCATCCAAGGAGAAGGTAAACACTGTGCTAGTCAACAGCTGATGGAGGACAAGATGAGCCGTGTCTGCCTGGTTCATTGTGGACTCAGGTGTTTAAGGCCCGAGCAGCTGTTCTAAGGCCAGCTTCATGCTCAGTTGCTCTGCATGGCTCTGCCGCTCTCCAGCTGAGACAAGGCCTGTTGTCTGTGCTATATTTGATACCACAGTGAGTAATTAATAAGGTTCTATTAATAACAGTGGGAGCTGTAAAAGATCCCCTTTTCTTTGCTGCTCTCCTCTGCAGCTTTTGGCACAGCCCAGCAGCCCTATTCACTGCTGTTATTAAGCCAATGCACGCAGAGCCACTGGGATGAAAACGCGCACTTTATTTCATGGACTGTTTTATCTCCGTCTCATTATTAGAAGGGATGTAGCAGTAACCAAAGAGATTAAGTTTTAAATCTATCCCTTTATCCAGGTGCACGAGGAAATGATTTAACTGAGCTGGACATGGAAGGGAAATATCAGGTAATAAAGAAAACAGATATTGTGTTGTGGATTACATCGCCGTGACGAAATTCTGCAGAAATCATAACAACAGATTTGGCACTAAGACTTCAAGTGGTAATGACTGAAAGAGTGACACAGATGCATGTTTGGTAAATAGTACTACTTTAGTATCCACTTTACTGTCACCATTTTTCTAAGAAGTGATTAAAATTTGACAGCTGGATGTCCAGATCTGTCCCGTTGGGCTGGTTAAGAAATTTGGCACACAGCAGATGCATTTTTAATAAAACACTTAAGCATAGCTTCACAGCACAGAAGCAGGAAATCTCACATTACATTCAGGTGAAAGGTCTCCCCCCTGGCATGTAAATATAAAAGTATTAAATATTATAAAAGTATCTTTGTCACGATCTGAGGAGGCAGACCGTGCGGTTGTGTGTGTGGTGGACCCAGGTGCGAACACACGAGAGTAGACTGGAGTAAACTTAACTGAAAGCGAGCCTTTATTGTGGCTGGTGACAAGGAGTGCAGATAAGGCAGAAACGCAGTGACAAACTAAACTATGACTAAACTGGGAAAGTAAAACTAGGAAAAACTATGAATACTAAGACTGGCTGTGACAACATGGAGGGTGGGAACACAGACGACGCAACACAGACTACATGAAACACAGAGACTAAATACACATGAGGGATGATCAGGGGAAGTGGCCACACATGGGAGCACAGCTGACACACATGAACCTAACGACAGGACAGGAGAGGTGAAACTAAATACACTGACATTGAATACAGACTTTCAAAGTAAAACAGGAAACATGGAGATTAGACATGACATGAACTAAACATAACCACGCAGACATGACGCATGAACCAGGGAGACTTAGTAGAGGGGGAGATGACATAAACAACTAAGGAACAAGACTAAACAGCAATCTAGAAATTAACTAGGTGAGCTAAACTAGGGCACAAATGAATACAAAAGATACATATAAGAACTCAAACACTGGGTCACAGACCCAGCCCATGACAATCTTATTCCCCATGAGAGGCGATGTTCTTTTTCTGTTACTGTAATATCTTCTGTGCGTCCCTGAGATCTAGTGGTAAATGTCAACACAGGTTTCAGTGACTTGCTGCACTTGGCCCGCATTGACCGATTAAAGAACCCTTGGCAAGGAGAGAAAGCTACCTGGGCTGTGGTTTTTAAAATGAGTGACCTCGACTCAGTCCTGAGATTCCCTGGCTTCGCTTTTTGACAAAACTGGATGAGCTATGATTCATAATCCAATTGTCCCTCAAGACTAAGTAATGCTGGCCAAAACCACAAAGCCAGGGATCGTACAATATTACCATGGCAGTTTGTCTAAAATAAAAATTGATTTTAAAACGGCACCCATTAAAAATAGATGCTAATCTGGTAGATGAATCACAGCGTGTCACGGCAGTAGATTATTCTGATATGTCTTCATTTATTTTGAGTGGGCAGCTATCATGGAATTTAAATGCCATTGACAGTTGCCAAGTGCCGGCAAAACATTTTACAAATGTGAAAAGCAGGAAATGAGTGTGGGCTGAGAGAGCTATTGAGTGGTGATGCAGTGACAGTTATTTCTGCCCAAGCAATGACTGGCTGCCCACTATATTGGCACTGGGAAGCCAAATCAGTGAGCTGGCCTTAGGCTACAGAGCACAGTTGTTGCCATGGTAAAAGGATTATCTCTGAATAAAACCGTCCATTCTCCTGAATTGGATGGACAGTTGTTCTAGCAGGTAACCTTTAAGTGCATTTCTTCTCCCTTCCTGTCAAACTTGTATTTCTTCAAGTTTCTTCTCAAATCAGGAGTACCGATAAACTGAGGCAAAAAATAAACACATCTAGTTATGCATGGGTATCTCTAGCTTAGTGTTAGTGTGATGATGATGATAATAATATTGAATGGTAAATGAGCCTGTATTTGTATAGCGGGCAGTTTGCAGTTATTTCTTTACAGTTCAGGCATCTACAAGATTTAATAATATGTGACAAGTGTATTTCTTCTCTCAAAGATCTCAGGGAAATAAATAATAATCACCGTTTATTTATTTATAGCTTACAGAAAACAACAGAGGCTGACCCAAAGTGCTTTAGAGGCAGGTGCATTTACATTTCAGGTTTCAAAAAAAGTTTGGAGACCTGCAAACGCTACATGCAAAGCTGAAAGCTGTTGTTTTATCTAATTACTGAGGAAAGTAATAATCACATTGATTTAGTGGTCATTTAAATGTGTTCAGAATCTGCACTTTGATGATGATTTATCCCATAAGTCATGACATACTGGTTTCCTCTAAATTATCTGCTTTAAAAAGCTTTAAAAGTTAAAAGTATTACTACCTGAAATACTGGCCTTGCATTTACTTGGTATCAGATCAATACCCAAATCGCACAGCACTCCAGTCTGCATACGAATGCATCCATGGGCAACATACTGAACCCAGAGTTGCTCCCCATGCGTCCCCCATGAGTGTAAGCACGAATGTTAGATAGTGTTCTGAAGTATAGAAAAAAACACTTGTATGAATGTGTGTGTATGTGTGTGTGTGTGATCAGGTGAATGAGGTTTGTAATAAAAAGGTGCTTTGAGTGCTCCATTAGTGTAGAAAAGTACCCGTCCATTTACCATTCTCTCACTGGCTGGGCCCTAACCAACTCTCAAATGTGATCTCGGTAAAATCTTTGCATGGATTAAACAGCAAGCATCATATTTTAAAGTTGCAGGCAGATAGATTTTGCAGACTTTGGACAGAAATATATCACGTTTCTCTTACATTTTACTCTTAATATAATATTCATAGTCCTCAAGAACGCAGATAAAAATCACATTTTAAGTTAAATATGAACGCATTTGTTAGGATACAGTAAAATGCATACAATACACTGTCATCACTCCCAGCTTTTTACACTAAGTGCCATTCAGCCACCCCTGATATGTTTAATTATAGCAGTGTTTAGCTGTGGTCACCTTTGCCTCTTCTACCTCTGTCTGTGAAATTAGCATTCCATCCACAGGCATATAATAAGCATAAAAAATTCTTTGTGCATGTCTGAACAAATTGCAGAAGTTGCAGTGTCTCTGCTCCTTTCAATATCCGCACACATCTGAAGTGTTTGTTTGGCAGTCTGAGGTTAACACGCCACCAGTACAGATCAGCTAAAGAGCTGAGCCAAAGGGCTTTAATGTAGCTGCCGATTTTTGCACTGAGACAAACATAAAACACGTCTTGTATAACATAAACAAGGATGTACTGCTAATGAGCAAGAAACGGATGAAAGCATCAAATGATGGACGATAAACAGCTTTAAAGGAAACGGCTCAGTACACAGCAGATAAAGATTAAAAAGATACAAAAAGCCTATGAACTGATAATGGATGTTTATTTAATTTTATTTCTTCACAAAATGGTTTTAAAAAGGACTTCTAACTCAAAAAGACTCTGAAACCAATTCCAATCTAATTCTGTTATCTAATAGGCCTGAAGACATGCAGGGCTGAAACCTTCACCCCTATAGTGGTAAAAGTAGGTGCCTCGTTTTTAAGGGTGCTTTGCTGGCGTGGTGTGGGTAAACACACCCTCTGACATGGAAAGATCACAGTAATACAAAGCTGTTCCGGATACCCAGCACATTCTGATCGGTGTGAACCCTTCACGAATTTGCGTGTCATCCTTGCGCAGGGGCCATGCTAATCTTCTCTGTATCGTTCCAATTTTAGTATATGTGCTACCGAAGTAACATCCATAGTGCATGAGGCGTCACTGAATGGTTTGACAAGCATAAACATTATGTGAATGATGTGTGGTATGGCTGCAGTATGGCTTTTTCAGTAGTATTCAACAGACTTTAGGAGCTTAGGATGCTGAGATTTTTGCTGGGAGTTTGAGCTTCCAGGAATGAGGAAAAGAGGAAGACCACAGTGAAGATTCATGGATGTAATGAAGGATTACATTCACAGGGCTGGTGTAACAGAGGAGGTTGCTAGGGTGAGGAGGAGGAGGAGGAGGAGAAGAAGACGAAGACGAAGATGAAGACGAAGAAGAAGAAGAGCAGCACATTGAAGCTGTTTTCACAGCACAAAGTGACCCAACACCTTATTCTATTGGAAATTCCATTCAATTGTCACCTGTCTTTATAGTCATACTTAAAAAGCAAGGACAGAGTAGTCTTCAATTTCTTAAACAACAAAAGAAGGAAGAAACCAAGAGCTGTATGCATTCATTGTATCAAGTGCAGCTCCTCATCTTGTTCAGACTTCAAGTAATCAAACACTTCACTGAAAAAGTGACAAAAATTGGAGAGCTGCATATATGCTAGACTATGATGTCATCATTATCCACGAGGATAAACACAGCTCAGCAGCACTTACAAAATGTAGCTGGTGACAAAGATCCATCTCTTCATATTACTGGTTGTAACTGCAGAAAACAGTCATTGTCCAATTACCACGACTTTTTCATTTGTTATGGATTTTTATTTGTATTTTGTTCTTTACGCTATACGCTGTCATTGCATGTTGTTAAATGCAGTCAGTGGCAATTTCAGGAAACAGACTGAAGCTGAGCATTTAAATATGTGGTGGTCATTCATGTTGTGAGGCTGGACAACACAGGTTATTATCAGGATGTCATGGCACTGGTGGCCCCCCTCGGTGCTGTAAGAGGCTTGATTGTCAAGTGTAAGCAGAATGCTTTAACGCTGAAACTTTTTTGGTTGGAGAGGGAGACAGCGTGCTAAGTGAAAATGCTGGCTAAGAGTCAAGTGGGATGGGACTCCAGAGCAGCACTTAATTGCTTTGCTGCAGTCGTGGTTGACTTGGGGACACCAGGGGACACATATGCCCAAGGAAGAGAAGAATGCTTTCATAGGTATGGGATTACAACTCACGGGGGAACTGAGGCCACACTAAACAAACACTGCATTGATGAAATCCTGTAATTCTCAAAAAAAATAGCACAATCTGTCAGGCAGAATACCCCAGAGACGAGGGATTTGTCAAAATGGGTAGTCAGAGTTTGTTTTGTTTTTTACTTTATTCTCTTTGTTGACTTTATGATGCAATGGGGATATTTTGGCACTGTTTTTAACCAGCTCTAGAGATGGCAATGTATGTGGGCTCAGAACACTGCTTCTCTCTGAAGTGAAAAAGCCTAACAAGCATGTCATTAATGACCATGAAATACTGTACACACATCGTTGGACCCTGGAGGATAAGTTCAACAGATTGACGTGAAACTCATATTCTTGCCTCTGGCAAGGGTGACGTTTTTGGATCACAAACAGATCAAAACTATTCACCATAGCGATAAGAAGGTGGTAGCTTCATGCTGACTTTAAATTTAAGTTGACTAAGGTTCTAGTCTGAAGACGTTACCACTCTGGTTCTTGAAACTTCATTCCTATTGACATTTTGATTTTCAACCATGCAGTCATCTTCTTTTCCACCTTCATCTCGTCCTTTTGTAGAAAGTTTGATCTGAAGTGTCCATCAGCCGCCCCTAACTCTACTAAACACGTCTTATTTGCATAAAAATTCTATGGTCCAAAGTTTGGACTTGTAGAAAGATTGCTGTGAAATTTAAGTTTTGTATATATCAAATACTACTCATGCTTTATTTTGCAGTGAAATTTAACAATATGATATTTACCACCAGTGATCTTTTGCAATGTTTAGTTTTTTTGTAATAGAAGTTTTCAGTAGAAATTTTGTGGGGGCAAATATAGCAGGAGTGCTGGATGTTTACTTTGTATTTTAACTAATCAACATTCAGATATTTCTGGATGTCTCTGTCTCAAATTACAGAACCTGATTCATGTTGATGGTAAGAAAAACCTGAAAATTTGAGGCTTTTATCTTTTTTAGTTTTTGATATTTGTGTTCAAAGACTGCCTCAGATTCAACGTGCAAGACAAAATAAAGCCTGAAAGTGGGTGTACAGGCCATTTTTCAAACAAAACATCTTGAAAACTATTTGATATCCATCCATCCACCTATCCTTTTCAGGATCACGCGGGGCGCTGAAGCTTATCCCAGCTGTCTTAGGGCGAGAGGCAGGGTACACCCTGGACAGGTCAGTCTGTCGCAGGGCTAACACATAGACAGAGACAACCATTCACTCTCACATTTACACCCATGTGCAATTTAGTGTTTCCATTTAACCTATCCCCACTAACTGCATGTCTTTGGACTGTGGGAGGAAGCTGGAGTACCCGGGGAGAACATGCAAACGCCACACAGAAAGACCCTCACCTGATGGTCGAATTGAACTCAGGACCTTCTTGCTGTGAGGCTCAGCAATCATTAAATATGTTGGACCATAAAAATCTTTGTGCAAATCCGAGACAGTTGAGCAGAAAAACCTTCTGATTTGAGATGATCGTTTTTTCTATCGCCAAGCATCTGGATTCCTGTTTCAACTGTTGCCTACATGCTTTGGTTAGCTTAGTCAATCTCCTGCACATCAATAAATAATATCCTTTACTTACATACAGGATCTCTGTCCTCTAACTAGTCTAGTTAGAAACATGACTTGCTAAAGTTAAAATTAGCTTCAAAACATCCACCTCATAAACATCTGCAGTGAGCGGTCTCTCTTGTAGATCTGAAGGAGAAACATCATAATTGATTATGTTTAAATGTATGGGGATCTTGATTTGAAGAGCTGCATATCATTCTGAATGGCAACTTCATCATAATTACTAATCTCGTCTTCAAAGTCTGTTTTTTGTGTGCTCATTAGAGATGCCTGATGAAGTTCCCAATCAATATGCAGATTAGGAGCACATCAATTTGTTTTGATTCCTCTGTCATCATTTTTTTTCTTCAGTACGCTGAAATGCTAGAGTGAAGATGTCAACACTACAGATTTATATCTGTTCCTGAGCAGTACGCTGAATGATGCATGTTTGCGGTTTGATTACAGTTGATGTCACGGGCATGGAAAGTGTGTGTGTGTTTTTTAGAGAGAGATTTGTTCCACTTTTAAAATTTGCCTGGCCGTGCATTAAAAATGAATGCCACTCATTCTAAAAATTATTTCTTTCTTTTTTTTGGTAGGTTTATTTATTCTAAGGTTCAGTTGCCCTCTTTCTGTCCTATCAGTCCTGTCACGATTTTTACAAAATAATGTAACAGCATGGAGCAATGTGAAAAATCAAAGCCCCAGAAACAAAAACAGTTCTGCCACCATAAGTATCTAAATCCATAGAGTGTGTTTCACAGCTCCCGTCCTGCTCTAAGCCATGTGAATCAGGCTTATTTGAACAGGATATTTCGGAGTTATCAGCGTTACCAGTACCACCCAAAGAAAACAGATGTATATCAGTAATATCTGGTTTCCCTACTTTTTATCGTGTGCGGGTTTTATTGTTTTGAATACAGTAATTTATTTTTTTTTCATTTTCATTTCTTTCACATTTTTATATGTGGGTTTCTGTTTTATGTGAGCTCATCAAAAAAAAAAGAAAAAGAAAATCAGATATTGAAACTGTGATAAGAAGTCCAGCAGACTATTATACTGGCTAATATTTCTTATCACAGGTACAGTGGGATCGAAACTTTCTCATACTTTTGTGTAAATTTTTTAGAAAGAAACAGCAATCCTGTATGAACACATTTTTTTTGACATTGACATGTTAAGGCTTTTGTCCAAAAGGTCAGATATTTCCAATTTTAGTGAAAATTCAGGTAACGTACAGAACAAACTTAGAGTAAGACTGCAACAGTGGCAACATTATAGCTAAAGTAGCAGAAGTAGAGAGGATTACATTTGCAAATTATAGCTAGACTGAAGATTTCTAGAAGGGGGCAGTATGAAGCTCTAAAGAGCCTTGTGAAAGCTACATTATTTGTATCTGTCACAATCAGACAGATTAAAAGTGACCACACTATCTGAAGGTCGCTTTGTTCACTACAAAAAAAAAGAAAAGCAATAGAGAATCTTACTGTAATGACTGTTGCATAGCTATGTATGTTTATTCCATAACTCCTCCTAATCTCCCAATCTGGGTGAAACCTACTATATAAACTGCCAATTGTACGAGAATTATCAAGGTCTATTTAACTTTAGGGAATTATTTTTAAAACATTCAAATCTTTACAAATTATGATTCAATGAGGAGAGATCATTAAAAGGAACTGAACATGATTTATTGATATACAGAATTCAATTAAGCTATTTGGCGATTAGACTTTGAGAACTGATCAGATACCTCAGCAGAAGGGAATCCCAGCGGTGTCCGGATGTAGTCTACACACTGGTGGTGAAGATGAAGATGGAGGCTTGGATGGAGGCTGAGTAACATGGGAGAGGCGGAGAAGAGGAGGAGGTGGGTTGCACCAAGGCGTTTGCAAGGCAGAGTGACAGATGAGCAATGGGATTCAGAGTAAGGGGAGCAGAGGTTGATTAGCCTGAAGAAGGCGGGCAGAAAGATGATTGGACTAAACCAGTGATGTCAGCAAAGAGCTCGACAAGGTAATGTGTACATTATTTGGAAATACCAAACAATTTTTAGTGCAGTGATACTTTTGGGTCACTGTAAATGTGTTGTCATGCATAGCTGTAAATAAGTGTTCATCACTGATATTATTAAGATATACATGATATTGTGGCATGCAGAGGAATCTTTACAAAGAAGCTCACAGAGAGAGATTGAGCTTGTTATTCAACCCCAAGCTGGTAGGGGGAGCTCTTTATTACAACACTTGCTGATGCTACACTGTGCTTTGAGGGTCATTAACAGCATAACAGAACTCACTTATGGTTGCATTCATTCTATAAAACAATAACTGTAAGTGACTTTGAACCGCAGTACAAACACAACATTCAAGATAACAGTTAAAAGTAGTGTAACCATAAACAATAAAACAAGAACATCTAAATAGCAGCACATGTCCCAAGGCATGATGGGAGAGAACTAGCTGTTCCCCCAACACGCCACACAGCCCCCACCTGAGTGGTTAGCTATCCCCAGCAACCGGCATGTCCATAGCAAAGTCTCTGAGGTGTTGGGGAAGGCGACGGCTTCGTTGAGGACGTTCCGTGGGTCCCCCAGCTGCCTCTGAGGCCAGGTTGGGGGCCTGCAGTTGAAGCTGGGACCCTGACGCCTCCCTGGATGGACTCAAGGGCTGATAGGGTGCCAGGCGATCACGATGGAGTACGACCACCCTGTTCCGTTTGACCAGCCGCACCCTGTAGACCACGTCGGACAGCCTCTCAAGAACAGTGCAGGGTCCAACCCACTGGCTCATCAGTTTGGGAGAAAGCCCTTTTTTCCTCTCCGGGCTGTAGACCCACACATGCTGACCGGGAGAAAGTCCTTCCCCCTTGCAGCGGGTATCATAAGCTCGCTTCTGCCGGGAGCCCGCATCTTGGAGAGCCTGCCTGGTCAACTGATGCACCTCTCGGAGCCAGGCGAGGAGGTTGTGGAGGTAGTCCAACCCGGGGTCCCCGCACACTTCCTGCTCGGGAGGGGATCCAAACACCAAGTCCACTGGGGTACGAAGCTCATGACCGAACATCAAGGCCGCTGGAGTGCACTTAGTAGATTCCTGGACTGCAGAACGGTAGGCCATTAGGACCAGGGGAAGGTGTTGATCCCTCCCATCAGGATAGCAAGCTGGGTGGCCAGGGTGCGATTGAAGCGTTCCACCAACCCATCGCTTTGGGGGTGCAGTGGCGTCGTCCGGGTCTTCCTGATACCCAGCCGCTGACAGACCTCCTTGAACACCGCAGCCTCAAAATTCCGGCCCTGGTCGCTGTGCAGTTCCTCTGGTACCCCGAACCGGCAGAACATCTCGTTGACCAGACGCTCAGCAGTGGTAACAGCACTCTGGTCAGGGACTGCATAGGCCTCAGGCCACTTAGTGAAGTAGTCCATGGCAACCAGGACGTAGCGGTTCCCCTGGTCAGTGGTGGGGAAGGGTCCCAGGATGTCCACACCAACCCGCTCCATGGGAGCCCCCACCTGATACTGCTGCAAGGGGGCATGAGAGCGTTGGGACGGCCCTTTCTGAGCCGTGCAGGCATCGCACCGATGGACATGGAGCTCTACGTCCTGGCGTCACCCGGGCCAGTAGAACCGAGACCGAAGTCGCCGCAGAGTCTTGGTAACTCCAAAGTGTCCTGCCCCCGCTGCACCATGGACCAGCTGGAGCACCCTGGACCGCAACTGTTGAGGTACCACGAGCTGGAAGACCTCACGGTGACCCCCGGGAGCCTGCCAGCGGCGATAGAGGAGGCCATTTCGGTTTGTGAGGTTGGCCCATTGGGAGTAGAGAGCCTTGGTCTCGAGGTCCAGTGCAGATACCTCTGGCCATGATGGTCTCTGACCGGCTCCAATCCAACACTGAACCCGGGAAAGGGCAGTGTCTTGGTTCTGGTCGTGTTGCAGCTGTTGGGGATCCATGGCCTCCAGACCCTCAGTATCCCCTGCGGCGGACTGGACCTGAAGACTGCTACAATGCCCACCAGGAACAGAGTCATTCTCAGGGCCGCCCTGTGGTGACGCGATCACTGAAGTCATGCCCTCCCGGTCCTCCAAGCGTTGGCAGTACCTGCACTGTTTTTCCTCACAAGGGCGTCGGGAAAGGGCATCTGCATTGGTGTGGAGACGTCCCGCCCGGTGACGAACCTCAAAGTGGTAATCTTGCAACATCTCCAACCACCGGGCTAGCTGTCCCTCCGGTTCTTTAAAGCTGAGCAGCCAAGTGAGGAACGCATGGTCTGTGCGCAGGAGGAACTTCTTCCCGTAGAGGTAGGGTCTGAAATGGCGGAGACCCAGGATGATGGCCAGCAGCTCTCGACGGGTGACACAATAGTTCCTCTCCGGTCTGCTGAGAGAATGGCTGTAGTAGGAGATGACCCGCTCCCCCTCAGGGCCTTCCTGCGACAGTACAGCCCCCACCCCTGTGTTGCTGGCATCAGTGTCCACAACAAAAGGGAGCTGCAGGTCTGTGTAGGCTAGCACCGGTGCCTCAACCAGTGCAGATCGGAGCCGATCAAATGCCACGGCACTGTCCTCACTCCAATGGAACTCCCGGCCCTTCTGTGTGAGCCAGTGCAGGGGGCTTGCAATGGTAGCAAAGTCCTTGACGAAACGTCGGTAGTATGATGCCAGGCCAAGGAAGCTCCGCAACTCAGCAGTGTTGCCCGGAATGGGCCAGTCTTTCACAGCGGCCACCTTCGCAGGGTCAGTGGAAACCCCTGCTCCGCTCACAACGTGACCCAAGAAGGTCGTCTCCTTTCGGAAGAGGTGGCACTTTTTGGGGTGGAGGCGAAGGCCAGCCTGGCGGATAGCATGGAAAACAGCAGTCAGGTTAGCCAAGGCTTTCTCGAAGTCTGTCGCGTGAACGAGGAGGTCATCCAGGTAGACCACACAGCGGTCGCGGGGGATGTCAGCCAGAACCCTCTCCATTAGGCGCTCGAATGTGGCTGGGGCATTGCAGAGGCCGAAGGGCATCACCTTAAACTGCCACAGTCCCTGGCCAATGGAGAAAGCAGTCTTTGGGCGGGCCTCTGGCGTCAGCTCCACCTGCCAGTAGCCACTGCGCAAATCGAGGGAACTGAACCAGCAGGACCCAGCAATGTTGTCGAGGGCATCGTCAATCCGGGGCAATGGGTAGGAGTCCTTGCGTGTGATGCTGTTGAGTAGACGATAGTCGACACAAAACCGCCAGGTACCATCCTTTTTCCGAACCAGTACAGCCGGGGCTGCCCAGGGGCTGTTTGAGGGTTCGATGATGCCCGCCTCTGCCATTTCCCTGATCTTCTGCTCTGCTGCGGCACGCTTGGCAAGGGGAAGGCGACGAGGGCGGAGGCGGATGGGCCGTGCATCCCCAGTGTCAATGTCATGTTGTACCAGGCTGGTTTGCATGCAGTCCTCATCCTTGGCTGCAAAGATGTCGGCAAACAAGTCAAGTATCTCTCGCAGCTGCCGTCGCTGATCAGCCTGGAGACCCTCGCAGCTCCTCTGGTATAGGTCCTCGACAGCTTGCTTGGTCTCTGCAGACAGTTGCGGTACTGCTGGTGAAGGGGAGGCCCCTTCCCCCGCCAGCGGCAACGGGTCCTCGGGCTTCCTGACGCTGGCTGAAAAAGTGGAGGCAGGCAGCGGAACTTCCTCTGTGGTGTGGAGCTTCACAGCCTCCGTGCCCAGGTAAAGGATTGCTCGGGACAC
Source organism: Rhamphochromis longiceps (assembly GCF_057381845.1). Taxonomy (NCBI): domain Eukaryota; kingdom Metazoa; phylum Chordata; class Actinopteri; order Cichliformes; family Cichlidae; genus Rhamphochromis; species Rhamphochromis longiceps. The sequence goes on from NC_140576.1 coordinate 9,913,351, forward strand.
GTCCACTGTGGCCTCCCATTTGGCTAGCAGGTCCAGGCCAATGATGCATTGGTCCTGGATGCTGGTTAGCCAGAACTGGTGGTCCACGGTGCAGTTAGCAACAGTCACCGGGAGGGATCTTTCCCCCTTAACTTTGGCACGCTCCCCCATGACTGTGGTGATGTGGAGCTGAGTAGGCTGCCAACCCTGCGGTATTGGGCCATCAGTACCAGGGAAGACTCCAGCCTGTACCAAGGAAAGCGTGGATCCAGTGTCTATCAGGGCTCTACAGGTGGTGCCGGCAAGGTCACAGTCCAGATACAGTCCCCGTGTCTGGCCGAGCCGGCCAACCCGCAAGTGTGATTCGGAGGACAGAGTAGTGGCAGGGGGCAGTTCCTCCGTTGTGCCACCCCGCCTTAGTTTAAAGGGAGCTGGGGTGCCAGGCTTTGTGGGCTTGGTGCTGGACAGTAGCGTGCGATGTGGCCTGGTTCTCCGCACCGATGGCAGTTACCCCTGGATTGGCCTCCTGCTCGTCTATTCCCTCGCCGAGGTCGCCAGGGTGGTGTGTTGGTGGTTTGGCAGGCCTCCTCCTCCTGGTCGCTCCTTTCGTAGTCCGTTTGGCGCACTTGGTGACTTATGCCAGGGCTGCGTGCACCTGGGCTGAGCACATGCTCCACTCTTTCGGCCTCAGTTAGAGCTGCCGCCAGGGTTTCTGGTGCATGCAGACGGATGTGCTCTTGTAGTCGTTTTGGCTGGAGACCCCGGACAAAAGCCTGGAGGGCAAGCTCTTCTTGTGCTGCAGCATCAAAAGCAGGGTACCCTCTACATGCATAAAGACGTAGGTCGGCAGCATAGGCACCCAGACTCTCCTCTTGTCTCCGTGGGTGGCTAGCAAGTTTATCTTGGGCATCATCTGCATGTGTGCGGAGACCAAACCTGCTCTGCATTGCTCTGGCAACAGCAGGCCAACTTAAACGCTCTTCTGGCTGAAGATCTGTGAGGATCTGCAGGGCCCTGCCTTCCAAGGCGAGGGCGACTTGGACAGCTGTTTCCTCTGTTGACCATCCGTTTAGCTGAGCAGCCATCTGTACCTGGATAAGGTAGGTCTCTGGAGGTGCCTCCCCATTATAGCGTGGCAGCTTCATGCTCCCCCGAACAGGAGCCCCTGATGGCAGCGGCGGCTGCACTTGGTCCTGGAGACAGTTGGCGTTGTCCCCCTCGGCTGCCATCAGTGAGGGTGTGCTGCTCCCAGGCATCACCATGAGTGGAGGCTGGCTGGTTGCTCGTGGTCTTGGAGCCTGCAGCATGCCTTGGCGGCTCCGACAGCTCCCCAGTGGGCGGGGGTGTGAGGCTCCATCTGGTAAGCCCCACAGATCTTCCCCTGGCTGGCTTGCTGCTGCCCGGGGCTCTCCCCGCTTCTTCGATCGTGCTCCATTCACCGCTTCCAGGCGAGTGATAAGCTCCTCAATCTTCCTCAGCTCCTCTTCCTCTTTCAGAATAGTGGCCATGCTCTTGGAATCCCACTTCTGACACCAATGTGGCATGCAGAGTAATCTTTACAAAGAAGCTCACAGAGAGAGATTGAGATTGTTATTCAACCCCAAGCTGGTAGGGGGGAGCTCTTTATTACAACACTTGCTGATGCTACACTGTGCTTTGAGGGTCATTAACAGCATAACAGAACTCACTTATGGTTGCATTCATTCTATAAAACAATAACTGTAAGTGACTTTGAACCGCAGTACAAACACAACATTCAAGATAACAGTTAAAAGTAGTGTAACCATAAACAATAAAACAAGAACATCTAAATAGCAGCACATGTCCCAAGGCATGATGGGAGAGAACTAGCTGTTCCCCCAACACGCCACAATATATTTATATATATGTATGAGTTTAAACACAATAGACTAAGCAAACAAGCGATTTAGGCCCTACAACAAAACACCTAAAGGATGTATTTTTGCTTGCTTTAAATAAAGAATGCAATCTGCAGAATCCTGTCAAATGACAGTCTGGAAGTGACATCTCAGAGGATAAGTAGCAGCCTCTCAACAGGGGGAGCAAAGCCAAATGTTTGACGTGTTTTACGGCATGCTGTCATTTCACAGCAGAGCAGTTGGGGAGAAAATCTAACCACTTATAAATCCAGGTTGGATGTTTCTGCCAGTAAGAGAAGGGTTGATATTTCAGCGTATCAAACCCACGGTGAAAGATAATGGTGGTAATATTGAGGTCTGGGGGTGGTTTACAACTCTGAAGTTGGATGTCTACACTGACTCGACTACACCAAGACAAAGGTTAAATATTTCCCCATTCTCCAAGTAGATGTTGCACCTTCTGGTCGGCAGGTTTGTGGAGCAAGATTCCCAGTTCAGCAGGAAAGAAACCCCAGGAACTATCTGAAGACGAAAGAAAATCAATGATATGTGTTTTCCTCTACACCTGCCTGACCTTAACCAGATGTTTTTTAATATGTTGTCTGCTTTTTTTATATGTTACGTTACTGTTTGCCATCAGAAAGTTTAAAAATGGATGCTTAAGCAGCAGGTTTTCAGGCAGGAGCAGGTGCATTCATTAGCAAAATCCTAATGAAACAGAAGAACAACCCAAGGGAAGCCAGCCAAACAAAAGGAAAATAACACAGCAAAGTGCCACCTCTTTTATTTCACCATGTCAATATATTCAAGGGGTTTCAGTGGCTCTTTCCTCTTTGGCCCTAACTGCTCCTGTGCCCCTATCCATCTGTGCTCAGAACATAACCATATAAAAGTGCTCAGAACATAACCATATAAACCTGCCTTCACTAAATGATTAACAGCTGGAAACCCCAGAAGAAAACTGGACAGAATAGTAACTAAATTAGACCAAAAACAGACAACATAAAACCATTATAATAATCACTATTATGTTTGGGAATAGGGCCCAGAGAAAAGGGCGTAGGAGTGACCCCGTTCACATTCACAAAACTGCAAACATTCACATTGTTCATATGTGAAGACATATTATGCAGATTACTAAAAGATTTGCTGTGTAGATTCATGCTCCCAAGGGAAAACCCCTTTTCATTTTAATGGCCTTTCCTCTTGCAAAGTATGCAAGGACAAACTTCAGATGAATTAATAAACACTGCAGACTGTGCAGCTATTAGGACTTTGGACTTTTAATGTTGTTATGCTAATTACACTTTTATGCTGGATAGCGTTTAATATTGTCTTGTGCTTTCTCAATAGGTATAGGCATTTTTACGGCTCGGTGGTAAAAGGCTGATGGGGTATTGTGGTCACCCTGCCTGGGGGCGGACGACACAGACAACTAAGTTTATAAATCCAATAACTCGAGAATGACGGGACATAGATGCTTCAGATAGATAGCATAGGTGCATTTACTGGACGTAGGATTTTAAAATTGATACCATATTTGTATCTACTAGCACTGGCTGTGTAATTTAGTGCTCTCATATCCCCTCACTGAACGTTACCAGAGTTCTTTTGCCTCTGCTGCATGTTCAACATTCCCAACGTTCCCAGCATTTTTTTTAAGGAGTTTACAGGACAAGTGGCCACTTCACTTCCTTTAAGTGATTCTATGTTTTCTTTTTACCACCTCATGATTCCTCTTATTGTCAACTCTGTCCCCCACCCGCCTTCCCTGGTTCTCGTGGCATGGATGGAGCTGATCCTTGTCACAGAGGTCCAATCCTGTGCACATGGGGGTTGAATTATTAAAGTGGAAACTACCAGCTCAGCAAACATGACCAAAGAGACAGATGATCCTTTCTTCACTCTGCGCTTCTCATCACCCTTAAACCTCTAGAATTTACCTCCTGTCAAGCAGCCGTCCCCGTGAGCGTGCTGAAGCACCACATTTTATGACACCCAAGTCAAAAGGCAATTCACACACACACATATACACACACACACACACACACACACACACACACTCATCCACTAGGTCATGTTTTGCACCTAATGAAGAGTAAGAATCTGCAATGATCACTGCTTAATGAATTCTACCGACTGAGTTCAGCAAGTGTGAAAGAAGTCCAGTGAGATCCTACCGCCTGCTCGCACTCAGAACATTTTCTTATTTTTCTTTTATCAGCTTCATCTTCCGCGCGGTTGACACTACAGCAAACAAGCCCAACGATGCAAAGTAGCTCATCGACTAAGCAGAAAGTTTGCATAAAGGCTGAGTCGTGTAAAACACTGCATTGTGCGAGTGCAAAGTCTTCCATTAGCAGGAGCTAATTCACTGATCCAAGGTCGGGCCCACTTGACACAAGAAGAAAAGACGCTTTGTTTTGTGAAGTACAGCACTAAAAGGCAGCATCATTCTGCCTTGTAGTGGAGTGCCTAAAAATTCTCTGTCATTTCTTAAACCACCCCAGAGGGAAACAAACAAATTTGTCTCACTTTCCTCATGGACAAAAGCTGACACGTTTTCTTGTACAAGGTTAATATATCATTATCCGCTGTCTTCAGTTCCTCCCTCAGCAGTCACAGAGAGAAGGTCAAGCTTTATTCTTTTAGTCCCTCTGCAGATGTTTCCATCATTCTCTAACAAAAATCATTTTCAATAAGGACATGTCATCTACCACTCTCAGCAGAGCTGTCACACCACCTCTGAGATCTGCACTTTATAAAAACCCCTTCGGAAGCTCGTTGCATCGTCATTACAGGAACACAAAATGTCAGCCTGTCTTGGCAGAGGAAACAGATGTAAACCTGGTAGGAATGGAGCTGAGGAAATATCTTCATTTAAAAGATTTTAATTAAAGACGCAGTACCCCTTTTTACTTGATTTGCTCTTGGGTCGTGATCTTGTTTTGCAAGACTCGTGGCACGCGTAGATGGGGGGGCGGGGTTTGTGTGAAAATGACAATTCTTAGTGCACATTCATGCAGCAGGGGGATAACAAATGAGACACTATATTTGGTGCCTTTACAGGCAGGAGGGGAGAAGACGTTTCTGCTTTGACACAGTCTCCACATGGAATACCAGCTGCAAGACGAGTACAAGAAAAGTCATTTCTCTTGTAAAATTTCTAGCCCATATCCTGTTTCGGCTATCAGCAGGTTTTTAAATCACGGGAATGCGGCGGAAAATAAAATACGGTCCCCTACTGTCTTTAAAACTATCACTTCGCAGAGAAAGGTCGCGCAGTCATGTAAGAGTGAAAAATGCAGTGCAGGCATCAAAGGATTGAGCATGAGTATGTGTTTAACACGTGACACGTTTAAAGGGATTTAAATCAGGTTTTAGTAAAAAAAAAAAAATTTCAAACCTTTTTTTTTGTTGTTTTTTTGGGGGGTGGGGGGCTTTTTAGCTGTTATTGAGATATGAGTCAGCTGCTCAACCCGATGAGCTAAAGCGTCATTTCCAAACTTTAACAGAAACACTCACTGTCTGCTTACCCTGCATGACTGCAGCTAAGTGTTCTCGAGTGCAGAGGAGGAAATCCTCAAAAGATGGATTCATTCACCTCTTCACCAAAATACTATTTATGGGCCGGGTTTAGCTCGAGTGGAGGAGCTCCAGTAAAACATCAGACAACATAATAGTAATATTTCTTTTGTGAAAAGCTAGAGGAAAATGTATGTGAGCGACTGATCGGCTTTTTACCCCCAATCCCAGAACTTGCTCGTTCCTTCCAGCAGCCGCAGGAGAAATAGATGACGGAGAACAATGTTAATGATGCATCTCCACAATGTGGAATTCACAGCCGTGTTGTAGGTCATTGATCAAGACTTTGTACTGAAATAGTGATGAATTTATGTTTACATTTGTGTACATTTTTATTCATTTGAATTTTTATGATAATATAGTTACAGATCTGGTTTCCGATGTCAGGGGCTGGGTCTGTGACCCAGCAGTTTTGAGTTTGTTTCGTATTTTTTTCCTTATATTGTTGTAAATATCTCAAGTTCTTGTGTTGCCATTATTAGTTAGGATTTAGTTGAGTTTCATTCTAGTTTTACTTCTTCTATAACTCCTGATTTATAAGTCTTATCTTATATGTCATGTGTTTCTTGTCTGCGTGCTTCATCTTGTCAAGTTTGTGTGCCATGTCTAAGTCTCTCATTGTTTCCTGTTTTATTTTGAAGAGGTCTGGTGTCCCATTTTTATTGTGTTTAGTTTCACTTCCCCTGTGGCGTCATTAGCTGTGTCCCAAAACCTAGGCCGCATTTGTAGACCAATTACGTCACAGCGACACAACGAAGGCTGTCCCTATTCGTAGACTCCTCCGAATGCAGCCGACAAATGCGTCTTCCTTTCCCCTAGATTTGAAGGATGGGTCGGGTGTATCCTTCGTGGCCCACCATATCCCAGAATTCATAGCGCGGCCCAGCCAATTCCAGTTTCCAACAATGTTTAGTTTTAATATTACTCTTATTATTACTCTTTCTGGGTCACAAAAAAAAACTTTTAAGATATTTTCAGGCGAGAATGTAGCTCTGTAAACTTCAAATAGCTGCTTGGTTTCTCAAGACATCTCATATTTGCAAAAGTGCTCCAACGTTTTTGGAGACGTCTGTCACCCACCCGCTCGATGGCTAGCTGGCCCAGAATTCATTGCAGTATTTTTCTTGTAACAATGGCAGTCGAAGCAGGAGATAAACCAGGAGATGAATACACTTTTAAATGTAATTATATGAAAATCTGGTGGTACAAAAGTTAAATGTTTATAGCGGTTGTGTTCTTAGGCTTTGGCCATTTAGAGTTTTTTGCACTGAGCTCGTAAACGAGCAACATATCTGGGTCCATTTTCATAACGTTTTCACACTGTGGCCCTAGAAAACGGAAACATGTGGAAGTAAGGGTGGGAACAGATCGAGAAGGCTAGACCGTCCAATTTCATATCCGCTCACTTCCGGCCTACCCGGCCTCCTGAAGACCTAACCCACGTAGCCTGCGAAGGCCGGGTCCTCCGAAGGATGCGGCCAAGGTTTTGGGACACAGCAATTATGTTCACTCTAATCAGCTGTTTCTCCAGGCGTTTCCACTTTCCTCATTACTTTTCTGTGTATTTAAGTCCAGGTATCTTTGTATCCACGCCAAGTTTCATGTTAGGGTTTTTTATGTTTATTTTTAGTTTTCCCAGTTCAAGTTATTGTTTATTTTCGTCTTTGTTTGCCTTGTGCATTGCTTTGTATTTCTCCATCAGCCACATTAAACGGCTCGCTTTTTGTTCATTCAAGTTTGGGTCCACGTTCCTTTGTGTCTGCATTTGGGCCCACTATTCACAATACATACAGTCTGCTTCTGCATATTGTGACATCCGAGGGCTACTGTTCACTCAACAGATGGGTGGAAAAGGGGTTAAGGTTGTGCCCAGGTGAATAGTCGGCCTGCCGTGCAGGAGATTAATGGGTTGTAACAGAGATTTCTCATGTACATGCAGTTTTTATGTAGCTGATGAAATCAAAGTTTTAGATGTCCTTTTATTTATTTAGAGAGAAGCTGGAAAATAACTGCCCAGAGGCAACACTTGCTTCTAGAAGGACTAACAGCAAAAAGTAAATAAATAAGGGTATAAGTCAGTCAGGTTGTCTTATTACTTAAAAGAGGAGCAGCAATAAACCAAATGCAACATGACGGGAAAGTCCGAGTTCAAAGAGAAGAAAACTGAAATACCAGCTTCTTATCTGAAACTGAACTGAGTTGTCCAGATATAGACCAGAGCTGGCTTCTTTTCGCTAACTCTTGGATCTCCTGTTTTAGGGCATCTTGTTGCATATTGGGCGTTGTTCATGTTCTCTGTTCTCCACCTTCATTCCCGCACGCTTCCCCTCAAGAGCGTTCAATCTCAAGCATCATCTTGAAGTTTTCGACTTCATTGTGAAGGATGTCACTGTGTCGGTTTATGTCATCTCTCTCAACTTTCAGCAAGTCATACGTGGGGCCAAAAACTTTTTTCACCTTGAAGTTTGCTGCCGAGCCTCTCGACTGTGTCTGCCAGAGCTCAGGTTGATCTTGAGAAGGCTTTTAGCTCATTATTCTTCTTCTTGCTCCTTTTAGAGCTTTGTCTTTAGCAGCGTATTCTCTTGCTGCAGGGTGTTGTTTTCTTTGATCAGTGCCTTTTTTCTGCCTTCGTTGCCTTATAAGCATTCAAATTTTCATAATCCTCTGTGAAAATATGAATTTCTCGGGTTACTCTTTTTTTTTCTTCGAGAAAGCAACCTTTTCCTTCAGTTTTTCTTTTGTAGTTGTATCTCTAGTCTTCTTCAATTAGAATTTTTGTATGTATTTGTATGTATTTTAATCAGGTCTTATACCTCCAGTTCAAAGTATCTGACCTTTAAACTTCTTCTGATCTGGAGCAATAAATTTACAGAGATGAGAATGGGCCTCATAATTTTTGTTTTTTCAAGACATCCATGTGGGCCAAGGGCATCCAGACCTTTATGTCTTCCCATTCTGTTATAGAGACTTGGATTGGCTGAACACTTCATAGACACCTCAGCTTCACTACTGGAACTTTAACATTATGCACTCCATACTGTACAGTAATGCCACTGTTTTGCACATGTCTCACTCTGTATATTTTATTTTATATATTTTATTTATTGTTTACTCTATTTAATTTGTAAAATATGTGTACACACACACACACACACACACACACACACACACGTAGAAAAATATTTAGTATACACATCCAGAAATGCATATACTATTATATATTGTACATATATTTATTAGTTTCAGATGTAGCCATTCTTGTATTTTGCTTGTTTACATTATTGTATTTGCACAACTCTGTTGCTTGTGAAGCTCGCACACAAGAATTTCACTCACATGTGCTGTACCAATGTACCTGCACATGTGATGTGACAATAAAAGTGATTTGATTGATTTAAGTCCCTAGATTTCCTGTTGTTACATTCTTTACTGTTGCCTCAATTTTCTCCCTCCATAGAGGAAGATCGATTTCCGTAAATTCCCTCTAAGTTCTTCTTTTAAGATTCCAAAATACTTTCTAGAGTTGTCCACCGTTGCATTGTCTTTAAGTCTTTTTTAGTGTCCTGAATTTATTGCCACAGAGTGTGACATTCATAGCTCATTATGCAATACTCTAAAATTTTGCACACTAAATGAAATGAGGTATGTGTTGTTCCTTGTTACAAATCGCACTTTTTCTCCAAACGTTCAGACCTCTGAAGCTGTTTGCTGAAGCTCGTGAAGCTGGAGTTGCAGTTGGTGATTTATAGCTTGTATGCTCTCTTTTGTGGCAGTGTAGTTGGCCACGTACCTCTCTGTTCCTGGTGGAGGTCCCTGTTGTCACTCTCCAAGGACTCCAGAGAGGAGACAGTCTGTTGACCATGAATCATTTCTTGCTTTCTTAAATATTCACAAAACCACTATTGTAGATATTTTAGAAGCATCGTGTGAGAAAACTGAGATTAAAATACTGTTCTACTGAATCTGTGAGCAGTGTGTGTGTGTGTGTGTGTGTGTGTGTGTGTGTGTGTGTGTGTGTGTGTGTGTGTGTGTGTGTGTGTGTGTGTGTGTGTGTGTGTGTGTGTGTCCTTCTAAGATTTTAAGTATATTTAATTACTGCATAGAATGTTGACTATGCAGTATTAAAAGAGCAGAGTCTGACAATACTGCCTTTATGTGACATGGTGGTGTGGTGTAACATCCCTGCCTGCTATTAAACTTAATATCTTAATATCACCACAACTGTAACTGTAACTTCGGTCGTTGCTGTGCTTTTTTTGGAAGTCGAATTTCCCAGAGGAACCCACCCGAGGGATTAATAAAGTTCTATCTTATCTTATCTTATCTTATCTTATCTTATCACAACGTTACCATGACAGTTTTCTCTGTATGTATTATTGTGGGGTCTACCTTACAATATAAAGGGCCTTGAGGTGACTGCTGTTGTGATTTGGCGCTGTATAAATAAAACTGAATAAAATTGAAAAATATCCTTACACTGGACAATTAATAATTGTGAACACAAAATTTCTCAACTGCCACGCCCCCTTTACCTATATTAGATAAATATAAACATCCATGAATGTGAAGTGGAGTAAGAGGTGATGATGTCTGAGGACGAAGCCTGTATCACTAAAGCAAAAAGCAGGAGAAAACTAGACTGAAGAAAATTGAAATAATAGTGTCCAAGGAGCAAGCTGGAAAACTTTCATTTGGACATTTTTTTGAAAATGTGAGGCCTGGGCTGAAATAACGGCAGGTGTGAAATATTGTTTCCCCTGAGACACTCATTATGGCTTAGGTAAAAACAAATAAAATAAAAGAGGTTTCACACTGAAGTAACAGGACATAAGAAAAAGAAGAAAGCAGGTGGAGAACGAGGAGCGCCTGAGATGAGAAACTCACTGAAATTACTTAAAACATCTACACTGTCCAGCATCTGTGGGAGAGCTCCAAGAAATTAGACTGATAACATCCAGCAAGAATAGAAGTCATTTTTAACGAACGACGTTAGAGAGGAGACAATGAGACAATAATGGTGGAAATAGGAATATGATTAAAAAAAGATTAAAGCCTACACCTTTTCCATTAGTTCTTTAAATGCTCTTTAAATGCTATTTTGTGTTGTATTGTTGTGTATTTAACCCTTGTATGGTGTTCGGGTCTGTGAGACCCGTGTTCAGTTTTTTTCAAAAGAAAAATTAAACAATTAATTATTTTTTCACGTGTAAATGTGTTGTGTCTTTCCACTCACTCCACTTGATTATAACTGATTTATTTATAACATTTTATATAAAAGAAAAACGAGAAGCACATTAATTCATAAATGTGATCTAACAAAGGTAAAGGGAAAAATTAACCATGTTTGCTGTTCATATGTCTTGTAATTGGGATGAAGTAAACATCTGTTGAGTAATTTAACATAAAATTGTTTGATAGTGTTAATTTGGAAAGCCAAAACTCTAGCGGGTCCACCAGACCCATGAACACTGGCTGAGTAACAAAAATACGAACACCACACAAGGGTTAACAAATATTTGACTGAATTGAAGCTTGTATCTTTTCAGACACACTAATTCATGGTGGTCTGTCCTATGAACAAACAAAATAAAATAAAAAAAATGATGGTCACACTTCTCACCTGATGGCCTTGGATACTGTCAATTGTCAAATTCCCACTGAAAACTGCTGTACAGTCTCACAGTGATGACTGTCATCTACAAATTTGGGTCAGTTTGACATAACAATTTTAAGCAGAAGGACCATGGTGATGTCAGAAATTCACATGTGCTAGTTACAACTTGACTTCCAAGGAGTCATCTAAAATTAGCAGTGAAAGGGCAACGAGACAAGGAGATTTACCAAATACGAATCAGCCTTTTTTTTTTCTTTCTTTCTTTACAGAGAGTCACAAAGCTGTCATGGCACTCACGTCTGCCTATAATCCATTGCAGCATGAAGAGGAAGAGAACATTTTTCACCATCACATATTGGGGGGGGGGGGGGGGGGATAAGAAACATAACATGCAAAAGGAAGAAGGGTTTGAAAAGAACGAAACAGGTAAAAGATTTTTCATTCACAAGAAAATGGAAGGTTTTGCGCATTAGTTCGACAGTTAGAGGCACTGATCAGTCACGGCTCAGACTGTCGATATTCCTGACTTCTCTCTAAATCCTCATTTGGCTTCTCCCTGTGGACAACAGCAGCACCATTTTTCTTCTATGTGTTACCAACAGAAGGAAGAATCTGTAACATAAAGACAGCTTCAGAACCCTAACAACTTCCACAAGGTAAAGTTGTCAGTGTAACGTACTGTTTATTTTTGTTATAAGAAGAGTTCAAGCTAAACTTTAGTGTGTGAAGTGCTGCAAAAGGAGATCTGACACAGTGATTAGAGACCTAGTGCTGTCTTTATCAGTGTCTTTACTGTCTCCTGTCTAAGCTAGACATTTTGTAAACATGCTCATAATTGGAGCTAGCCTGCCATTAATATTAGCGAGACTTGCAAACAGCTCAGCGGTTATTTCAGGGCCATTAAGTACTCTACCTCGGTGTCATTCATGCTAATTTAGTATCATGCTTGACCAAATTAAGACATTGATTGGATAGGAGAAATATAAACTACAAGCAAGCGGGAGGTGGGAGTGATGGAGAATTCAGGTCTAGCTAAGCTAACTTATTAAGGACGCATTTCTGCCAAATAAAGAGATTCTAAATGGCTGTTCAATCCAAAAAGAAAACATTGTAATCATTCTGGAAATCAAAATCTGACTACCAGAGCAGTGTTTGTAGTTTTGAGTACAATACTTCCCCCATGTAGGACAATACTGGTGCTACTGTCTATTTGCAATCTGGTTGTAATCGTCAGACAATGCTCCTGCCACTATTGTCATAAAAAGCTTTAATTCTTTTCAATCTCCCCTGCAATTATAATCAAAGATTTACAGAATTCTAAATTTAAAAAACAAACATGTTCTTTCTCCACAAGAAAAGTACTACTCTTCAACTCCAAACCTGACCAGCTCATTGTTCATTCAGAAAGGAAACACCGTCACACATGAAGAAACATTAAGTACCTAACACAGATTGTAAGGAGTGCTGAAGCAAGAAAATATAGGGTTCCAGTATGTTAGTTGCACTAACATACTGGAGGTACACAGTGGCAAATAAAATACAACGTGGATCACAGCAGGTAGACAGAAACATTACAACAAATGCTGTATGTGGTATTCTTGCTGTGTCTGCTGGAAGAGTAAATAGGAAAGTGTTTGCTAAGACGTCTACAAACATCAACTTCTATGGTGTAAATGATCAGAAAAATGTAAAATCTTCGCCTTAGAGGGTGTCGACATATGGCTGAGTCAGACTGACTTCACAGTTATGTTTAATGGCAAAGCCAGTGTGCAGTAACAACATGGGAAATAGCCATAGTCACTGATCAAAAACTACAGGGCTCACTAATGTCTGCATGGTTAGGCACCATAGCCAACCTAGGTGACCACCAGTTCTCACTCTGAATTCATCCCACTGAGATACTTTGTACCAACCTAATACCATCATATTTTAATGTCATGTGCGACCCTTTTGATGCCATTATTAAATGTGCAGAGTAGTCTGATAGACTAGACTTTTTTCATTGTTTGACCAATAGGCTTCAAATTTATCTTGTTGTTATTGGGACACTTACCAGGAGTAATTTAAACTTACTAAAAAGTGAGGATGTTTGTGTTTGTCTTGATGCATTCTCAATCATCCAGGAAAGTGGAAACATCATGCTATGGGGCTGTTTTTCTGCCAAGGGGACAGGACGACTGATCCGTGTTAAGGACAGAATGAATGGGGCCATGTATCGTGAGATTTTGAGCCAAAACCTCCTTCCATCAGTGAGAACTTTGAGGATGAAAGGAGGCTGGGTCTTCCAACATGACAATGATCCAAAACACACCGCCCGGGCAACAAAGGAGTGGCTCCGTAAGAAGCATTTGAAAGTCCTGGAGTGGCCTAGCCAGTCTCCAGACCTCAACCCCATAGAAAATCTGTGGCGGGAGTTGAAAGTCCGTGTTGCTCGGCGACAGCCCCAAAACATCACTGCTCTCGAGAAGATCTGCATGGAGGAATGGGCCAAAATACCAGCTACTGTGTGTGCAAACCTGGTAAAGACCTATAGTAAACGTTTGACCTCTGTTATTGCCAACAAAGGTTATGTTACAAAGTATTGAGTTGTATTTTTGTTATTGACCAAATACTTATTTTCCACCCTGATTTACGAATAAATTCTTTACAAATCCTACCATGTGGATTCATGGATTTTTTTTTCACATTCTGTCTCTCACAGTTGAAGTGTACCTCTGGTGCAAATTACTGACCTCTGTCATCATTTTAGGTGGGGGAACTTGCACAATCGGTGGCTGACTAAATACTTTTTTGCCCCACTGTAAATCTCCAAAAAGTTGATTCTGTTCATCTGGACATAGCGTTTTGTGGGAGAAACGTTTCGTCACTCATCCAAGTGACTTCTTCAGTCTCAGCTGACTGCAGGTTTCGCCAATCTTATAAACAGTACATTTGCATAATGACTGAAACCAGCCCACTGAAGGAACAATGGGCTGGGGGGTCAGTTCCTTAATCTTAATTATGCAAATTCTCATGACCATTGATCAACAACCACTGATCAATGGCCAACACTCTCTGTGAATGGTACTCACGGCCATTGATCGGTGAACAACACTAATAATGACACAGTACTGCCCAGGTCTGGTTCAGTTTTGGTAGCACTTAGAAGCTACTTGGATCATTTTCAGACTAAATTCACAACACAGAATGTATCTACTATTTAGTGAGGAAGGGCGGGATATTATATCTACTTTGACACATTGATATAGTGTCTGGTATTTGATTTAGTTTAAATTTATTTGCTGTCCATATGGCTGCTTGTATGGCTCACTCTCCGGCCTACTCACCGAAAGCATGAATCATAATTCTTATAGTAAACTATGACAAAGTCTTTCTGTACATTCACCCAGCATGAAAACAACATGCATCAACAAATATGTCATCTCTTTTTATGCATCATCCGCCTTGAGCATTTACCATTCGATATTCAGCGGCAACGAGCTGGCACGCATTGATGTTTGAAATTATCAACAAGACCCCCCCGATTTTTGCATTTGTTAAACACAGATGCTTCATTCACAGCGCCATGTAAATAATGTGGAGACACTGTTCGTTACCTTAATCTTTGTGAATAAAGTTCATTATCAGTTAAAAGGTGACATAATTTAACCTATGGTCTGGAGCCAATTTATTTCACAAATGAGTTTTTTTACAGGATTGTATAATTATGTGGTTTTAAGAGAGGGGGGATGGGGGGGTCAGGGCCATGTGACAGATAGCCACTTGGTCGTTTTTCTCTTTTAAGCTTCCTTCGATACTTCCGTGATGACTATAACCTCTCCGTGACCTCAGTACTGTAAAGGTTGATTAATTATGCTCCGAGTCCACCTGAAGAGTTCACACCGTAACTGCCGCCTTGTTTCTTTTCTCACCTCGCTGCGGTTTAGGCTCCCAGCAAAATGGCACCATTGAGCAGAATGTCATACGTGATGTTCTATGTTACATCGCAAACAGAGAGCAATTAAGTGTTTATTGCATTGCAGCCGCCAGGCAATTACTGCGTTTTGCGCCGCTTGCACTTTAAGCGCAAGGAGTGGACCGCAACCAGTCTTTTGAATCGCTCAGGGATTAATTAGTATATTCAAAAGAGTAATGAGTCTCTTGGTTGTGTATACATTCTGCTGTGTGTTCAAAATGTCAAAATTTATTTGTTTTATAATGAAAGGTTCAGGTCAGAGCAGGAGCAGTTTAATCCACTGCAGATGATTGAATCAGCTGTAGAAAAACAAGATGGCGCTTTGCCTTGCACAGTTTACAAAGTCTTAACAGATCGTGCATCAAAATATTTACACCAGTTGGGGTTTTACAATAAGATTTATCCACCTTATTCATTATTGAATAACATAGCACCATAAATTATTATGATCCTTTATGATTCATTTTTCTCTGTAGGTAATGCAGGTATATAATATCTATGGCTTTAATTAAAGTCTTCGCAGCCTTAAAGTGGGTTATGAACTACACAGTGCAAACAATGCCATTGCACAAACCCCATATAAACTATATGCCATATTAGGTAATGTGTCAAAGTACGCCATAAATTTAGCACTGCATTTGGTGAAATGTTCTACCCTGGGGTCTTGGACAAATCCACAGCCACGAGGTTATTGTAAAACTGGCAACATGAATATCAGAAACCCAGTTGTGTATGTCAGTAATGTAAGATGTCGCTCATCATTCCACCTCATGTTTTCCTCTGCAATTCAAGCATGTTCATCTCCTGACAGATTTTTTTCTTTCAAAATAAATTTACAGTTTTTAAAATAGTTCAAGCTTCGTCACCTTTAACCCAGTGGAAGCAGGAAAGGGTCTGGCAGACCTCGGTGTAACTTCAAGTTTATTGTGACCATGCAAACTCGCACCAGCAGATACCACACTACAAAATAAATGCTGCACCTTCCAGCTTATCTAGAAAATATTGCAATAAGAATGACTGTGATGCTCCCTATACTGATGTTAACAGGCCCAACGACACTTCATGCAAGAAGATGTGGTGTAATTATCAATAATAATTTAAGCAATAAGCATTTATTGAATAACGTGTAAGGCATTCTTTAAAAGCGATTACTGCATGAAAAAACAGACCTACTTGTGCAGCAGCCTATTTGCATGGTAATCATTGCATTTGTTTGCTTACATTTATTTACCATTTGGTGGTAATTTTCGCACTTAATCTATTTTAAATTCATGGGGGACACCTGGCACAGCTCGAAATATGAGACTGCGAAAGTGCTGTAATTGTTTATTTGTTCATTTTGACGATAGAAGGTAGCAACAGACCCAAGTCATCACAGCTGCTCTGTTTTCGTTTTTAGAGTTGCCAGATATCTTAATGTTGTGATCACCTTCATTTCTGCTGCTATAGTATTATTGCGTTAGGTAGAAGTTGTGAGCACATCTCTAATGAATTCAAACACAAGCATTATCCCTGCACCATATAATCTGTAGTTTTTCCATTAGCACACTGTCATTCAGCATTTGGAGAAAATTTCTCATTTTCCTTTGTCTTTCTGCTGTTTTCTTCTCTTATAAGATGCTTAAGATCTTAAGCATCTTATAAGATCTTATCCTAACAGTTTTAATCATATAAGCATATTTATTGGCTAAATGTGTTGTTGTATACTTTAATTTAGCAGGATCTAAGGTGAAATTGTTGGAAAATGTTATACATTTAAAAAGGATCTAGGATCTTTTAATGAAGCCTGACAACAAGGAGGAAGAGGAAGTTACTCCCATCGTTATTTGCATTACAACAGTCCCATTAAACTGCATGCACACTCTTCTTGGGGATGTTTTTGTGACTTGTTTTATTGTAAATGTCACTGAGATTTGAAATCTGGATTTGTTACTAACCTGCTGCAAGTTCTCCGGTTTCGCTTTGGCTTTCTGCTGCAGGCTAAGATATTAACACCATGCCACAGCTGTCAGTAAAAAAAAGAAAAAAGATGAGGCACAGCTTTGTGACACATTAATACAACAGTAAGTGAAAAGAAAACAATGAATATTGCAAGTCAAGGGATCACACATTAGCATGGAAGTGTTTGCATAACCTGCCCCTCCTGGTTTGAATACACCAAGAATCTCAGGGAAAAATCAATAAGCCCGTTGGATGCAAGTTAAGGGTCAAGACATTGCCACTAGCTTACTCAGTCATTCAGATCTTTTCCCAACGACAAAAATGTGCGAGTGGATGACCTTTGTGCAGCATCTCACACTCTATTTTACAACACTATCAACAAGAGTGGTGTAATGAATTTGCTTGTCACTAGCTCCTCATTCTCTTCCCTTGGGCTGCTGAAACCTACTGCACGACAGCACTGCCTCTGTGACTTCACTTTAATAAGGCAATGGAGTCTTTGGCAAGATCAGTACATTTGGGAAATCCACAGAGGCACAGGTGATTGAATGCTGGTGCCAATACTAAAACCCCCCAGATTGGAGTGATGGCTGATGGGTAACTGATTTGATAGAGGCCAATGTCACTGCGTTGTTTGATAAAAGATAATTGTGAATCACCGTGGGTGGGTTGGGGACTTTGTTCTCACAAAGATCAACTCAATATATTTTCATACCCCCTGCTGGTGCAAAGGGCAACTTTGCAATTTGGCTTTTGCTCGCATTGTTTCTCCATCAAGGTCTTAAATTCATAGCAAGCTGTGGATTGGATGAGGGTAGCAGGGGTTCCTAAAAGCCTCTGTTCATCATCACTGCAGTGCATAAGTGCATGGGTTAATTAATAATTAACAAATTGCCCTTCTAAGGGCTTCTTACTTTAAAACAGCATTGGCAATGAGGAAGAAATGGAGAATGGTCCCTGCATATTGTTAAAGGACCTTTATTAATATACAATGACAGGTGAAGGGAAGCATTTATTTCTAAGTCAATGAGGAAGACACTTTGGAAGCACCTCGTATGATTAACCCTGCATTGCTCTGTGCTTGGAGGGTATTAACACGTGACAAGCAATCTGTCCTGCTTTGATTACTTATGTCTGTCAGTAGCCACACACTACAGCAGAACAGCGGCCAATAAAAATGTATTTACTGAAAAGATTTGGGAGTTTTTAAACTTTAAATAAGAGTGAAAAAATCTCCGCTGGTGGGTTGGATGGTGGAGGGACTTTTGACTTTGGACCAGAAAACTGGAGTTTCAGTCTGTTCAGTCTGCAACTTGTTAAAGTTTGGTTCAAGGGTGGGCAAGAACATGGAGTAAACAAAAAATGAGCTTTCATCCTAAGCTGATAATAGAAGTCAGGAGAAAGCAACTAAAATGTATCCAACTATGAAGCTAACTGGGAACTGGGGATGAGACAGTCAGGGAATGAGGCACAGTTGAACATAATCAAGATAATCAACAGACAGGAAGTAAAACCCAGAAAAAGGTACATGGGGGTAACTTTTTATCATAACAAATTTTGGGGAAACACAGAACGACAAGAAAAAGGGAGGAACAGACAGACAGAGAAAGAATAACAGTAATAAGTGATAAAAGTAATACGTTTATTACACAAGTAATAAACCTAAAATCCAAACTAAAGCAGAATGAAAATCCACTAAGGATTCAAAACTAACGCCAAATAGTACACCACCCACCAAAAGGGCAATCATCATGACACATATCCAAACTCCTTAAACACTAAACAGTAACTAACTAATGCTCAAGATACTGGAATGATCGCAAAGTCAAGAATTCAACCTATCAACCTAACAACAACAACAGTGAAATCAATTATCTCTCATTTAATAATAATCAAAAATCCAAGAATCCCAAAACGCTGGAACCAAAACCAGGGACCACGACAGGTTGCTGAGTTTTGCCCATTGATACTGAAGACACTACAAACACAAACAACCATTGGCTTGTTTTCTAGGGTGGACCTTCATAAATGTGCTGACACCAAATATTTTACAGTGGCACAGTCATTGGTTCATAGTATATATCGAGTATAGGCACATGTTTCTCTGTATAAAAACGTACTATATTCTCTAATAAGGACAAGGTTGATGCTAGAGTGTGTGGAGTAAGTTTTAGCTGATAACAGATGTTACATCGGGTTGACTACTGCTGTCAGTACTACTACTACTGATTTTATCACACTCATGGCGTCTAGCTAGGTGTTTTATGCCGCTGGCAGATTTCCTATTTGGCAGAAAAACTTACATAATGTTCGAGCAGTGCTGACTAGGGTAGAGTGACATTTCTGTCTGTCTGCATTGTGTTCAGTGATAGAATATCCTGATATTGGTTAATCAAGCCTGAATGATACCATACTGAATTGTCCTTACACTTTTAATTTTAACTAATGAAGCATAGTATGACTGAGACATTTTTCACTCTAACTGGTTATTTTTAGCCTCAAAAACTATTTAAGTAGATTCAAATGAGGGTGTGATCAAAATAAAAAATATATAATTACGATGTTTATGAATACAATGAATGTTTAAAGGACACACGGTTTAAAACTTAAAGGCCACAGTTTGAATATAACAAGAACCTGGGCGGTAATTAGCTCAAAGGACATACTGGATAGTTTTTACTTCTATAGCTCCATCCAACAGCATATAATGATTTCTCATAACTCTACATTTTATTTGCAATAGAAATTAGAAGTTTTCTAATTCTCAATTAGAAATTATGAAATTCCACCATTTTAAGAAGTTAGGGACATGTGCAACAATCAGTATTGAATGCTCGTGATCTTCAGGGTATGAGAAATGATGAATGAAAATCACGACAAGGACTAATTACCACCCAAACTTTCATTAGATTCAGACAGTGGCCTTTAAGCATTGTTTGTATTTATAAAAATCACGTCACAGTTAAGTCGAGTTGTCAGCTGTACCATCTGACTAATAATAGTGGCACACTGAAGATTCTTTCATGACAGAAAATGGCAATAAAAACCAAAAGAAACACCAACAAACCAGCTGGTTTTCATTTTCCTTGAACAATAACTTTGTACAAGTGATTTACTGTAGATTCTTAATGATGTAGCTGACCTGGAAGTCAAAAGGGCAAAACGCTGACATGCATCACTACACCTCACTGACCTATGTGACCATAAAGTGGAACCAGGCCTTAGAACAAATTATACAGCAGCAGCAGCATCACTGGAGCTCATCACAAGGATATTGCTAATATGCTTTCCATTTCATTTGCGCCATTGTTTTGGGGAACTTTAATGGTGTTCTGTTACAGCCAAGTGCGATGACTTGCTAGTAGTCAATAATCAATTTGTGTCATCATAACCCTGAGGACAAAAGATTCAGTAAGCGGCAATTACACAAATGAGGCCAGCTGTGTTGAAGTCAATACATACAGACACAAGGGAAACCGTGAAGGAAGTTTTCTAATTAAGCTGTGAAAGTAACACAGTTGAGCTCTTTCTTTGATATGAAAAGACTCCAAATCCCATCTAACCCTAACTAGGCACGGCAGAACCAGAAGAAACTATGGTTCAGGCCAATGGAGCACCCGACGTGCATATCTTTTTCCTATCCTTTTTGCAGGAAAGAGGATCAATGAACTGTTGTATTAATTCGTTTGTGTACTTTCAGAAGTCTTGAATATGTTGAATGCATTGCACCCTGTGTACCAGATGACTGCTTGCCAATAACGGCATTGAATGTTTAGAAGAGCAAATGTAAGAGCTTCCGCGAGCTGAAAATAGGTTGGATTGCTGTTGCATAGCAATCGCTCATAGTTGTATAACATGTTTGTTTTGATAAAAATCCTGCAGATTTTTAGAGAGCTAACTCTCTCTCTCTCTCTGGGTTTATAGCGGCCACAGTGTTAGGCTAGACTAGTGACAAAGACAGGCTGTGCTGACTCATTTTTCCTTCCTCTCAGTTCACCAGCTTAATTCTGCAGTAATTCCACTGAAAGCTGTGGTGTCAGACTTCTCTGTCTGTCTTGTTCGCTGTCACTGTAGCCTGGCTGCCTTGAAGTTACATGCAGTTTCTGTCTCTGTGGTGATGGTGTGTGGATGTGGGGGGCTGATTCACGAGCCTGATTGAAATGGAGCATCACACCCCCCAGGAGGTCTTTATAAGCCCCTCTTCTCTGGCAGGAAAAGCCACAATCGGAAGGCTGTAAATCATAACAGAGATGATAGTGGTTTTCCTAAGATAGAACTGGGGAACAGGAGAGACATTGAAAGCCAGCCTATAAAGGCTTCATTCAAGCCCCTGGCAAAGACCTTCCATAGCCCCCCAAGTGCACCTGCCGCTGCCTAGGGGACCCATGAGGAACCAGAGAGTGAGGCATGGAGAGAGAAAGAGGACAAAATAACAAAAAACGCCAAGGGAGATGGACAGGGTCTTAGCGTGTAGCCATCGCTGGCCAGCAGAAGTGACTGTCCTTTGGGTTTGCCAGTCTGGCAGTAATGCCAGAGGAGGATGTGGACTGTAATTCAAGCAGAGTGAGTTATCATGCTACTGGATGCCTGCCCTCATATAACAGAAATATATTGAAAAGGCTTGAAACAGCACTCAGAAATCAAAAGCACAAATCCAAGAGTTATTGATATGTTATCCACAACTTAGGGTTATTTTCATGGCGCCAGATGTTATTTTTCCTCAAAGCTTAGAACAGATAAAGCTTTGCGTAAAGCTGAGGAAGTGGAAATGATGACGAGGAAATTGTGTGAAAATAAAAATGCTCGCATCTTCCTGCAGGGAATCTTTTAACTGTGAAGTTTCTGCAGTCAGCATTACAATAAGACACTCAGAAATTTTATTCACACACACTGACCAGGAAATGATGAATGGAAGCAGTTTTTTTTTTTTTTTTAAATCATTGTTGAAAATAAGTCACAATTTGTCAAAAACTGGACCAATAAAACACTAATAGCTTGTTCTGATAAAAAAATATATCTAAAGAACTAGAACCAATTCTCACAGGCTTCATAGACAGATAAAGCTGGGTGTCATCTGCATAATTAAACTGCATGCTATGCCTTCTAATAATAGTGTAATATAGCGTATTATGTCATTGTAAATTATTTTAATTTTGCTTTATGGTAAATTTCTATTAAGCTGATCATTTGACTAATTCTCAAAGTAATTACAAATCATCTTTTTATATCAGGGCAACAAACATATTATGTTTACAGTTAGCAGTAGCATAAAAGTCAGAAGAAACCATGAACATTTATAGAAACATTTATGGAAACATGTTATCCATTTCTCAAATCAAAGTTACACTTTACCTTTCCAGCGTGGATTAATCAGTGAACATTTCCATCTATTGAAGATATATTGCAAGATTGACAATGCACACAAACATTTATATTTGCACACTTACACTAATAAATGGCAAAATAGTAAACTGTGTAGCAGAGTGACAGCTCCATTTTGAGTGGAAATGTTCTTTTTTTCACCTGGAAAAACTCCAGCAGAACTGGTACATCCTTCACTTACATAAAAACAGTCATTCAGGCACACTCTCGGGGGTTTGCCACGAGGCATCCTGGGGAATGTAGGTCAGTGTAAGTTGAAGCTGAATAAAAGTACACAACAGCGAAACTTTTGATAGAAATGACTCTTGGTGGTGATAGTATGTGCTGCTCAGAAAATACAAATCTTGACATTATGCTTTTCATATTCTTTTAACCTCTTATCTTGTCATTATATTTTGTATTTTTAAAATCTTTTATTTTAGCAGCAGTTTCACAAAAATAAGTGGAATTATTAAAAACCCCTCATACTCTGAGCCTCTAAATAATAGAATATCTGATATTTTCCCACCTCTCTGCAGCTTTAGGAGACTATTGGTATTCAGAATCCTCATGAATAACTGTCTGATTACAAAGTGACGAGCAATAAAAGCGCCGTGAGCTTTAGTCAGAGGTGGCTGGGTCAAATTAGGATGCAAATTTAAACTAAACTTAATTCAATACATTAAGTACGCTCAGAGCAGTGAATCAGGGTTGATTTGGATATAGTATGCTTTCAAGCTTAGTGTGCGTTTGTGCTTTGGACCCATAATGATAAAACTTTGTGTTTATCCCCTTGGCATTTTTAGACATTTTTGTGATTCAATAAATGTGTACCTGATGCTTTATCAGATAAAGACTGTCCATTTTTGCAGAGATTTCACATTTGCTTATTTAGCTTTTTTCTGAATTACATTGGGAAAGTATGTGTACACCTAACCTTTATACCCATATTGTCACAGGCTGGGTCTCTGACCCAGCGCTCTGAGTTCATGTTTGTATTTGTCTCATTTTGTTATGTGATTTAGTTTGTGTTATTTCCTATCTGCCTTTAGTTTAGGCAGTTATTGTTCCTGGGTTTTCTATGTTTTGGGGTTTTGTATTTATTCATCACGTATTAGGTCTGTTAAGTTGTGTTGTCATGTTTAGTTTTAGTATTTCCTGTTTTATTTTGACAATGTCATGTGTTCTTTGTTCATTGTATTTAGCTTTCCTCTCCTGGTCCTGTCATTAGGTTTATGTCTGTCAGCTGTTCCCCCATGTGTCCCCACTTCCCCTGATCACCTCATGTCTGTATTTAAGCCTTTTGTTTTCTTCATGCCATTGTCGGTTCGTCTGTTTACCTCAGCCATAGTTCTAGTTTTCGTCTGTTAATTCCACGTTAGTCTTAGTCTGTTTATCTCACCAGAGTTACAGTTATAGTCTTAGTCTTTGCCTGTTATTTTCCACCTCAGTTATAGTTATAGTTTTTGGTCTTAGTACCTTTAGTGTTTTGTTTCTTAGTGTTTTGCCAGTTTAGTGTTTTGTTTCTTAGTGTTTTGCCAGTTTAGTGTTTTGTTTCTTAGTGTTTTGCCGGTTTGTTTTGGTTTCCTGGTTTAACCCTGCCGTCATTTAAATAAAGCCTCACCTTTCTGTTAAACCTTACTACTCCTCATCGTCATCTGCTTTTGGGTCCTGTTTCCACACACATCGGCGCACCCCGCCGTGACAGAACGAACCGACCAGTATGGACCCAGCGGATGTCTGCGAGGATTTTTTTGAGTTCAGCGCTCGTGTGACCATCCTCCAGGGACAATGGAACATCTATTCTGTATGCAGACAGGAGAGTGAGGCGGAGTCAGTTAAAGTTCGGCTTCGCCAGATCCTGTCTGCTTACCCTGTCTACACGGCAGAATTGTCGGAGGATGTGCAGGATTTCGTTCGCACTATTTTTTTCACTTCGACAACATCAGGACTGCGAACAGGAATCACTGCCGCTGCCTTGCGAGCCTGAGACAGTTCGTGTCGGCTCGCTGAGACTCGCTGCAGCGTCCCCACCTCACAGCTCACCAGTTTCCACGCCCTCGTCACAGTCTCTCCATGCTCTTGCCACGGTCCAGTGCGGGGAAGCACTGGACACCATGGACTTAGACCACGACGAGCGCCAGTCAATATTCTGCGCTCTGTTGGAGGAGGAGCTCCGGTGGAAGCCATGGCTCATTCCGGAGCACGAGCTCTCTTTCCGGGGAACTCGACTGGCTCTCGGGGGACCTCGGAGTTACCAGGGACTTCCACCCATCGCTCCGATATCTTCCACTCACAAGAAAAAGCGGCGTGCGCGTCACCAACGCTCCGCACCACGAACGCAAGTGAGTGATTATATTTTGGCTCCTCATGTTTTTTCTCCGGAGGTTATGGAGACTGACACTGTTTTTCCGGTTCATGAGCCCGGCTGTGAAGAGACTGTTTGCACAGGAAATGCTAGCCAACAGGCTCAGCTAAGCTGTTGTGGGACTGCTATCCAGGCCGTTTTGGAGCCGGGGACGGAGGTGCAGCTTGTGCAGGCTTTTTCAGTGTTGGCTGGAGGGCCCGAGGAGCCCGTCTGGCTTCATGTTTCGTCTGCTGGAGGTTCGGAAGAACCCAGCCAGTTTCATGCTTCGTCTGCTGGAGGTTCAGGAGAACCCAGCCAGTTTCATATTTTGTCTGCTGGAGGTTCAGGAGAACCCAGCCAGCTTCATGCTTCGTCTGCTGGAGGTTCAGGAGAACCCAGCCAGCTTCATGCTTCGTCTGCTGGGGGTTCGGGTGAACCCAGCCGGCTCCAAGTTTCGTCTGCTGGAGGGCCCGAGGAGCCCGTCCAGCCTCACGCCTCGTCAGCTGGAGGGCCCGAGGAGCCCGTCCAGCCTCACGCCTCGTCAGCTGGAGGGTCCGAGGGGACCGTTCAGCCGCTATCTGCCTCATGTCTGTATTTAAGCCTTTTGTTTTCTTCATGCCATTGTCGGTTCGTCTGTTTACCTCAGCCATAGTTCTAGTTTTCGTCTGTTAATTCCACGTTAGTCTTAGTCTGTTTATCTCACCAGAGTTACAGTTATAGTCTTAGTCTTTGCCTGTTATTTTCCACCTCAGTTATAGTTATAGTTTTTGGTCTTAGTACCTTTAGTGTTTTGTTTCTTAGTGTTTTGCCAGTTTAGTGTTTTGTTTCTTAGTGTTTTGCCAGTTTAGTGTTTTGTTTCTTAGTGTTTTGCCGGTTTGTTTTGGTTTCCTGGTTTAACCCTGCCGTCATTTAAATAAAGCCTCACCTTTCTGTTAAACCTTACTACTCCTCATCGTCATCTGCTTTTGGGTCCTGTTTCCACACACATCGGCGCACCCCGCCGTGACACATATGTTATTGGCATTGATGTATCCTCAAATATTTCAGGGAAGACCTTAATCAGACTTGTAGAAACTGTATTGAGGAGCTTGCTTCCACTCAGCTGAAAGGTAATCAGTGAGGTCACCGATGTGGGGACAATTAAAACTGCACACTGAGCACTTTGAGTCCATCCAAAGGTATGGATGTGGAACAAATTACCAATATAGCATTTTAGATAATACCAAACAGATCTAAACAAAATGCTTTTGGATTGAGTCACCATCATTTACTCTTTTTAAGGTGCTCAGCTGAGATTATCAATGTTATACAATGTCAAGCTTTAATTAAAAAGGGTAGGCTGTATGTGTTACTAAATATTGGGGGGGGGATCATCAACAGTGATTCTTGTAGTGCTATTTAGAGGTGCTTTTCAGCCTGAGAGAAGACAATGAATTTGGCCCTGATTACTGATGTGCCTCTTAGTTTTCTCCATAATGGCCGCCTCAGGATTAGCAGACAGTGTCAGCCTGTATTTAACTGTAATAAAGCTTCATTTTGGCTGAGTGGCTGAGACTACTGCTCCCTACTGTCCACTGTGCTCTTTATGTGTTCCATTATGATGAAAAAGAAAGAGCTAGAGGGCAAAGCTCTGTTTAAAAAAGATAAGGATGTCACCATCAAACAAGGAACAATGTCAAAGATTTCCATTTTTGAGGAACTGACTTAAATCTATCTATCTATCTATCTATCGTTACTTTTGCAAGTATTAACACCACATAACAGTCATTGCATTTCTGTATAATCTCTTTAACATAATGGTTCTTAAAAGTAAGAACAAGAACTCATTTGTGTGTGTGAAACTCAAAAGTTTAAAAGAAAAAACTGTTGTCATATGTAGTGGATGTGCTTCTAACACAGAGAGTTCACACAAAATTTGCGATTTAAATCGACATCAACTGAAGCTTCTATGTTGCCCCTCATGCAGACTCGTAGAATGTTACTACCGCAAAGAGATAGAAAGAGATACTATAAGAGAAATGCCCCTAAATGCCTGAGCATCTTATTTTGCAAAAAGAATGAAGCAAGACCTTAATGTCTTATAGACTATGTTACAGTTTTTCTCAGTCGCTTTGGTGCGTTTCTCAGAACACCATTAACATTTGCACAGCAGTTAGTGCATTTCCCAAAACAATTAGTGCAAACTGCAAAACCTAGTGGATAGCCTGCAAAAGCACGTCACATGCACAGAATTGATTATCCATACCTCAAAAGCAAGTATCTATGTCAATGAAACTGTCAGTGCCATCAAAATGAAAAGTCTTGACACCATCTTTATGAACAAGATAGTCAAAATGGCATTGTCATGTTTCCACTATGACAGTTTATAATTTCAGTGTTTCCCATTGCAAAAACAATTGGTGACACCTGAAAATGCTGACGACAGCACTATGGCCTACCTGTACAGCCATCTGAAATGTGCAGTAAAGTCACTGTAGATGTTATGGGAGTCTTGGGAGTAACTGAGACACTGAATACGTACGTTTCACATTTCCATTGTGTAGAAGTGTTTGTAATCCTACAGAATTGTGCAAAAGAAAAATATGCTACAGTCACTTGTGCACTGTAGAATACATGTAAACATAAAATCACCCATTTGGTAGAGCTGTGCACTAATGTGAACAATAAACAGCACATGTAACAGTACAGTAAATCATTCTGGCACATCCAGACGTTCCTGTCTGTCTGGCCACATATTTTCATCTACATCACGACAGATGTTATCGCTCGCAATGCAGCGAGGAAAGTATCTCCTGGAGTGGCGAATCCATCCTCTGCAGGACCCTGCTGTGACGTCGTCACATGCTGCATCCATGGCTGCTAGCAGGGCCATTTGCTCATGTGGATTTCATTTTTCTTGAGTACTCTGTCAATTGTTGAAATTGAAACAGATTCAATATTGCCAAATACCGTGTAATTCTCTATGACAGCGCTTTGTATGTCTCTCAGCTTTATTGCATTGTTTGCAATGACCATTGCACAAATGGCTTCTTCTTGCTGCGGGGTAAAAAGGGGCCCTCTTCCGCCTCCGCGAGGTTGTCTTACAATCCTATGTGGTGCAGAGTAAACTTTTTGTGAAATTGCAAATACAGTACAGTAACATGTGATGTGTCTGAGATGGCACAGTACAGTACAGTGTATTACTGTTTGCATACCTGTTTTCCCTACGGAATGTTTGAATGATTGAACTGACAGTAGTTCTTCCAATATTGGGTTGCACCCTTCGACCAGCCTCCTCCATGGTGAGGCCGTGATTGACAACATGGTCCACAATTGTAGCCCTTATTTCATTAGGAATCCGCCTATATCTGCCTCTTCTCCCTCTTCCCCTTCCTCCCCGCATCCTCACCCCTCTTCCACGGTGCTGACCTTCCATTTTGTGTCACAGAAGTGTAGAAATGGTACACACTAGCTCCTGCGCAGTTTATATATGCTTGCCAATTGGGGATTCACAGGATTCATCCATAATTGACAGTGAACAAGTTGTTTGTCATTGGTTACAACTAAACTTTCACACGCCTCCTCATGAGTGACAGCTGTAATTCACCCGAGATCAATTGTTCAATTTCGGAGACATTTCCAGGAACAATGATACAGAAAGGTATAGGATTTGCTTGACAGATGGCCAATATTTGGCATGTGATAACTAGTTCAACAATTTTGTGTGTGATGACTCAAGCAATGGATGTATGACTATTAGTTTTATTGGGAACGACTATTCAGCATCCATAGGTATGATTACTTTTGACTGACATGACATAAGCAAATGGAAATGTCAGAAAGCAGCAGGGAAATGTATGGAAGCAACTGATTCATGTCCAAAATCATTTGCAGTTTGTTCAGAGAGAGGAGAAATTGCTACTATGATGTGCACAAATGACTGAGTGTTGTGGAGGTTGAACTAATAGTTATGAGAATTTCAATTCTGATCTGAGAAACGCACCAAAGCGACTGAGAAAAACTGTAGCTGTCAGCAGCCTAAAAAATTTGTGTTGACAAGGTTTTTTTGCTTATTCCATGAAGTTGTGCTATGTAGCTAGCCTAGCTAGTGCCGTACTAACTTTGGTCTCGTATAACAGGGCACTGCACAGTTTCTTCATAGTAGGTGTTTGGATGATGTTTGACCTGAATAGTGCAGGCAATTAATAGGAGGAAATAAAGGTTCAGTGTAATCACACTACACAGCTGACTCTTGGAAGGTGGGTTCACGAGTGTGTTTGTGTGTGTATGAGTGCAGCTAGTGACCCCGGCATGTCTACCTCCAGCAGTTGTCTCAGCCTTTGCCATATTTGCAAACACATGCACACAACCCACATATCCCATCCCATCCTTCCTGCTTGCATTCCCTGGCGCTTGCTCCTAAAAGCAAGCTGCTATTCTAGGAGCAAGGTAACAATCAACATGGCCAAGATCGTTAGCCTCAGTTTTCCCTACGGGCCAGGCACAGAAAATAACTTTCTCTTTCCCTGGCATCTGCAGATACTGGGGTAAATGAAGACATACAGCCCCCAGGTCCAGCGGCCTGCTCAAGGTAACCTCTGCTGTCAGCACACATTTACAAATACCGCCTGTCGAGAGGAGGGAGGCACCAGGAAAACGGAAAATGATATGCCACCAAGGTAATGCCCCATGCTTGATAAATTATTAAATAAATACCAGAACCCACTCCCATTTCATTTCCATAAGTAAATTTGCACCTCAGGTTTCTCCAAACAAAAACCTGTGTACTTTCTGCAGGTGGCCAACACTTCTGAAAAATCCATACGATAGGTTGGGTCATGTATTAGAGCATTCCCTAGTTAGAAACAGAATCTTTTTTGGCAAATTAAGGTATTTCTGTATATTAAACTAAATAATATTAAACCCTAGCAATTTATCTCAATCTAAGTTCACTTCCTGGGAGTGTTTTAGATATTCTTCAAGAAACTGAAAGACTCGGAGAAGAGGCCAAAGAGGGATGAATGTGCAAGTTTCCTGCAATTGTGATGTAAATATAGAATATGTAAATGATAATTCATATATATTTCTCCACTAAATTTAAAAATACTATGTTAATATTAATTACACTTTTGCTTTTCCTCCTATGACAACTTAACATATTGCCACAGTGCGACTGCTCAGTGGTACAAAGAAGATAAAAATATAAGCAGTAATAAGGTCATAAAAGTTTTGTCTTTTTTCTCAGTTTTTCTTCTTACCTTCTTTTCTTTTGAAGCCCCAATGTGCATCCTCTCTCATTCCTGTATATGTGCATGTTCATATGACAACAAAGTACCTGCACTTACTGACAACACTTATCCTTGGGGAAGCTTACAAGACCTATTACTACTGCGTGCAAGGTCATTATTATCATACACAAGGCAGCAAGCTGCAGGCTCTGGCTGTAAGCTATGTTTTCAATATGTACTGAGTATATAAGGTGCAGACCATGTTGAACTTTACACTCCACATCTGCTCCAGTTGTTCATTCAGCCCTGTGTTCTTCTCAAGCCTGGGGCCTAAGAGTGCTTGACCTTGGGTGGAAACCTCCTTGCGCTGTGAGGAGTATTTACAGCTTGACATTAGTTGCATCTCCTCTTGCATTCAGCTTATTATTCCAGCTGGATACTAGTGCATTTGTATTGGTGGCTTGCATTATATTCTGACCTGTGAGCTGGCACCTGTCTTTTATTGCTGAGATATTTGTACATGGGGAAATACCAAAATACTTGTGACTGCCCTGTTTGTCTACTGCTCTGTCTTCTCATGAATCCACCTTCCCTCTTTTTGCCACCACTCAACCATACCTATCCAGTCTCAGTGACACCCAGGTGTCCTTGCTGTACTTCCTGGTCAGGTGAGTTAACCTCTTTCTCCTTCCTGGGGTAGTTTGATGTTATC
This sequence comes from Rhamphochromis longiceps, assembly GCF_057381845.1. Lineage (NCBI taxonomy): Eukaryota > Metazoa > Chordata > Actinopteri > Cichliformes > Cichlidae > Rhamphochromis > Rhamphochromis longiceps. The sequence goes on from NC_140576.1 coordinate 9,943,932, forward strand.
TGTGTACAGCAGATGGCTGATGGTCACCTCACAGCGGAATCGGTTTCCATATCTGCTCTTTTTGCTTGCTGAGGGAGCTGAAGACTATGCATCACATTTGTATCTTCTGCAGATGATGGTGCAGAATATACTGTGATATAGTCTGCACTTGAGTGCTGTCTTCCACAGTCCCCTTGATGAAGGTTATCAGTGCACTTTTTGCCTTGTATAGTTTCAAGTGCTCCAGTATCCATGTGTGGAGTCATAGACTTTCTAGCAGTCAATCCAAGCAGCGCTCAGGTTGGTCTTCCTGGTCTTATAGTCTTGGTCTACAGCTCTGTTATCCAGTAGCTGGTGCTTTGGCCCAGTGGTGTTGTTTCTAATGCCATTCTGAGCATCATTCATGTGCCTAATACTCAGCTTGGTTGCTATGATGATTGAGAGGAGCATACATGTTGTGGAGAGGCAGGTAATTGGTATTTAGGTAGTAAGAAGGTGTTGTACCTTGGTAAGAATCATGAGCTAACTTTTTTATCATCTGTACTTCCAATGACTCTGAGTTTTGGTTTCATCTTTCCAAAGAAAGTTTTCTCTCTGGTCTGTATAGCCTCGATCTCACATGAGCATGAGAATACTTTTAAATTCTGCCATTATTTCTTAGCCTCTGAAAATGAGCACCCATGTATAAAAGTGGCTGTCATTCCAATTCCATTAATATAAGATTTTCTTTAATCCCTCTGCTGTGACAGTGCAAAATTTGAAAAACTGTGACAGTGTCTAAATACTTATGAACCTGAACCATTTCAGAACACTAACATTAAGCTAGGTAACACTGAGGGCAATTAGGTAAATAAAGGCAATTTAACAGGGAAGTCTCTTGGTTCTGGTCACCAAAAATCATTTTCGTTTCTCAAATATAATTCAGTAATAGCTCTTTACTTTCACAGCCATCACATTACCACAAGGGAAATAAGTTTTAATACGGCCCTCTGGAGCAATATTTACAGACTACTGTCAATTAGACTATCCCCTGATTTAGAAAAAAAAGAAAGAGAGAGAAAGAGAGCATGAACTGAACGCCTCTATGAGCCCACTGTGTGTAGCGGTGTGTGAGAATCGCAGGGAGGAAGAACTACTTGTGAAATTTTGAAATGTTGAAGAAACGTTTTTGAGGAAAGTTCCTGTTAAAGTTTTAACACTGACTCTCCCATAGTTTTCCTGGCAGAAAAATGGGTCTGGGATGTGTTAATATTAATATTAACATTGGAGTCGCTCCAATGACATTTAAAGAAGAATACAAAATAAATCTGTATCACTATAAACATTAAAACTAAAGCTTTTCATCAGTAGCCTCAATTCTGTTAAGGAAAGTGAACTATATAGTTGAACTGCTTTCTCCAGTAACTTGGCTTTGGGTGAATAAATGAAAGAATAAATGGGACAAAATCGCCCGGAGAATTCTCATCAGAGGAAACATGTTTCAGCTCATTAACACTTGCGGCACACAAACTGTTTTCACTGTTGTACCACTGGCACAGACTGACCATTATGATTGCTAGGTCAAATTAAACAACCTATTGAACTTGCAATTATGTTCTTTTATGTTTGTTTTATATCCAACCGTTGGTCTTAACCACATATGTGACACTAAATTTCAACTGAAAGATTAAATGTGGTTTGAAAAACATCCTGTTACTGTCATTATTAGGATTTGCCATGTGTTTGCTCTTTAGAATTTACTTTTTAAAAAGATTAGATATTAACCTATGTCTGTATTATACCTTCTAATTATTTTTGATGGCATACATTGCAGATTCAAACAAAAAGTAAAGTGTTTACATCAGTCTGACCTGATTTGGCACTGCTAGCTGTAAGTATCTTGACTGATCATCGCACACAGTTTTGTTTCCTGTTTATCCTCCGAGCTAGAGGTTCATATTCATGCAGTTTTGGGCATTTTAACATTATTTCAATGCTACACACAGATAGCTTGAGGAATACCAAGGAGTTGAGTCGTGTAAGGGTGTTCTGGGTGACTAGTAAGCAGGTATACATTTATGAGATAACCACTAACCTCAGTATTTTGAAATTCAATTTGTCATTTAACTGTACTTGCTATTTTTGAAGGCAAATATTTTTTAGCCTGTGGATAAGTCAGACCAGACCATAAAGCTATATATACCAGTTACATAACATTACGAGCACTGACAGGTGAAGTGAATAACACTCTTTTCATCATGGCACCTGTTAGTGGGTGGATACATTAGGGATTTTGTCCTCAAAGTTGATATGTTAGAAATAAGGGAAATGGGCAAGTGTAAAGATTTGAGGGAATTTGACAAGGGGCAAACTCTGATGGCATCTACAAAACTGCAGCTCTTGTAGGGAGTTCACAGTCTGCAGTCTGCAGTCCATGGAAGGTACAGTGGTGAAACAGTGAGAGAGTCATGAGCGGGCACGATTCAGTGATGTACATGATGGAGCAAAGACTAGCCCGTGTGGTCCGATCCAACAGATGAGCAACTAGAGCTCAAATTGCCAAAAAAAAGTTAAAGGTAAATATAATCTATAGGTGTCAGGATACACAGTGCATCACATGTCTGTGTAGGTTCTCCATCATCCAGGTCATGGTAGTTCAAGGAGCTTGGAAAGAAAGGAGCTGGAGTTCTTTAAGTTTCTTCAAGACATTTCAGCTCTTATCTGAGAAGCTTCTTCAGTTCTAAAACCGTCTTCAGCTTCACACCTTGGCCCATGTGGTGAGATACTTGATCAATAGTCTTAAGGGACAACTCCTGCATAACTACACATCAAACAGGGTGTCCATGCTGACCTCTGTCCACCACCAAAAATGCTAATAATCATGAGCATCAGAACTGGAGACAATGGCAGAAGGTGCCCTGGTTTGAATCTTGTTTTCTTTTACATTACATGGATGCCCATATGTGTGAGTCGCTTACCTGGTGAACACCTGGCACCAGGATGCACTGTGGGAAGAAGCCAAGCTGACAGAGGCAGTGTGATGCTTAGGGCACTGTTCTCCTGGGAAGATCCTGTCATCCAAGAGGATGTCACTTTCACATGCACCACCTACCTAAGGACTGTTGCAGTCCATGGAAACAGCATTCCCTGATGACTGTGGCCTCATTCAGCAGGATACTGTTCCCTATCATAAAAATGGTTTAAAGAGGAGCACAGCAATGAGTTTGAGGTGTTGACCTACCTGCCAAATTCCCCAGATCTCAGTTCAATCATGGGTCAGGGCAGATTTGGCAGCATTAGGACCAACAGAATATTAGGAAGGAAGGTGGTATGTTCTGATCAGTATATGTATCCACATGGAGGGTTACAGTTTTATCAGAGTGTACCAGTGTACCCTGTACTGGAGATGCAGGCTTCCTACCTGTTCTCCAGAGCCGAAGTGACAGTCAGCATGCAAGTGCGAGGCTAAATGGAGGACTGCATGCAAGCTTTTTCTTTTTCCTTCTACTTGTTTCATTTCACTGTGTATTGCTGTCTTCCTGTTGCTGTCGACATTCTGTCTTTCTTCCCGTCCTATCCCCTATATCATCACCCCACATCTAACTGGCTTCCTCTCACCCTCCTCTCTCTCTGTCTGACAGCAGTAAGGCTCCTTTGGGAGGTAATTAGGAAAAGCTCAACAGAGACACACACAGCAGCTGCTGAAAACAAGGCTTTCAATCGCTTTTACTCTCTCTCTGCATTACAATAGCAAAAGGCCGGGAGTCAGGGGAAGAGGATGATGAGGGAGGGTGCGCGGGCACTACCAGGACATCTTTAGGGAACAATGTCTGGGAGAAAATGCTGCTTTGGTAATCCTAAATTTTTATGTGCTGAAGAACCAGGTTTTTTTTTTTTAATTACTTGTACCTGCGCTTGTGTCATTCGGAGGCAAAAGGTCTTGTCTATCCCTGTCTAGCACAATGGCAGCTTTGAAGTGAAGATGACACAAAAACTGAGAGTGTACAAAAGGAGACACATTTCAGTAATTTAGGACAGAGATGAAGTTGCTTTTCTTCCTTGAAGCAATTTGTTCACTTTTCAAAACTGCGTGTTATTGGCTCTAAGCCTTGTTCTCTGCAAGCTAGTAAACAAAACCATAGGATAAATCCTCAATAAAGGCACCTGATGGTTCTTCTCTCTTCAACAAACCTGCTGCCCTCTGGGCTGATTTCAAGTGTTTTCATCAAGCTGTATGGTCATTCTGTGCCCTCTCTGCACACTATGACTGACCTAGTTCAAATACTTCACTACTGAGAAACAGAAGAGGCTGTTGATGGTGTTGGTGACCATGAACCAAACTTTTAACCGTGCCAATCACAAACTTTACATTTTATAGATTTATAAGTCAAATGTCACTCCCCTTCACTCCACTCCTACATTTCACTGTTCCTGTCAAATAGAAGGCCAAAAGTTCCTGAATGCAATATTCCATAAATTTCCGGCCACATTCCATAACCACAAAATGATGGCTTAATCATACCACCCAGAACTGGATGGTTTTATACATTTCAATACAGGATGTGAAAATATGAAAACATTGGTCTCTGAGTAAAATTCTATTACAAGATCCAGACAGAACAGCGTGACTATTGCCATGCTAATGCAGTTGTGTAACCATTGCTATAGAGCTCAGTTCTCACATTAGCATGCAATATGCTCACTATGACAATCCTGACATGGTGACATTTAGCGGTTTTAGTTCATCACCATGTTAACATTTGCTAATTAGCTGTAAAGACAAAGAAATGCTGAAGCTAAAGGGGAAAACTGATGATGCTGGATGAAAAGTGATTACAGTTAAAGATAGGCACGACAGTCCAGTAGATACAGTCCAGTGGTTACTGGACATTTCACTTAACTACAAATCCCAGCATTGTGATATTGATATGTATTTTTCTATCCTTCCAGTAATGATTTTGAAGATTTTTTTTAATATAACTTAAATATTGACTTTTACTCAATAGAAGCTATTCAGTTTATTTTAGTAATCAGATAACAATAAGAGACTGTACTGTAGATGTGTAGCATGGAGGAGTAATATCAGAGCCTTGATAAAAGTGAACTTTGCTTTTGTAGTTTCTGCAGCAGCATTAATAACTAAATGTGCAAACCTCTTCATTGCCTGCAGATGCAAAGTCTGTTATTACAGAGGTGAGCATGGAGAGGGGGGAGTGCATGCGGTAGTTCCAGGAGGGTGCACCGCTGTGCATTTTAAACACAAGCATACATAAATGCTAATGATATAGACAAACACAAATATTTACATACACCTGTAGATGCAAAGTGCACTGGCAGTTCTGGACTTTTCACTCAGCAATTACCTCCCACTTAAGACTGTACATCTGAAATCTCATTCAGCATATCTTCAGTCCCTCACTGCTGAATTACATGCTTTGGATATGCAGTATGCTGCACATCATGCATTAGAGCCCTAAATTTCCAATAGAATCTTTTCTTTTATTTCCCACACTGTGCTCTGAATAGTTCTTTCCACTCTTAAATTTTCTTTGAAGAACTTGCAGTAGCTAAGTGTAACTGTCTTTTGAAATACATGGGACTGAATTCGTAACATTTCCAAAACTGCAGATTTCTTTGCTTTTCTTTGCGAAGTGTATGTTACTTTAATGCTGACGGTTTGTTAAACGTGGCTAAAGATGGATGAGCGGTCATGCTGAAGCATACCAAGGGTGAACAGATAACTTTTCTGTGCTGCAAAGAGGATGGATGGATGGATGGATGGATGGATGGATGGATGGATGGATGGACGGTCATTCTGTGGCACGGAATGAAAGAAAGGGCTGACGATCGATGACCCACCATCTCTGTGTGTGGACTTCAGGACAGGCAGGCCAGGCATGTCTGGACAAGCCAAAATCAGCAGCTTTTACCTTTGTACAAAGGCAAGTGAAGACAACCAATTTGGCTGGAAGATTTATTCAGTGGACACCAAGCATCCCGACATGACAGGACTTCCACTGCAGAGATCTAGAAAATATCTTTGCAGTTTCTGGAGAGAACTGATTATAAAAGAGAAGAAAAGAGAGTTGGCATCAGACTTGATGTTACAGGAGCAAGGAGCCCAATCATATATAAAGCACTCTAAGCACTGTGCTTTCAGAAGTCACTTATTTTTTTTAAAGCCAACACATTGCTTTTACTGCCTGTGAGATTCAAATTCAGAGAGCAAGTATTAAGAAAGCTTTGACAGTATAGTTTAAATGAGGTCATGCTTCAGATTAAAAAGGGTGGTATTCAGCAAAAACTCAAACTCCCGACAGTAAAGTATTGCAAACACTCCCTTCTCTCTGAGGATATTATTAATGTGCTTTTAAAAAAAGAAGGGGGAAAAAAGCAGCTTTATAATATTGCAAACTGACCAGTTGTGTACATTGTACATTCTCTTTTGGCTCTTGCTCAGATCAGAGAGGTGTTTAAATTATTTATGTAGAGATGTTCGTGCATTTGCATTGAGTGGTGATGCAGGAAGGATCGTGGGTGAGCTGTATACCGTACAGTGCGAGCTGTCTAGGTTCCAGGCTGATAAGCGCTAAAAAGAATCTTTAGTAACATGAAAGCTGCCTTCGGCCAGTGTGTAGATTGGGTTGACATCTCTCCAGTGGTGCAGACTTACTACAGCTGCCTTTTAGCTGCCTTTAATAATCCACAACTTTCAGTTTAACACTTAAGCTGCAAGAAAAAGCGGTAGCTCGGAAACAGCCCTGCAAATCCTGCTCTGTACGTGTTGACACAGTGGGCTCAATGGCAGTCATCTCATAACCAATCCATAAAGCTTGAAATGCTCCCATTCACTTAGGTGATGCAGTACCTCTCAGGGAGATGTTAGTGCAGGTGAATTTAAAAGGTTCAGTGTTACAGGCTCAAGGGATGGCGTTACCACCAAAGAACTAAATTACTTATTTGTGTTTTCAAAGCCCCTTAAAGAGCAAATCTAGGATAACAATTTTCTCTGCAGTGTTTTTGATCTCTGGGGTGCTCACATAGTCTCTGTGGTTCACAGCAACTAAATTACAATGCGTTTGGTATAGTACAGGAGCACAAAGCTGATACACCTCTGTCAGTAATCATTTGTACATTATGAGCAGGGAGCCGCTTCACTGGATCCAAGCTATTGGGGGGAAAGTGCCAAATCATTAAGTTATTTAATAGTTCATTGAGTCTCTACAGTTGGCTGCTAATTAAACAACATTCGATCAGTGTGAATAGGGAGAGGCAGTGGATGACATTAAGTAGATGAGGTGGTCTTAACCCCTGCAAACTGCTAGGATCAACTGATTGGCAATTAATGTTCTCGCCGGCTGCCGCTGATGAAACCTCCTGAAGTGACTTTGAAAGCTCAAACTTTCCAGCAACACTGATGCCAGAGCTTCCAGTATTTCTCATACTGGGACGGTACTGTTCTCTCTGCCATCACGACTTTATGTTAATCCTGTGCTTTTGGACTCCAAAAGTGCTGCTTTTTTCCGTCTTTTTCTCAACTGATTTAAACTGATGTTTATTGGGAACAGCAGTTCACTGCATTTCATTATATTCATGCAAGTGAGAGTAAACTACAAACACTTCTCACTTGTTTCTTGATTACTTCAGAGAACATTTTTTTAACCTTCAAAACTGTATAAAATGCAGGTTTTGGAGTTGTGGCTCAAGGTGAGATAGTGGTTTGGATTCACTCAGTAAATAGAAGAAATACCAAAGACCAGGTTAGCGATGTTGTGTCACAGTCAGAAGGTCCTGACTTTGACTCCACCATCTGGCCAGAGCTTTTCCGTGTGGAATTTCCATGTTCTCCCTGTGTCTGGGTTCCTTCCGGGGTACTTTGGCTTCTTACCACAGTCCAAAGACATGCAGTTAGTGGGATTAGGTTAGGCAATTCTCTTGGCGACCTATCCACGGTGTAACCTGCATTTATGGTACCTGTATAGGTGCCAGTCCCCCTGCAATCCTGAATTAGATAAGTAGAAGAAAATGGATGGGTGGATGGATAGACCAAAGCCAAAGTCATTCAGTAAATATAAAAAACTCTTTGTTTTGCTGACCCATAGAATAAAGAATCAGTGGATGATTCTTTATTCTTCCATCATTTTCAATCAACACAGAAACTGGGGCAGTCGACGGTAGGAGTGGTTCACCTTAAGTAAGAAATGTTAGACTTTCAGAGGCGTTATTTCATTTTGGCAGTGTGTAATAATTACAATTAAAGTCACATTTTCACTATTTTGATTTTCATATTAATATATTTAGGGAGGTAGAAAAGCTGTGGTGGATTCTTAATGAACTAAACTGGTTGGTGGATAGAAGAACTGGAATTAGAGAATAGTTCCAGGCTACCGCAGTAATCGTGCAATATCCGGTGCCGAAATGAGAGTGGGTTGTCATGAGTAGGCTTACTTGCAGACCTTGTAAGGTCAACAAGGCTTTAAGGCTTTAATCAGCACTGAGATCATACAGGTATCGAAGGCCTAAACAACTGAGAAGCTACATGTCTTATAAATGTCTGAAAGAGAAAGCCAAAGGGTTTCAGAGGAATCTTGCCCTCCTGAAGGCGCCCACACACTGTGGGATTTCAGCAGTTTTATACATTCATCGTAACCCCTCATGGATCTAATAAAATTTACGTACCAAAGTTCAGCTGAGTTCTGATCCTGGCTTAGGACACACAGATGCTATTCCCCTATAACTTTTTCCATGCTACATCCTCCTTGGTGTTGTCATGACAACAGACACATACCTTTGCACATTTTATCTCCATCTAGTCTGTTTGAATGTGTTTTATTTATTTATCATTTAGTGTTGATGTCATGCTGACCACTCTGCCAGTTCATGCTGCATTCCCTTTGATTAGTTAATAAATGTAGCAGCAATCAGTGTACACTGACACGCTACACCATCTTTGGTTGTAAAGCTGTTACAGCATCCAACTTCAGTTCTATGACTCCTTTATGGTTTTGGTTATAGTTCATATTAGGAACAACACTGCACAGTGTCTACCAGGCTCACAGTTAGCTAAATGGGATCGTATAGACATCTATTACCTGTATTTTCTATGAGAATTGATTGGTTAGATCACTATTTGGTATTTTGAAGCACTTGTTATTTCCACTATAACCCGCTCAGCAGCACGTCATGTGCACCATGGCGAAGAAGTTTCCCCCCAAACCCCAGATCCCACCTTGTAACACCAGCTAAAGCCTCGGGCTGTGAAGCAACATTTCCTTCTCTCAAAATAAAAGAGAAATAACTGCTCCTCAGATCAACACATTGAACTATTTCCTCATCAGGAAAATGCTATGCTTATAATTTCCTTGCCTGCCTTCCGCAAGCCAATCAGCCGTTTTGTGTGTGTGGTTTAAATCTCACTGCTCTTCTGTCATTCTGCCTTTCAGACTCTCATTTGTGTGACCTCCACCTCGCCAACTCCCCCTCATCATGACATCCACCTGGTTCATCTCAGCCACCACCAGCGTATATAGTCCACTTTGTTATTATCACCAAAGAATTTGTTATTCAAACTAAAGTATGTTCGATTCTTTCAATTATTCGCTCGTCAAATGGAATCATTCAAAACATTACTGTTTATTTTACTGTTTATTTTCATGTGTGTTTATGGCACCAATGCTAAGAACACAACGCGGCACAAAAATAAAATGCTTCAGTTTAGGAAACCTTGTGGTTTGGGTTAAAATGGCTATTTCATTGTCAGACTTTGTGTTGAAGCTACATACTTTACACATACTGTACCCAATTGTTGCTGTTTGCTAGTCTGAAAAAATGAATTCTTATAGCACAGCAGTAGGGGGAGGACTAACATGATGATTTTGCTGGTCATTATGATATGTTTGAACCTCAAAAATAGATGCTTCCACATGAAAATGTGTGAATATACACCACCCTAAACCTGTCCAGGACGGACGGTGGAAATCTGACATTTGGAATCATTTCATTTTTATCAAGGCTTCTATAATAATTAGCTGATCTTAGTTGGTACCCAGCCGGTCCGAGCAGTCACATAGCCGTGAAACTGTTTAGATGCAACACTATACCAAAAAAAGAAAATATTAAAAAGCATAGCATTTTCAGACACACACACTCGGCTGGAAGATTATCATCGCTGCAATGATGCACAATAACAGCAGAACTGAGGCTGTGAAAGAAATGAAAAATTCTGAGCGCTGGGCCTGATCCTCAGGAGGGCTGCTGCTGTATTGATCACACGCAGAAAAGTCCCATGAAAACAACTCAAAGGTCAAGCTGGCGGGACTCTGTCTACAAAATATGAAAATCTCCAACTTATCTGTGATTATAATCACAGTGTGCCACCTCATCTGTTGCCTGGAGGCAATTAGCATCTGGATGGGAATATGTCAGATGGCGCAAATTAATCGCATAATGGAACATAATACTGGAATAATGGAAATACTTACACTCACACATGCAGCTGACAGACAGGGAGATTTGTTTTGTCTTTTCACTGCTTGTCATGTTCATCCCCATGAAGCTGTATAAAACATCAGAGTCATTTATAATACGAAAAAAACGGATTTTCCAAACACACTTACATTATCTGCATGTTTACATGACTTCCTGTTTGCTTGACTCATCCACTTACAGCCTTCCTTATGCACAAATGCAGCCTTATGGATTTCTTGCGGTAGTGTGCATAAATTCAGTTTGCTTAATTCCATCATCCCTTCAGTGGCTGCGACTCTCATCAGGAGGTAATGTTACAGTGAATAAAACTGACAGGAAGGCTTTTGGCTCCTAGCAAAGTGCAACTTTTCTTTTCCTCTGTCACTAAAATATTAACATCAGAATCAGCTTTGATCTTGTTTAACCCCTTTAATTTGAAATTGAGGTCACATGTGTACTACTTGGATGTTTTTTTGTTTCTTTTTTAAAATGAATGACCGCCGCAGTTTTATAGTTGACGGGGGTTTAAGTTTTACTGATTTGTAAAGGCAACCTTTCGGTACAATATAGGTAACACAATTACATAGATAGCAAACCTGTGACCCTAACCTGTCTGCTTGGGTAACAGAGAAAAATTAAACGTGTTAAATGTGTACAGTGCAAACTTTTTAAGTCTATTTCAAGTGATTTCATTCTCGCTGTCACTCCTACCTCTTTGATTATTCACCTGCAAGACTGAAAGAGAATTCAGCCAGAGTAAAAGAAGTCATCTTCTATCAGCTGAAAGAAAACGAGTCACAGATGGCAGACAATGACTATAGCGGGAGCTCTCTCAGTCGGCCCTATTCTTCCCTGCTGCCTGTGTTGTTAGCTGGATTCCTTACCCGCAGTTCTGGCATTCAGAGGCACTGGGCTGTGAGAAGGCAATCAAGGCTGCGCGTGGACGAGAGAAGAGGGACATCGGGGCAGTTAGGAAAGTGGGCTGTGCCCCGGAGACAGATAGGAAAAGGCGGATCTGGGCTGTCCTGAAGTCAATCTGTGTTCGCTCAAGAGGAGAGAGTGGAGGGGGAGGCGTTCTCAGCGAGGGAAGAGGATATCACCTCAGGCCATTCTGCCTTTTCTGTCGCTGCTCAAGCCTTTTAATAAACATTTAACATTCACAGAGAGAAAAATCAATACCCACAGGAGGTGACTTCCCTCTGTTACTATGAGCTGCCGCTAACTGCTAGGAACATGTTTAAGAGTGTGGATGAACAGGTGGTAGCAGCATGGGAATACCAGTGGAATGCATAGATTAGATTTATTACGGCATATTCCAACACTGACGTTTAAAAGAATGCCCAAGTATATGCTTTTATTTTATGTGCATATAAGAAAACAAGGCATTCAATAATATTTACTGATTTTCTCACTGTGAATTTTGCATTACCCAAATGAGGGCGGAGCATTGACAATGATTAATGGCATGAAATTATGAATAACAGATAAGCATTTCAAAATTTCCCCCAAAACATCTCCAGCTCTGTTGAATAATCTTTATGAAATAATGCTTAACACGAGGTTTCAAGTGATAGTCTACATTGCTGAGCCTCTGACTTTTCATCTAGTGCCACCAACAGGTTGCCATTTTAGCTGAGAGTGTGATGTCTTCACAGCTGAGTGACTTGCCAATTTATTCAGACATTCTTCTCCTGCTCAGCGTAACTTTTTAACGACACTGATGAGCCTGTAACTTTTCATCAAGATTCATTACCAGGTCAGAATTGCACTTTGTCAATTTCTTTGATTTATGACCAAATACTTGCAAAACAACTGAAATTTCCATGCTCAGACTCAGAAATACTTTGTAGCTTTATTACTTTTTGTAGAAAGCCATCATTAGCTGTAACTGGATATGCTTAATCACTATATGTTGCCTGTGCAGAAGGGCTGTGCTTATATTGAGGGTTTGTAGAAACAATAGCAGTGGGCAACAGTACAGTCATAAGAAAGATGATTACACTAGTTTATTTTAACTAACTAGTGTCACAGCTAATAACTCAGAGGAAAATAAGGAAAATTTCCCGTTTGTGTTTGGTTTTTTTAGATAGATAGATAGATAGATAGATAGATAGATAGATAGATAGATAGATAGATAGATAGATAGATAGATAGATAGATAGATGACATGTGGGTCAAAGGAGTTTTTAGGTCTGTTGGTCCTAGACCTGGGGAGAAGCAACCTGTCGCTAAGCAGACTCCTCTGGTTATTTATGATCATATGCAGAGGATGCCCAGCATTGTCCATAATGTCTGGCAGTTTTTTAAATGACCTCTTCTTTGCCACTGTCACCAGAGTGTCCAGTTTCATGCCTTGCTGAGTAGTTTTTCCAGCCTGGATGAGTCTCTCTTTGCTGCACTGCTCCCCCAGCACACCACAGCATAGAAAAGTACACCAGCAACCACCGACTGATAGAACATCCACACATTATATGATCTGACCCATCAGTCTTCTTGGAAACTTTATTTCTTCAAGATGATGAGAAGAGAAAGTGGGCAGCGGGCAATTTTGGAGGTAGGCTGTAGCCTGTGTGCTGTTTTCTACTGGCTTAAACAAATCATAACATTAAATTTTGATTGAGTGAGCAAGGTGCACATTTGGATTTCATGAGCCTATAGCTGCTGCCAACTTGGCTGTACACATAAGAACAGAATCTGTTCTGTTTTTCTATGGTATACATGGAATTCGTGCTGGTGCTGTGCATCTGTGAAGCTGGAGGAAATGCGGTATTTTTATCAAGGACAGTCTGCCAAAGTCTGTTCTTTTTTAGTGTGCATATTTGGAATTTTGGTGACTCACCATGAACGTGACTGAACCTGACTGAGTTGGGACCACAAGCACAGAAGGGGGTATGACAGGGAAGATCAAGGGGATGGTGCAATTCTGATTTAAGCTGCAGCTCTTCCTCAGAATACCAAGTAGTTATTTTGATTTTTTTATATGATATGTTGTGGGAACAATATAATCATATAAGAAACATGATAGTTGAGTATAGCGGCATTTATTTATTTGATATTTTTTGCAAGATGTTAGAAAATTTTCTTGTATCTATGATCGGTTTCAATGAGATATATTCATTTGCTTTTACCATTTACTTTTTCTTTATTTCATTTTTTACTGAAATGCTTCATTTTATAAATTCATTTCTTTTTGAGCTAGTTCTTGTTAGATTGTGCCACTTCACATTTACTCAAATGGCTCAGCTTGAGCTGATAACTGCAGCTACCCTTGAAACAGTAAAAGAACCCCAAACCACCACAAACCATGACTAGTTGCATCATTTATAGGCATTCACAAGCTTTCTTTTTCGATCTAAATGAAACCACACGTGTATTTAGCTAAGAGATCATCAGGACTTTTTTTGGAGTAACTTGTATTACTAGGCAATTTTTCAAAGAGAATCAAATAATGTCAAAAATAATAAATCAATTTACACTTTTTCACATGACTGTACTCCATTTCTTAGACTCAACACACCCAGCAGTTTAGAAGTAGCACACTGCTTGCTCCTGCTATTTCAGCTCATTATTTTGAGTGCGCAGTAATTACTGAAGGCTAGTAAGATGAATGCATCAAGATTCTCTCATCACATCTTTCATATGTGTTATTGTGGCTGGTGGTAAGAAGGAAAGTTTCAAAGAGGTTTCAGAAAGAAAAATCAACATGAAACAATAAAAGGGAGACAGACACGTTCCTCTCATCCCAACTGGAAATCCTGCCACCGCTGACAGGTTCAGTAAAATAAACCTTGTGAAGGCTATGGTCAAATATCAGCTTTTGGACATTCAAGGCGAATTTATTTTCCTATATCAACCCAACATCACTTCAGTTTATGTGCAAGACCACTTCTAAATGTCAAGAGACATTTTTTTGAAGGCCTCTATTGAATTTTACTTGGCGTTTACACAGCCTGAGTATTAGATTATTTAAAGGGGACTTCTTAATGTCAGTGGACGAAGAGAGAGTTAGTAGAAGAATTTACAGGAACACTTTAAAAACCAAACACTGTGCCCTTGGTACAACATCTCTCAGAGAGAGAAAGTTTTTTCAAGACACATACACTATACAGTGGGGCAAAAAAGTATTTAGTCAGCCACCGATTGTGCAAGTTCCCCCACCTAAAATGATGACAGAGGTCAGTAATTTGCACCAGAGGTACACTTCAACTGTGAGAGACAGAATGTGGAAAAAAAATCCATGAATCCACATGGTAGGATTTGTAAAGAATTTATTCGTAAATCAGGGTGGAAAATAAGTATTTGGCCAATAACAAAAATACAACTCAATACTTTGTAACATAACCTTTGTTGGCAATAACAGAGGTCAAACGTTTACTATAGGTCTTTACCAGGTTTGCACACACAGTAGCTGGTATTTTGGCCCATTCCTCCATGCAGATCTTCTCGAGAGCAGTGATGTTTTGGGGCTGTCGCCGAGCAACACGGACTTTCAACTCCCGCCACAGATTTTCTATGGGGTTGAGGTCTGGAGACTGGCTAGGCCACTCCAGGACTTTCAAATGCTTCTTACGGAGCCACTCCTTTGTTGCCCAGGCGGTGTGTTTTGGATCATTGTCATGTTGGAAGACCCAGCCTCGTTTCATCTTCAAAGTTCTCACTGATGGAAGGAGGTTTTGGCTCAAAATCTCACGATACATGGCCCCATTCATTCTGTCCTTAACACGGATCAGTCGTCCTGTCCCCTTGGCAGAAAAACAGCCCCATAGCATGATGTTTCCACCCCCATGCTTCACAGTAGGTATGGTGTTCTTGGGATGCAACTCAGTATTCTTCTTCCTCCAAACACGACGAGTTGAGTTTATACCAAAAAGTTCTACTTTGGTTTCATCTGACCACATGACATTCTCCCAATCCTCTGCTGTATCATCCATGTGCTCTCTGGCAAACTTCAGACGGGCCTGGACATGCACTGGCTTCAGCAGCGGAACACGTCTGGCACTGCGGGATTTGATTCCCTGCCGTTGTAGTGTGTTACTGATGGTGACCTTTGTTACTTTGGTCCCAGCTCTCTGCAGGTCATTCACCAGGTCCCCCCGTGTGGTTCTGGGATCTTTGCTCACCGTTCTCATGATCATTTTGACCCCACGGGATGAGATCTTGCGTGGAGCCCCAGATCGAGGGAGATTATCAGTGGTCTTGTATGTCTTCCATTTTCTGATGATTGCTCCCACAGTTGATTTTTTCACACCAAGCTGCTTGCCTATTGTAGATTCACTCTTCCCAGTCTGGTGCAGGTCTACAATACTTTTCCTGGTGTCCTTCGAAAGCTCTTTGGTCTTGGTCATGGCAGAGTTTGGAGTCTGACTGTTTGAGGCTGTGGACAGGTGTCTTTTATACAGATGATGAGTTCAAACAGGTGCCATTCATACAGGTAACGAGTGGGGGACAGAAAAGCTTCTTACAGAAGACGTTACAGGTCTGTGAGAGCCAGAGATTTTCCTTGTTTGAGGTGACCAAATACTTATTTTCCACCCTGATTTACGAATAAATTCTTTACAAATCCTACCATGTGAATTCATGGATTTTTTTTATCACATTCTGTCTCTCACAGTTGAAGTGTACCTCTGGTGCAAATTACTGACCTCTGTCATCATTTTAAGTGGGGGAACTTGCACAATCGGTGGCTGACTAAATACTTTTTTGCCCCACTGTATTGCCAAAAGTATTCGCCTCTCTGCCTTCACAGGCATATAGGCTTGAGTGACATTCCAGTGTTAGACACTGATGGCAGTCTCTGCTCTGATTCATCCCAAAGGTGCTACGTCGGGTTGAGGTCAGGACTCTGCACAGGCCAGTCAAGTTCTTCCACACCCATGGCCATGGAAGTGATTGGAAAACCTGAATTAAATGATTTGGATAAGCAATATAGTGTGTGTGTTTTGACTTGATTAGACAGTATTTGGGGTTTGACATTTAAATGAAAATTATAAAACCATATAATTAATAATTACAGAAGTCGCATTTCTATTGGTATTTGTGTCGAGATGTGCCTTGTTTAATAAATATATGAGCTATTTATTTAATTAAACATTTACATCTTTTGTCATGATGTGTTTCCTTTATATCAAGTAGAATGTATTGTGTAAGATATATATTTAAACCAGAACGTACAATACATGACCATTGTTTTAATTCTTTTAATGTTTAATTTAATTTTTACATTTCACTGTTAGCGAATTTTGACAAATGACTGTCATGGTCTTGTTTTTAAAGTATTTTTTAAGTTTTGATACATTTTTATTAAGTCTTGACCCATCGAGACATGGAGACCACTAGATCCCTGTAAGTGTGCTGTGGTAACCTGGCACCAAGATGTTTAAGTCCTGTAAGTTGTGAGGTGCGGCCGTATGGATCGGACATGTATATCGGACATATTTCACAATTCAACACCTCATTTGTTGTGTTCCTCAAATTATCCTGCTGAAAGAGGCCACAGTCGTCAGGGAATACTGTTTCCGTGAAAGGGTGTACATGGTCTGCAGTAATGCTCAGGTAGGTGGTGCATGTCAAAGAACACCACACACATGGATGGCAGGATCCATGGTTTCCCAGCAGAACACTGTCCAAAGCATCACACTGCCTCCACCAGTTTGCTTTTTTCCTATAGTCGATGTTCCTCAGGTAAGTGATGCACACACGATGCAAGAAGTCTAGTCGCTTTCTTTCAAAGCTCCTTGAACTACCATGACCTGGATGATGGAGACCTGTAATGCACTTTGTATTCTGACACCTTTATATCAGAACCAGCATTAAGTTTTTGGCAATTTTAGCTTCAGTAGCTCATCTGTTGGATTGGACCACATGGGTTAGTCCCCACGTGCATCAGTGAGCCTTGACTGCCCATGACCGTTTTGTTGGTTTACCACTGTTCCTTCCTTGGACCACTTTTCATAGATACTGATCACTGCAGACCGGAAATACCCCACAATAGCTGCAGTTTTGGAGATGTTCTGACCCAGTGGTCTAGTGCCCATATCAAAATCATGTAATCAAACTCTCTGAAATCCTTACCTTTGCCCATTTTTCCTGCTTGTAACACATCAACTTTCAGGACAAAATGTTCACTTGCACTCTGATATATCCCACCCACTAACAGGTGCCATGATGTACAGGGTGGGCCATTTATATGGATACACCGTAATAACATGGGAATTTTTGGTGATATTAAAGTCCTGTTTGTGGCACATTAGTATATGTGAGGGGGCAAACTCCTCAAGATGGGTGGTGACCATGGTGGCCATTTAGAAGTCGGCCATCTTGGATACAACTTTTGTTTTTTCAATAGGAAGAGGGCCATGTGACACATCAAACTTAGTGGTAATGTCACAAGAAAAACAATGGTGTGCTTGGTTTCAACATAACTTTATTCTGTCATGAGTTAGTTTTTCCTTTTGGCTCTCCTCCCCTTTATCTTCCCTGCTTAGTTCTTATGTCCTTGTCTAGTCTCGTGTTTTTTTGTATTACTTTTCCCTGGAACACTCTCTCACAGTCTGTTTCTAAAACCTAAAGAGAATTATGGATTTGATCAACTGGTCTCTGAATGCTATTGACACCCTTTTCTCAACGAGAAGTCTGGGCTCGGGAGAGCCCGAGTGCCCTGGAGGGACTTTCCCTGCCGGATGGACAGGTGGCAGGAATAGAGGGTCGTGTGCCTGGCGGGACTGTTGATCGAGGACGCTGAAGATATCTACCTATTCGGAACCATGATAACAGGGTTCTTGCTGATCGGTGCTGGCTTGGCCCTGGCTTATAGGAGAATTAAGAAAGCGGAACTGGCTGTTCAAACCCCCCCAAAGCTGCCCGCTGGGATTGAAACGATGGGATGAGGCGCGACTTCTCAGAACGGGAAGGACACTGTCTCAGCTGAACTATGGACACGCACACACATACATATACTGATACTGATAAGCACTCACTGACGCATCACCCTCCCTACCCCGGATCCAACGCCACCTCCAACGCTTACCTCCCCTCTGATGTGGACATCGGGTCAGCTGGAGGCGCAGTCGAAGATTGCAGCGGTCCCAGATCAGATGTACACACCGGAACACTTTCCCATGTTGCTGTCTGTGTTTATTGTGCTATGGTGTGTTGATATCTGTGCATTCATGTATTATCCTTTTGTGTTACACATTTCGATGTTTTTTTCCTCGCTACCTAGCCTGACCTGTCTCCCCAATGTGATGTTTGTGTATTGTATGTAAGTACGGTCGGCAAGGTCTGTCATCTTGGTTGTGGGCAAAAGACCTGCAACTGACAAATAAAGGCTATCTCATCATCATCTCATCAAAAGTTTCTCTTTGTTCACAGCCATTTACATGTCAAAGAGGTTAACACGTGAGGAGCGGATTGAAATTGTGTTGATATCTGGTGAACGCAGTAACCGGGTCATTGCAGCAGATTTCAATGCAAGACACCCTACGTGACCACCCATCTCCCATGCTACAGTTAGCAAACTGCTTGCTAAGTTTCGTGAAACTGGTTCAGTGTTGGATTTGCCAAAATGTGGACGCAAGAAAACTGTCACTAATGAAGAAACATCAGTCCTAGCTTCATTCAGCAAGAGCCCACAGCGTAGCACTCGCTGCATGTCACTGTAGAGTGGCATTAGTCGGTACAACTAATGGACCCACTATCGGTACAACAATAGTGGGTCCATTCTTCATCAATGGAAACCTCAAGGCCACTGGATATTTGAAATTGCTACATGATGATGTGTTTCCCTCTTTATGCACTGAAGCAGGCACGTTCCCTGAGTTTTTCCAGCAAGCTGGTGCACCACCACATTATGGGTGCCAGGTCCGAGCATTCCTAGATGAACAGTTTCCTGGAAAGTGGATTGGTTGTCGTCGGCCAGCTGAATGGCCCCCAAGGTCTCCCGATCTGACCCCCTTAGACTTTTATCTTTGGGGTCATCTGAAGGCAATTGTCTATGGTGTGAAGATACGAGATGTGCAGCACCTGAAACTACGAATACTGGATGCCTGTGCTGGCATTTCTCCTGCGGTGTTGCTATCAGTGTGTGAAGAGTGGGAGAAGAGGGTTGCATTGACAATCCAACACAATGGGCAGCACATTGATCACATTTTATAAGTGGTCAGAAACTTGTAAATAACTCATGAGAGAATAAAGTTACGTTGAAACCAAGCACACCATTGTTTTTCTTGTGAATAAAGTTTGATGTGTCACATGGCCCTCTTCCTATTGAAAAAACAAAAGTTGTATCCAAGATGGCCCACTTCTAAATGGCCACCATGGTCACCACCCATCTTGAGGAGTTTGCCCCCTCACATATACTAATGTGCCACAAACAGGACTTTAATATCACCAAAAATTCCCATGTTATTACGGTGTATCCATATAAATGGCCCACCCTGTACATCATGGCACCTGTTAGTGGGTGGGATATATCAGAGTGCAAGTGAACATTTTGTCCTGAAAGTTGATGTGTTACAAGCAGGAAAAATGGGCAAAGGTAAGGATTTCAGAGAGTTTGATTACATGATTTTGATATGGGCACTAGACCACTGGGTCAGAACATCTCCAAAACTGCAGCTATTGTGGGGTATTTCCAGTCTGCAGTGATCAGTATCTATGAAAAGTGGTCCAAGGAAGGAACAGTGGTTTAGTATATGTGAGTTTGCCCCCTCACATATACTAATGTGCCACAAACAGGACTTGTTATTACAGGACCATGTTATTACGGTGTATCCATATAAATGGCCCACCCTGTAGTGATAATCAGTGTTATTCCCTTCACCTCCCATAATATTATGGCTGATCGGTGTATATCTCTGCTTATGCCTCAAATGAAAAAGAATTGATTAGTGATCACTGATTTGATTAGCGATCCATAAAGTAATTTATTTGCACCAACAAGTGTTTTTTTGTTTTGTTTTTTGTTTTGTTCCATGAGGCAGCTGTCCAGGAACTGAGGCGCTGTCAGATTAAAAGCTCTGCCAAACAGGCGGACCGGACAGCTGCCTAGATGCGTTCAGTGTCTGCTACGATTAACAGTCACACAGTACAATACACACAGTTCTATTCATGGTTCATTAAATGGAAATCAATATCAATATACTGTGGCTTTATGTAAGACAGTGGCTACAAACTGCCAGCATTTTCTTTGTCATGTACTGTACGTGACTGTTTCTTATTTAGTACTTCTGTGTGTTTGTGCATTTTTCTCTGTGTGTGCAAGTACCAGCAAGACAGAATACCCCAGCTCAGCAGTGCAAGTAGTGTGTGATAAAGCTGTCCTATCAGCCAGCAAGTCGGCAGTTATTGCGTCCGTTCCGCATCTGTGAGCTCCCTCCTTAAACTCAGCAAAGAAACTCTTGGAGGAGCCATTTGCGAGGAATTGAATCAGTCTTTGGAACACAGAGTGGCCTGGCACCACCAAGGATTAAAGGGAAAAAAAAGTGAAGCTGTTTCACTTCACTTGGGAACTTTTGCATATACTGTCTCACTGTATCATATACAGGTAGCGTTTTACAGGCTTGCCGCAGAGACAGAGAAGGAGTGAGCTCATGAATGTTTAATCAACGTTTTCAACGTGCAGTCAAAACAAGCATTTATATTCCTCGAGTCGATATCCAGTGCGGAGGCTGATCTATGTTTAGCTATGCAAATGTGGGGATTAAAACTTGAGGCCAGGCTGGTAACGGGGAAGCGCTCACTGCTAAATTAGGCATTCCCAGCAAAATGCATTTGCAGAAATGTGTGTATGTGCACTCATAATTGCTAAAACAGAGACCAAGTTTTTGTTGTTGGACTCTCACAGAACACAGTATGAAAGAAAAACACTTCACCAAAGAGTTTCAATGACGAGGCGCCCAGTGAGTGATGGACTCTTGGATGTCACAAGCATCTACCAACCTGGAGATACTGCCCATCTACTTCAGCATCAATCAGCCCGAGGCCCAAAAATTCACCCCCCAAAAAAGCCCATTTGGATCTGTTCATTGATGTGTTTCCCTCAAAGGTGAGTCATTTGTTCCACGCTCAGACACTCATTAATTGGATTGTAAATCTTTGGTGACGATTAATCATACGACCTGCTTCAGAGGTGCTAATGAGGAGCTATTTTAGCCTGGTGACATCGCCACACATCACCTCTGGCAACTCCAGGCTCCGGGTTTTAGCCTGTTTGCGAGTGTTTCTCCCCGTTGCACGAGAAATTCAGTCATCATTACTGTGCTTACTTCTAATTTCAAGTTTGCTGAAATAATGATAAACATTCATAGGTTCTCTACATTTTCTCTAGATCATGATATTTGAGTACTGTTCTGTTATGTTTTTGGTATCCCTTGCATCTATGCATGTCATTCCTTTGTTTGTAACACAATAGTTCACAAAATTCTGATCAAACTTTTCAGGAGTGTAGAGCAGGGTCAGGTTATAAAATCCATTAAAAATTGGCTTGCATCCACCAGGGTCTTCAAGGTCAACTTAATGATTTTTTGGTAGACAATTGGCCAAAAGCATTAGAACTTAGAAACTATGATTCCTACAAGTATGGTGTGTATAGTCATCATATAGAAATTCCCATATAAAGACTAAAATATCATGTCACATTTGACCTCAGACCTGTCATTCAAGGTCAATACACTGAAAGTAAAGCGTGAGCTGCCTTGACAGAGGTTTGCACTCTTGATGAGCTTCTTGTTTTGTTTTGTTTAACTCAGAAATAAAGCTGTAAAATCATTTCAGACTCAGCATCAATTGTAAATTTTTGATGGAAAAAAAGGATTAAGATTGCTCATGTCACCATAGGAACCATGAAACCTGGATTTGGCCTGACAATTCTTGAACAAGTAAAACGCAGACTGGTCAAACAAAGGGTTCTGGATTGTGCTGATAAGTGATGTGCAAACAGCAGCCACCCTGCAGACGTCTGTCACTCAGGTCCCTTTGTCACAAATAATGACTGGCTTTCAGAACTTTGTTTACCTTGCAGCCCATTTATACTAAATCTGACCAACTGTTAAAAAGTTTTGTGCTCCAAATGTCACAACGCATAAGTATTATTAACACATCCTGATATTTTTCATCTTCGTCATGTAAATGCTATGTGCATGCATGACTAATGTGGCTTACAAAATGTTTTCTCTAGAAAATGTATGCAGTGTTACACTGAATATTTATGAAAGCCAATTTATGAGCAGACATCATTTTGCCAAGGTTTGCTTAGGCATAGGTACACATGCAGAGAGAAGATCATGTTTTGAGGTAAAATAGATGAGCGTTTTGCAATCTACACTGTGCATTTACCGCTGTTAAAATGGGAATGGGTGTCGATGGGGAAAGAAAGCAGTGTCACCTGTCATTAGGAAATGGGAAATAGCAATATCTTCAGTTAAAGTTCAATGTTTGTTTTTGCTAGCTATCCAATAAGATTTTCTGTCGAATTTTTGGCTTCGTAATAACATTCTTTCCCCTTCCTGACAGATAACTCATTATTACTGTGGCTTCAAGGGAGTTTACTTGATAGTAAACAAATCTTATTTGCTGGGATCTGTAGAAATGGCTGATGGTTGCATTCATTTTTTGGCTAGACACTCTCTATTACACATATAATTTTTTCACTACCTTTGAAGGATGCCCTCCTTTTTTTCCAATAATGTTGCCAGTGAACATAACCCCCTACAGTAAAACAGTGTAAAAACAAATAAATAAACAAATTTGGGGAATGAAAATACAAAAGAACTAGATGGGTTCATTTATTTGTATTTTGCTCAGGCAAATTAGTTGATGATTTTGTCTTGTGAGGTGTTAATCAGTGTTCCACACTCTGGTTGGACTGAGACACGACCTTAATATTGATTCAGTGCGATTCAGTTCTTTTATAAACAAAGAAGATCTGAGTAAACTCAGGCAGACACTGAAAAACTGCCTCACAAGCTACTACTGTAGCTAATATAATTATGCAATATGTATGTGTGTAAGTTTTAACATTTAAAAGAAACGATAACCAATGTTGATCCCTCTGTTTATTTTTCTACTCTTGGTGGTGTCTGTTTAAACCATCACTATCCACAAGATGGCATTGAATGGGAGTAGAGTTTAGAAAGTTCTACTCAGGTCATAAATTCTAAGCTGACTCCAATCTAGTTCCACAGACTTCAATGCTAGGGCAGCAGTAACAGAAAACTGCTTTCAGGCGTTCAGTGCAGAAACCTAGTAGCTAGGCAATACTGTCTGGCAGACAGTGTAGTGCTTGCGCATAAAGTAGTGCACCATATAGCTAACCTTACATACTGCACAAGTGGTAAGCTTATCAAAAGGAGTCATTTGCCACTGCATGTTGTCGAAGCACAGATCCTCCAATTGGTTAGAGACCTGCAGGAGTGGCTCATTTTGTCCCCTAGCTCTTGAGTACTGCAGCCACTGTTTTAAGGCCAAGACCAAGACAGTGGCAGCCTTACATCACCTGCAGCTATGACTTATCAAGTTGCCTGAGGCATACCATTTTGAATTTCTTTATTGTTTTGCTAAACTGTCGGATTTTATTCAACATGCTCCCAACCAGCTGCCAAAGGAGGAAACATGAGCATAACAGTCTGTCAAGACATTTTCACATGGAGCCCAAAGAACTGGCAACAAGAACTGCTTCTTTCCTACAGAGAAGACTACTTTATGGCACAAAGCAGGACATGTGTGGCTCTTCTTTCCAGCACAGTAGACATTCTGTCTCTTCAAGAAATATGGAAAATATGAGATGGGTTTGGAAAAGCACTCACACTGACAAGGCTTGACCCCGGTAGACAAAGCCAATCACCTCTAAAGACTCTAAAATATCAATTGAAAAAGTGAGTAGAATAGTTTAGTAGTCTTCTCAGCCCTGTCCTACACTATCTTAGCTGCCATTCAGAGGTGGTCTGGATGTTCCACTCCCCACTGGACAACTAAGGAGCTAATCAACTTTGACTCCCCTGTCTGGTGCAGGTTTGCAACTGGGATTAATCTCACCGTGCTGAAGTATCTCCCTGGCAGCTGTTGGCATGTGCCGTCCACTCCATTGATCGTGTCCGTCTGTGCAGGCAGGGCTGCATAATTCTATTTAATGTATGAGGAGCGAGAGGGGCTCCGTTCCTGTCACAGTCAGTGTAGACTGATCCAACTGGCCTCATGCTAATGCGGCCTGGCAGGCCTCCCCGAGGACAGAGTCTGGCTTTAGGGAGTACAGAGGAGGACTCATTCTGCCCATGCCGATTCGTCAAACATGAGAGGAGAACCGTATCTCCAGGTGATCTCAAAAGCACAGCGTGGGTGAAAAAGCAAGGACTAAAGAGAAGCCGCTGATCAACAAGATATGCTGTTAAACCGAGGAGCAGTATCACAATGCTTAGATAAATTAGCATTTATTGTCACACTGTGAATTTTGTCAAAGAGGAAAGATGCATATGACAGATACAATATGTCAACCTAGACCTTTTTGAAGTGTGGCTGAAGTGGAAGAAATATGAATTTTCTTTAAATTAAAGGCAATCCATTCAGTAGTTGTTAAGATATTTAAGAACATATACATAAGTTATGGCTCACAAATTATACTAAATTGCTTTAGTTTTATCACAAAAAAGACGAGTAACTGATTATTGAATCTGAATACGAAGGATATATAATAATTACCACTTGGTGCGAAGTTGCTTGTTGTCAGTTGCTTTTTCATGTGAGCTGGTTGTAACTTTGGGCCAGTGTTAAGTGGGATTCTCCACTAAGCCTTCAAAAACCATTGTGTGGCGCATACTGAACAAACAGGGCCCGCGCTCGCAAAGCTTTAATCATTGCTATTATTAATGATTGAGTGGTTTAGATAGGAGGAAACGCGAGCCGAGAAGACATTTCGCACCTTAATCAGGTAGAAAAACAACCACTGGAGCGCTTACAGCTTTCCCTGCAAATATGTCACTACTCATTCTGGAGGCTTTTATCCAGGCAAGCCACGAAGGACGTTATTATTAGTTATTTTTGTCATTTTACAAGAAATTGTTGACTGGAGCCAATGAAGAGAGCTTCTTGACCTTAGTATTATAACAGTGACATAGTGTGATATTCATAAGTTTCAATTTTCCATTAACTTTCCTTTAATATAAATAAATACTGCATTTTTTTTCCTGTGTCATTAACGCAAAATAGAGTCCAATTTATTAATTTAATATTATGAAGATAATCCTGCATGTATAATGTACCCGATCACAAATGCGGTCATCCATTTAGACTCTTCTGCTCATCGAGGTCGCTGGTCACAGTCAGGCTGGAGGCTAGAAAGAGAACCATTCACATTCACAGCCGATTTAGAATCAGCAGTGGACCTAATGTGCATGTCTCTGGGCAGTGGGAGGAAGCTGGAGAATCAAGAAGGAACCCACACAGGCACATGGAGAACATGTAAACTCCTACCAGGTCAGTGGATTTGAATCAATGGCCCTTCTTGCTTTGAAGCAATAATGCTAACCACCGTAACACCGTACCACCAAAAGGCTGTGAAATGGAGAGAATGACGAGTTTACAAGGGAAACAGCAAAAAATAAACTAATAGATCAATTAAAAAATCGATGCTTCATATCTGGGATGATCAAGATAGATATTTCATGGTCAAGCTCACAAATATCGAAAAATAAACAATCACAGAAAAATTAGTCTTAATGAGCCGTGGCAGTGTTAAGTAATCTAATGGCTGAGGGAATGAAGGCTTTTAAGTTTCTGTTTGTGTTACTCTGGGGTAAAAGGTAACCTGTGTGCAACTTCCTGAACTCAGATGACAAAACATGTTCAGGATGGATATTAATGTTTTTTGCCTTCGTTGCCACCTGGTTTTCCCATAGTGAACACAAACCTCTCTGCCTGACCCCCGTGATTTTGGAGCAGGTGTTAATAATACTGCTGAGGGAGTTTCTATTATTGATCGAGAAAACAATGTAACACCAAATAAAAGAAAATCAACAATAAAAAATACATAAAATGTTCTTTAAAGTCTATATACTCTTTTTTTTTTTGCAGAGGACTTTGTTCATATTAAATTTGAGTTGATATGATGATCCCGGTATATGGAGATTTCACATTATAGTCTGCATCCAAATATAATTTCACATTTGACCCCTAACCTCCCTTTTATGTTTCAGCCCCCAAAATACAGTTCTAGTTTTTTAAAAGTAAATATTACCCTTGAATTTTGCTGCCTTGCTGGATGTTTCTTGTTTTTGTTTTTCCCTGATGATACTTTTCATGTTCCGTCTAGAATATTAGAGCTGTTTGAGTTCCGCATATTATATTCACCATGTTTAATATATTTCGCCAACGGTGTCATCTTTATGCTTTTAAAGCGACGCATGAGTCATTGTTACCACTGTGGTTACTGGAAGAACCCTGAGCCCTTGATACCACATAGTGTAAATGCTGGTGGATGTGAGTGCTAGTCTCATTTGTTAGCATTATTAATGCTCATGTATCACATTTGACATGATAACTCATGTTTATTCATTAAAATGCTGAGAATTTAGCTGCTCAGAATTTTGCACATCATTGGATTTGACAGAAGCATCGATTGGATTCATATTAAAATCTTTTATTTCGTGCCATTTGCCCAGATCGCTGCCCTCCCCCAGATTCATTCCAACAAACTCCCTATAGCACGTGCTCGTGTTGTTTTACATTTTATTAATAGCAACATCAGAGTACTAAATGTACAGAGGACGAGTCCAATGAGAATCGCATTTACAGTGCTTGCAAATACAGAGCTTAGTAGTACAAGAGTAACCAAATCAAAGTCACCTGGAAATCGTAACATTTACCAATAACTACAAAAGGAAGAGATGTGGTTCATAAGACACAAAATAAAAGTTATACAACATTTAGCTGTCACAGAGACAGACTAGAGTCCCTTTTCGTGGAGGTGTGTTTTGTGTGTGTGAGTGTGTTTGTATATACTATAGTCATAGGTCTTATACAAAAGTTAACAGAGGTACTCATTGATATATTAAACACAAATATAAAAGTTTGAGTCACAAAGTACAAACTCTTCATTTTTATGGCGACAACACAACTTGAGTCAGGTTCCTTCATGGTAGGTATGAATCATGATTGTAAGTCAGCCTCAATGAACTGTGTGTGAAAAGCCCTTCCCTCCCCCCTGCCCCAGAGAGAAAAGAATCTATACAAGCTCCTCACCCCTTGACCTTTGACTTGACCTTTGAACTTTTACTGTACTTCATATTTAGTTTTGTTGCTGTTTTTGCTCCATCTACTTTGATCAGCTCTCGCAGAACATGCAATCGCAGGCTATCCCATTCGCCTGCTATCCCGAATTCCCTCGCTGTGTCACTCGTTTCAGGCCTGCACTTAGCTCGCGAAGGCATGATCCAGGGCTAGAGGCCATCTGCATGAATTAGCTGACACGACAGCAGATTTGGGTCACGCTGCTAGTCTCATTCTAGCAGAGGGATTATAAGAGAATTGAGATGTTGCAAACAAAGTCGTTTTTTTTTTCTCCAAGTCTTTTTCAAGTCTGACTGCACTGATAATCACTGACAGTGACAGTGCTTTAGCTCTTGTGAATAGAAAAAGTAAAAACATGACCCGAGAGGAGAGTCGCAGCCCTCCGCTTAAAATACAGTAAGCGCACAGTACGTGATTTTTAGTTATTTTAGTTTTTTGAAAAGATGCGGAAAAGCGAGGAGTGAGGAGCTACAGTTTACTGGGAGTGAAAAAAAGAAATAAATGGATCCAGCGATATACCTCCACAGTCTCGGGGCAGTTTGTGAAATAGTCACAACAATATAATCACTTTTATTGAAGTTCTCAGGCAGAAAAGAGCTGTGTCACAGTTGTTTTTTGTGCTTCATTTTGAAAAAGCAACACATTAGGCATCAACAGACCTTCACCAAAGACTTGTCTACACCTTCTTTATATATTTTTTCTTTTCTGTCGACTTGCTGATTTTGGTTTCTTTGGTTCAGAAAAAAAACTCACGATTTGGATCAAAACACTTTTTGTTAATATGTTTAGGAAATATCCAATTTTCTAAGTTGCCTGTCAGAGGACAGTTTCAAAAGAAACACGTCCACTAGCATTAGCCTGAAAATCCTGCTGACTGAGAAAAGATGTGTCCGTGCACGAGTGGACTATATTTTGTCACTATTTCACAAAAGGCCAAAACACCGGCCGAGGATGGATATATATCATTCTGCAAAGATAAACTTTATCCTTTCCTCTCAGTTTGTCCTCTCACCTTCTAATTAAACGTCTCTTTTTGTTTTCATTGATAAAGCGTCCACAAGATATTTTTGTTATCACACAGTGTGCTAATAAGTCCACAATATAGCCAATACACGGATTCCTCTGACCGTTCCTCTGGTATGAATGCTTCCATTAATATGTGGAAAGAAAACAACTTTGTCCTTCAGCTAGCATGTCATTCAAACAAAACACATGTCAATAACTTCCACTCTGAGTTTCTGACATGCAAAGAGGAATCACAGTCTCTGTAAATGTGGCACATCGTTCATCTTGACAGGAAAAGCCTCGCTGATTGATAGCTTGTTTATGTCGAGGAGAGCACAGGTTTTATGGGCTGCTGAAGAAACAGAAAGGAGAACCGCAAAATATTCATTTGCTGTGAAAAAAAAAGGCATGTCGAGTAACCCCCACACCCACACCTAACACAACAACACAATATTTCTTCAATCAAATCTGACTGGGCCGAGTGGAATTACTTTCCTGCCTCTTAGTTATAATAAACTAAACTCATCTGCTATACTGAAATGTAAACTGAAAACGCAAGAAAGCAGTAAGACGCTTCCTTACGTATCAGTTTGATTTCAGACAGCGGTAAAAGGGGGAAGCGTGCTGTATGCTGATGTCTCCAGACATCCGCGACTGTTTAAAATATAGATCACAGCTGCTGGTTACATTTTTCTTTGTCTAAATGTCCTTCAGGAATGCAAAGAGAATTCCTTTTAGCAGCTCCTCATGATTTCAAAGAGAAATACTAACATTAAAATCAAGCTTTTCAAGTCTTTATAGATCTGCCCGAAACACGCCCAATGCCTGAAAAGAAAAAAAAAGCTCAAAAACTTTTTCCCCAAAGTATTAAAACACAAAGAACTTCAGAAAGTTAAAGTTTCCTGTTGTTCAATTAGAGCATTTAGTATATTCCAAGGAATCCAGAATCTTTCCCACAATATCGGTATAATCTCAGCTGACACTTTCAGCAAATTCTAGCTAGTTGCATTGATATTCCACAATCATCAGATATGGTGTTGTTAACAGATGAAACTGTTTACATCAAATGTCAATCAGCCAAATGTTTTAAAGTTGTGAGACTAAAATAGAAGTTGTTCAAATTTCTGTGTAGGTCTCTTATATGTAGCATGTAATCTTAAAACGACAGTCAACTTTAGCACAGCTAGAAATTAGGGGGGGGATTTTTACATAGATTTGGCCATCACTGCATTCAATAATATTAATATACTGTATTCAACAGAGTAACTGGGAAATTGTTTACATCAGGCAGCCATTTAAAAGAGAAAGAAATGGGCAAATTATAAAATGATCTCACAAACTTTCCACTTTGAAGGTTCATTGTCCTGTTGTTGTTGGCTCCCTCCCCTCAGCCTCATTGGGCTCAGGGAGAGGCAGATGGATGCCTCTCCCTGAGGTTCTGTTGGAGGTTTCTTCCTGTAATCAGGGAGTTTTCCCTTCCCACTGTTGCCAAGCGCTTGCTCAATGGGGCCGTATGATTATTGAGGTTTTCTTTGTACAGTTGGAGTTTGAATTGATTTGATAACCTGGCTTGATTAGGCAAAATGACTGCGCTCCCAGTTTTTGGCAAATTACTTGTTTAGTACATTGTCATTATAAACAGCAGAAATTTTGGCCAAAGCTAAAGAAGCAGAAGAATTTGCAACCAAACTAGCAGCCCTGTGAGGCCGCACTGAAGCACAGCAGCTGTGATTTCAGCTAAAACAGCACATAAACAGACAGTGCTAACATGCTAATGTTGAGCAGGTGTAAGGTTTGTCATATTCACTGGCCTAGTTCAGTGTGTTAGCATGCTAGGTACACCTAGCATACTGACTGAAACCAACACTGCCATAGCCATGCCGGGATTATAGCTGAAGGGCAAAGCTGGAATAAAAACAGGATTACTGAAAAAGTTTGAAAATGAAAACGTTGCCTATCAACGCTAAAGTTGGCTTTTTGTATTTTTAACCCTGACTATTTAGCAGTCACATCAAAAAGGAAAATACAGACAGTGTACTTCACGAACGGTCCTCCTTTCAAAAGTTTTCCTTTAGATGTCTTTCCCTGATTTTCTTATATGCTTAATAAATGCTGATATTGGTTTATTTTCAGAGTCATTACAGTAAATAACATTTTCTGGGGCAGTTGTAGCAGTATGTATATACAAATACAAAATGAGGATGGTGACAAATGATTGCAATCCAGTCTAAATCAAGTTTAGTTAGTTTCTTGGCAGCTACTGTTGGATTAACAGTTTTTTTGTTTTTTGTTTTTTTTAATTCATGTGATGATACACTGTCTATTAAAATCGATGCAGAAATGATAGTTAAGAAGAGCAAGTCATTGGTTTCCCAGCCAACCATGGATACAGCTGAACCCAAGATATGATCACAACACCGTTTAAAACCACTCGGTACTGTTTTTACTTTCCACCTGGAAATCACTCTTCAGTCTCTGAGCTATTGCAGCGTCTACTGAAGTATTATACTGGTTAGCTAAAGATATAATACAAGTAACTGCTTGAAAGTGCAGGTAAGAAGCTTGGCACAAGGTTAGTTTTTGTGTTTTGAAAGAAATACCATAGTTACACATGTAAACAAAGACACTATCCCCGACCTAGCTGAAACCTTCCCAAAAAATGGGAGAGGTCTTGAAAAATAGAACACACCTGTACACAAATAGAAGCAAATATATAGAAAATACATTTACACGTGTATAATTTACAGCAAGTTTCATAACCCTCTTACTAGTAAGATATCACTGTTCATTCAAAAAAATATATGTTATGTCAAAGAAGCAACGCAGCCTATCGTGAGGCTGCACTGGTATGTGTCATTCATGAGATGAGTTTCATGTTGTGAATTGGCCAGAGCAGGAGTTTTGCACCACAGTGTTTATCCCAAGCCATCTCGACACCTCCTGAATGGCTCCCACGTACTGATACTGATCACTGGGACAACCTGTTGTCTTGAATCCTTTAAGGAAGTGAGTACAAGTCCGAAAACCTAGCAAGTGAAGTACTGGAGATCGACCGTCTATACCTAGTAAAACCCATCATTGATATCTGTACATATTGCTGTCTATAGCCATAAACATTTACAATTGCAGAATTGTAGTTGTGCTTTGTACAAACCCACAGCAAAATAAAAAGGTAGATTAACAGACAACTTTCTCGAAAGCTTCGTAGCACAAAGCTAATCTGTTTCAGGAGCTTGAAGATGATAATAAAAAGTATTGGTGCTAGGAAGCTCTCAGGAGAGCTTTACTGTCCTTCCTCACCAGAAGTTTAAACCAATTTGGCAGCAGCAGATTGGTTTGTCTTACTCCCCTTACTACAACAAAACACAGAGGGAGTGTTTTTAGGCCTTTGAAAGTACAAAATAGAATTTTTTCCTCTTAATTCTGTCCTTTTTTTCCCCTTTTTGCTCAGCTTTCTACGGCACAAATTAAAACAAATTATCCGAGAGTAACCCCAAACATCCTGGCTGTGATAGCTTAACTACTGATTGATTTAAACATTGTCCTCAAGAGTTTATTTGGGTCTGGAGAGAGCGAACCCTTAAAAAACCTACTGTGTTTGATGGGGGATTCCTTCCTGCTTACATTCCACAGTTAAACAAACCATGCATTTTGATCCTGAGGGACACCACATTTTTAGCTTCCCATTTCTTCTGTTTAATTCCACCTTGAACAAATCGGTTGACGATGGAATTACATAGACTTCCGCCTATAATTTAAGAGTTTCAGGCTCAACAACTAATTTGTCAAACCGGTCGAGAGTTGGGAGTTGGGTGGGGATGTTCAATTACTATCCGTTTTTCAACTTTGCTGTTTATGCAAATGACCACAATTTATTTGAACACAGGAGGTTCAGATTAAATCTCTTCTACCCTTTAATTTGGAGCTCGGATCAAAATCTAAACCGTTAGATTTATCCCAGACAGCTGCTGAGACAAGAGACTGATACGAGGTGTGCGAGAAAGCTAGACAGACCTGAGGCAGTATGAATGTCCTGTCAAGCTCCATGCAGTCTGTGGCTGTACTCACTCGTGAATGTGCCGCTGTGGGATCTAACGAGGACACACGCCTGCGCCACAGAAGCCTTTTGTGTATTTTTCCATTTTCCTAAATCAGATGCAAATCTTACATAATAAGCAGTCGAGGTGGGCGCTGTACTGGCTTGGACCAGATGTGTTCAGATATTACCTTTGATATTACCTCAGCTTAGGTGGGAGTATTTAAAAAGTGGTTCCAAGCGCTTCTGACTTCCCCCGTTAGGGCTGTGGCAGACTCTTGTGTGTAAAAAAATAGACACGACTATTCTGATTTTAAAATGGGACCGGTAGAAACAACTTTTTTTCTTCTTTTTTTTCTTAAATTAACCGTCCAATAAAGCATATACCGTTTTCCATCATCTCTCTTCCCCAGCTAATAGAATAGTGCTTCATATAAATATCTTTTAGACTCTTTTGTAACACATTTCTTAAAACTATTTCATAACATATTCAAATACATTTAGCATTTTTTTGTACTTTCATATTTCTTTAAAAACCAAAAACCAAAAGAAAAAAATGTAACTGCAGTTGATACAGGGTTAATATAACGCTCTTTTTTTGTCGGCTTGTTTTTTAGTCCATCAGTCGTTGTTGAAACTTCTGTCCATCCAGGTTGTGGCACATAGTGGCATTATTGGCACATTGTTCAGAAATACAGTTCATCTTCCTCCCGAAGAAGCTCCTTGAGTTCCTCTGTGATAGGGCTAATGTTTTCCTTGAGACATCCGCGACGTCCACAGTCTAGTTCCATACATCCTGTAAATATATTTATATATAATCTATATCTAAATGACCGTAGGTTCTTGGAAATATGGTTTTCGCAGCGTTATGGCTGCTGCTTGTCAACTCTAGAAAAATAAATATCTTCAGCAGTGTCCAAAGATCACGCTATTTTACAAAAGAAGCTGTTTTTTTGTGTTTCTTGTTTCCAACTGGATCCTGTGGAGATGCAGAGAACACAACCCCAGTTACTTCTCATTATGTTGCCAGTGCAAAATTAAACACACACACAAAGCTAGCCTGCTTCTGACTTATTATAGGGAGAATATGGGTTTGTCTCAAAAAACATGTGACTCCAGTGCCTTTTTTACATGATATGAAAGGGCAGTGTTGTATTAAAAATCAGTACAGTTAAGGTCTATTGTTGCATACACTTAAGCCTAAAAAATACACAAGATTTGCAAAGATAAAAAGGGATCTTATGTCTTTTATGACTCCAGCACAGGGAGCAAGCTGTGGAAAGCTAAGCTGAGTGAGACTAATGTGTGTCCAGATAACCCAGGGTCCCTGTCCCTGCCTCTCTGTGTTACCTGCTGGCAATCTATTCCTCTTAAAAATCTGGGTCAATAGCAAACATTACACCGCTTCTTGACCTTCCAGCAACACTGTGGGGCTAGACCATGTGTTTAACGTTCACGCTTTGAATTTCAAATGCTGGCCCATTCTGGCATATTTTAGCCACGCATAAAAATGTGTCACAAGTCAAGCAAAAGTGCCCCTTACTCCTTGAAATGCGCCAAACAATGCACCTTTGGTGTAAGAATGAAAGCGGCACCAAAAATATCAATGAAAATGTTTCAGATGTGAGAGGAGAAATAATTAACAGTGACCATAGTACTGATATTCACATAATTAGTCTCTTATCTCAGCTAAAGACCCCGGCTACTGCATTGAACCGGATTCCTCCTGGTTTTTTTTTATATCAAAAGGGAACAAGATGGAAAGGGAGCATAATCATGTCACAAATAACAAACATATGCCAAGTTCCCTTTTATTCCCAAAGTGGGGCAGCATCACCATGGGGATCGAAGGCTCAGATGATTATTTACAAGGGGATAAAGTGCTGCGGTACCCACCAAAGCGTGAATTCAGGAAGTCTCTTCCACCCACAGAACATGAACAAGGCCTTCAGCTCGTCAACATGAGATCTCAAACCACTTCTCTGACACAAAGGCCACAGGAATCAGCTGTCTTTCAGTTGGTGAGGGCCTGTTAGGCAAAACGCAAGAAGTCAGAGTCACACTGCAAGAAGTTAACTTGTGAATATAAATGATGTAATCAGACTGGTTACATTTTTATATTAGATACCATCACAACATATTAGTTGATAGTAAACCTCCTATAATTGATTCTAAAATTATCATTGGTGAGCAGTGTCTTTTTCTCATAAGACTTCTTCTTTTTTATGCTGCACACGCTACAAGGCCTAATTATGTCTCTTGGTAGCCTTAAGTGCCAAAATCAACACGGTACCACTGTCACGTACACAAGCGGGGTGACAGAGACCTGCACTGGGTGAAGGTCTATGTCAGCCTCGGACGGCTGCTCTGCAAAAATAAAAAAAATCCTAGATTTTTCAGCAGTGCTGTTGGTTAACCTGTGAAAAACAAGCTATAAAAACCTAACCATCCCTGTGTAATTTAAAAGCAGACTATTTACAGCAGATGAATTATCCCGCCATCCTTGCCAACATAATGAATCTGTTACAGGGTTTGGATTCACTGAGTAAGTGTGACCATCTTTGCTGGCCCTGCGGCTTAGATGACTATGTTATCCACTCAGACAGCAAACACTGTGAATACTCCACCAACTTATTGTCGGCGTGGCAATGCAAAGTGTGTGCGATTTCGATGTGAAACCTACCTGTCCGGTTAAATCGCAAAGCGGAATGCAAACGCACCAACGACTCACCAAAGACACATCTCTCGCCTAATGTTTCTCTGTATATATAACACTTTACATGTTCAGTAAACTTGGGCATGTAAAGTGTATTTACTGATATTACATAACTTGCAGGTATTGAAGTTCAAAGCATACACCTTTGTGCCAACGTTTAATACTCCCATGAAGAGCCAGACACAAAACGACACAGTAAAGACATCTATCAGCTGACTCATTACACCAATAGAAATCAGTAGAACATGTTATTTTTTGTGTGTGTGCAGCCTGAACATGCTGAGGCATACGGCAGATGGATGAGGTGATGGGAAGCAGTCCGCCAATTTATGTGTAGATTTGCTCGAGCAAAATACCGACTGAAGCTGACTGTGGCTGCGGGGTAAAAACACGAGCTTGGAGACGAATGTGAGGATTCGTGGTCGACATTTCAATGCTCTTATTCTCATCTGTTTCTGCTTAATGCTTCTTAATCCTGAGTACGAGTTACTGGAACGTTTTTTAACCTATTTTAAACCGATCAAGCCTTGCTGCTCAGCATGGAGCTTCATAAAATATAAGCCACATGCTAATAACATTCACACTGTGGATTTCCAAGTGCTGAATGACTGGGAAGCGTGCATCCACCTGTCATACAGTCAGTACCTGTTTCCGTTATAAGCAGTCTTGTAGACAGGCGTCTGCTGGATCATCTCATCAGTGTAGATGGGTACGGCAGTCCGAACGCACTCGTGCGAGCACTGCAGGCTGTCGTTGTAGGCAGTGAATATGTCCACCTTGCTGGGCACCCGAGCTGGGGTGAAGTCTGTCAGGTTTTGGCAGCTTTCTTCTTGCTGGTGGATCTTTCGCTGATGGCTATTGTGGCGACCATTTCCAGACTGCGCACAGCTACAAAAACACGCACCAAAGACAAGAAACAAACATAAAATCATACCTTGTACCTTCGTTCATCTATTAGGGTTTCTGAAAAGGAACGGGGGTGTGCGTCTGACGTGTCGTGAAGCAAAAAGTAAAGGAATCTTTCCTACCAGTTTTTAAGGACGAGTGTTGTAATCAAGGCCGCGATAACCATAATGAGAGACACAGTGATTGTGATTATCTGGTGAACTGCCAAACCTGTAAAAAGGGCAGAAATGTGCAGGAGAGCAGAGAATTACAATCATTTGTATAGGAAATGGATTCCCCTGTTGTTCACAGCACACGGCCAAGCACTTCACTTCTGTTTTGTTTTTTGAACTGCACAAACTTGCTGCACTTGACAAAGTTTCGAGGCCGTCCTCTTAAAATGTAGAGGATAACAAGCTGCAAAGAGTACTGGTGACACTGACTGAGTTTGAGAATTAGAAATTATTCTATTACAGTACAGTCCACTCGAATGGGTAAGTGAGTTTTCTAATCTGCAGATCGGAACTTTATATTATGTCACCAAACTCACAATCAGTAGCTCTACAAAAAAGAACTGACATGTTTTTCCATAATGCTGTCTTTGTAGATACTGCCCCAAGGCTTTTATTTAAATATTAAATGAGAGCAAACAAGTTGATATGTTATAGATGTATATTTTTATGCATGAAAAAAAAAAACAGATCGAAAGATGATCTGCAGTCTGAACGCTCTAAAGGGAGGCATGCCATTGCACAGCTAACAACCAAGGCCACTTACACACATACATACAAAGACACACACGCACATTATGTGAATCATTAATTGATTTGGGGCAACAAGACATGACCATATATAATTCGCAGAAAAGTACTACCACGTTAAGATGGCAAACTAGTCATGGCCCACCTAGGAAAGATTGCATTCACTTGAATGTTTGGTTTGTTGTGTAAACTGAAACATTTTTCCACATTTAAGGTGTTTTTGGAAACCTTAAATTAAAGTTTGGTGTCACATATACCACTATTTCTCCAACTAGCTGCTAACTGTGTTTGTTAGCTGTCTGGTGCTGGGCAGGTAGCATACGGTGACTGAGGTTATATATACTCCTGCATTTCTGTGGTACTTCACTTCTTTACTGATAAAGTCAAAATTTGAACCACAGTAAACACTGACTCAGTCACTGCAAGGACTTCTGAGGTCACATTCCTATCCACTCACTGTTAATATTCATGATACTCTGGGCTGAGTAAGATCTATTTGGACGTGTCTCCCTGCTCTTAGAAAATCATTATTGGAAAAAATTAAACCCCAATTATAGGGCTATCAGAAGGAAAGAGTGGTTGCTAGCTGACAAAATGATAACTCATATGGACTGAGTCTTTAGTGGTCAATTTAGAACAGAACACTTTTGTATGAATCACTGCTTATTATTATTTGATCTAAGGAGGATTATAAAACCTGCAAATCTCTGTATAATCACAAGTCAACCTGGTGGCAACCATATCATTGTAAATTCACACAATCACTACGATTGTTTGCTAAGCTTTCTGGACAGTGCCAAGCCATACAAGTATTCAGCCTTTTGTTTATGCAGGACATCTTAATCAGCTTCCACATATATATGAAGCCCACATTTGTATGTTCTGTATGACTAAAGTATAAAAGCGCTTTTATTACTTAAAGACTTCAGACTCATGTGTGCTGATCTCTCACTGGTGCCAGAGGAGAGTAATCCAAACAAAACTGCCCAGGACATGTCTAAAGTAAGGATTAGTGCAAGCCTATTGCATTGTACTGTAAGGTTAGTGTGTATCTGTGTGGGTGAGTGATACAGCATGAGAGAGACTAGGACACAATGACACACTGCAGCAGGAAGCCAAAAAAAGAGAAAAAAGGGAAAGAAAAGCCGTCATGATGAAAATGCCCACGTGGGCCTTATACATCTCACCTCTCCATCAGCCAGCTGCCTGGCTGCTGATCCAAGCCAATTTGTCTTCGGGAAACGCTCAAAAGGAAGTGCTGCTCGGTCATTTTAGAAAGCACACAACGTCTCCTCTGCCTTCCAACTGTCTAAACAGCCTCTTCTTAGACAATAAACTTAGATGGGCAGGACCATGCAAAAGACATACCAGGTCAACCTTGGATTAATGATATCTCCGGCTGGCTCAGGGAAGCCTTACCTTCCCAGTGCAATCAGGGTCCCTTGCCATGGCAAAGGCACATTAACTTATCTGGCAAGTCATTTGCATTTGCCTCATATCCCCTCTGTATCCTCTAACCCCCCTCTCTGCCTGTGCCAGGCTTGTGCTGAAGCTGTTAAGTTGAAAGTGTTCAGCTGTAAATTAACATCTGTCCAAATTCAGGCACAATACAGCTCCAACCTGACCTTGATCGATAGTTGAGTTGTCCACTGAGGATTGCTTCATTTTATATCGATGTCAGACTGAAAGAGGGGGACTTTCCAGTCAGTAGATTTTAAAATCAAAAGCTGCACTAATTTGATTTGTAAAGCCATTACTGATTAAATCCCATTATGGGACAGAATTAGGCTGTGTTCCTTTCCAGCCTCCTATGGACACTCCTCAGCTCAGGAAACAAGTGGAACTTCAATTAGTAAATTACAAACTGCCATTAACTGACAAATATGATGATTGATGTCTGTAAACATGTTCAGAATTCTATAATTTTGTATGAGGGGAATGTGATTGGCTACGCTAGGCAAACATTCACATGCTGTGCAGGGCTTACTGATGCGGCTTTACATCTTATTGTGGCTGTAACTCAGGTGGCAGAGCAGGTCAGCCACTAACCTGAAGGTCAGTGGTTTGATCCCAGGCTGCCTCCTGGCAGCATGCCAAATATCCTTGGGCAAGATACTAACCCCATGTTTGCCTACTGGTGGTGGTCAGAGGGCCCGGTGGCGCCAGTGTCCGGCAGCCTCGTCTCTGTCAGTGCGCCCCAGGGCAGCTGTGGCTACAATGTAGCTTGCCATCGCCAGTGTGTGAATGGGTGAATGACTGAATGTAGTGTGAAGCGCTTTTGGGTCCTTAGGGACTAGAAAAGCGCTATACAAATGCAGGCCATTTA
This sequence comes from Rhamphochromis longiceps, assembly GCF_057381845.1. Classification (NCBI taxonomy): domain Eukaryota; kingdom Metazoa; phylum Chordata; class Actinopteri; order Cichliformes; family Cichlidae; genus Rhamphochromis; species Rhamphochromis longiceps. Next base: position 9,983,363 of record NC_140576.1, read on the forward strand.
CCATTTATTGCTATTTTTTAATGGTATTTAACCCTCTCAAGGCAGGCGTTGCAGATTTGTAACAAGTAAAAGCTAACAACCTGATTACCCCACATACATATTTTATGAGTTTTTTTTACTCAGAAGTACCACTGCAGGTATTCTTTTGTGCATTAGCAACAAAAACTTAATTTGAGCCTGAGAGGGTTAAATCAAAGTTACTTCCAGCTGCCATTCGGAGCCAAAACAAGCACACTTTCATCACATGTCCTTTAATGAAACAACTGTACCCAAGAATGTGAGGTCCAGCAACACAAACACAACATTAAGTCTATTGCATCTTAATTTTCAGGGCAGTACATTTAAGGCTGTGGGAATAATGGAGCAGATAATGACACGGGTGACAAATCTGAGTGCAGAGGCTAGTTCTATTTTAATCCACGACTGCCAGTTGGAGGGAGGGAAATTTGGCCTCTCTATCTAAAACTCATTGTGTCCTGGCAGTCAGCTTGAAAAATCACCTTTGGCAGTCACCTTGCTTTAGAGATACCCAGTTAGATTTTGTTTGGTCAAATCACTGCCAAACAAAGAGCAGCAGAGAGTCACACAGGCAGAGGGAGGAAGGAAGAGGAAATGGGGACATGAAGTGATACAAAAGGGAAGGGACTGCTGGCCTGTAACCTCTGTGGAGCTCCCATCAATGCTCCCAGCAAGGAATAAATGAGATTTTTCACCTTCATTGCTATGACAGTTTGATGAACATGTCAACAAAAAGAAGTACAATTAAATTAAATTTCCCCTTGCCACCTATTTTTAATAAAAGAGCGACAGCTTAGACACAAAAACTCTGGGGAGTCAATTAATGTGACGTTAATGCGTCGAAGACAAATATCTGTCTCATCAAAGCAAAAAGGTCAAAAGAACAAAAATACAGTAACATTTTTACAGATATATGTACACCAAAAATAACAGCCCCACCTTTACAGAGTGGTGGAGCATTGGAGAAAGAAAACTTCGCCTATGTCGGTGCAGCTCTAGATTGCCTTCTTTAAAAGTGCAAGATAACTGATAGGGGATTGTGAAGTCCAGGTTCTCTTCTAGTTTTAAACCATCAACCTTTCTCTTTATGTACATAGTTTATCTTCTCTAATTCTGGATGCCGTAGTTAGCTTTTCCTACCTGTTTTGCACCAAACATCAGGCACAGTCAGCAGCTAAACAGCCAGGCATTTCTCTCAGCACATTTCTTAGTGGACACAAAACTAATACCAGTGAATATGGGACTTTCAGTCTGCTCAAAGTGTCAAGCAAAAACATTTTATTGACATGTGTGCCATTACAATTGTATAAAAAATTTGGTGTTGTGTTTACTCTGCTGCCTCCAAGTGGAAAAACATCCACTTTTTACACTGTTGCTGCATTAATCTGAAGAATCACATCTCTAATCAGAAGATTTACTAATTTATATTTATAAGTCACCAATTTCTTGAGTTGTGGAGTGATGGTTATGGCTGTTTTTATGAAGGAAAATACAGTCACAGCAGTTCTCTCTAAAAATCCAGTATGATTTATATGGGTAAAACTCCTCAGCCGTCAGTGTCTTGAAATATCACTTTGGCTTAAAATGTTATGCACACAAATTGTTATTTTCCCTTATAGCTAACGGGTTATTAAATGAGATTAGATTTATTTTTAGCTTTTGAATAGTGGCAGTTGAGTCAGACCTGAAAGTGTAGCAAGAAAACAGCATGTTGACATGAAACAGCTGGCCTGGGATTGGCTCAACCCAGGCAAATGCTGACTGCAAGCTACAGGGACATCATTTATTTTGATAATATTAGCAGTAGTCGTTTTATTTGTTCAGTGGCATATCAAAATTTCTTCTTGTGCAAACACCATTCAAATCGTCTCCATGCACAAGGAATCTACTTTAGCCTTTCTAAACAGTAGTTGAGATGCAAGATCTGTCTGTCTGCTGTTTCATTCGTAAATTAGAATGATGCAACAACTCAATGGTGATGGTGCTACAAAGAAAATCAATATTTAATCACTGTGCATATGTATGAGTTATTGTGTTAGTGTGAGTGTGTGTGTGTGTATACTGCATCGTCTACATGTAGTGGGTTTAGGCATTATTTGCAAAGTGATTTAGAGGTAATGGCACCAAAGCCCACGCAGTATTTGCTTAAAAGCACCTGAAAAATGTAGGAAAGGGTCCTCATTTGTAAACCAGACTTTTAGCTTATAGAGGTTGAGCAACCTCATTTCCACAGAGAGCAATGTGTGTTTGTTCTGGCATACCCAATACATGCCTATATAAACCCTCCAAGACTGAGCAAAACAGGTTAGGAGAGGGCTTCCATCAAAGGTTTGCCTACTGATAGCTAGAAACTGCCAATTAATGCTGGTGTCAAAGTGTCAGTCTAGGGCTGATTTCCACAGAGTCACCGAGCAATCTAAAATGCTCACTGAAGAAGCGGACAAGAGAGCTGAATGAGGAGCAGGGAGAGGAAGAAAGAGAGCGAGAGGGGGAGAGGAAGAAAGCTAAAGATCGGAAACAATTAGTCTACAGATCTTTTCTCTCAATGTCAAAAGCATTGCTGCATAAGTCAAGCTCAATGGCAAATGCAACAATCCATTGCCAAAAAGAAAAAGTAGCTAGAGTCTATTGCTCCAGTAAGGCCTTTTTTCCCACAAACATGCGCTCCTCTTCTGTCCTTCTCTGTATTAGAAACAGCAGGGAGCACACAAGAGCTCATCCTACAACAAACAAATGAAAATTACTGCAATTTTCAGGAGGGTGTAAAATGGCATTGCTACTGAGGCAGTTTCAAACAACCTTCTGAAAAATCTGTGTACTATCATGCTGGTGACAGGAGGCATTTTTGTAAACCAAACAAAAAGCTTAGCTGAACTGCTGACCAGGCGATTGGACCTAAAACTGGCAGGCAATACAATATCTCTCTCTCTCACTCTCTTATTTTTCCAACAAAACCTCCAAAAATAAAACAAATAAGAGTTTGGAGAAGTCATATTAAAAATTCTCCCTAAGCACTTTTGATTGACAGAACAATCTAACATAGCCAAAACAGTGTCTCGGTCAACATCTGTAGTCTTCTTCCTTGAGGCGGACGTGTCAAGCCACGGAGAAAGAGCTGGAGAAAACAGAAAGTGAAACAGCATCTGCTCAGTGAAGCCCGCTCAGCTCCTCTTGGCTGAGATTTCTGTAAATCAGGAACAGGGGGGTTTGACTCTGCACGCCTGTCGCCGGGCATCAGCATTTAAGTCCAGATTTAATGCTTGAGAAAAGGAGATTCATTTTTACTCACTTTATTGAGAGTCAATACAGAGAGTAAAGGCAACCTTATTGGATTGCCATGGTAACTGTTGGGAGAAGTGATTTCTCTCTGTCTCTATGTGTATCTCTCATTGTTGAAGAGGCTGCATTGTACGCCTATATGGGTGTGCACAGGTCAAAAATCTGCATTACAATGCTCGCCGCGCTGCCTTCTTTAAAAATAGATTGCTGGGATGCTTAACGTACATTTTACATGCTCTCACTTTGCTCCGTAGTGGATGTAAACTCCATCCACTTTACCCACACGTCCATCACAAACTTGATAGCGTGACGTGATTTGTTACCACATGGATCCGTTTAGTTTAAATACCTCGAATTCATACGCTGAATGCTGTTCTGTGCATTTTAAACATCCTCTACAAGCAACCGACAGGTCCGCACGGCTCAACGGGACCGTTCGGGAACACGTGGTGGCGTTCGATGGCCCAACATAACACTGCAACATTTAACCTTGCAACCCTCAGATCATCTAACAAGGCCCAAGTTATCAGTAGTGGCTTTGCTGACTGGAGTTTTAATCATCTCATATCCATAATGGAGCTGACAGCTCCATCTGCGTGGAATAGAGGGGGGTTGAAGTTGCTAGCAGCACAAACAACAGGAACAATCAGTGAGCATCTGGAGGCTCCACAGCTATAACACCCCCCCCCCTCCACCCGCCTCCGCTCCCTACCCTCAGCTCCTCTATGATGGCCAGAGAGAGCAGGATCAACAGGAGCCTGTTTGCTTACAGTATCCCGAAAAACTCCAATCCAAACAAAGTAAAATGTGTAACATGCACAATGCTGGCATATTGTCTCAATACAAGAAACTACAGATTGCATGTTGGTGATTAACCACAAAGGTTATAATACTGTGAGAAAGCATTTAATTACATAATCATAAAAACCTACGGCTACAAGCCAATAAAACTTCACAGGTGTTAAACGGATGCCCTGACAGATGACATGCATGAGAATAGTTCAATCTCTGTTAATGAGACAGAAGGCATGCGAAAGCTACTTCCTTCACACAGATTAAGGGCAACATTCACTTCTTTATCTCGGTCTAAACAATTTGGATTTTCACCAGTGCCAGAAAGAACCATCCCTTTTGTTGTCCTGTGCATCCACGCCAACAGCGAGTGGGAGTTAAGACACATAGCCTGTATTCAACAAGTGCAACTCAGTCAAGCTGCGGCAAGCTGTTGTGTACTTTCCCTGTGTCACTACGTAGCTGGTTTTTCTACCAACCCAAACTGGTTGGAGAAATGTCAGAGTAACTGACTGGATCCCACGGCAGGCGTGAGGAAATACAGCTCAAATGTTCATTTCTGGACACTGACATAAATATAGAAAGAAACAATCTTTTGATGGTAGTTGGATCCAAATGAGCTGCAGTCTCTCAAGAATAATAAGGACTTCCAGAAAATCCAGAAAAGATTATGACAAAAAAATATGGGAAAAATTGACAGCAACAGTCAACGGTGCAGAAACAGTACAGAAAACTTTCTGCTGCATAAAAGCTCAGCGCAGTGCAATCCTGTGGCATAGGTGGGATTATTTTCAGGTTTCAGTATAGTTCTGTGAATTCTGCAGTCAGGATCAGGACAGTTTCCTTTCGCTTTGTGTGACCAAAATCAATGTTAGAAAAGCACAAAATATGAGCTCTGTTTTCCTCCTTTTGTGACTCGAGTCCCAATCGTCAACACAGGTGTAACTGCCTGTTGCCATGGTAATGGCAGTCTTAGGTTTGATTTAGCCTGGGGTTAAGTTGGAATTTTTTTTAATATCTGAAGACATTTCCGCTAATGACAGAATAAACCTGGTTTTCAAAGTGCTGTGGAGCTTGCTTTTCTACATTTTTTTCTATCCTTGTGGTCATACAGGTGCAACATGCGTTCAGAAATTCACCATCACCTGAAGTATTAATGATTTTATCGGAGCACAGTCAAGCAACAGAATGTAACATTCAGACTACTGTCGGAAAAAATCTACATTACTTCTATTTTCTTTCTTTTTTGATTTAAAAAAAAAGGCTTTTTGGATACTTCCTCTATCACTGGCAAATCCTTGTGAATAAGAGAGCAGTCGAAAGTAGCTTCCTCTACTCTCTGCCACTCTCTGCTCTTTGCATTCATGTTTGACAGCGATTACACTCTGAAATGATTACAGTCATGTTACACACACGCCATATGGGATGACACCAAGTACATTCACGACTTGCGTTTGTGCAAGCATACAATATTCATGAGTCATAATGTGCATTTATTGCATGGCTGCATGTCTCTACACAGCAAATCCAGCATGTCCAAATTAACACTGTCGGATTTGATTTCAACACTATTAAAGTGTCTATATGGGTCCACACCAGAGAGTGTTAATTTAACTCTTTTTGGAGAGTTGGTACGTTAACTCTGATTTAGTGTTAAACACCAAATCTGTCTGGAGTTGATAATTTAACACTGGGTGTTAAGAGTTTATATATTAACTCTCAAAGAGTATTTTAGTTTAACTACGTAAGAGTTATCTTCTAATTCATTCTAAAAAGCAGGAATTTTACTGTTCTGAACTTCTAGAAATTTCTTTTGGAAATAAACATTTACTAAAAAGATGCAATGGTTTTTGAAAAACATTTATTCTGAAAGATGTAACAGTATACATGTTCTCACTTTCATTAGAATTTTGTTTATCAAAAGGTCTGACATAGGCAAGCTGGTAAATGCAAATAACAGCATTCTCATCACTTATTTCTTCAGTACAATATGCATGTCCTTCATTCATCCCTTTGTGGAACTTCAACGCACTTCTGCTCTCCCTCATATTCCATCTTCACAAGCATATCCTGTGCGGAGATTGAATAAAAATTAGTTGACACTAATTAACGGCACAAATAATCCAGTAAACAATTGCAGCACAGTAAAAAAAAAAAAAAAAAAAAAAGGAATCCTCTTTGAGCCATTACTTGTGTAAAGTATTTTCCCAAAAGACAAAGACACAGGCAACAGGTAATACTGAACTAAATGTAAAACCTCAACCTTTTTCATTTTTACCCAAACCGTGTGCACAAAACTCTGGAGGGATCTATGCTACCGTAGAATCCAGTCAGGACGTCTGGTACTGCTGTTTGCTCGTTTTTTTTTTTATGGGCGATCGTTTTCAGGCTTCAAGTAGCACCATTATACCAACATTTCACATTCTAGACATTGTTTTAGGTGTATTTGACCAAAGGTTTGACTGAAAATTCACATGCAAGCTTTTTTTCAAGGCTGTGGTATTTGCCCGCAAACAATATCTTTCAGCTAGCTAAAACAGAATATTATGCTATCACCGAGCAACATGGCTAATGCCTTCCACACAGCTTTGTCTCAACTCCAAAGAGCCACAGAAGTAAAAGCTAATAGAAATAATTGAAACAATCTTTGAAAAAATGACTTACCAAGCATGGCAAACAACTCAAATATGTAGAGCAAAATGTTCTGAAACGGCTTCACTTCAGCTTCGATTGAAGCCGTGCTGGGGGCGGAGTCTGTGAATTTACTCTGTTGGTGTCATAGCCCCTCTAGGAGTTCAGAGTTAAGAGGTCAAGAGTTAATGTTTCCATTGTAACACCTCCAGATTTGACATAGAAACACTCATTTTTAACACTCGATTTTAACTACTATCATTTTACACCTCAGAGTTACATTAAAAGAATGTGACTCTGCTTAGAGTAAAATTAACTCTACTTTTGCAAGAAGACTATTAACACCAAAACATTTAACACTTTTGAATTTGCTGTGTACTTGTACTGTGGTCTCATAGTCAGTGAATGCCTAAGCAGCAAAGATATAGACATTTTCTGAGCTGCTGAGCTAAAGCAACTAAGTGATTTAGTATAAGGAAGTTCATTTGTGATCTGAATATGTATCTAATTATTTTAGGAAACGTGCTACCAGCCCATGCTGCGAGGACCTTTTTGCCTTAGAAAGTCTATAGACTGCATCAACACTATAGATGAAGAGAAGAAGAAGGTACTGAAAGTAACTGCAAGGATGAATGTACCAAACAAATGAATATTTAATTAGTCAATAACTGGCTCTGTTAAATACATAATTTCTAGACATCTTTTTCAGCTATTTTGCAGCTTCTTAGCAATCATTCAGAGCATTGCAGAAACCATTTTTGTAATTAATCATCCAACTTGAAATAACACTTCTGGCATTTTTAATAATTTAGATTTTTTTATAGAATGTCCGTGACCCTAAATTGTATATATATCGATGAAGATGGAGGGATGGATGGATGGCAGAACCCCGGAATCCAGAATGCATGCTATGAGCTAACTGTCATTCTCCATCGATACTTTAAGAATGCAGTTACTTTTGAGTGCCCTTGGTGCTGCACAGTGGAAAATGTGGCCCTCTCCCAATTTTTTTTGAGAAGAGCTGCCATCAAACTCAAAATGAGCTAATATTTTTTCTTCAATAAATAAAGGGCAGATTTTCTCAATTTAAACCTTAATTTTTTTTCCATTTTACACGGCATCCCAACATTTTTCAGAATTGGGGTTATACATGCTTATTGATACTGTGAATATAGGAAACAATCAAGCACAGGAGAATTACAACAGTAATTAAAAATGTTTAGTTTAGAATAACTTGGTTAGTAAACAGCATAAGTTGTTTAAATCCTCATAACATTGAAACTAATAGTCTCTTAGGATCTTCTCATACTGGCTGCAGATGACTTGACCATGTTTTGAATGTGAACTGAAATGTGGCGGCACTTCCATGTACATGAAAATATTGTATCATTCACCTGAAATAACTGCCACAGTTAACTTAGCAGAGTGAGTGAAAGCTTCGAGGATGGCAAGGCACAACCACGGAGCGAAAAGTACATTCAGCAGATACCAGCTGGGTGCCAAATGCGCTTGAACTCTCTGCATGCATGCATGATGCATGCACAGTCTTTTGCACTGGTTATGCATTTTTCAGAGCAATGCATCTACATTGCATGCATGTGCACCAGCTTCTCTCCTACTCACTACTAACCTTAAATGGACTTCGACACAGCTCTGTTTAAGCACTGACATTTAGGTTGGTCTTGTACGAAAAATAACTTTCATCTAGGGCTGTGCAATATGACCAAAATCTCATATCCCGATATAAGAATTCTATCGTCCGATAACGATATAAATCACAAAAATGTAAGATTTTCTGTAAATTCTGTGAATCTCGGGCAGCTCGTCTTGCGGAAAGTGTTTCCAGCTGCGCGTCATTTAGCTGGAGTCTAGTGTTTTAACCTATGCATGAACCATACATTTTTAGACATAAGTTGTAAAGGCCGCCGTTTTCTTTGTATTTATTACACGGCGTGCTGCGGGGAAAAGCCTGTTCTAACGTTTGAGTCTAAGGTTTATTTTTTAGCACCTGGCGGCTCTTTTTTAATTCTCATCCGTAGATAATCTGCTCTTTCACGTGATTCAGTTTATTTTGAAAAGTCTCAACAGGATCTTGAGCTTTATTGTGAAAGGTTTACGTGGAACATAAACAAGCGGACACGCGATGCTGTTACCGTCGTTGTTGCTAACCACAACGCATAAAAACAGGCTCTTGTCCGTCCGTAGTGTGGTTATATAAAATATAAGAGAAAGAGAGAACTTTAAGAAATTAATATAGCCACTACAGTGACCATCAAAACGATGAAAAAATATTGCTGTAAACAGTTTATTTTGCGACACCACGAAACAAACGATAGCGTAAAATGAAACGATAGACGTTTTTATATCGTCATCCGATATATCGAACAGCCCTACTTTCAGCAGTTATTTTGTGACAAAGCAGCCTTATGTCTTAGGCACTGACAGATTAGATGCCGTTGTTAGCATTGCTGTCAGATGATGTCAACTCATCTGCCTGTTAAAGTTAACATTGCATGCAGCGGGCAGGTTAGACACAGTAGACATCCGGAAGTGCAGTCATCCGGTTGTTCAGTCTGACGTCACTAGCCGTGTCTGGGTCTAAACTCCGCTGCAGGTCCATATATCAAACGATCACTATGGCATTACTGAGAGTTGAAAAACTGTCTAAAGTATTTCATCTTTAATAAAATGATCAGCCTTCTCCTCTACCAGGTGTAACAATTGAGTTTAACATCCAGGCATCCATGAAAACGGAATTTATGACATTTAACGGAGTTAGAAGTTAGCAGGGAGTTAGCTCGCTAGCTTCTATCTAAATACAATATAGCATGTCCTGACTGCGGGGTTTTGGAAACAAATTAAAACGTACAGCTCTGCTATCACTTCCAGCATAAATGAAGACAGAAAACTAAACAGCAGTGACGTTTGTAGGGTTACTGAAGTTGGGCTAGCTGGTATATAATGATGTGCTACGTGACCGCTAGCGACACAGCTATGTTAGCTATGTTTTTCCACTCGATAAAAGTTACCGTGAGTGTTCTCGGTGGTCAGGAACAAATGTAATCGCATGGCAGGATGCTGTAAAAGGACCAAACTTCAGCCAGGAGAACAACTGAGATAATCCATCCACAATACGAGGTTAGTCATTCATATACTGCTGCATGGGCTGGGCTGTAGTTACATCGTAAGGTTTTAAAAACTGAGCTTAAATAAATGATTAGCGGTAATAAAAGCCGAGGGAGGTCAACAGTGGTCGCTGACTGTTTTAGGAGCTTTTTGAGATCAAATAGAAGAAAATACATAACATTAAACATGTTAACAACACAAAAGCCATATTAAACGCAGACTACTTTAGACCCGGAAGTAGGATTCGTCGCGTCATCACTGAACAACCGGATAGATCTTAACCTTCTATGAAAGGATTTCCTGTGAGGGATAGTGGTAAGAGAGAAGGAGAAACCTAGATAAATTAAAATAAATTTTATTAACACTTTTCCCACTTTAACAGAATCAGTTTAAGTTTGCAAGTGAGAGGTTATCCCACTGCAAGTTTCATCAATCATGACTAAGAAATTTTGTATGCATCCACTAAGACAATTCAGAGATATGAGAGTAAGAGACAGGCATACAGTGAAGCGCCTCTCCATCTGCAATGCTTTCAATTCAGCAGCAATCCAATGCTGCACTGCTCGTGTGGTAATTACATCTTGCCTTGGGGCTAATATGAGGCAGAGGGTTAACGTGTTGTGAAGGCAGAGGGAAAATTTCTGCTGCGATTACACACCCACTCTTTGCTCTGAAACATGATTCTCTTCATCTGCTCTGATCAGACACAATGTGCTTATTGATACAATAATATTCAACCAGTTGGAGGGAGAAAAAGTCTCAACTCTCCTTTCTTATCAGCTCTCAGTTAGCTGTGGTGACTGATTTCCTCCAGGATACAAGCCATCATCTGAATCACAGGTGGTCTCACACTTACCTCCCAATCAAGAGAAAATGAAGAGATCACAACAACACAAGATAATTATGTCCTGCCATTTCATTTTGCATGAGCTATATACAGTTCAATCACAGTGCAACTTATATGTATGCCACTAACACTCAAGGCTGTTTTGGGAGGCATCGTTGTTCCAGTATAGGGCTTGAACAGCACTGAGTAACAGCAAATAGTTCAAAGTGTTCATTATCTGAATACTCCCACTGCAGGATGAACTTTTCTTGATTCCTCTAACATTTATCATTGAAACTGAGTAAGTCCTTCCTTATCTTTGCATACTTTTATGATATTTTTGCTACTGCACTAAATGGGAAAACTTAATTTACCACAGTTATTGTTCCTAAGTTGTTAAAACATAACTTACATAGGTCATTTTAATAAAAAAAAACATGTTCCTCATAGACATAATGACATACTAAATCTAATAAGCCCGGCAGGAGAAGATTGTGTTTCCACATTACAGAAGAACTGCCCATAAAAATCCTTGCCCATAAAATGCCCACCACCGGTATTTCAGACCTGAGGGCTACAATATAGTCGAGGGCATAGTCTGTCAGTATCAGCGCCTATATCTCTAAGCTGCAATATTATAGTCATGAAAGCAGATCATCAGATGTACAGTGAAAAGGTGATTATAGAGGCTTATAATCAAACAAACAACAACCTTTATTTATCACATAGACAATTAAACAGGGTACAACATGTAGTGAAATTCTTGCGTCCGAGCTGCGGACAGGCTGCAGACATAGCCGCGCCATTCCAGGGCTTTGTTTTAAGCATGGGGGGTCTAGCCAGGACCGTTACTGGCTAGACCAGTAAGGGTGGTAAATGTGTGATGGTCACACATTTAACCCCTTTTCAGTGTAAAAGCAAAGCTGTATATTTCAGATTCATTTGATTTTCAGTTTGTCAGAGAGTGGCCAATTATCCATAGATCCATTGGGGCTTAAACAGATTATGAATTTGTTAGGAAATGTCATTAACATACGTTTCATTCCTATAGAACCTGTTTTACGTGTATATATACCTGTAAACACAACTGTGGAAAACTTGTCATATCACAAAATAAAGCTCTGCAGAGAAAAGCCAATTCATAATTTATTTATAATGTTTTCAGAGCTGATTTAACAAATGTGTTACCTTTATCCGCTTAAGGTTCCCCTGAGAAATGTTTTATTAAAAAGACAACCTGCAAAGGAAAATCTAAGTAGCATGTTTGGACACTGCTGACTTGAAGAATTACCTTCACAGCACTCTATGTTTGTCTGTTTAACAGTTACTGAGAGAAAAAAAACATATCTATATCTATATATATCTTATATCTCTTACCTGGTGTGTCCCCTGGTGGGTCTAGCTTTGGTGGTTTGACAGACTCCGTGTTGCTCATAGAGGACTTGGTGGTGCTCTTGGACTCTGTTGTGGTCACCACAGTGAACGTCCTTTGGGAGAGCCTGGTTGTAGTGCTAGTGGTTGTGGCCACTGTAGTAGTTGCAGCCCTGGTGGACGTTAAGTTTGGCTCCAATTTGCCATCCTCATCTATGCTATCAGTCCCCGTGGGTCCCCAGTCAATAAATCCAGCCACTGTTGTAGTCCGGCCCTCCTGAGACTTGTCATAGCTGTCCCATTTGAGCTGCCTCCTGGTTCTAATTAACAACCTCCCGCTTGATAAAGCAACTGGAGCTTTTGCTAATACAGCCAAAGGATCGCCCGTCTCTTTTTGAGAGTATCTCAGCCGGCAATTCTTGCACGCTGCTTGTCCTTTGTGTGCTGGCTTCCAATGCTTTTGACCTTTAACTTTTGGCACTATTCCTGCCCTGCTGTCTTGGGGCGGAGGAACAGGGCTGAGGAGCCGGTGGGCTAACGGGCTCACTGTTCTCCAGTGAAGCATGTTAGGCTTATCCCAGAGGGGCTGCAAGCGAGGCCGTGAGCGAGGCACCGGTTTAGGCGTGAGTTTGATCCCCAGACCTTGACTGAGAGGGCTGCACACAGAAAAGTCCAAGGTAAGGTGAGTCATGGCTAGCAGGATCCACACCCGATGCCCCACACAGCTGCCTGGCTTCAAAGCAGACGGACTGCAAAGAGAGAGTAAATGAGAGGCAGCGTTTTAGATTTAGCACTAAATGTTAAAAAAATACAAATCAAATTTTCTCCGTCTCCCATCCTACCAAGTTTTAGCTCTTTTGTCAAGATGCACAGCAGTAATTATCCCCTATTTACACACTTAGCAAAGCTTAACTCCAAGTTCTGGAAAACACACCCAATTACACTATGATAATAATTAGCCTCGCAAAGTGATTCTTCAATAACAACATAAAGGTCAGACGCAGGGTAAACGTTGCAGAACATGGGAAAGATTCTGGAGTTGCTCTTTTCACTCTCAACTGTAACAAGCAGGGAGGGCGAAGCTGCAGATTCACATCAACCCAGTGATGATAACGACAACACACAAGGTCAGTCCTCGTTTAACTGATCATCATCATCATTTTCAGCATTATCTCCTCCAAAACACAAAGTCATCTGATTCCCAAAAGGGAAATCTGGTCGTGCAGAGAAACATCTAAGAAGGTTTAGTGTAACAATAATGGGAATGCACAAGTGAGCTTCACATATAACAGGTCTGCTTCGGTGTGTACATGCTGTTATTTTCAGTCGTAGATTCCTTCGCTCCTCTCTGCTGCTTTGGGCACTGTGAACTCCCGCTGGGTCCTGCCTTAATATGCACCACTGTGCACTTTGACTCGCAGGTGTCTCCGTAGTTTGCGGCTGGATTATAAAATCGAATCACTGAAGTTTGACGTTGTATTTTAGCTTTGTTGAGGTTGAGTACTGCTTACAATATGATATCTAGTGATATTAACTTTTACTTACCTTGCCCTCTTATACAGAACAGTGAATTACTATGTCTGTCTTTTTACATGCTTTATTGTCTTTTCAAGACTTAAATGTTATTGCATTTTAGTTATATAATTTACCTTATTTTACTTGCTTTCTGTAAAATGTCCGTGAGAATATGTTAATGTTTTCACTGACTGTTGATGCCGATAACGCATGTGGAAAAAAATTACGTGAGGAATCAAGTTATGCTAGCTTTGTGGAGAAGTTAGCAGGTTACTTCCTAGTGCAGCCGCTCAATGCCCGGTGAACTCAAAAACCTACTTCTAGTCAGAGAGGAGAGGAGCTGGAGCAGACAGTTTAATACAAGGCAGCTTTTCTTTATCATTTGTTGTCAGAATGAACAGTGATCGCCTATAAGGCGAGGTGTCATGGCAGTCTTTTCATGACAACAAAAAATGAAGAGCCTTATTGTTTCACATTTGTGAACACTGCGGAAAAAGCCACGGTGACAAACTTGGGTGAAGTTAAATGAAGAAGTTATGAACAAGGGCGCAAATTAAAAGTGTGGATCACGGTGCAATATTTTCAGATGAGGCATGATGACTACGTTGCAGAAGCTTCACTTATATCACATGTGCGTACATTTTTTTCATATTTTATGATGTCCAAAAATAGATTTTGTCCCTAAGTAAACTTCACCTCTAGACAACATTAACTGCATGGCAAGGTGACAGACAAGCTGGCTGTTCGGGCTTGAGCCCCATAGCAGACTGATTCTAGAGACAACCTTCAGGAGCCCCTGGGACAAAGCTACACATTGAATCCTAAGGGAGGAACCTCATTATGGGCAGCTTTCATCTCTGCTGTCCTTGGCCAATTTAAACCCATACGGAGGACTTTTGTGGAGAAGTAATGATGGGTGGGAAAGTTTGAACGGGTCTGTCAACAGTCAGAAGCAGCATTAGACATCTTTTGATCATATAATCATAAAGTCTCTATCATGTTTCTATTACAGTTGTCCAAATAATCAACACTCAGCTACTAATCAATACAAAAACTACTACCGGATTAGATACTCATTTGCAACAGTCTCAATACAGACAGTACCATCTTTGCCTCCTCCAGTTGACACACAACTTTACCTTAAGCCATTTAACTATTATGCGACAGCCACATTAGCCATGGGTTATTATTCAATTCAGTTCAATGTAATTCAATTTTATTTATCTAGCGCCAAATCACAACAACAGTAAGGTAATAATACATACAGAGAAAACCCCAACAATCATATGACCCCCTATGAGCAAGCACTTTGGTGACAGTGGGAAGGAAAAACTCCCTTTTAACTGGGAGAAACCTCCAGCAGAAGCAGGCTCAGGGAGGGGCGGCCATCTGCTGCGACAGGTTGGGGTGAGAGAAGATGTGTTTATAGGATAAAAGACATGCTGTGGAAGATGCGAGAGATCAATAACAAGTATGATTCAATGCAGAGAGGTCTATTAACACATGTTGAGTGAGAAAGGTGACTGAAAATGAAATACTCAGTGCATCACAGGAATCCCCCTGCAGCCTACACTTATTGCAGCATAACTAAAGGAGGATTTAGGGTCACCTGATCCAGCCCCAACTATATGCTTTAGCAAAAAGGAAAGTTTTAACCCTAATCTTAACAGTAGAGATAGTGTCTATCTCCTGAATCCAAAACCATTATCAAAACAGTGTCTAGCTAAATCCAATAATAACAAAGTGACATTAATGTGGGAGCTAGGCAGTGCTTGTTGAATAGTATAACACAGTTATTTATACTTTAAGTGTTAAGGTTCCCTTTAAGTCCCAGATCAAAGCAGAGAAAAGTCTACTAACAGCGTGACAGAAACAGTGGCAGCCTACCTCACCCAACTGCATTTGATAAGCAATGAAAATAGGGTGCTAAGTCACCAGCAGAAAAAAAGAATGAACTGGGATGTAGATAAATACATTTGCACATAACAATATTGTTTTAATCTATTTCTGCCTAACTCTTAATTTTCTACCCACTGATGGAAAATGGTATTGAGTATTTGTCGAGTGTAAAGTTCTAGTATCATGATGACCCTACTAACTATACTACGGTGACATTTGATGAGACAAACTAAACTTTTTAAGGTTGTATCTACAATTGCTTTGATCATAAACAATGCTTCTTACAAGCACATGTACACAAATAGGACAAAATAAGTACAGCGTGCCAAGAGCCTTGCTAAATCATTTCTACTCACTAAGAATACCAATTTTTAAAAACAAATTAAATGTATATTTCACAGGCGACGGTACATATGTCAGTCCCCATACATTTAATCTCCGCCTGACCCTCTGCATAGATTGTTGCCTCGAATGTAAAAAACAAGAAGAGAAAATGTGGTTTTTGGATTTGAGCTATAAACAAGGTTCAAAGCGCTTCAGTGGCATAAAAACGTATTAAAAGATAAAACCGTTGCTGCCTGGCAGTAATATTATAACACTGCTTGTCACTTGAGGTGAGCTTCACACTTTTTGAACTTGTTCAATTATAATTCAAAGGTAATCCAGCATGCTAACTAGAGACCTTTACAATTATTATGTAGACAGGCTGCCCATGAAGAATGACAACAGGCTTTTATTATCACCAGCGTTCCATTTTTAAGGTGTGAGAGACCAGCCGACCACTAACTGATAAATAATTTAGAATGACATCTTAATTGAGCTGTAAATGGTGACTGATGTGGTCAGGAAAGAGCTGTGACAAGGTCATTTGATTTTTGACAGTTAAAAATATGGATAATAATTTGTCTTGTGAGTGTTTTGGCCTTGACCTCAGACTGAGACCTTGGCACCTGCTCAACCTGCACACTTCAGGTGAGTAAATTTTAACACTCCAATCCAAATTATGGCAATACATGATAAGGAAAATGGCTGTTAGGAATATTATTATTTTACAGCATGGAAAAATGCGGTGTAAACATTTTTTGACCATGTTTGTTTGCTGTACCTCAAACATGATCAGAACAATGTAAGCAAAAATAACCCTGAGGAGAGATGCCTACAAAAGGCAGCAGAGAGGACTTTTATGATCTCAGTCACGCAAGTCTCTGATATGATTGAGTAAGATGGAAGTGTTGTTCTTTTTTGCCAGCGGTACATAAGTGAATAACAACCACAGACAACAAATACTGAGCTCATGCTGGGTATTGAACTTCATTCATTAGGGAGTGGTAGGTAACTTTTGTATGTTATTCATTGTCAACTGAACATTGAGAGCACAGATGCAAACATTATTCCTAAAATAAAAGGAACTTCTTTCTGTGCCTGCACCATCTTTAGTATCACAGCTGTGGCTCAGGCGCTAGAGCGGGTCATCTGCTAATCATTAGGCTGGCAGTTCGATCCTTAGCTCCTCCAGCCTGCATGTTTAAGTATTCTTGGATAAGATGCTAAACCCCGAGTTGTCCAGTAGGTTCGCTTAATCATTCTTAATTACTTTGAAAAAAGAGGAGAGCATTATGTATAAATGGACCAAAATGCTTTGAACCATAAGGAGGAGCACCTATAAGAAGTCAACTATAGGCTGATTAACTTCATTGTGGACTTCAAGGTTTATGTTTTATTAGCCTATTTTGACTAAACTGTCTGATCAATATTAAGAAGCAAAACCATAACTTTTTAAAAAAGTCACGGCCAGTGTTTTATATAAAGTAGCTATAATGAGAGATCTTTAAAAAATACTGTTATTACTGCTCTAAAATTTATCTAAAATTAAGCAGTGTTCATAAACTTGATTCACTAACATGCTGATGTATTTTCACTTGCCTTTCATTCACATACCTTCTACACCGTGAAGCAATGTTGGTGTTGAATTAGACAGAAAAGGAAAAAAAAGTTACAGCAAGAACAACACATGCTACAGATAAATTTCCTTCAACCGATGTTTTCTAAGAACAGCACTTGCATAATTTCAGAATTGCTAATACTCTTTGACATCCTGCATAATGAAAATATAATCTACAAGTATACCGCACAGATGGCGGAATAATTGCAGTTTTCACAGCATGAACATACCAGATTGCTTTCTGGTTGGATTGTGTGTCTGGTGTCCTATTTTATGAGCACATGCTCTATCATACTGTCAATGCTAACTTCAGAATATAGGTAAGCCTTGCCGATATGGCAGGAAATCCCTTTAGTAGAGCTTGTGACATCTAATGACTCACTAATGAGTTTCTCGGGCACCTTCTTACATGCAGTCTTTGCACAAGAAGGAGTATCTCATGCACATGTTTACTGGAGACTTGGTGAAGTTAACCGAAAGCCAATTTAAATGCATTATTCAGGCATCATTCAGTGACCCTACGGGATACTTTTTAGTCCTGAATCTCAGTATGCCAGCCCCATTTTTGAACCCAGACATACAGGGAATGAAATTGCTTTGTGAAGTTACGGACCAATCTGTTAATTAGCATGTCTGCTGGCCTGGAGGACTCAGGTTTGAAGGTCAGCGAAAGACTTGCTGGAATGATGATTTTAACCAAGACTTGACAGACAGCAGATGAAAGAGGTACCTTGGGATTCTGTTCGCAGACATATCAGGCAAAACAAAATTGCTGTGCATAGCACGTAGACACATTCCAGGAGTTTCTACCATTATATTACACATAAAGCACAATATGTTTTGTAAACAACATATTTGCTGCTATCCTTCACTGCTTCTTGTACCTTATCAATCCAGCAACCGTGGTTCTTGCTATATGTGTGGACTCTAATTACACTAAAATGCAAGAAATGGAAGGAACGTGTGTGTGTGTGTGTGTGTGTGTGTGTGTGTGTGTGTGTGTGTGTGTGTGTGTGTGTGCGCGCGTGCGTGTGTTTCAAGCCTCTATCATCCTTAACCAAACTCAAGTGATGTAGGATTTCAACAGAAACTCTGTGATGTAACAGTGTATGTAAGATGTGATATTTTGGAGCAATATATTTAGATTACCAAATATGAAAGAGCGCTGGAGGAAGGTTCACCAAGCTTGACTTCTCACTCTGCTCGTTGCCAGTTTAAGCTGTACTATATTCAGTAAATCTACTTCCAACTTATTCTGCAGCTTTTTACAAATGTCACAGTCGGGGGGGTGGTGTGTGTGAGTGAGTGTGTGTGTGTGTGTGGGGGGGGGTTATCTTTGACAGGCACACCAAATTAAACAGATGATCTATAAGCACAAAATCACAGTCAGCCACAAATATATTATTAGTAAACCATACATAAGCTTCCAATGTGCAAATGCCAAAAAGGTCATCCGAAATCTAACAACAAATGTCAAAGTGAAGACTTTGCCAGCAGAATTTCAGCACACAGCGTGACTGTCTCACTAACACTGGAACTAAAATGAATTTTTCGTTATTCTTTTCCGATTTTCTGTCACTTTCTTCTTCAAAAGCCAATGCAGTGCTGTTGCGCAAAACAGGAAAACATTACAGAGAGTAGAGCAGGGCGATATGGCCAAAAATATTTATCACGATATACATTTGAAAATTTGCGATAACGATATAACTGACGATATAATTGATGCGAGACAAAATACAACTCCACAACATTACTAGCGCAAAAAGACAACCTTCCATTAATTTTCACTTAAACAAGAAGCTGGTTTTTATGTACATTAAAGCTTTATAAAAATGTAACAGTGCAAATGCAAATTCCTTGCTGAAAGTTTAACCAAAAGGCATTTCCAGTAGAAATGGGCTGACATATCCTGAGCATAACCATATATAATATCCACTGAAGTTAAAAAGAGGTGCTTTGCAACATTAAACTGTAGTGTGCAGTACGTATTTTTTGGACCATAAGGCACATTGAGCTAAACAAAGCAGTTAGATAAATCAAACTTTATTAAACTCATTCTTCTTGCTTCCTCCACTTCTGTACCATTGATTCATTGATGTTGAATTCTCTGGCAGCTGCTCTATTCCCATGTTGTTGCAGTATATTAATGACTAGCCTTGTATTGTGGATGGATTATCTCAGTTGTTCTCCTGACTGACGTTTGGTCCGTTTACAGCATCCTGCCATGCGATTGCATTTGTCTCTAACCATGAGGAACCTTAGTGTTCATCCTCCAGCTTCACTGTTTATGTTATGCTAACATAGCTGTGTCGCTAGCGATCACGTAGCACATCATAATATACCAGCTAGCCCAACTTCAGTAACCCTACAAACGTCACTGCTGTTTAGTTTCCTGTCTTCATTTATGTTGGAAGTGATAGCAGAGCTGTACGTTTGAATTTTTTCAGAAATCTCTCAGTCAGAACATGCAATATCATGCTTAGGTAACTAGCGAAACTAGCGAGCTAACTTCCGCTAGCTTCCTGCTAACTTCTAACTCCGTTAAATGTAATAAATTTTGTTTTCATGGATGCCTGGAAGTTAAACTGAATTGTTACACCTGGTAAAGCAGCAATGCTGATCGTTTTATTAAAGATGAAAGAATTTAGACAGTTAACTCTCAGTGATGCTGCAGTGTTTGTTTGACCTGAAGTGTACTGAGTTTAGGACCCAGATTACTCCCAGATTTAAGAGCATCTTAGTCCGACAAATACAACAATAACGACGGCCGCTTGCATGTTCTGCAAAAAAATGTGCTTTGTTGTGTATCTGACGGACAAACACCAAACCAGTTCCACATCACTGAAGTTGCACCATTTTTACAAACCAATTCTGGTTCATCTGTTTCACTCAACAATCGGCCATGTGCGTATGAAAACAAAGGCACTGCGCATGCGCGTTTTACTCATATTCTATCGCGATATTTCATTTTCCTATCGTTGCCTAACATTATACCGGTATTACCGTGAACGGTATAATATGGCCCAGCCCTAACAGAGAGTAATCCATTGTGTACGGCACTTAATACCATTTACCTGTCCTTGAAACTGGAAACCTCGCTTAACCAACATAATACCATCAAAAGACCAAAATGAATGAAGAGTAGCCTTTGAAGTCTGTGAAAAAGATTCACGGCATAATCCTGAATCAAATGCTTAAGCAAAGGGTGTGAGCGGTTAATAAAAAAAGACCATTCATACGGGCCATTATGCCTCGCAGACACAGCGTCTGCATCCTATATGTCAGATTGTTGACATGAAAAGTGGACTACTGTGGTGTGTGCTTGACCACTGGTTTTCCCGCCTATTGTTTTTTACTCTTTCATGGTCTGTGAACTCAGGCAGAGCAGCGTTTGCGGATTCTTGCTTTCAGCAGCACAGAGACTATGGCACTCTAAAGTAATTACATTTCCTTTCCCCTTATACAAGCATATGTTATGTGGGCTTAGCCGAAGCATCATATAGAGATGCTTAAGCAGGTCTGTGTTAAACTGAATTTATGCAAATGTTAGATTTATCATGTTGTTTAAAACTCTGTTACACTCTCTGCACCAGTAGTCTGCATTACCAACACTGAAAATGCTTCAAAGATCAGGAAATGGTGTAGTATATGTACCGTATATATGTATATACAGTGGCTTGCAAAAGTATTCGGCCCCCTTGAACTTTTCCACATTTTGTCACATTACAGCCACAAACATGAATCAATTTTATTGGAATTCCACGTGAAAGACCAACACAAAGTGGTGTACATGTGAGAAGTGGAACGAAAATCATACATGATTCCAAACATTTTTCACAAATAAATAACTGCAAAGTGGGGTGTGCGTAATTATTCAGCCCCCTGAGTCAATACTTTGTAGAACCACCTTTTGCTGCAATTGCAGCTGCCAGTCTTTTAGGGTCTGTCTCTACCAGCTTTGCCCATCTAGAGACTGAAGTCCTTGCCCATTCTTCTTTGCAAAACAGCTCCAGCTCAGTCAGATTAGATGGACAGCATTTGTGAACAGCAGTTTTCAGATCTTGCCACAGATTCTCGATTGGATTTAGATCTGGACTTTAACTGGGCCATTTCAACACATGGATGTGTTTTGTTTTAAACCATTCCATTGTTGCCCTGGCTTTATGTTTAGGGTCATTGTCCTGCTGGAAGGTGAACCTCCGCCCCAGTCTCAAGTCTTTTGCAGACTCCAAGAGGTTTTCTTCCAAGATTGCCCTGTATTTGGCTCCATCCATGTTCCCATCAACTCTGACCAGCTTCCCTGTCCCTGCTGAAGAGAAGCGCCCCAGAGCATGATGCTGCCACCACCATATTTGACAGTGGGGATGGTGTGTTCAGACTGATGTACAGTGTTAGTTTTCTGCCACACATAGCGTTTTGCATTTTGGCCAAAAAGTTCCACTTTGGTCTCATCTGACCAGAGCACCTTCTTCCACATGTTTGCTGTGTCCCCCACATGGCTTGTGGCAAACTGCAAACGGGACTTCTTATGGTTTTCTGTTAACAATGGCTTTCTTCTTGCCACTCTTCCATAAAGGCCAACTTTGTGCAGTGCACGACTAATAGTTGTCCTATGGACAGATTTCCCCACTTGAGCTGTAGATCTCTGCAGCTCGTCCAGAGTCACTATGGGCCTCTTGGCTGCATTTCTGATCAGCGCTCTCCTTGTTCGGCCTGTGAGTTTAGGTGGACGGCCTTGTCTGGGTAGGTTTACAGTTGTGCCATACTCCTTCCATTTCTGAATGATTGCTTGAACAGTGCTCCGTGGGATGTTCAAGGCTTGGGAAATCTTTTTGTAGCCTAAACCTGCTTTAAATTTCTCAATAACTTTATCCCTGACCTGTCTGGTGTGTTCTTTAGACTTCATGGTGTTGTTGCTCCCAATATTCTCTTAGGCAACCTCTGAGGCCGTCACAGAGCAGCTGTATTTGTACTGAAATTAGATTACACACAGGTGCACTCTATTTAGTCATTAGCACTCATCAGGCATGTCTATGGGCAACTGACTGCACTCAGACCAAAGGGGACTGAATAATTACGCACACCCCACTTTGCAGTTATTTATTTGTAAAAAATGTTTGGAATCATGTATGATTTTCGTTCCACTTCTCACGTGTACACCACTTTGTGTTGGTCTTTCACGTGGAATTCCAATAAAATTGTTTCATGTTTGTGGCTGTAATGTGACAAAATGTGGAAAAGTTCAAGGGGGCCGAATACTTTTGCAAGCCACTGTATATATTAAAAACACTATAATTTTATTTTACTCACAGTCTGAATTCTCTGAGTGTCAGCTAGCTTAATTCTTTTGGTTTATAAACATCTCAGTCTAAAGTCACACTTTCAAATTCCTTTAATGGTCAAACAAAATAAAACATTAATAAAATAAAATATTTTCAAACATCAGGTTAGTTGCATATTTTGTTTTTTCCGTCGACTCACTTGAATTGGCACAAGACAAACTTTTCCCACTAAGAGGCGAGACCCTAGACTACCATGACCTGGATGAATGAGAACCTACAAAGGCACTAATAACCAACTCAGCTGATAAAAACAGTATAAACTGGGTGGAAAGCAAATCTGAAAGCTTAATAATTGAACTGGTACATTATTAAAATTTTAATAGACGTGTGCACATAATGAGGTCAATAAATACATAAATGATGGGAGGAGCTTGCATTTTTAGAGGTTTTTTAATAACATTAAACTGTAAGTCAGTCTGTGCATCATCATTATCTTCTTCATATTTGCAGTATTATTTTGTCAAATTCTTTTAAGGATTTCAATGCAATGCCAGATTTGCTGTATTAAATATGTCAAACGACCACAATCTAAATAAATAATCTAATCGTGACAGTCAGCATCGTGACGGTTTTTGGGCCGGTTACAACCACCATTTTATCCGAGTGAAGAGGAAACTCATCACATCCTTACGGCTTGCAACATGTCAAGCATCTTGAAAAAGGAGAGCAGTGCCCGGTGCCTGATGATTCTGCTCTTTCCCTAGAAAAGATCAAAGTAGTTGAGTGCTGTGTAGGCTATTATGCGCAGCAATTCTGCAAACCATTTGCCAGTGGGACACGGATAAGCAAAGAAACAAAGGGCAGGAAACAGCATCTGTGAATGAGGCCAACTTTAAAGGCTCTTCTGAAGCCTTTTTATAATGCTTCACAGAGCCTCGATGTTTTAGTAATCAGAAGAAGTCAAGCTTAACAGAGAGTGATAAAACAGTTAAGAATACATTAAAGTGATACTACACACAGACTATTTTAAAAAGTCTAAATTTAGAGGAAAATTTCTTCCCTATAGTGTACTTAAATTATCGTCATGAGAGTACAAGGGCCTAGTAAAGGATTATCTGACTCTTTGAACTCATCCTTTTCACCCTGTTAGACCCAGTAAAACAAAACTATTATCTCTGAAGCTAATCAGATATTGCCCCTAATTGTCTCTGCGCACTATCTCTGGCCCATTTCTTGGTTCATCATCACACTGTGATCACTTGTGCGAAGTAGGTCTTAATTAGAACTTGTTGGGAGTTTGCAGATCTGAGGCCTCAGCAGATGGGCTTCCCACCTGAGGGAGGTGAAAAAGGCATGCCTTCTTCAATCCCTTCAACCTGGATCCCCAGGCTGCCATCCATAGAAATTTGATCAGCATGGTCTTGACAGCCCTGCCACTGAGTACACCTAATTTTCTTGGCTGGCCATTGAAAGGTGCCTTATTGAAGGTGACTCCACCTCTGCTGAAAATCTGGGTGGAATGGCAGACGCTATATGCCAGACAAGATTTAGACTGAACCAGTGGTTTCCTTTCCTTTTTTATAATCTCTCAGTGGGGCTTTGCATGCCCTAGGAAAAGTGCTCCAATTCAGCCTTTTGTGAACAATCTCAAGAGTACAAAAAGTAACTGGTGTTATACAGGGTAGCACAAGCAATTTATAGAGTATTTACACGTTGAACTATGGTATTCATGTGTCTCCCACACACTTCTAAAAACAGCACCTGTAAATACACACACACACACACATATATATATATATACACTGGGGAAAAGGTTCACCAGCTACAGTTCAGAAAGTTTCACAATGCAGTGGGTGGTTTTCCCTGGTTGGACCAAGCAGGCGCAGCAAGCGGTTAAAATGAGACTATGAGCATAAACTGGAGGACAACATCTCAGCATCATACTTGTTTTTAACTAACTTGACTTTTCTTTTTTCATATTGTTCCCCGAGACAGAACCCTTTGGCTGGGCAGAGGGAGTCGGGGTAGTGGTGGAGGTTGTGTGTGCCTTTTTTTATTGGGTTCTTTAAAAAAACATAATAATAATGTTTGTAGAGAGCAGAAGCTGTAACAGAAAATCAATAAAGTATTCCTAATATAATAATACATGTACATACGTACATACATACATACATACATACATACATACATACATACATACATACATACATACATCCTAATAATACATGTCTCAACTTTGTATATTTTTATATATTTTATTTATTGTTTACTCTATTTAATTTGTAAAATATGTGTACACACACACACACACACACACACACACGTAGAAAAATATTTAGTATACACATCCAGAAATGCATATACTATTATATATTGTGCATATATTTATTAGTTTCAGATGTAGCCATTCTTGTATTTTGCACAACTCTGTTGCTTGTGAAGCTCGCACACAAGAATTTCACTCACATGTGCTGTACCAATGTACCTGCACATGTGATGTGACAATAAAAGTGATTTGATTTGATTTGATTTGATATCGCTGAATAAGGTATTCAGTAGCATCAGCTCAAGGATTTTAGGGAGATTTTATTGCACTTAAGGTTGTGGTCATCTTCAGTAATCTCAAATTAGCAGAGTCCTACATACAGCTACAGTGAAACATGTAAACACTGCACAGAAATTTGGTAATAACATACAATAAGATATATTTTGAATCTTGTTAAGTCAGCAGCCTCCTCTGCTGACTTTCCCGACCACTGTATCTTGGTCAAAGACTGATTTTTGTACTTTTATTGCGCTTTCTGGTCTCCTGGGCCTCATTTTGATTACTCCCACCTGCCATTATCGAGACAACTGAAAGTAGATACAGTTGCAGGTAGTTAAATCTCAATCTGTGTGCTCTTCTTGAACATTGTCCCTTAGATGCCTCAGCATGGTACAGAAGAACTACACACTGGCAGTTTGACCCTTGGGGACATATATAATAGTAAAGTATCTGATGAATACTGAAGTTGAGCTGTACATAAACAGCAAACTATAGGATACGCCACACCTTCAAGTTTTCAGTTTGTAACAGAATTTCGTATTTGATAGTATTTATCAAGATGATATCCATCCGTTTTCTTCCATGAACCTGAGTGGTGTGGCTGGAGACTATCCCAGTTGTCATAGGGTACATCCTGAACAGGTCACCGATCTACTGCAGCGCTATCATAAAGCCAATCACACACCTTCACATCATGCCAGCTAAGAATCACCAATTAATGTAACATGCATGTTTTGGGAGGAAGCCAGAGTACCTAGAGTGAAGCCAAGTAGAGAACATGGAAACTGCACACAGAAAGGCCCAAGCTGGCAAGCAAATTTGAACCCAGGACTGCTGTGAGGTGATGGTGCTACCCACCACAACAACATGCTGCACCATGGGGAAACTGGCAACGTTTAATCATTTGTGTATCATCGTATCACGTCTCATTTTTGTTTCTATGGCTAAGTTTTTGATCGCAATTTGTATTCAGTTATGGATATCCACAAACATTTGCTTCTCAGTTGGAGTTTATATCTCTTATGTAAAGACATCATTTTGCCATAAATGTTTTCTTGTTAAGCCTTATTTTAAAAAAAATTCAATATTACCTCAAATGAATCTGTGGAATACGCAAAGTAATATAACAACTTCGTTTAACTAAGGAGCTTGTAAAGAAAAGGTATTTCAGTCCTACTGAGAGCTTTCCATTAAGAGGGTCATTGACCAACGATTGATCGTGTGCCTCAACACATGAGCCAAGGTGTGAAAAAGGGTTGTGGGTCATTATCACCAGAGTTTTCAGGTGAAACTATTATGAGACCTTGCCTCAATATATCATGAGACCTACTGAGCTCAACTGACGTATGTGAGTGGGTGTTGTTAAGGCCCTGGAAAGGGATCTCAAAACTGGATTGTAGGTGACATCTGTCATAGGCCATTTCCAACTGTTAAATATTTTCTTTGGTGAAAAGGGTTTGTTTTTTTTTTTAAACTAAAACATTTCCATAAAAAGGCACCTCTTTATCCATGATTTATGCTTTGTGTTAAACTGCTGTATTCTAACCACTTTCAGATACTTCAGCTTCTAGGCTAAAGCAAACAATAGAACTGAGCATAACAGCACAATGCAGATTAGTCAGCATGTCAAGTTTGTAGACTGTGTTTACACTGATCGCTTTTTCGGGTTTCGATGGAGGTCTCTAGGGGTTTCCTGTTTACATTAAATGTATCAACAAAAAGGAGGTATTTGTTGACACATTTATTATTCATGGTCATATACTCATTCTCCCAACACTGTTATAATAGCTACTGTAATGTTTGCAGAGTAACACCAGGTTATTATCAGTCAGTGAATTAATATCTTATGTCTGTGCAATTAACTTTTTCCCTTAGAAGCATTAATTCTGGTATTGAGTCCTTTAACATTATTTATAACCAAGTTGTCTGAAAAACATTACACGGTCATGGCTTTTTGCAAAAGCCTGCAGGGGATTTGTGGATGGTTCATACCTTAAAAGTCATACACTTTGGGGCAACTATTAAGTCGCTCCAGTGGCTATGTTGCTAGATTGAACAACTTTAAAGGATTATGGATTGAGAACACACCAAAGACAGTGGGATGCTTGTGAGCGCTCATACAGTCTGTTTCCAGTCATTCAACCTTCCCCAATTCGACCAGCCCCAAGCACAGCATGTCCACACGAGAGAGAAGATTCTTAAAATAGAGATGGGAGTATATGGAGTATGCATTTGAATTACCCTAAGAGAGTGACAGAGATGGAGAAAGAAAGGAGAGAACAGGGAAGGAGCTGTGTGGTAGTCTTACCCCTCTGGGGGTAAAAACTCTCTGATAACATCCAGGCCACAGAACAAGGACGACTTACTCTAAGGGCAATGCACATAGGTTTGCAGACTGGATGCACTGGCAAAGCTAGCTGCATTTGACTGCTGTATCAGATTACAACAGGGCCTTATTTACTTGCAAACTGAATATTGATAAATTCTAGATTTACATGAACATGTTATTGGCATATTGGCATTGCATTGTGGCTCAGTTAACCTAAAATCTTTATGTGGTAATTATAATTGGTTGTTATTATTGTTTTGGTCACTGCTGACCTCACAACACAATATCACTATCTTGGTAGTGAACTTAACTTGTCTATAGTCACCAAACATCAAACAATCCTTTGCCACAGAGATCACTGGCCAGGTAGGACTGATAGAAATGTATAACATAAAATGTATCATGCACTGTCACATTATGCTAACAGACCTCCAGTTTCAGTAGTAGTAATAAGAGGATTAATGTCATTTTAGCCTCACAATAAAAACCACAAGTGGATGAAGCCCTGGGGAGCTAAAGTGCTGCTTAATCTCCCCAAAGACTCAATTCTGACCTCTAGAACACACATTAAATAATTCCATCACTCTCACACTGGGAATTGACGTGCTTTCCTACAGAAAACACAAATTTACAATGAATGGAAATGACTGACCCCTCTAGGATTAGCGAGGTAAAACGTCTTTTTTTTCAGCTGCAGCGCACTGAGAAACAAGGGCACAATAACATTCCCTATTTGCCCTTCCCAGTTCCATTAATTCCAGCATGTAGCTTTAAAAGAGTCTGACCCAGAATAATCACTGTGTTCAAGAGGAGGTCAGCAGAGATGTCCTGTGCAGCTGAAACCGCCTCAAGTTGGGAGGCTCAAAACAACTGGCTCTCTCTGTAAAACAAAGGCGCTACTGGAGAAGACACCACACATGATCAAAACAAACTTACAAATATTTTTAGTGTTGTATTTCAGAATTTCTCACAGTTTTACTGAAGAATCAAACATAAAGTCCAATCATTAGGAGGATAATCCGACAACAATGAGGGGGGAGTCATCATGGAAAGCTTGCTAAGATAAGATGATAAAAAAAATCAAGCAAAGTTTTTTTAAACTTGAAACTGTGAAATTTTATCCACATGAATGCCAGGACCAAAGGTTTGGCAGCATCGCACTCTGGGGTATTTACTTTAATATTTATCAATATGATCAATGTTATACACTTCCCCTGTCAAGGTGAGATTTTTAAGGGAGATACAAGATAAGAAATTACAGCTGACAATGACATATTCTGACGTTGGGGTATGAAACATGAATGTCTGGCTGCTCTCACGGCACTCGTCCAAGAATAAATAATATTTCAAAGTTGGGAGGCTTACAGAGTTAATCTTACAATCAAAGTTTGCTGATTCAAAGTCAACAGGCTCCGTTGACACAAACTGCAATTTTACCGTGCAGAGCACTGGATTGCTGGACCACCACTGTGTGATCAGAAAATAAGAAAAATAAGCTAATCACTTGAGGCAGCAGTTGACCTGCAAATGCAGCGTTCTCCGAGGTAAAATTACTGTGTTGACAAAGTCCAGTGACTTTAGAAGGCGATTACACCGATTGTGAAATGGTCATCTGACGGCAAGGCAGAAAAATGTTTTACAGCCTGTTTTAAATATAGCCTAAGCCTAATCTAATATTGATTTCTGTAAGTGGGTGGCTAAAATACACGCCTACATCAATACCTTGCTTTATCTCCATATCTGTTTGAGGGCATGCCAACAGTAGGTAATATTCTGACTATGGATAAGTACCTTATACAATCCCACTTCAAGAAAGCAAAGGAAGTTTGGAGTGGAAACAGTTTAGTCAGCTAAGCTTTTATTTTTTCTAAACCCTACAATCAAATTTATAAAATGTTTCCTGTTAGCTGTAAGTTTCCTGAAAATTCCAAATGCTCCAGAAAGACAATTTGACAGGGTTAAAACACATCCTGTGATAATTTTTTTGGCTCATTTTAGACAGATTAATAAAAGTGCATGAAAGATTTAACATGTTGCTTTGACTTATAACCAGACATACAGTTGGCTTTTTATGTAGAACTTGAATCAAATCCTGCTCTCCCCCAGCAGAAGACGCAGAGCAGACAGGCTCACATCAGCAGCAGGTGGAAGATAAAAGGAAAGGTTGAATGATTACAAAGCCAGTTTCATGTAAAATTATGAACCTTTTTAAATTTTGTTTTGATCCATGTGTGTAATAAAGAGGCTCTCAAACCTTCATATTCCCCACTGATAAAATTAAGCTTCTAATGTTTGAGGCTTTTTTGAATCATTGGTGGAACTGCACTTTTTTACTACTAGTCGTGAGTAAAAAATGAAGGCATAATATTGCCGTATTTTGCGTGGTGAGATTTTATTGATATAAGGACACCAAATATCGATATTTTATTCAATGCAATAAAATACAACAAACAAGAGGCCTCGTCTCATGCATCACGATCCTGAGATAACGTTCGCTGAGAAAACTTGCATTAAGTCAACTCAACGGAAAATCCATCCGACAGTGGACACGCTTAGCTTGATGAAGTTGGACCGACTGCTATCAGCCTCAGAGAGCTTGTTGACAATTTACAAATAATTGTTGTCTAATTTATAAATCCACAGATTGGCAACACATGGACATCAGTATGAATGAGTCTTTGTCAATGAGCAAAACTTACAGGAATCAATTCAGCTGGCTGTCACATCGCTGTATTCTGGTTATATTCCTATAGAACAGGAAGGTTGTTGAGCACAAATGTGGTAGTTAAATGTGAATTTCTGTAGATTGCAACAGATATGTGACTTTTGATGGTTTATCACGGTTAACTGGTGTATTATTGGAAAAAGATTGTATGTAAGTTCCAATTATACCCCATTCAGTTGCAAACTGACTCCAACTTAAGGCAACATTTCTGACAGGTTTAAGTGATAGTGTTAGTAGCCTGTCAAACTGGAGTGAAATAACATCAGTTTATTAGTGGATAAAACAGACACTGACCAAGTTTAACTATGAGGACAAAATTTGCAGTTTAGAAAAGCTAATAAATCAAAATGAATGTTATTGCAATACTATATATAGAATATTGGAAAATGTTAAAATTGCTATAATGTGGTATTTTGCCAAGTATTGTGATAATTTTATACCATGGGGTGTCAAGTGATTCTCACTTTTAGTTGCTACCAACTTGACTCTTCACACATTTACAATATATTTGTGCTACCATGATTGTCCATACCTGGATTTTAAAGTAAAATATCTTAACAGACCTGGTATCATAAATAATAACAAATGTTCTGTTTTGGCTATTTTTTGGTAAATAACCATGTCAACTAGTGATTATTGACAAGTGACTACAAATACAGTAGATCATGACTAAAAACAGTTGTTTCCATGTATGTGTATAAGCAAGTCAAAAACAGAAACAGAAATTTGTATTTTAAATAGATATTATAGATACTAGCTTGATAAAGCTTGGACTAAAAGATGTTTAATATGAGGTCTTGGACGTTATGCAAGTTGGCACCCAGAAGTGTCTGTCGTTGCAGCTGTGTAGTGGTCATTGTTTGTAGCTACTTCTGATGAACATGTCAACCCAGCATGTCCTAGGCATGTTCAATAGCAGACATAAATAAAAGCTGGCCAAGGAAGTGTCTAGATATGTTTGGGATCCAGAAAGCCCTGCTGTGTACTCTGGCAGTGTGGCAACAAGCAGTCTTCTGTTGAAATAGCTGAAAGGTGGACTGCTGCTGCAAGAATGCCACAAGTTCAGGTTAGAACACCTGATCTCAGTACCTCTGTCCAGTCAGATTTCCACCAAGTTCAGTAAGATCAGAGATGGTGCTTTTATAGCTAGTTTGAGGCATGCCAACAGCCAAGCCTTGGTCAATCTCAGTCAGTCATGGTATGACGGCACTGATGATGATAATATTGTGCATATATTAGTATCAGTACTAGTTTATATTCAGAGACTGCTGGTTAGAAAATGTGGCGGTGTAGAAATGAGTTCATCTGTGTTTGGTAAACAAATCAACAATTTTATAGGGCTGCTCAATTAATCGAATTTTAATCACAATTACGATCTGGGCTTTCAACGATCATTAAAAATGACTGAGCCGATTATTAGCCCCTCCCTCGTGCTTTACTCTCGCGCTGCTCCGTGTGGCAAATCGAGCACACCTCTCTGCATTTCAAACACGTGTCACAACAATTAAGAGCAGCGGTCCCCAACCTTTTTTGCGCCACGGACCGGTTTATGCCCGACAATATTTTCATGGACCGGCCTTTAAGGTGTCGCGGATAAATACAACAAAATAAAACTAGTACCGGTACCGAAAAAAAGAAAATTTATTCATAGCACACGTGAAAAGACCCAGGAAAACAGAGTAAACAATAAAAACGCTAACAAAATAACACTAAAAACCGATTTAAAAACCCTGAAAACTATACATTTCACCCCTGAGCCTCAACTCTCGCGGCCCGGTACCAAACAACTTACGTACCGGTCCGAGGCCCGGGGGTTGGGGACCGCTGATTAAGAGGACCCGAGGGATGCTCGGAAAGCTAAGCAGAAGTTATTTGGAGAGGAGAGTGACTGCCGTTGGTTGAAAAGAGAGGTAAAAAAAACCTTCAGTGGTGCGGAAACATTATGGGTTCGCGGAGTCAGACGTGGATCAAGTAGACATAGTGTGTAAACTTTGCTACAGTGTCGTAGCTGCACCACAGAGCAACACTGCAAAGTTCACTAAACATAGATGTTTACATTTTTCATTTATTTTTTATATTGCAAACATTTGCACTGTTATCAGTATTGCACACTATTTTATATTATTTTTTGACAATCTTTAAAGTCATTATTCAATACATTGTTATTGTTAAATAAATATCGTCAAATAATCGAGATCTCAATTTCAGTGAAAATAATCGTGATTATCATTATACCATAATCGAGCAGCCCTACAATTTTACAATGGACAAAACTACTCACAGAATATGTTTGGGTTTAAAATTATGATTAAAATGATGTACAGAGAAATCAACTGCAAACAAAGATTAAAAATGTATTTCATGCATGAAAACTTCTATTTTTCAAAACTTGCTTCTATTTTTTACATACTTTACTGTATGTATGCAACTCTTTCTGTGATAAACTGTGTTGTAGTGGTATCACGCTATCAATGATACAATAATATTTCCTAGCACACAGAACAAGGCCAAATTTGTCTGACAGCAAAGGCCATGTGTCAGCCTCCATTGATGTTTAGTAAAGAAGTCACTTCAACCAAACACAGCACTTTGCAAAACATTCAATTCAATTCAGTTCAATATAATTTTGTTTATACAAAATCACAATAACAATATTGTAAGGTGGAGACACTACAATGCAGGAACACCGAAGTGGAAAAAACAAACTTGGCTCACCATTACAAACAAACCATCAAGTACACGTGTGACCCGAGCTTTAACAAATGACTCGATTGGACGACGCCGGAACATCTGCCAGTTGTGTGAAAGGTAAAGGAAAATTACTGATGCGGTTACATGGTGGTAAAACAGGACTTTAAGCAGCTGGTTAAAAAGCTCAACATCCCAGACTCCCGAAGAGTTAAAAGGTAAAGTTTCTTTAGCTATTGTTAAACTAAAGTGATAAGCAGTTATGTTTTACTTTTACATAACATTTCCTTGGCTACTTTTGTGGCTTTCCTGTGTTGCTATATATACTCCTATGTCACTAGTAATGCAATATAAATCTGCTCCTGCTGACAACTGAGGGCACAAGATTCTCACTTTGAATCAGTTAGTGTGTCATAAACGAGCTCATTTGAAAAGAATGGTGGAAAATACACTTCAGTATTTTTTTTCTGTATCATCATAAATATCGTTATCACAAAATTCCTTGAAATATTGTAATATCATTTTGAGAAAATATTGCCCAACCTCTACTGTGTACTGTGAGCAAATAGACTCAAGATCTAGAATATATAAAAGCAGACGTTTTATGTGCATGAATAAATCTGATGCAGACTAAATGTATTCAGACTGTATTTCAAACTGCTGCTTCATCATCTGTGTGCGTGTGGGGTGGGAAGCAGATGATAGGGCTGCAGACCTTTGGGACATTTAGGTTATAGAACAAAAGTGAGGCTGTTTTTTTGCACAGTGCTCACACGGTGCACAACTCTCAGGGGGACTGAGGGAATATGTGGGAGCTTCACCGCAACAAGGTCCAGAAACACACTTACTCAAATACACTCTGACCACTCTGCTGCCCTTAATACACCTGTCTCTCAGGCTTTCTTTTTCCTCTCACACTTTTTTTCTCCACACAATGGAGAAAACACACGATTCTGGGTGGAATCAAACTAGCTCTGCCTTTAAAAAAAAAGAAAAAACAAAAGAATGAAATCTGCTGTTCTTTATTTATGGTAGAAATAACACCACCTTTGTTCCCCCCAGCTATTTGCTTTCATCCTCCTATCCATTTACATGAAGAGCTGACCTATCGTACAGACTACTCAGTTAATGTGCTTTTGCTACTGATCACACAAAGACTGCTTTCTGGCAATAAGCCTGGTCACTGCTTTTAAATCTGCATCTGTTATTTTAATAAGCACATACTGGTGTGTTGTTCAGCCCACCATGTTAGTCCAGACTCAGTTTCCTTTATAACTGTTTGATGGACTAAGATAAAGGTTTGGATGAATTTGACTTACATCTCATTTAACCATTATTGTAGCTTGCTTATCTGTCAGTTAAATCTACCACATTCTATAAGCAAAATAAGCAGTCTCTATCAATTCAAAAGCTGCCAGCAAATTTGAGCAGAAATTTTGTAACATAAAGCAAATGCAAAGGTTCCAATAACAGTAATATTCTTCTACACTGGTTTGCATGAAATCTA
The DNA here is from genome assembly GCF_057381845.1 of Rhamphochromis longiceps. Classification (NCBI taxonomy): domain Eukaryota; kingdom Metazoa; phylum Chordata; class Actinopteri; order Cichliformes; family Cichlidae; genus Rhamphochromis; species Rhamphochromis longiceps. The sequence continues at coordinate 10,017,838 of NC_140576.1, forward strand.
CTATTATGAGGGCATCATTAGTAAAAATGTGAAGCCATTAACAGCTAAAATATTTATGTCATATCACTGCAACTAGCGGTTACTCGTAGCCACAGTATTCTATGAGCCTACCCTGATCTCACCTCAGTACACTGATCACTTAAACCTGACAGGCAGATCAGAGCTAGAGTCGGGGTTACTTTAATACAGCTGATACTATAATATTGCAGGCTTCATCAGTCTGTGAAAGTCTGTGAAAGTGGGCTTTCTTTTATGTTAATGTTGCTCATGACAGATAAGATGGAGAGAGCTACAGTACATGCACGATTGGTCAGTACATGTGTGCTGCATTAAATGATTTTTTTTTCTTACTAAAAAAATGGCAGAAGAATATGTTTCCCAGACAGATAGTTTATAATCTTAATAGTATTTAATGCTATTCCAAAACAACTTTATCAAACTGAGAAACTATGAGCACATGCAGCACACGTTACATGCCCCGTGCATGCCTGCTCTTTAGTGCAAGTGCAAGTATTCAAACTTATTGTGTTTAAAGTAATGCATGCAGTATAGTTACTACAAGAGGTGGGACCTTGTTTTTAACTGCAAATTATGTCCTTAAAATTAAACCATATCAATGTCTGTTTTATCCAATAAGGAAAAGGTTATCAAATCCCTTCAGAATTTTTTGTTATGTCATTTTCGTTGCAAAATTACTGTCAAGCACACCAAGACTGTCATTTAAACCTGCCATAGATGTTGCCCTAAGACAGAGTCAGACTGCAATCAGTCTGCAACTGAATGCCAATTAAAGGTTGGCAATTACATTCAATCCATTTTTTATTATCCAGCAATTAACTGTAATAAATCATCAAAATTGCATATCTTTCTTTATAGACAGAAATTCACATTTAATTAGTACACCTGTGCTCAGCAGAACAGGATGGTTATCCTGTTCTATATGAATATAACCAGTAAACAACCAACTGACAACCAATTGAGTCGAGTTTCCTTGAGTTGTGTTCCCTGACAAAAACTCATTCAGACCGATGGCAACATGTTGGCATCAGAGAGATGAGACCTTGTGTTCATAGTATTTTTAATTTATTTAAGAAAATATTAATATTTAGTGTATAATACTGAAAAATATGCCAATACTATACTGTGTCATCTTTATAGTTACTAAATCCAATTTAGTAATACTGCCACCACCGCTTTTATGGACACATGACCAGAGTGCAAGGATGAAGTCGACAAGTTCAGGCGCAGTGTCATCGCTGCAAAGAAGTGCATATCTGAAAGAGCCTAATGTGTCTCCAGGGAGATAATGCCTAAATTGACTGGGATCATCTCTTGAAAAAGAAACAAAAATCTGCAGAACAGTGTGTAATCATGCGTACAGCCTGAAAGAAACACCCAGTTGTCATTTAAGAAAATATACGACCATTTAAAAGGCTGAACTTCTCAGAGAAATGAATGTTATTCATGTGAAAAATATGGCAGGCCTGCTTTTCCAGTTCAATAAACACAATAGACTGCTAATGATAATGCAAATTGAAAATGTCAGAAGGTATACAAAATGCTGAAAGGAGTTCTCTGCAGCTTTGATGAATGGTGCTGCATACAGGATATTTGTGAATTATGAGGCTACACAGTTCGTTCCATTATTCCATTTAAAACTCATTTTAACTGGCACCTGGCCCACAGACCCAGACACAATGGAAACATTTTATGGCACTGAACTTTGAGACACTGTTGAAATAGTGCTTTAGATTTTTATCAAATACAAAAGTTAATTATTTTCTAATAGAAAGCAAAGCCTCATTTACTAAAACTGTCTGCAGGATTTAATATGTGCTAATAGGCAACGTGTCTTAGAGAAAGAATGACAGTCAGCATTATCCATTATCAAACACTAACATTCTCACAAAGTAAGGCATGCAAAGCATTAGTATGTCTCTAGAGACATCAGCACCTTTCTTATCCACCATAATTCTCACAGACAGTATTACATTGTGGCAACAGCTCAAAATGGACTATTAGCAAAATGCTCTATTGTTATTTTAATCCATTTCTGCTCACTTTTCATTTTTCCCTTTGCTTGGCACTTTTTTTCCCTCCACTATCTCCCAATGTGCAGAGAACTTTTCAGGGAAAAGACTCCAATGGCCTTTTTATTTCTGAGGGAATATTAGTGGGACGGGAGTTTTTGCATCTTTATACATTTAACTACAAGCGATCCTCATGATGAACATCATGTTTTCCGTTTTTATTTTTCATCCCCCAATGTTACACACATTTAACAGTATTTATGTTTAAGTACCATTTCACTCTTAATAACTGTGGTTTATTTGCTGTCAGAGATTTTCTTATTCTTATTTGTTTCATGCCTGTATTGTATTGTATTGTATCTTTATTTAGGTAGGTTTGTTTTATTAGATTTTTGCATTTACAGGAAGAGTCATAAATTTTGAACAAAACCTGTTTTTGTAGTTATCGCCCCACACCACACACAAATAATCAAATATAATTGAAGTTCATACTTTCAGCTTTATTTCAGAAAGTTTTACAGCTTCAACATTAACTGGCCAGGAAGTTTCATGGCCAGGTCTAGCCTGTGTTCTCTTGTTATTTCATGACAAAACAATCAGAATGTGTGAAGTCGATTCACAGTGTTGGATGTGTATTTTATAGCTTTTCGCTGTCGTTTTAAATATATGCTCCACAAGATGTTAGTCCAAGGGACAGAAGACGTCATGACATTGAAAAACAGAGCACACCTGTCACAGGGACAGCAAAACTTTTAGGAGTGGCAACATTAACAGTCTGATTCATTCGTAAAATATTACAGTGTTTATTTACAACAAGGTGCAAACCTCTGGTTACACTCAAGAACAGGAAGGCCAGGTCAGAAAACAAGAGCCTGTGCAACTTCTAAAAACAAAGAAAAATGGAAGAAACCAAGAAAACTGTTTGCCATAATGATGGGAAGAGAAAACTTTGGAAAAGGAAAGAAACAATTCATGATCCTAAACATACCACGTTATCTGTGAAACATGATGGAGGCAATGTGACAGGATGTGGCTGTACGGCTGCCAGGGGTACCGGGGCGCCACTGTTTATTGATGATGTGACTGGAAGCAGGAAGAAATGTGAAGTATATATTCTGTTCAGATTTTCGAATGCTTCAAAATTGATTAGATGGTACATAACAGTGCAAATGAAGTTTGTCGAGATAAAGAAAATTAGGACTCTTCAATGGCCAAGTCAGTCAAAGAATCCAAGTAATAAATACAGTCGTTATATGTAAAAATCAGATTAGTTTTTCCAATTAATTTATAGCCTCTTTTTAACTTCAATCACATCTTGATTGTTTGATAGAAAATCCCTTGGTACAGAATTACAGAAATGGTCTAATTTACAAACAAATTATGGCTCTAAATGTATAAAATTAGTATTTCTAATGTATTATAGTTAAAATATTCCACATATAAATGTTACAAATTAATATGTGGAATAAAAATCAACACCCACAATAACAGTTGTATTATTTAGTCATTTATTTTGAAGACATAAGTGCAGAAACATGGAAGAAGAGCATCACGTTTTTCATATAAATGTGATTAGATGTGACTGGAGAGGGTGGGTACAATTTTATGTTGCACTTGATTTTTACAGCACTAGCTACCTGCTGTAGCGCTAATCACTAATTGTGTGGTGGAACAGACAGAACAGCAAGACTGCGTATGTGCACACAGGAGGAGAGAAGGCAGAGACAGAGAGACACTGGGAAGTGGAATATGGAAGTAAAATGTATCTATAACAGAAGGGGAGAATTGATTTACAGTTGGATTCATATGATAGCTTAGCCTACCTTAATTAGTTGACCTGTGTATTTATGTACTGCACTTTTTCTAACCCTCCCGTTCAGCTTTACACCACATACTTAAACTGACAATCAGACCATGGTTGTTGGTCGTTGTTTGCATTTCAATTGCAGAAGCATTTGCATTTCATCCAGAAGACCTGAGGGGGTTCATCCTCTGTCCACTTAAAGGAAGAGCCGTGATACCCTGAGTCTGTATTTGCAGCCTGTTGAATATGCAATCACGCCTTTGTTGGAAAGTGAAAAGGGCTGTGTGCTCAAGCTCTCAGCTCTCAGACTAAGTGATGGGGCAAATATAACCCAGCATGTATACACACACTCGCACTCACACACACTAACATATAGGGCTGGGCGATATGACCCAAAATTCATATCTCGATATTTTTTAGCTGGATGGCGATATAAGATATATATCTCGATATTTTTTTTTAAGCCATAAAGTAAGAACAAAAAGAGAGTTCTTAGTCAAAGCTGTGTCCCAGATGTCACACAGGCACTTTTATTAACATACAGCACAGATGTACATGAAAAATTACTCAAAATTAAATTATGAGCATTCATTAAATAATCATGCTCCATAAATAAAAGAAAACAAGGTTGTTTTTGTGCTAAACAAAGAGCTCACAATTGTGCAGTCAAAATGTAAACTAAAAGACGCTGAGCGTAATAACAAAGACAGACAGATTTTACAGCTGCTCTGTTCCCAAGTTTTGCTGTGTGACTGACAGCCTGGAGTTTGAAATCCGCTTCATAACCACGTCTCTTACAGGTGCCATTTATGGTCCTTATACACACACAATACGGTAATATTACGTTGATGCACAGTACGTATCACTCCGCGAAGCTCCTCGGTAGCCGTAATGCGCCGACAACCTATCAAGCGGTGCAGCTCCGTAGCTGACCAAAGTCGTACTCAAACATTTTGACAGATTGCTGAGCGCCGTGTACCACATAAAATCGGTTCGCGGCCATCAAGCACAACCAGAATTCATACATAAGGCGCGCTATCAACTTTTGAGAGAATGAAAGGATTTTAGGGTTAGCGCTGTTAGCATGTTTAGCTCGTTAGCACGTTGACGCCGTCCAGCCCCACGCATGGGGCGATGCGCAGTAACTCGTTAACGGAGATTTGCCGTGTCCGTCTTGTCGCTGCCTGCACGTGAAGCGATGGGGGAGGAGGGGGAGTTGTCTTCAGTGAAGGCGAGGCGGAGTAACGTTGCGTAGAGACAAAAGTGGACGAAAGAGAGGCAAACTTGCGGCTCCACAACTATAATTATAACGTAACATAGACTATATCGATATAAAGGATATTGTCACATCTTATATCTCGTATAAAAATATATCGATATGTTTTAAAAACTCGATATATCGCCCAGCTCTACTAACATACCTACATGGAAATGGCTCTGTATTGGCAAGCACAATTGCCAAGATACACAGGAACCAAATCGCTTATTCCCACTACGTTGTGTTTCTAATTTGTTGACTGTGGTGGCTAAATCCTCCTCAATGCCACTCTAACCAAGTAACATGCCTCTAGTATCAAATGAATGTGATTAGCTTTGAGACTTGCCAGATGTTTACAATCCCCGCTGACATATCCCACTGATCAGCAATAAAAGAAAAAAGGCATATCACTCAAGTTGTCTGCTTTGATGCAGGTTATACAAACAATTTCCCTTCCACAGTGGCCCAGCTTTCATCTTGACTCTGAGGAAACTAAATGTTTTGTCCTTTTTCCAAATTACCAGAAATACAGAGCGACCCTCCTTAGTTACTGATAGTGAACATACAGTACCTTTCCATGTTATCTGTAATACATGAGAGCTTTGTTCCAGAATATCTTGAACATCAAATTGAAAGGTCAGAAACATTGGCAGGAAGATACTGATCATCTGTGTAGAAACATGAACTTCTGTTATGACCTTTTACTTTGGATGATGCCCGAATGCCTCAGTGCATCCCTTATTTCCCCACTCTACTTCTAAAATAAATCCTAGCTCTTCTCATCATAAATCAAAATGTACTGTTTATGATTATCTCTAGATGCTTGCTGTGTTTATATTTATTTATTTAGCTATTTTATTTTTAGGGATCTCAGCGGCATGTGCTTGCATTGCTCGTAAAAATGCAGGCTCCAAGGTGTAGGAGTTAAGCTGTCCTCAGTAGATATCCAGTATTAGGGAGATAAATACCACAGTTGGCTTTCCAAAGAGTTCCAGAGATTTATGGATTGCCTCGGTGCAGCAGGCCTCTGGGAGGCAAATATTGTATGAAATCCTCCAAATGTTTTGGTAGTGTGCAACGCGCACACACACACGCACACACACACACACACACACACACACACACACACACACACAAACAGATATGCACACAAATAAGACTCCATCCATGCCTGAAAGGCTGAGCTGCAGCAGCTGCTACTATGGCCGTAGTGTAAGAAACATTGCTGCATTGCTGAGGTCAGAACATAATTCATCGAGGAAAACAAACAAAAGAGAAAATGGGTGGGGCAGAGTGTGTATATGTGTGTATATGGGGGGTCTAAGGCGCAACAGTCAAGAGTGTTGCATCATCCCATTAATTACTCCCACTGCAGTAGAGTGTACATGACCCACATGCTCAGAAAGATAAGCAGGGCTGTAAAGAAACATGGTGGAAAAAGGAAATAACAGGACAATGCTTCGGTCATATCAGCCCTTTACTGTCTTTAAGTCTTGTTTGTCTCTTGTGACAAACTTGACAGCAAATACCACTAAGTAGCTAAACACAAAATAAAGCAGGTGGCAGTTTGGGGTTTTGGTGGAGGAGGAGGAGTAGAAAATGGCCCTCTGAGAGGCACCCCAGTGCCTGGAGAAGGCCAGTTAGTGGGAAGGGCCATGACGGATAAGTCTGATCCTTTGTAGAGGCAGTATTGATCCAGCAAAAGCTCACTACATGAATCAAGTATGAGTTCTGTGCTGTTAGTTCCTTTACTTTGTGGATGGTTGTGCTCCAGTGCGATAGAAACACGCACACTTTTTTCATGTAGCACAAAGCGGACAAGCCGGTGATTAAACACAATCAGGCTGAAGGTTGCTGCCAATAAAGTTAGAACACGGACTATAAATTCATGAGATCTGAATATGGAGGTTTTATTCTGAGGTTTACTGTCATTTGGCGGTCTACAGCCGGTTCCACAAAGCAAAACACTTATTCTGATTGCTATTGATTTTTTTTTTTTTTTTTTTGATCACCAGCGCATAAATTCAAGTATTTTAAGTGTTCGGTTTTCAAAAAAAAAAAGAAAGAAAAAACTTAATGAGCTAAACTCCAGGCTTCTCATTTCAAGCTTCCGATATGCACTCATGTGTTGCAGTAAGAAATTAAAGCACAGTAGCAGTTACGGTCCCATTCTGCCTTTGACTCCTCTCTGCTAATTGCTATGCCAGTCAGTGACAGGTCGTTCATGTTTCACCCACGTCTTCAACAACAGCTAGCCTTTCTCTTGTTCTCTTTCTTTCTCAGAGGTATTTCCAGAAGGTTTAGATGGACAGCGTCCATGCCTTTTTTGTCTTTTATGTCATTAGAAAGGGACAACCTGTACCGGTCCTTCTGGCTCTAACAGATTCCTGCTGAGCACAGGGTGCTAATGACACACATGCAGACACACTCTCACATACACACAGACACACACGCCTCCAGAGGATAGGATCTCCAAGAAGCAACACAGCCTATTTCACTGCAAATTAGGTTAATCACGCTCCAGAGAGGCCCAGTTAATAACCCTCATAGAGGCTATTAAGATGGCACCTAAATCATAGGAATATCTGAATATCTGATGGCCCCTAACACAGTAATGCCATGTTTAGCCCTGGAGTTCTTAGTAGGGCTCGCTAAGAGAACCACGGCTTGTCATATAACCAGCTGCAGACTGATGATGCTGTGCAACTTTTTCTCATTGGGGAAGAAAAAAACACCTCACTGCAAACTGTAATACATGAGGAACCCTTCTCATTAAGCCAGTGATATTAATCAGAATTAGACTATTATAACAGTTTTCTTTTTCACACAGGAGTAACTCGCAAAATACCAAAGAAATTATCACCAGGTGTAGCAATATTAGGCAGCTCACAGCTCATTAAAACCACTCTCTTTTCTTTTTTAGTGCATATCTGAATCACTACTGTCAAATTCACTCGATGTATCACTCTTGATCACTCAATGTATCCCTATTGAGCAGAAAAGGCTAAACATACAAAGACACAGCCATCTATGCTTTACAATCCTCTGCCAGGAAAGTGAAACAAGACAAATAAAGCCTTCGTAAAAGGCAACTGGTGTCTCAGTCAGCAACGCTTTTTACTGCCGCAGTGTGCCGAGGCTTGATAGCATCTCCGGTGCCTCAGCTGTACAAGAGCTCGCCATGGGGGACCTGAAACTGTGTGACATCCATGAAATGCTCAGCCCAGAGATCCCGAGTGTGTGAGAGCCGAATCCCCGCTGGTTAACCCTCGAGTCAGATGCTCTCTGGTTCAAGCTCGTTATAACGCTGCAAATTACCAGCATTTAGCTTTGACTGGAAGATTTCACACATCACAGACAGTGAAGCATGTCGCAGGTCATGAGCGTTCATTGTTATCCATTTACGAGAAAAACTGAATGCACACCAACAAACAGCTGGTTTACAATTTGGGATGGCTACTTTAATAAGAACCCAATTACAATTCGTTCCCATGTTATCATCACATCTTTACAGTCTTTTTAGTAAGTCTATAAATAATAGTGATAATCACTAAAGCCCAGCCTTAGCCCACAGGCTGTCTTAATGAGACGGTTTGCCCAGAACGATGAGTAACTACTGTAGTCATCTCTAGAAGCCTTGTTTTTTTTAAATTGTATCTGTAACTCTCCATCAGCCCTTTTTTTTCTCCTGGTCTACTGAAGCCAGTGCGGTTGCATTTACGCCCACATATTTACTTTCTGTAGGTGGTTTGTTCTTTGTCTCTTCCAACAGGTACAGTGGCTTTCTCTGTACACATTCAGTTCATCCATCCTTTTTTTTTTTTCAAACAAAGGAAAGTAAATATTTTCACCACCCATACTGCAGGGAAGGAAATCACTCCAGTAAAAGCCCCGCCACCAACTGCTGCCATCAATGTCTGATAATCAGCGACAGCATTGCAAAACTTTAGACTGTGGCGGGGTTTCTCGTGCACAGAGTAACCGTGGGCACCTCATGAAGATGCTTCGGCTACAGCTACTGAACTACCGAGAGCATTTTAATATTCTTTAACGAGTTTTGATAATTGGGGTTTAACTTAAAGGAAAATGGACAGATCTCTGTCACATAAACAACTTTATTGCCTTTAATGCATGTGCACAGATTCCTGTGTGCACAATAACTTCTGCGCCCTGAAAAGGCCCAAGCCAGTAAAAATACCTGACTACAAAACAGGGTACATTACTGCTAATAACAAGCGACTTCAGTCCATAACAGCGGCTGCAGATCGTCCAATGTCCCATTTGGACATTCCAGTTTGTGTGAGCAAGTGACAAGGAAATTCCCGATGATGGAAATTGGTTTCTCTGTGCCCCTTGCCGATCCATCTAAAGGCATGGCATTTCATTTCATCATCTCGCACAACTGCACTGTCTAAGACGTGCATTGCCATTACCCTGCGAGGTCAGCCCTAAAGATGTACAGCGTGTGTCATGCATAACAAATGTACGGCTGCAACTGGGCAGGAATATGAGCTGCCGGTGGGAATGGGATCCAGCAGGTGGCAAGAAAACAGACTTGGTCTCATTTTGCAGTGTGTCATTACCTATAAACCCACTTTGGGGCAAATGAATGATCTCACTTAGGGCTTTTGTTTGGACTTCCTCACTCATCAGTTGAAGTCTGAAGCCTACTTTCTATATCTTCACTTTAGGGATGTAGTTCTATCATATCTATCATTTAAAAAAAACTATTTCTCAGGCAAAAAGACTTTAATGTAGCCTAAAAAGATAAGGGATGTGTTGTTCAGTGTGATCAAGCTGACCCCTGCGCACAGATATTTTGTATGCCATCCTCTCCTTGTGCTTGGATACGCACTCATCAGAACACCAAGTGCTTTAATATTTTGGGGGCAAAGCTTCTCAGTTTTATTTATTTCATCATTTTACCTTCACTTTATGCCAACGAATTGCACGTGGAGCTCACCTGGACGCGTTTATTCTCACAAGTGGGGAGGAATTGACAGACCTAACCTTGAGACTGTGCACGCGCACGCGCGCGTGTGTCTACACACGTGTCGCTTTGAGCACGCGTCTGTTATCTGCGAATGTATGTGCGTCGCTTGCGCCGTACTGTTGGCGACCCCCAGCGTACAGGATGTGAAATTTTCCAATTATTTTCTTCCTTAAAATTTTTTTTAAAAATCACACAACATATCTATAGAAAGCCTGTACCCGGATATTCTTTATTACCAACGCTAAAGCAGCTAATATGTGTATAACTCTAACACAGCGGCAGCCACAGCCTCGCGCTTTTCACAGTCCAATTGATCTATGTTATTCGTTCATCAATTCCAGCAGACTCTAATAACTTGCAGTGGCGTAGATTTAAAAGAAAAAATTGAGACACGCTGTTGAAGAGAAATTACAATGCACAATCACAGTCTACATTTCCCCCCTTAATCATTCAAGAATTTAAGTACAAAGTAATTACTGAACAAAATAATTTGTGCCTTACCTGCGCGCGACACTCCGTTTTATCCACATTTTTTTCTCTCTCTCTCTCGACTGTCGAAAACCGACTCAGTCCTCCAGGTATCCTCCCATTTGGATGGGTTTTTCCACCAAAGTCGGCAATTGCTGATGAGAAGAAAGCACTCAAGTTACGGACCTTACTCCAGCTGTCAACGCAAACATCATTTAAGCCATATCCTTCTACGTTGCGCACATCAAATTCCTCCCAAAAAAAAGGACAGGGGGGGGGGGGAGGAGGAAAAAAACACTGCCGAAAAAAACAAACAAAAAAAATTCCACTAAAAATACCAGAACAATTGTCGGGTCTCTTTGAAGTTGTCCGTCAGTTCTTCTGTTGGCGATGATTTGCTCTCCCTGCTCACCAGCCGAGAGGAGAGAGAGGGGGTAGGCGCGTGCAGGCGGACAGGTGAGCGGGAAACCGAAAGAGGTACCCTCAAACTTTGCCTTCACGCAAATCGTTCATTTTTCAGTCGCCCCAGCAGAAAAGGCAAAGATGCAAGATGCCGAGAGCCGAAATCGGGGCATGCAGTTGGCATCCTCATTGCTGAAATGACGCCGTCACTTCTCCTACATTGCTGAACGGCAGATGAACGTCCAAAAAAGAAAATTGGAAAAAAAAATGGGGGGCGGAAAATGAGAATGTTCAGTTCTCTGAAGCAGGGAGGATTCAAGTCACCAGAGGCAGGGGATCTTCATTATCTGTTGACATCTCTGTGGAGGGGGGTGGTTGAGAGGTTAGATAAAGTAAAATAAATGAAAGTAAAATGAAATAAGGTGCAACTGAAAAGAAAAAGGAAGAGGGGAAGCGGCGGAGGAAAATCCTGGAGGCTGAGGGTTGTTTCAGAGGAGTTGGAGAGAGTGGCTGTGAGGGCTTGTCATTACAGCGGAGAGGAGACCGGCACGTCTCCTCCTGCTGCTCCTCTTCTCTCAGACTGACGAACGATCTGCCTGCTGAGCCCCACGCTGCCGTGACGTCACTTTAAAGCCAAATATGTCATGTGCTGGAGTGTCTCACGTCATATGGGTGCACATTCATGACTGCAAGACTGGGTATGACAAATCCAGTAGAGTACAGAAGTGTGCAGAGCTGCACACTATGGTTGGAAGACCATATAACAGTGAGACCATTACGTATCTGCACTTTTGTAGCCAGCTAAGGGAATTGCCAAATAACCTTGTAGCCTGTAAGATAGCATATCATAAAATAATTTATATTTTATATGATATGAGACACATAAAATAGAAACGACCCAGTTCATTTAGCCTGGGTGTTGCTATGTTCTGCCAGGCAGATCGACAACACTGCTCAATATCAGCTTGCTCACAAACTGCTTGTTATTCTTGTTATTTCTTTTTTTAAGCCATAGACTGTATATAAAAGATGGACACAACAAGGACATCAATAAGCATAAATGCGTCTGGCTGCAAAAGGAGGTTGTCAAAATCATCCTCTCTCCTCTAATCTTCCTCCTATACTACTGATCAGAATTTAATCAAACTTACACAATGATTATCTAATGAGTAGCCATCTGAATTGTCAAGGTCAAAATCATATTTATTGTTTTATGGGCAATTTTACAAGACTTGCTACTCCCTTCAGAATAGATTTTACTCTGAAAAGAGATTTTATTGAAACTTATACACGATGATTGCCTAATGGGTCTTCACCCCAACTGTGTTCGTGTTCAACGTCGCATTTGTTGTTTTTTTATAGCAATAACCTGTGAATTGTGATGGAGCGGGATTGCTGATTTAATCACATATACTCTTCAGCATCTGGTTTCAAAAAGCTGAAATAGATGGCATCACAGTAACTAGATACATTTTTTATATACAGTCTTTCGTTGAAGCCGCAAAACTTGTTGTTCAGTTTAGATAAGAAGTTGTTTTTTTCTTATTTGCTTTATAAATTTTTGAAGCAATATTTTTGGATTAAAAAATCTCTGGGAAATAAATAAAAATGATTAATAAATATGTAGCCAATCAATGACACAGTCTACTACAGCACATGTAAGGTATAATACAACAATACATTGACCTGTGGCTGAAGACATTTTATGCATGTCTAACACAGTGTGATAATAAATTAGCCAAGGTAATATTGGCCTATATGATACATACTGCAATTGTATTACAGGGTCTATTGCTGAACTGGCTCTAGACTCTGCGAATGCTCTAATGATCCAGTCCAACCACAAAGGAGTGCCCGGAAAATTAAAAAGAGTCCCTTTTTTTGTTCAAAAGTCCAATTCTGAAGCAACAGCCCAATATGAAACATTAACATTTTAACCAGAGGCACGGACAAGCCCATTTGTGAAGTAATCAAAAAATGGAAAATTGAAGTTTCAAACCTTTTTCATTTGATTTATTTTGATGGTGTAAATTGACCAAAGAACTGGAACGAATAATGGAACAAATAATGGAATGAATGAATAATGGAACCACTTTCTTACTTTTGTAAGATACCACTTTCTTACTTTTGTAAGAAAGTGGTATTAAGCAAACTAGAACTTGCCTGACTGAAATACGTTTTTATACCATTATTCATAATTTGTATTCCACCTCCCATCCTTTTTCAGTTTGGTGTTGGCTCATACTTCCTATATTCCTTGGTACAGGTGTCATGATCCAGAATGTGTAGTTCCTGTTGATGCCACTAGGACATGGTCCTTCATCAGAGAACCAGTTTCTGTTTATGGAAAGCATGGCAACAGCAGGCAATGAGCAGGAATTATTTCACTGTATGCCAAAGAAGTAAGACTTTAAGGGTCCCCTACTCTGTAACACGTGAGTAGAGTTACAGTTAAGTCTGTAACACTTTAACTGTTTTAAAAGGCTCAAAAGAGACAGAAAAGAGACACATTTCTGTATTCTGTTAGATCAGTTTGTCATTAGAAATGTGGGATCTCATCCATCATTCAATGTAATCAAATTGATTATCATGTGTTTTTCACCTGTGATTGATGTTGTCAGTGCTTTTCACACTCCCTGCCCCACAAGTCAAAAAGGTCCATAGTGTACAATACACAGTATAAACAGAGATAGCTACAATGAGATGTCAGATATCAGGAAGTGCTCTGAACATCAGGATCAATCACATCACCTGAGCTTTGGAATAGCTCCACAATCTGAGGTTAAATGTTCTTTCCTTGTAACATTTGCTAGCTGAGTGCTGAAGCTAAAGCGACAGGTATTCTCTAGTGAGGGGCTTATATCTACCATCGTTCCCATATGACACGAATGCAGCATTAAACTGTCAACCTGGGGGCTTTTTGCACACCTGTACTACAAGATATCAGCGGTAGGCAAAATCCAATTTCATTAGAATCATTGTGCTCATGTGACCGCACAGCGAGATAGGTGAAAATATTACCCATGACAAGACCAGCTCTTGCGTGAGAGAAAGAGGGGATGTGCCGGCCTTTCTTGTACACCTCGGGGTCAACGTGTCAAACTGGTGAACGCATCACACCTGTTTTTTAGCCTTTGCAGCCGCTCTAGAATTTCCTGGAAAAGAAGAAAAAAGCATGTATAGCCATTGTATTTACTGAATTTAAATTTGCTTTTCACTCCAATTCTCAGTGTCTAAACCCGAGGCCGACTTTGCCTCTGGCGTGCCTGTCTGGGGTTGCCTTGATCAGCATCTAGTCATGAAGAAAGTCACTCATCTCCCAATCAGAACTGCAGCTGTTTCAGAACAGTGACTGTGTGGTGAACACAAATGTGCTACCACATTTTGGGAAATTTTATTATTTTTAAGAAAAACATATGTCAGCAATTAAGACAATTATTATTTTACATTCATTACGTGTAGTCCATAACAATTGAGGAGAGTAAAAGTGAGAAATAATAAGCGGAACTGTTGACACTGTAGTCGTTCGCCCGCGGTTGCCTAGAGCGGACCAACTTCCTGTCCTCTCAGATGCAATTCGGGAAAAGACACGAGTGCTCCTGTGATTCTTTCTCTGAGACTCTACCTTTGTTTTTACAGGTCAGTATCGTCTTAAAAATACAGTGTATGAGGGTTTTGTGCCTTGTTCTACTTCGGTGTTTACTGAGAGTTATGTTGACACCGCCGATGTAACCTTAAGTGGGGTTTAGTTGAAAATTACTGAAGCGCGGCACCGCAGCGGTGGTAAAGCCGAGCCGCGCAGCCCTAAGTCTCGCGAGAGTTACCGTGAGTTATCGCGAGAGTTACCGCGAGAGTTCGCCAGCCCGCGGGATGTATTTAAACTTGGTAAACTCCATTTAACAAGCAAATATGTGTGTGTGGTGCTCCAATTTAACTGTAAAGGCCCTGACATCAGATTATTTGAGATTAAAATATCTTATATATACTTTATGGTTCAAGTGATGTGGAAATGTTAAGAATAAGCTAAGAATGAATGTACATTTATGTTGTTACATTGCAAAGTAATACATCCAGGTGTGTTTTGTCTAATCTAGTAAGATTTATGCACTTATATCAGATTTGTGGATAAGCTATTTTGAGTTTGCCCTATATGTGAGAAAGAGCAATAAGACGTTTAAGGCATTATATGCTATCTGCACTGCTGATGTAAATGAGTGAAGGAATAGTGTGGTTAACAGTGTAAACTGGAGAAATGTAATGACCATAGATGCATATATTTGCCAAATGCCTTTTATTTACCTTTTACAGTTATTGAGCATATCTGACAAGTGAAAGCACTGGATGTAAATTATATTTGTTGATCTGAAATAAGAGATGCAATTCGGGAAAAGACACGAGTGCTCCTGTGATTCTTTCTCTGAGACTCTACCTTTATTTTTACAGATTTGTATTCTTTTTGTTATTGTGGTCTTCACATCTGGGACCCGTAACAAACTGTGGGGGCTCGTCCGGGATCTCTCCTCTACAGTCGTCGAGGGCAGATCCAGTGATACCAGAACCACGACACAATCGTGACAAGGCCGTTACTCCAGCCAAGCCAGCGAGTAGGTGTCCAGGTAGTGAGGTGAAAAGGGGACCTTTGCCTCAACGTGGAACCGTACTTCAGTGAGGGGAGTGTGACGCATCCTAGTCACTATCGAGCTGAAGGATAATCAGAAATACATACAACATGTCGACCGAGAGAAAGGAACTCGCCTGGAATATCAGGAGACGCTTGTTTTCACTCCAAGGTCAAGACCTCTTCGAACTCGCTAAGAGCCTCGCATCAGAAAACAAAGACACTACACAGCTCAGTCAGGATGATAAAGAAGGTTGTATGGACTATATCACCTCCTACATACAGTCAAACACACTACTGCAACTTGAAGATGAGGGCATGAGTCATTTGTTGACGCTGAATGATTTGATTAATCCAGTCATCCAGGGAAGTAATCCTGCCGTGCAAACAGCTGGTGAGAATGAAGTACATGCCATGCCCAGTCCACAACCATCCAATACCGTGCTAGACCCACAACCGCCGGAAGATCCACCAGATATATCACCAAACCCCTATGCAAACGCAGAAACACAACAGTTAGAGGAGTTGAGGAAAGCGTATGAGACACTGGGTGAGAGGCTAAGACTATGTGGAACTGTAAGGGCCCAGTCACCTGCTGTAGCACGCCAGCAGAGCAATTTGCAACCACAACCAATCATACAGATTAGCCCTAAGCAGCCAGTCACTGTAAGAGACTTTTCGTACTTACCACGCAGAGAATTCAAAGTTTTTGGGGGACAGATTGGAGACAACAGTTCCGAAATCAGCTACAACAGTCTCACCAAGCAGATTAATGAAGGAGTTAAAGAAGGATTTGTGGAGGCTGAAATTATTCGAGGTGTGTTGAGAATTGTGAAGCCTGGCACTTTCCGGGACATGTTAATGCTCAAAGATGACCTGTCTCTCCATGAACTTCAGGGCTTTCTGAGGTCTCATCTCGGAGAAAAAGCGACAACTGAAATGCTCCAGGAGTTAATGTGTGCTAGACAAAGTGAACAAGAGACGCCCCAGCAGTTTCTGTATCGCATGATTGGACTTAAACAGAAGCTTATTTTTCAGTCGAAGCAGGCCAACACTGAGATCTCCTATGACCCAAGAACTGTCCAGGAAGTTTTCCTCCACACAATCTATCAAGGCCTGGGGGCTAAGTACGCAGACTTGCGACAAAGACTAAGACCTCTCACCTCAAACAACAATGTCACTGACGAAGAGATTCTTAGTGAGGTCACAAAGATTATCAGTGATGAAAATGAACACCAGCGAAGGTTAGGCCAAGTCGCCCGCCAAAAGAGTGCACAAGCCCAAAGTGCTGGGATCGAAGCAAACAACAAGATAGCCAAAGAACAATCCTCACCAACAATCAAACAACTCGCCGCCCAAGTAGAGACTCTAACTAACATGGTCGCCAGCCTAATTAAACAACAGGAGGCAAAGCCTTGCCAGCTGTCCCCACAACCACCTCCCAACCCGCTTTTCCAAACCCCAGCCAACCCCAACAGACCTCCTCAAAAGAAAGCGTTCCTTTGTCCAAAGGAACAGAACTTGCAGGACTGTAGTCATTGCTTTGTATGCTGCGAGTCAGGACACCGAGCGGTGGGATGTTTAAAGCGGACCAAAACTCAGGGAAACTGGAATCGGTCTCTGTCGAGGGACAGCCAGAGGCCGGCGCAGAGTCACAGTCCCAGCCAGTAAGGTCTTCCTCTGCACAGCTTACTACTGAGTGTGCAAGACGTCGCAGTAAGCTAAAAAGAAAGCAGCCAAAGCGAGACCAGAGAAAGCAACAGGTAACCTCTTGCCAAAGTTTAACACCAAACAGCTGTAAAGTCCCCCTAGTTGGAAAGAAAAGCCTCCTCAAGTGTTTGATTGGTGGCTATCCAGTGACAGTGTTATTTGATTCTGGCTCACAAGTGAGTTTAGTGGACAGACAGTGGGTTCAGCGGTTTATTCCTAACTATCAGGTGCGACCCCTCCAAGAGCTGTTAAATGATGGACTTGAAGTTTATGCGGTTAACGGACAAGCAGTTCCTTATGATGGGTGGGTTGAACTTACAGTCACTCTCGCTGGTCACGAAGATCCCAATCTTACTGTGCAAGCCCCTTTCCTTGTCAGTAAGCTGTCACTCCCTCAGCCCCTCCTGGGAGCGAACGTGCTTGGCGCCATTATCCAAACACAAGAGTCAGACCGAGAGGCCAGTGCTCTATTGTATAGTCTCCTACGCAAAGCTTTTGGTACAGACGAAGAGCAAGTGATGGCTATGGTAAACTTCATACAAGTACCACAAAGAGCAGAATGTGACCCAGCCACAGTGAGAATTGGGAAGAGCAATGTGACCATTCCTGCTGGAAAAGCAGTCCAAGTGTGGTGCAGAGTACCCCAAAGTTTTGACATTTGTGACCCCCTGGTGCTGTACGAACCCGACGAGAACACTGCCTTGAGACACCTGAGTGTTGGGGAAGGGCTCCTTGAGATCAACAACCCTCAAAGGCCATTTGTTAAGGTCCCCATCTCTAACCACTCCAAACACGAAATAATTCTACCGAAGAGAACAGCCCTGGGTACTATTCAACATGTCGCTAAAGTTATTGAGGCAGACCGACCCACAAACACATCAGAGCTGACTCAACCCACACAGAGCCCCATCACCATAGCTGAGGTAAGCGCAGCCACCCCTGTTTCTGAACTGTCCACTGAGTCATGGCTACCCCCAGTTGATCTTAGCCACCTGAGTCCGGACCAACAGAAGTCAGTTGAAAAGGTGTTAAGGGAAGAGTGTGAGGCGTTCTCTCGTAGCAGCACAGACATAGGCTGTATCCCTTCACTACAAATGGAAATCAGGCTCAAAGATGATACACCAGTCCAGAGGGCCTATGCTTCTATCCCTAAACCCCTCTACAGGGAAGTAAAGGAGTATAGTCAAGAGCTGATTGTCAAGGGATGGGTAGTGAAGTCACAGTCGCCGTATGCTGCTCCAGTCATTTGCGTAAGGAAGAAGGATGGGTCTTTACGTTTGTGCATCGATTATCGTCTCTTAAACAACAAGACTGTGCCAGACAGACACCCACTCCCCCGGATCCAGGATCTCACAGACTCGCTAGGTGGTTACAGCTGGTTCTCGATCCTGGATCAGGGTAAAGCTTATCATCAAGGTTTCATCGCAGAAGGCTCAAGGTACCTGACGGCATTCACTACCCCGTGGGGCCTCTATGAATGGGTGAGGATACCCTTTGGACTGTCTAATGCCCCAGCAGCCTTCCAACGGAGCATGGAAGAAATGCTTGACACCCTCAGAGACGAGTGCTGTATCCCTTACCTTGACGACGTGCTTTGTTTTTCCAAGTCGTTTGACGAACATGTCCAAGTGCTACAGAAAGTCCTTCAAGCCCTACAACGGCATGGTGTAAAGCTAAAACCCGAGAAGTGTGAGCTGTTCCGTAAAGAGGTTCGCTATGTCGGCCGATTGGTATCTGCAGATGGAGTAAAGGTGGACCCCAAAGATACCGAGGCAGTACAGGCACTCAAACACAAAAGGCCACAGACCGTCGGAGAAGTCAGGCAGCTTTTGGGATTCCTAAGCTACTATCGGACGTATGTGCAGGACTTCTCCCGCATAGCCAAACCGTTGTATGACTTGCTCCAAGTCCCGTCCAACACACTGCCACCAAAGCCAACTAGAGGCAGAGCAAAACACACTCAGCAGCCTTCTCGAGCCCTGATACAGTGGAACAAAGAACACCAAGAGATCCTTGAGCGCTTGATCGGCATGCTCACTCAGCCACCAGTGTTAGCGTACCCTGATTTCACCCGCCCTTTTATATTGCACACGGACGCATCCCAGAGGGGCCTTGGTGCCGTCCTATATCAGAACCAACAAGGCAAGATGAGAGTGATTGGGTATGGGTCTCGCACGCTCACACCTGCTGAACAAAACTACCACTTGCACAGCGGAAAACTAGAGTTTCTCGCCCTCAAGTGGGCAGTTTGTGATAAGTTTAAGGATTACCTCTACTATGCTCCACATTTCACCATTTTTACAGATAACAATCCCTTGACATATGTCCTCAGCACAGCAAAGCTCAATGCAGTTGGACACCGTTGGGTCAGACAATTGGCAGATTTCCACTTCGACATCAAATATCGGCCGGGAAAAGTAAACATTGATGCAGATGTGCTGTCACGTTGCCCACTTGACATTGAGAGGTTCATGGGAGAGTGCTCAGAGGAACTGTCGGAGGAAGCCATATGTGCAGTTTGGGAAGGGAGCAGAAGAGCGAAGCAAGGAGACGTAGCATGGATTGCAGCCTTTAACCTCACCGCACCAAACCTACCCATCAAAGAACCCCTACAGTCAATCAGCCATGACCAACTTGTACAATCGCAGAGAGCAGATCCAGCAATCGGAAAAGTCATTGACATGGTAGAGAAGGACATAAGACCAACAGAAGATGACAAGGCTGACACTAACACAAAGAGACTGTTGAGAGAGTGGAGTCGGCTGCACATGGAGAATGACCTTCTCTATAGAAAGACTACAGGACGCAAGCAGCTGGTCCTACCTACTCTCTACAGACAGGTAGCTCTCACACACCTCCACAACAACATGGGCCATGTCGGCGTGGAGAAAGTCTTGAACCTGGCTCGAGAGCGGTTCTATTGGCCTTTCATGAAGAGAGAAATTGAAGAGTACGTCACAAGGAAGTGTCAGTGCATCAAGCAGAAGAAGCCAACGACACACGAGAGAGCACCCATGGGTAGCATAACATCCAGCTCCCCTCTTGAGCTTGTTTGCATTGACTTCCTGCACTTAGAGTCTTGTAAAGGTGGGTTTGAATATATACTGGTTGTTGTAGACCATTTTACCAGGTTCGCACAAGCGTATCCCACCAAGAATAAGGCCGCAAAGACCGCGGCAGACCGCCTCTTCAATGACTACATTCCCAAATTCGGCTACCCCTCCAAGCTCCACCACGACCAGGGTCGCGAGTTCGAGAATCAGTTATTCAAGTCCCTAAGAGAACTCGCAGGCGTTGGTCACTCAAGGACATCCCCCTACCATCCCCAATGCAACCCTACTGAAAGACTGAATCGCACCCTGTTACAGATGCTGCGTACACTGGGAGAAAAGGAGAAACAAAATTGGAAGGAACATCTACCCCATGTTATCCATGCTTACAACTGTACCAAGCATGAATCGACTGGCTTCTCTCCGTACTACCTCTTGTATGGTCGACACCCTCGTCTTCCAGTAGACCTTCTCTTTGGTCTCATGGCAGAAAACAACACTGAGACACCACATGGGTATGCAGAAAGATGGAAAGGGAAGATGACAGAAGCATACCGCATTGCAAATGCAAACAGTCAACAGTCAAGTTCCAAAGGCAAAGCAAACTATGACAAAAGATGCAAAGGAGTAATGCTACAGGCAGGAGACCGAGTACTGGTACGAAACCTGAGTGAAAGGGGGGGCCCTGGCAAACTGAGACCCTACTGGGAGCAAACGGTCTACATTGTGAGGGAGCAAGTGGGCGACAACCCCGTCTACAAAGTGAGTCCAGAGGCGGGAGGCCGTCCTGTTCGCACCTTGCACAGGAACTTGTTGTTACAAGTGAATGACTTGCCAGTGGACATTATCCAAAGTCAGGCTACAAGACCACACAAGAGAAACAAGAAGTCCACCGGAAGACCAATGACACCAGAGCCGAACCCTGACACAACTGACTCGGAAGAGGGTGAGCCATTGTACTGGCTTGGTGTACCCAGATACCCTCGAGGGGGCCATTCTCCAGTCACACCAGTTCCAAGTGGAGCGCAACGGAGCTCCGGTCCAAGTGAACTAGGACAAGTCTTAAGGGCTCGTGTCCAACCTAGAAAAAAAAGTGCCATGGTTCCAGAAGAGGATCTAATTGTGTTAAGAGACCCAGACCTACCTCAGCTAAGTGACGATCAGGAGATGCCTCAGGTTCAAGAAGAAGTTGACGTCACTGAGTCCAGTCCTGATCCAGTAGAGCTTCCTGACCCAGAGCCAGAACCCAGGGTGGAGCCAGGGGATGACATCCATCCAGAGCCACCATCTCATCTTAGGCAGTCCAGCAGGCAGAGACGTCCCACCACATTCTTCACCTACCCATCCTTGGGTCAACCAGCCTATCAGGCTCATCCTGCGGTGAACACCATCAACGTCCAACCTTCGCCATATCCTTCCCTCTACTACCCTCTTCTCTACTCCCAACCCCCCTACCCCTCTCCCCTCACCCTTAGCCCTTACTTACCTGTTTCATATGTTGTTCCTTGCTATTGAATCGAACAGAAATCTCAGGAAGAAGAATGCCTGAAGTCTAAGGACACCTGGGCAAGAGGAATATTCCAGGGACTTCTGTAAAGAGACTTTGTTAGTTTAAAGGTTTTTTTTATAAGTGTCAGGAGCCACTTTTGCTGTTGGGGAGCGTGTGGTGAACACAAATGTGCTACCACATTTTGGGAAATTTTATTATTTTTAAGAAAAACATATGTCAGCAATTAAGACAATTATTATTTTACATTCATTACGTGTAGTCCATAACAATTGAGGAGAGTAAAAGTGAGAAATAATAAGCGGAACTGTTGACACTGTAGTCGTTCGCCCGCGGTTGCCTAGTGCGGACCAACTTCCTGTCCTCTCAGATGCAATTCGGGAAAAGACACGAGTGCTCCTGTGATTCTTTCTCTGAGACTCTACCTTTATTTTTACAGGTCAGTATCGTCTTAAAAATACAGTGTATGAGGGTTTTGTGCCTTGTTCTACTTCGGTGTTTACTGAGAGTTATGTTGACACCGCCGATGTAACCTTAAGTGGGGTTTAGTTGAAAATTACTGAAGCGCGGCACCGCAGCGGTGGTAAAGCCGAGCCGCGCAGCCCCAAGTCTCGCGAGAGTTACCGTGAGTTATCGCGAGAGTTACCGCGAGAGTTCGCCAGCCCGCGGGATGTATTTAAACTTGGTAAACTCCATTTAACAAGCAAATATGTGTGTGTGGTGCTCCAATTTAACTGTAAAGGCCCTGACATCAGATTATTTGAGATTAAAATATCTTATATATACTTTATGGTTCAAGTGATGTGGAAATGTTAAGAATAAGCTAAGAATGAATGTACATTTATGTTGTTACATTGCAAAGTAATACATCCAGGTGTGTTTTGTCTAATCTAGTAAGATTTATGCACTTATATCAGATTTGTGGATAAGCTATTTTGAGTTTGCCCTATATGTGAGAAAGAGCAATAAGACGTTTAAGGCATTATATGCTATCTGCACTGCTGATGTAAATGAGTGAAGGAATAGTGTGGTTAACAGTGTAAACTGGAGAAATGTAATGACCATAGATGCATATATTTGCCAAATGCCTTTTATTTACCTTTTACAGTTATTGAGCATATCTGACAAGTGAAAGCACTGGATGTAAATTATATTTGTTGATCTGAAATAAGAGATGCAATTCGGGAAAAGACACGAGTGCTCCTGTGATTCTTTCTCTGAGACTCTACCTTTATTTTTACAGATTTGTATTCTTTTTGTTATTGTGGTCTTCACATCTGGGACCCGTAACAACTGCTCTATACGCGAAGATGCGACTTTCCTCCCCCACTAATTGTTGCTATAAAGCACACTTCTGTCAAATACCCTCATTACTCCATTACTGTGTATACGTACGTACTGATCCAAGTGGGTATCTCTGTCTGAGGAAGCGGTCCGTGGCTCCGCAGCAGATGGAAGCTGTCATCACTCTTTTTCTCTCTGTCACTTCCTCCATCTCATCCCTTCTCATTCACACTCCATATCCCACACTCGCTGTTTCTGCATGCCGTCTTCCTCCCTTTCCCGTTTGTGTGCGCACTCGCACGTGCCTTTGCCTTTGTTACTTCATGCGAGCAGCATATGTGCAGTAAAGTGTTAACGGGCTTATTTTGCCTCCGAGATAAGAGTCACAGGTTGTCATATATAAGGCTGCGGGTGGCTTGGGCTCACATGGACCTAAACGCAGCATACTAAACATCTGTTGTGTAAGCCATTAACACCCCGCCAAGAGAGTGCGAATTAAAAGGAAGAGGGATTTGGGTATTGCTGTGTGTCTGCTAAGCTGGACTGAGTCACTCTGAACAGCAGTTGTGGGTACAGTTAAGTGTGCAAGGGTGAAATTGATGCTGCAGAAGTTTAAAGCTGTGGTGTTGCTTGGGGGTACACGGAGAGAACATACAGTCTCTCCCTGAGGAAGAGGCCATTTATGTCTCTTGTGTCTTCTCTCTCCTGTGCCCCCCCCCCCCCCCCATACCTTTCTGCGGGTATTTCCGACTCATGTCTCTGATCTGTTACTGGCCTCAGCAACCTGGTGAGTATTTGTTGTTTGTTGCTTCTCAGTGCTCTTCTTTGCGCTCTTCACTCTTCCCTCACCCCAACCGGTTGAGGCAGATGGCCGCCCTCCCCGAGTCTGATTCTGCCTGAGGTTTCTTCCTGTTAAAAGGGAGTTGTTGTTTTTTTTACTCCCTACTGCTGCCAAGTCCTTGCTCAAAGGGAATTGTTTGGTTTCTCTCTATAATATTGTGAAGGCTTGTCCTTACTGTGCAAAGCGCCTTGAGACAACTTGAGCCAGATCTGTTGTGATTTGGTGCTATACAAATAAAACTGAATTGAACTGCCCAAGGCTTTAATCTAAAGTGAAATCTTAAGAGGTTTATACAAACGGCCACAAGCACAGATGTTTAAGAGAATACGAAAAGAGCTTGTAAGCACACAGATGGATTTGGTTTTCCAGTGAACGATAATAATTATGTACAGTTTATTTATAATGTATTAGTTAACTCGCTCTGTCTTTAATAGAAGTTTCCTGTGACTGGAAGCAGAAGCGGAAAGCGCACAGAGGCTCACAAAGTGAAGTAGACCTATTGTGCTGTCTCCGTATTTTTATTCTTGGACTCCACTGGAATAATTTTACATGACTCATAGTTCAAACTAATCCTCATTTATCTTACGCCGGGTGCTCAGTTAATACCCTGTCTGAAACAAGTGTCTCAATTTAAAGCTACAGTCTCTGTAGGCTTTCTTCTGATTGGTTGCCCCTCACTTGTTTTTTCACAAACTGAATCTGGTGCTGCAGGGGACGGCGTCCTCTACTTTCCAAACTGTAAACTTACTAAAAGAAAAAAACAAATCCAAGTATGAAGCAGAGCTCACAAACATCAGTTTACAAAGATTAAAGCAAGACAACCGTCTTCGGTAAACGTTACACTTATTTCACTTATTTCACTTATTTCTCACAATGAGCTTTTCAAAAATGAGTTGTATGAAACTGTGTCTGTATACAGGATTTAAATATACTATTAAAGGATGCACATGCAGGGAAATGTGATGAAACTCCTTCTGCTATGAGGAAACATGAAATAGTGAGTAAAATGCTATTCGGCTCTGGCTAAAAGACTCTGTTCCACAAGTTAGTCAAATTAAAAGCTTAACTATATTGTAAGTGTGCACACTTTTCTTCCTTCCTTAAACAGGGAAATATTCATCATTCAGTCATCATTAGTCATTTTGGTTTGATTATCAGTACAAAGCAAACATTTCAGCGATATGTTAATTACAGCTCGTATCTCTGATGCTCCACCACTGCCCCTTAAATCAGGAAGTCAAATAACTTTAACTCTCCCTCACAAATCGAAACCCCTATCCAGAGTCCCAAAACCTGCTGAGTAATCTGTTTCAGAGCTTGACCACATGGAGCAAATCCCCTCTCATCAGCATGAGTTATTGTGAGTGACTGTCAGCCAGTAAACTTTACTAGTTTTTGTTGCTTACCGTCTTGACTTTTTTGTTTCCGTTCTCTTTTTTGAGCTACAGATGGGAAAGGTAGACAAGACATTTTTTTATTTAATTAGCTGCTCTTCAATGTTTGCATTTATTAGAGTTATTGTTGGAAGCACTAAGGAAAAAAGAAAGAGTTTCCAAGTTGCTTTAACATTACTGCATTATGTTATTTCAGTGTAAACATATAGAGATTTTTGGTCCTGTTTTTATATAACTTTGCTTGATCTGACCTGGTGTCACAGTCCCTGAAAATTCATCACAGCACTTGCTCTGAGTGATGCTGGAAAGATCCTCCTGACCCTTTCATGTAGTTACCACTGCAATACATCTTCAGTTGCATACACCAGCCACACTGGGTGTTCGAGCCTTTGATTACATGACATCCTCGGGCAAGGCAGGTCCGCCACGTGCTTATGTCGGTGACAGTGTCAAGTTCCTTAATTGCCTTCTTATGGGTCTGTCCTCTGATGTGGACTTCCTTCAGCAGTCTTCTAGTTAGCCTCTCCAGCTAACGTCCACTGGCCACACCTTCACCTTCCAGCCCCACACCTTCGCCACAGCTGCCAAGTGTGCATATAATAGTTCCCTTGATATTCCTCATGGAGGACCTCCTCCCATGGGGCTGTCGGCTCAACAGTGAGGACATGCTGCCTTGGGCCAAAGGATCAGATCCAGGCACAAGTTGATGATTGCGATTTTGATTGGGAATATGAGTCTTCAGTGGTGCTCTAACGCTGAGGCCAAGCACCAAGCAACCTGTCCATCTGTCCATTTTCTTCCACTTATCAGGCTCAAGGTTGTAAGGGGGCTAGAGCCCATTCCAGCTGCCATAGGGTGAGAAGTGGGTTACATCCTGGACATCCGGTCAGTCACAGGGCTTAAACAGAGCGCCCGTAAACCAACTACTCACTATCGCATTCATGCCTACAACCAATTTAGAATAATCAGTGAACCTAACCCATTCATGTGGGACTCTGGAAGGAAGCCAGAGTACTTGGAGGGAACCCAAGAATGGGGAAAACATGCAAACGCCACACAGAAAGGCCCCAGACCTCTTGGGTGTGAGGCAACAGTGCTAGCAACTGAACCACCATGCTAATGTTAGTGTGGCTGTATAGCTGTATAATACAGAGGTTTGGGGTTTTTTTAAAATCAAGAATAAAACCTTTTCACATTTCACGTGGGACTATGTTCGTGGACAGAGGTTATATCACTGAGTTACACAGAAGACTGAGAAGATAACACATTTTTATCAAGCAAAATTATAAGGTATCTGTCCCAACATTCCTAATGTTAAAAGAAGAGACTAGTCACCAACTTTTCATTTATGTATTTCTTTATTCATTGCATCTTCAAAGCCACATTTAACTAAGCATCAATCCCTTTCATCAATATCAAAGTGCTCATGTTTTAAATAGGGAATCACAGACAGATCCAATTACATTTCTAATCATTTACATTTGAAATGTTCATATTATATGTAACTCCTTTTAAAAATGTGATCTAATAATCTAACAGTTTGATATATAAATCAAGTTTTCACCTTTTTGTTGCAGCTGAAAATTATTCAAGAAAGAAAATCAAGTTAAAAACATCTGTATGAAACAACTATAAATGTATAATACCCCACAAATCCTGGCACAACACTCTAAATTATTCTTCCATTGTATGACAGAAAGTTATGAATCAAAGAGTGAAAAAAATTTCATCTCAGGTTCTCCTGTCAACGTCTTTGCTAGTGGGAATTTCAAACTGAAATCACAAGCACAGATAAAATATATTGCAAGTGCTGCAACATAGGCACTTTTTACTTTCCTCTTCATGCTACTAGTAGGCAAAGTAGTGCCAATCAGAATCAGCCGGCAGACATGTCTCCCAGAATAGCCCAAAAGACTGTGAGGAAAAGAGTTACTATCAGGGGAGTCTCTGGATTTCTTCAAGCAACTTTTTACATCACAAAGGTTGCACTGGCTTCTTTTAATCGCAAAATGCTGTGTAAGCTATGATATTGGTGTAGATATACTTTTCCTATGTTACAACTTTAATTATGTCCAGTGTTCTGAATAAAAGGTGCACTCGGGAGTGAAAATTGTTCTTTAAATGTTGCCAAAATACATCAAGACAAAGAGATGACCTTTGAAGGTTTACATTTAATGTTTTATTTTATTATCATTATTATTATTATTTTGTAGATGGCAGTACACTGAGTGGCTGAGTTGCCCACCTTCAGTTCTCAGGGATGGAGGACATGCAGAGCTGAACCCACATTAATGTGTTGTCTCCTTACTCTGATAAGCTGTACACACATCCACAAGCTACTCTTTAGCATGTCAAAACATACATCTAACAATCACAGCATCTCGTGGGTCAAATATGTGCAGGCTCGACTGAGACTAAAGCTGATGTTACTATAGCAACATCATTTGGATGAACATTTTAGTGGCAGCTGGGATTAACAGTCTAACTTACCAGAGATCATATTTTTGTGCTGACAAATAAGAAACAATGCCAAATAAAAAGAACATTTTTTAAATGCTGCTTGTTATTCTTTAACATTAGTCTGTAAATCTATAAATAGACCGGTTGTTAAAGGGCAGCAATATAGTCCTGCTTCTCCTCAGCTCTTAGGCATTAACTCTGAGCCACATGCGGAGTGGCCAAGGAATCCGATTTGGCACTCTGCTATGATTGGATTGGTGGAAACTGTCCACTCCACTTTTTTTTAGTATTCAGTCTGAGACATAAAACATGCAATACTTTAATTAGAATATTTCAATTGAAAGCAGGGGTTGAGTTTTCCTATAAATAACAGAAGGTATTGCCTGGATTATGTAGTGCACACTCACTGGACTGTAAGAGAAGCTAAGTGAAGCTCGCTTACAGTCTACTCAGAAAGACTACTTTATGTTAGATATTTATTGATATATATTGCTCCTTGACTCCAGGCCATCCATAGTTCTCATCCACTTCCTCTTAGAGCACAATTCAACTAAAGGAGACACAACTGATCAATGTACTCTTTGTGTATGGAACATTTGGCATGCTAATGACTAATGAATGAAAAAAACACGTGTTGGGAAGGACAATGAATCAAGCCGTTGTCTTTAATAACTCAAAAAACATTTCGGTTTTTCATTGTGAATTGAATTATCCACACCACATTAAATTAAGTCACAGCACAGAAAACAGAGTGAGGAGGTGTGCTGCATTTCAGTCTTGTCCAGAGGAAAGCAGTGTGAAATTGCCAACACAAAATGCAAAGAAAAGTCATTATCGTCCAAGAAGAGGTGCAAGAAAGCATCTCCTACTTTGAAATTGAGTCATTGATGCCAGAGTAAACAACTGCTAACTGACCAGTCACTTTCTTTTTTGGCACTTTTTAAACTCCCCGATATGAGCTTGATTGATTTTCACATCAAGACACCCAACATGTGACTTCACATTTCAGTTCATCTCCTTGAATTCGTCTTCTATGTCTTCTGACTCTGCCTACATGAAGGGCATGCGTGGGCTGTTAGTGGGGATCAAGCAACATATGTGGGAGGGTTTAATAATACCTTGCAATGTATGTGTTATCCACATCACAAACTTGTGGCCTCTAAAGGAAGAGCGTTCCTTTGGTGTTTGCTGGATTAGAATTCTGTGCACCCCTTTATGCATTATAAGAACAACATCAGAATAAAATATTTGCATTCAAGGAGTAGTTGATCAAACAATGTACAAGGCAGCTTTGCAACAGCAAACCTATATTTCAGGATTTATGTTGATTATAGTGGCTCTGACGCTGTGCAGTATGACTGTGAACAGCTGGATATACGTCTTTGGCTTTCAAGAGTGAAAGAGAAGCAGTGTTGAGATAGAGTGTCAGCATTTCATCTGCCAAACTTCCTTTGCTTCGTTAAATAATGAACGACTGGCTACAGCTGTGTTATTTAGGAGTTATTTCATGTCAGTGGATAATGTTTGCACTAAAAACAAACTCAGCTGGCTGAGCAGGTCAAGTTATGTAAAAGGCCTTTTACTCACTGGTCTTACACGAGTAACAAAGGGGAGTGAAAGGGACTAAGGGTAGGATGATCAGCAAGCAGCAGCTTCGATATGATGAACACAAATAGCTTAGCCATTGCATAGTTATTTGCTCACTGAGTTTATGCTTATGGGAGATTCGTTTTCCATCCGTGTTTGTCTGCTAGCGCCCCGTGCACACAAATTTTCCCTGGATGTTGTTTTGAACTCATCAACACATGGCCATTCGAAGAGTTATTACCTCCACCAAGGAGGTTACTTTTTTAGTAGTGCCGTCACTCCGTCTGTAAACACGACAGCTCGAAAAGTTTTGAATGAATTCTGATAAAACTTTGTGTGAGTGTAGAGTGGGGTCGTGTTAGCAATCCATTCAAATTTGTTTTACATCCACCAAGATCATTAATGTCAGCTTAACGATTTATTGGTCAAAAAGCCTTATAATGCAAAAACTATGATTCTTACACATGCGGTGTGTAGTGGACACGTAGAAAGCACCATATAAAGATTTAAAATATGTCACACCTCTCATACCAGGTCAATAGAAGGTCTAAGTGATAATAAACTATTTCTCTTACTGCTATAACGTTATACTGATGAGAATAGATAATAGAATATATATTCCTGTATGCTCCTGGCATATAAGGAAGGTATATGGGAATTCTAAATATGACCTCTAACCTTTTCTTGAAGGTCAAATAAGGTCAAACGCTCAAATATCTTTGGCAGTGTTGGGAAAGTTACTTTTAAAATGTATTCCACTACATAATACAGAATACATGCCCCAAAATGTATTTTGTAACATATTCCGTTACGTTACTCAATGAGAGTAACGTATTCAGAATACTTTGGATTACTTAATATATTATCATGCTTTTTACAACTGCATGAATGTACTATTGCTGTGTGATTTATTACTATTACTGAAGGTTACTCGCCATACCAATACCAACTAGATTTTTAAATCTTAATATAAAATAAGTAACAGTAGGGTGGACATTAGGTAAGGCTGCACTTCTTGCAGCGATCTCGTATGGAAAACTATTCTGCGCGTATATAAAACAGGTCCGCGGCTCCGAACCGTAGTACAGGGACCTCTGGCTAATGCGTCGGGTTCCGTGATGGGCTCGTAGCTGAAAACTAGCTTTACTTTGTTGTCTGGATCAACTTTGCTAGTGAGAGGCAGAAAGAGGCATTGAAAGGCTGCTTCAACAGAACCTATTGTTTCGGAGGAAAACATGAAGACAGTGTACAGGCGAGTCTTAATAGCTTATATACAACTGGGCTCGTCAGGCACTCTTTTTGGCTGCAGTGGTTATTATTATATTTACATGCTTCATACATGCAATGCATGTAACACTCTGCCTTATTTCCTTCATATTAAATACTTTTTATAATAATACTTTTAAAAAATATTTCTTCACGTCATTATGCGGCCGCAAGTCGAGGTGACATTGCGACACACGCATTAGAGCATCTTAATGCGTGTTTTGTTCAGGTTTCCACCGGCGTGGAATTTTCAGAAGAGGGCATAGCCTAACGTATGAAACAGGAAAAGAAGTGTAATCCATTTATTTCAACAAAGTAACTGTATTCTGAATACCACCTTTTTAAACTGTAACTGAGTACAGTTACTCATATTTTGTATTTTAAATACGTAACGCCGGTACATGTATTAAGTTACTCCCCAACACTGATCTTTTGCCTTAAGAAATGATCCTAAATTTAACTGCCTTTGTTTCTATTGGGAACATTTGGAAAATGATACTGGTATATGGGGTTTTAAATATTGCATTATAGTTCAAATCCAAATATCATGTCACATTTGACCTCTGAGCTCACTTATACGTTTCAGATTAATTTTTTCTACACTACAAACATCCCACTGTGTGTTTAAAAAGAACTACCGTATATTCTATTCCATTAAAAGTAAATGCTGCCCAGGTCTGCTCATTTTGGACTATTTATTTATCAAATTCGGCAGCCATGTAAAACTGCTGTAGTAGAATAGAATAGAATAGAATAGAATTCAACTTTATTGTCATTGCACATGCACAGGTACAGTGCAACGAAATGCAGTTTGCATCCATCCAGAAGTGCTTTAGTGATATAGATATATTACAATATATATTAGCAATAATATAGATATGTGAGTATATTACAGAAATGGGTCTATTATGGTATGTTATAATGTACACGGTATGAAGTATGTTGTGAATATTCTATAACTATAAGTATGTACAGGCTGTAGTGAGTACAAGCTATGTACAGGCTATGAACAGGATATAAATATGAAAAACTATACAGAATATGAAATAAATAACTTTACAGAATTTGAGATATACAGCTATACAGAAATGGGAACTATGCAAGTTGTAAACAGTTGTAGGATTAAAGATTATCGAATGTACAGAATGATTATTTTATTATTTTATTAGTACCATTGCAAATTGAAAATACCCATGCAGTCTGTTATGATGGCAAAGAAATGACTATAAATTGTGAGAATTTCCAATAATATTGAACCAGAATTCAAGTAGAAGGGAAAAAAGATTTGGAGAACTAATATTTCATTCTGTTGCATCTACCTGACTTTTTTTCCAGACGTTTTTTGCTGATTGAGATTTATCTGACATAATTTCGGTGACTTCTTCCTAACAGGGGTCTGTGAAACCGATAAAAGTATGAGTAAGTGCGAGCAGGGCGGCTGTTTGAGTGCGGAGACGAGCCATCTCCATTGATCTCCTGCCATCCAAGGCTGTGATACCCGACACGCTGCCTGCAAGACTCTATAGTGTCAAGATGGACGTTCGCTTTATCTGTCTCTTGTTAAATTGTTAAACACACCCTCCCCTCACACACACACACACACACACACACACACACACACACACACCCTGTCAGCACACTGGGCTGGTGCCCAGGGCCACTGAACTATTTTGAGGGAAATGTCATATCTTCTCAGTTCAAAGACAAGCAGCGGTGACGGTTCAACTCACATTCACCTTTTCATTTACATGTAGTCTTTGGTGTGGAAAGGAAAACAAAATGTGTTTATGTTGTGCTGCACATAGAATGCGCTCTGCCTGCCTGTAACGACGAGCGTCTACTTGATTCAGTGCTTTCAACTCTTTAGTGTGCTTTCACACAGCTGCAGCGAAGTCGCACTGACTTTTCACTTGTCGGCCTGAAAGAAAACAAGTTCGCACCGCCGCTCGTGAGCTCCGACTTTGATACTACAATGAGGCTCCTCAGAATTAAGCTTATTTCTCTGAGTGCAATCAAATACACAATGACATTTTATTGGGGAAAGAAAAGTCAAAGCTGAAAAGAAGTAAACTGCAACTGAGTATATAATAAGGAAGAGTGATTTTCACTAGTTCATGCTACATGGGCTTCTTTCATTTGGCATCCCATGGATGGTAGTGGATTCCTTCACTTACCTGTGATAAGTGAACAGATTTTTTAAAAAAAAGCAACGTGATTATGTGATTCCCTGCCCGTGTGGTCCTTTCTGGAAATGGGAAGGACTGGCACATGATAAATCACCACAGAGCTCAAGTGTTTTATATGATTAGATGGTGGAGGGAACATTAAATCAGGCTTGATTTACTAATTGACTGGCTGTGAGACCCTTATCCCTGCGCATTCTGGCTGCAAGTATTTTCCATGCTTAAATGAAAATGGCTATCCCAAAAAAACAAAAAAAATCCTCCTTCTCCATCACAGAGGCAATATCCCTTCATGGCTCTGGAAGACTGTTATGTACGTCTCTCCTGCTCCAGCGCTTACTTTTTTTGGTCATTTTGTTGAATCATACAAAGGCAGCTAAGATAAATCAGAATTTGAGCAACGTCAGCAGGGCCTGATGAAGGGGGAGAGGGGGTGGGTGTAGTGATGTGAAATGTGAGGTGGGTGGGGGGGGTGACCTTGAAGAAGAATACCGTATTTGTTAGCGGTGCGGGCTAAATTCCAGTTAGGCTGTGCATTCTCCGAGCACAGAGGAGGGCAGAAATATCCAGGAGCTAAGCATAATGTGAAAGTTTGTTGCCCTGAATGAAAACTATTAGAAAATGATACAAAAACATTTGGCTGCTCTGCATAGGAACGTAATGCCTGAAGGCATCGATTATATCATTCCTATTTGATCTTGATATCTATGATGTGTTGGTTTTAAAAGAAAGAGCCACCGCCGTCTCGTTTTCTTTGACCCTTTTAATTCAGTTTAACACAGAGTGTAAAGTGTTTTATGAAGCCCCTCTGTTATGTCGAACGTTAACGCCTGAGCCTTTCAACGAAACATCAATGGAAATTTATTGGAGCACACTCAAGGACAATTGACTTACTGCTAGAATACCTCTCTTCAGTCTAGCAGAGGAGCTGTAACAATGAGAAATTCTTCAGTGAAGCATTGTCACCCCAGCAGAGCCTACCTGGAAGTCGAGTGTGGGAGCAACCAGAGTCATCGCTATGGAAACAAGGATAACAACACCAGAAAAGAGGCGTACGCAGGGCATAACCAGAAGCAGAAACTTCACCGTGGCAGAAAGAATGCTCTAATTGATTGGTTGATAGGGATGGTGCAGAGAAATCCTTCATTCCATTTCTCCCGGGTCACACTTGTGCAGCACTTTTTTTTTTCTCTCCTCAGTGTCTAGGCAGAAAAAAAAGTTGGTGGTAATAGTGTTGTACGAGAGAAAAGCCAGAGGGGAGAAGCGTCAAGCTAGACTTTAGATGTCCACAACAAATTCAGCCCAGGCAGAATGGTCTCTTATTTGATTGATGTGCACCTGCAGGGATAGAAAAAAAACACTTCTAAGAGTGTAACATCTGCTTCACTGGGAATCTGAACATCTTGTTGAGAAAATTAGTCTGAACAAAGTAAAGCAGGACCCGCCAAGATCTCCGCGGGTCAGCGAGCCGAGCTCTTTACCATCTGACAAATGGCGCGATGACTTGTGTGACCACAAAGGTTAATGCGATGTATTTCAAGTCACTTCTCAGCCTCCGTCACCTAGAAAAATGCTCTCCTGGTGTAAGAATATTTTAGCTCCAGTAGCCACAGTTTGCTAGCCATTGGTGAAGCAACACACGGCTGGAGTGCAATGGATGGATTGTGGCCATTTGGAAAGCCAGCACAACCAATATCACACATGGTTGGCTTTAGTATTAAGTAGGACGGGATATCTGCGGATGGAGAAATAGGGGTAGCAAGAGTGGACAGAGCAAAAGAGCACCAGCTTTCGGCTTTCCCGGAGAAAAAACGATAAAGGACTACGTTCAGTTTCCAAAAAAATAATTCTGAGAGCTGAGAGATTTCATCTACGTTTACAGGAATCCACTGGCACACGTTAAAGCCTCAAGAACTTTGCTCAAAGTTGTCGCAAACGATCATTCTCAGATACAAAAGCGTTAATTTAAAAAAAGCCACCAAACTGCAACAATGTTTCTTGCTGAGGAGCTTTTTTTATTGATACAAGTGAACAGAAATCTAATAACAAGGAATTCTACATTAAATCAGTGAAGTATTCCAGAGAGTTTTTGCTTTTGTTTTTTTTAATCAAATCTTATGCTCTTCAGTAGCAGTGTGTTGTTGTAGCACAGTTGTAGTACTATACTTGTGTGCTTGTATTTGCTGATAAGGATTATGCAATCAGAAGCTTTGGAACGGCTACTAACTGGAACTCGGGGTGAGGCAGCGCTCTCTGCTACTGTGTCGCAGATCCAAGTAATAAGTCCAGACTTTTAAGCCAGCATAGAATGCATTACATTTGCTGATTTAAACGTGTGAGATTTCTAAGTCCTTCACGCATCTATGATACCCAATATTGTCTCGCTTGTTGGCGGGATAGCTCCGGCTGTGACAGTAATCTGACTTCAAAAATCGCTGCCGTGATGGCGGGGGATGCTGGGCTTTGTGCTGCAAACTTCCGCTTTTAACTGCTGGCCACTTAAGCAGTTGAGGTGATTGGGGGAATAGGTTTACCCAGTGTGAGAGGTTTGTCACTGAAACTGAATTAGGGCAAATTGATGGTATTATTCCTCCGGCTGCACTAGTGGGACGGTATAAATCACTTTGCAGCCGAGCAATAAAAAAAATTAAAAGAAAAACGAAAAAGAAAAAAATGTCAGCCAGTGGATTAAAGACACTCTGGCTATGAACTTTTCTTTTCTCTTCTCAAGCTACGCAAATATGACATTTGGAAAGAACAGGACCCTTGAAGCAAAAGCAGCAATCATCTTTGTAACATATCCGGCCATACTACACCAGAGCTATTGTCTGCCAGGGGCTGAATAATAGTGTGTTTTGATAAGAGCCTGTGTGCCACCAGCATATTATGAGGCAGTTAATAGGTTTTACTTGCTTTCATCTGCAATTCAAAGGATTTTGCTGTACAAACAAAATAATTTGCCTTTTTCTGTCCTAATGCTCCCGCCGTTCTGTCCTCTAAGTAAATGCAGACATAACGCACGTTCAAACATCCTGGATGTGAAGAGAGGCATTTAAGATTGGGGTTATTTGTTTGATCTCGTCTTACCTCTCATCTCCACACCTGCGTTCCTCCTTACTACTCCCCTACCTGTGTGGGTTATGCCACATCGCCGGAGAAATGAGGGTCACAAATCCAATAAGATTCATCGCAGGCTCAAATCAGATTAGATTATTCTTGTGTAAAGCAGGGGCCAAATGTACTTCCTGTCAACACGGAGCATCGGAATCCAGACAAAACAATGACAGCACTTCATGACAGCTTGCTGCAGAGTGTGTAGTAGTACGTTGCGATATGTTTGCAGACACTGAAGCAATATGTGCTCTGGTTTTAGGCACCGTTTAGCACTCACCTTTTTGCTTTTTCTCGTGAACGCTGGAGTGGCGCGTTCAAAGAAACCAGTTAAGAGTTGGGATTGTGCTGACACACAAGCCCTCGGGCACGAGCAACACTTTTCAACAGATGCTGCCTTCAACAAATCGGCCTAAAAGATGCCTGTCTTACACACCCTTATTCCTCATTGTGCACTAGCCTCCCGGCATATCAGTTTACACAGAGGCTGTTTTAATCACCTTGTAATATTGCTTGAGTTTGGCTCTCCGTTCATCGCTCACTCTTTCCTCCCTCGGTGGCTTTAATTTATCCACAATGTATCGATTTAGGACCAAGAGTGGGCCGCTAATGATGACTCTCAAAATTATTCATATGTTTATTGAGAGGTTTGTAAAGCACTGAGACACTCCTGCTGCCTCTCCCACATTGCCAACGCTACCATCCCATTCCACGCTTGGCGATAAATTCCTTCTATGTTTCAAGATGGGTGATTTGAAAGATTTATAGCGCCCCTTCACTTACTCATTGCTTCAGTTTCCTTGTAACACTGTGGTGTACTGTGGCAATTTGCCTATTGGAGAGCCTCTTTTGCTGGAAAACCTATGCTGGGCAGTGTATGTGGGTTACAGTTTACTATTTACAGTTAAATGGCAATTGAGTATCTGCAAACTTTAAAGAGACTACATCCTCACTTTCTGAGGAATAAACTCTAAATCTGAATATTCTATATGTGGAAATCCTTAAGAACAAACATTATATGAATGCCTAAAAAGAGGGGTATGCCATGGAATTACTTTAAAAGGTCATCAGTGCTCATTAGAAGTTAATCTTTTTATCTACTGATGCTATTCATAGCTAATGTCATATCGCTATAGGAACCACCACCAAAATGAAAAAAACAAGCATCATTTATTGGCCAGCTGCACCATTTTCTCTTCTTTTGCAACACAAGCAGTCAAAGAGTGATTTAAAGAGGCAACACAGATAGGTTTCAATTAGATTTATGTTAGGGAATATATTTAATCCAAAAAACAGTATCTTCTCACTACTTCGTTAAAACTCTGTCTACGGAGATCCTGCAACGCTGTTAGGTAGGAACTGGTACATTATCTAAACTCGCCACTGGTTTGACAGTACAGAAATTCTCATCCACATTGCATCATTATTCACCCGCCTAGACCCACTAAACACATCTTCTTCTGTAGTTTATACGTTTGCATCCTGGTGACAGTGTAAGGGGAATGAATCCTTGAAGAAACCTATTGACAAAGTGCAGCTCTGGTATGGTGACGTTGTTTTTTTTAGTGATTGAAATATTACAGTCAATGCTCCCAGAGTGATCAAAACATAATTTATTTGCTTTTTTTGGAGGTAATCTAAATATTTGTGGCATAAAACAGACTGACAGGTTTTTCGGTGCAGTTCTGTTGAGTTTCGAGAGTTAGCTTCCACACTGAAATAATGTTTTGCCCTCTAGCTCCCAGAGCCAGACCCATGACTGAAAACAATGAATTACAGCATGTCTGGACACTTTTATCTCTCCGATAGCTACAGTAGAAAGCGTTGAACACACATTACTGCTGTCCGTTTGCTCTCAGGTACTTGGATGACCCCAGGGCTCCCTTTATATTTGCCTCACATAGGGTCCACTTGTCAGAAGAACGTCGAACATATGGTAATGATTCCTAGACAGGGTTTGGTAAGTGGTCAGACAGCTGCGAACTGCAAAGCAGATGGAATGATGTACCCTTTACAGAGCTGAATGTCATTGGCTGGCATTTTCCACCATGCCTCATGGATAAGACTACTGAAAATGGCCTGGAGCAAAAACGAGAGGCCCTCCTCACTGTAACAGTGCATGAAGTGATATGTTTTTGGCAGCGACTGCATACTTATTAATTACACGAGATAGTGATACATTCCTATAAAATGGCAATAAAAGAAAAAAATATTTGAAGCAAAATGCTACTTTAGGTCGGCAGGTAGATGGATAGATTAATGAAGCTGTGACCTTGTTGTGAAATTGTCCATCACATCAGATTTATCAAACTGGGGTGTATATCTGAAGTCCAGAGTGCCACAGGTCTCTCTAAACGCAATTCATCATGTCTTTAAGTAACCTATAGGGGCAGACTACATCATTTTTAACTTTTATCATTACAATTCATAGCAATATGAATGTGGCAACATGAGCTTTTTACAGGAAAATTAACTAAGGTATTTATGATAACATATAAACATGAAAGGGACAAGTTAGGAATGGATAGATAATATGGGTGCAGAGCACAATGACAAACATCAGGTCACCAGCAGAAATAGAGACCTTCTTTTGACTAGTCTCTTCAGGAGAAGATAAATGAAAGAAGTGAAGTAGCACAAGACTGAGAATTACCATGGGATGTGTTCATGATCTCAGTGACCTACTGAACCAGAGTGCAAAGGAAACCAGTTCAACAGCAGCAACCTATCAGAGCATTTATGGATGTTATCACAGTTACCGCAGATTCAGTTCACGGCTGTCAGTAGATTCTGCAGGATCTCAAAAAGCTTGCGGAGCAAACCCAGATGCATTTCAAGTAAGCCAAGTCAAGATCAAAGGTGCTCAGAAGAGAAAAAAGCCTTAGTTCAGTGCTTCAGGTGCAACAGCGTCAATCATCATGGAAAATCTATTTAAGAGGTTAGGCAAGTAATCCTATAGGATATACTTCCCATCCATTCAGTCTGCACTGAGCTGGATATTTGGCTTGCCATTTGACCACTCTGGCCTGCTAGAGACGTTCAAAGCATAGTTGTACCAGTATGGCACTCTTCCCTGAAACCTTTGACAACTCACCATGTATGAAGAGCCCGTCTCCAAAGTTGAGATCTTGGACAGGAAGGTCATCAGCCTGACACAGTGGATGAGACTGCAAGGCACTGTCTTCAGGGCAAAAAGCTACAACTGCCATTCATGTTCTCATAGACTGACAAGAGCCAGAGAAATGTTGCAGCCATCCAAACAAACTATTACGTCAATCAGAGCTAGCAAACAGCTGACGGACTGAAAAACCATCTCCGTAAGAGACCAGCAGCTATTAGTTGATCTTGAGCACCGAATGAAGTTTCCCACATACATTGTGACAACTACCTTGATACCTGTGCACTAAAGTGGACTTGTCAGCACTGACAGTTCGAACGCATGGAAGAGGCTTTTGAAAAGAAGCTCACAAAGCTCAAGGGACTGGTTAGTGGGTGTCAGCGAGCCATTTGGAGAGCAAAATGTCTCGTTTGCTGTTGGATTCCTGTTTAAAGCCCTCAGCTTACTGGGCATGGTAGGAGAGAGGAGAAGATCCATGCACCAAACCGCTAAGCAGAGAAGGTTTGTAGATGGCAGTGGCTCTAAAAAGAAGAGTAAAGTAGCTAGTAAGCCATCTGGATCCAAGATGTGTATCATGCTGAAAGCATCTCTGTGACCAAGAGCCTGTATTTAGATATGTCTCTATATATTTTGCTGATATAGCACAAATCTTGCATACATACTGAAATTTTTGTCTTTTACGTGTTTGCCATGTATTGACATAAAGTGACACGTCCCTATTAACATTAACTGCTCTGAGATGGATTACAGGGTTAAGATCCTGGCTAGTCTCCTGTCAAGAACTGAGATCTCTAGGGATTATGATACATTTACCACATGCCTGGATTGCTACAGCCTTACAAATTAAGATGCCAGTAAGTGGTACGAATCCTCAAATTTTAAACGGTCCTTCAGATACCTGGGACAAAAATGTCAAGAAAGCTATATAGAAATGCCATATTCTCATTCAGAAACACAGAGAGTGTTTATAACAAGTAGTAAAGAGACGATAAGGTCTAAGTGTTTTTTATCCCCCTCCCTTCTTTAATTTGGAGACTGCCGTTGGCAATAGCAATAACTGTAGATTAGCGGTAGGGGGATTTCTCTTGGGAGAGAGACTACAGAGGAAATCATTCCAGGCCGATCCTCTGCAAATGTTTTTCTTTCCAAAGGCCAGATCTCTCTGCTTCATTGTCTTTGCTGCCCCCGTATTTTCCCCAGTTTTACTGCTCTTTTGAGGGTCAATTTGTGTGTTGGGCCCTGGTTTTATTTGTTGGTGCTCTGTGAAGGGTAGGAGAGGCCGTCAAATGAAACCCATTAATCACCTCACAGGCTATAACAGATAATTGTGAAGGGAGAGTGAGAAAGACATTGAGAGAGGTGGAACGAGTAAGCATGAAAGAGAGAGGTAAGCGAGGGAAGAGAGTCAGGGGAGTGCAAATAAAATAAATCAGGAAGTGTGGTGCGGGGATTCTTACATATAACAGCCTTTACCTTCAATTTTCTCACTCGCTCTTTTTCCCACCACGCTCGGAGACGGTTGATTGAGTGCAGCGCAAAAGTGAAATATTAGGGTAAATACATGACTTTTCAAGCCCCCATGATGCTCAATTGATGGCACCTTGTACCATTTGTT
This sequence comes from Rhamphochromis longiceps, assembly GCF_057381845.1. NCBI lineage: Eukaryota > Metazoa > Chordata > Actinopteri > Cichliformes > Cichlidae > Rhamphochromis > Rhamphochromis longiceps. The sequence goes on from NC_140576.1 coordinate 10,058,537, forward strand.
TAAATTACACAGCTGCATTGTGCCAGAACTTAGAGTCAACTGACATGACACGGACATGTACTTTATGAATGAATTGTGGATCCGTGGTGTCACCCTGAAACTGAAGCAATATTAAACACGTCAGCTGCTGTGGTTGATGTCATTTCTCTTTGGTTCAATCATTTATAATTATGTCCAAACAGCAATAACTCTCAACCTTATAACATACTGCAAATGCAACTAATATGTTTGGTGTACGTATCTTTGCCTTGTTGTCTATTTGGAGATTCTGGACCGTCGCAAAGACGCCTTAAAGCCTTGATCAAACATTTTAGCATCAACAAAGCAAGAATGCATGAATCTAATGTTGGCTAAACATGTACAAAAATGCCTTTAATATAGCACATTGCACATACACAGACAGAAAAAATAAATAAATGAAAGCGAACGCAAGAGTGATTTAACAGCAGGTAAATTTAGCCCGGAATCATAAATGAATCATGATTTTATTCAGCGGCGGGGGAACCATGGGGTCACGTCAGAAACCTTAAAATGAGCCGCAAACAGCTGATAAAATGAACGATTTCACAAATTATCCCATCCTCCCCTGCCAACTGAAGTCGAACTTCTGATGAACTAAACATTTAATCTACATAATTAGTCAACGCAGCAGACAGACACATCCTGTGCACATCCACACACAGTTCACTCCATCAGCTTGAGAAACACACCATCAGACACAACAAAAACATTTTTTTCCCCTTTTTTCCACATTGAGATAAGACACTTTGATGACAGACTAGTTGTAGGACATGTTAACATTTAAGTCAGGGGTGGGGAACTCCAGGCCTCAAGGGCCGGTGTCCTGCAGATTATATCGCCCTGGGTAAAAACACCTGAATCAAATGATTAGTTCATTGCCAGGCCTCTGGAGAACTTCAAGACATGTTGAGGAGGTAATTTAGCCATTTGAATCTGCTGTGTTGGATCAAGGACACATCTAAAACCTGCAGGACACCGGCCCTCGAGGCCTGGAGTTCCCCCACCTCTGATTTAAGTGATGCCACAGTAGGGACCAGTGATCAATTCAATCCAATTTTCAAAGCTTTAATAGCCCTCCGGGGACAAGAACTGATAGCTTTGAATCTGACAAGATATACAGAAAATCCGTTTTCATTTTTGCTCACCAGAAATATGACACTTTCTACGTGTGTGCAGTTTTGCTTTGTTTTATATCTGAATTTATTTTTCTCTCAGCGATGACAATGTGAGATGTGCGATCCTTTAGAATGCTTTCACACCTAAGCTGCTGGACACAACAAAACCCTGATGCATTTTTCTTATTTGGAGCTGTTCTTTTAGACTGGTGTGAAAGCCATCAATCTCACGTTGGTGTATCCCAAACAACCGGATCGGGACGACCTGAAAAAAGCAGCATCAGTTTAACCCTCTGTGGTGTTATGGAAAAGGAGACCAACAGCAGCGTTGTGCAAGAGCGTTGCTATAACCACTATTAAACCCATCTGCCGATCTTGAACTGTTACAAAGAGCAGTGTCCCGATGAAAGGACGGATAGCATATAAAAAAATATTTTAAAATGTAACCATGGTAACACATCTGTACAACTGAATTCAGGTTTTCTCCCTGATAAACAGGAAAGTTAAAAAAGAAGCTCAATCAGAGGTTTGTCGACCTTGTGTCCTTCTTCATATAGTTTCATCAGAAAACGCTCTAAAACCACACAGCAACTATCCTCCCAAAATGTAGCCATCCTCCTCTCTTAGGGGACATGTGCTCGACTTGTTTTGCTGATATTATCATGTGAGCTACCTGTGACGACACATGTAACCGCGCGCAGGAAAGCGCAGCATAACCAGAAAAGAGCCACAGGATATGATTTCCCCATGAAGTGCTGCATCACCCCAGACAGAGGCAAGGACAAGGCTCCCTCTGTGCAATTTGTGTCTATGTAACTTGATTCTTTGTTCACTGCTTAGAAATTTGTTCGACTGCAGTACATTACAAACTATGTCGGATCTTTCATCTCAGGCTAGTGGTTCTGGTCTTGTGGAAAGGCTCAAAATATAACCTGAATGGATTTAGTTCTTTTTTATTAAACTGCCTTGTGTTTCTTTTCCTCTTGAGAAATGATCATATTGAACCCTGGGTCAAGCGTACAGCTCCAAACAACGATTTTAAATACATCTGATTGTTGTTTTCTTAAATAATATTTAGATTTTTCTGTTTATATGCCACACAATAACACTTGGAAGTCTGGCCAGCTATTAAAAATCCCCAAAATGTTTGTAGTTATTTACTCTTGATAGATATGTCATTGTTTAGTGCGATTCCTGTGAGTTCAGAGTAGTCAGGTATGTTATACTGTTCAACCTCACTCAGGCTCTTTACCTTGGATGACTCACATCGTCAGGGTTGCGCTGGGTATTTCACACAGTCACTTTGTTGTCTGGCAGCACAGTCCAGTGTTGCAGAGCACATCACCACACTGACCCTGAAAAATCGAGGAAAATGTGCTGAGAGCACTTCATGATGCTGCTGCAGACATGTCTGCAATCAACCTGTTCTCACTCCCCACACTGGAACTTGGTCAGGCTCTTTTGCTTGTATAGTCCTATACTCCTTTAGCAGCTTTTTAAAATGGATATTAAATTCCGATATATAAGATTTATATCACACGTGAGTGTTGTTTCTGTTTTCATAATTTTTGGATTCTTCAGGCAAAAACATTTTTTAAAAAAGGTTTGCCTTTTAAAAACACCGGCGTTATTGTGTCTTGCATTAATCATCAATTACTTGTGAAGTATGTGAAACGATTAATTGGTTGTCAAAATAAAACCGATTTTCTAGCTCTAAGTCAAACAGCTGGATATACTGGCCTCTCACCAAAGCTATCCAATCATTTTTTATAAAGCAACAATGGGCTGTTGTCTTCCTTGGTCCTAACCATATCAATCAAATCTCAGGTGTGAACTCCCTAGCTAACAAAATGTGAATTTCTTCCAGCGCCTGCAGACCTGAGGACCAGGATTCATTTTTAAACACACTTAAGCATTTGTATTAGTTGCCTTTAAAAAAAATCACTTAATGTACAATTTACAAATGCCAAATCTTTTGCACTTGCAGATGTGATTTTGGTGAGAAGGTACTAGCACGCCTGACAAAAGTCTGCCAAATAAATAACAGCATAGACAGATTCGTATTTTTATATTTCCTTTATAAACTGTGTAATAATAATTCATTATTATATACTAATCATGAAATTGTTGATTAAGATCATTTGTTTGCAAAGTAAAGATTGCATTCCCAACCGGGAAACCAGGGTATCCAGGAATATCCAGGAGGCACTTGGCGACAGTGGGAAGGAAAAACTCTCTCTTAGGAAGAAACCTTCGGTAGAACCAGGCTCGGAGAGGGGAGGCCATCTGCCGTGAAGACAGGATTTAATGCACACTGTGGAAGAGAGCCAGCAATTAATAATAAGTAATAATTAAATGCAGAGGGGTTTAAAAACACAAAGAGAGTGAAAAGAGATGCATCATGGGAAGCCCCCAGCCGCCTAGACCTATAATGCTCATGCATTCATGGTTACCTGATCAGGCCCTAACTATCTGCTTTACTATAATAATGTGTACTTCAGTTTCCAAGCTGCTTTTGGAAAAAGCTGCCTGCTGTTCAGAAAGTTTTCAATCTTTGCAGCAATTAACGCATTCAGAAACACTTCATTGGCAGCTCTTACAGGAAGAGCCACTGATAAATTTCCAGTTTTGCACAGATATAATAAAATGTCAGTACGGTAAATACGAGTTCAACACTGGTACGGAATTTATTGGGCTGATCTCTTTAGGTGTCAGAGCTGAAAATCCAGCCCTTCTATTCTAATCTGCTCTCTTAATGAGGACAAGCTCATCTATTGAACACTTGCACACCGATCGCTCAGTACAAGACACTGTATTCAGTACATCGCCATTCTGTTTTAATCTTCGGAATGACTGGTATTGATCATTCTGCATATGAGTCAATGTCAGTGTTACTTGGTGATATAAGAGCCAGTCTCCCACTTACAGCGTGATGTGCCAGGGCTCAGCATGGAGAAAACACACATTTGATTCAGACAGTGATGTTTCACAACAGAATTAGAAGCCTGCCACTGGCTGCCAAAGTTTTGCAATAGGATATGCAAATGTGCTGATGGGCTGAAGGGAGAGAGGTGGAAATTATCTTGAAATACAACACTGTGAAGCAAAGTAAGTGTGAACTGTCACAGCTTGCTCCAATAGTCCCTGTTCTCATGTTACTCCCATCATTCAAATTGGCTGGAGCCTTGCGGTTTTCTGCCACTTTTATGGTGTGTATTTATTGTTGCTCTGTTGAATCATTTTACTTATCCACCCTCTTGATATGTAGTTTTATTCACTAGGCCTTTGATTTAAGGCCCAATTAACAAAAGAGCACCACAGCTGCTTCTTTATAACTCTGTGCATCAATGATATATTGACTTTGGGCTCTGCGAGATTTTTTTTCCCGCGGTGTCCTTGTAGTACATATGGTGCAGAAGCATGGTGGTGCATAGCTTACAAATATGAAATGAATTTAAAAGGGCAGAATCATTTCTGGCTCTGACAAAAAAAATGCAATTACAAGACTTTTATCTTGTAATTACACTGATTAGCTATACAACTGATTTTATAATTAGTTCCTCCTCTACACCCCATAATTCTGATATCTGTGTTAAGAGTGGGACTGAGAGTTTTTAAAAATATTTACCGCAGTATGTGATTGTGACATAGCACTATTAACATGCACAGTGGCTAAGACAAGTGCTAGGGTCGTTATACTTTTCTTAAAAGTAATGCAGTACATTGCTTAATCACTCATCAGAGAAAGTAATTTGTTACACTACTGGTTACATTACTTTCATGTTACTCTGTAAATTGACCAGCTAAAAAAAATCTCTGGCTCTCTTTCACAGCATGTCTTTTGTTTTAACTCCCAACCCCTCCCGCATGTTGGCTGCCCCTCCCTGAGCCTGGTTGTGCTGGAGGTTTCTTGTTAAAACTGAGTTTTTCCTTGCCACTGTCGCCAAAGTGCTTGCTCATAGGGGGAGGAAAGAATTCTTGGGGTTTTTCTGTATTACTGGAGGGTCTTTACCTTACAGTAAAGCACCCTGAGGTGACTATTGTGATTTGGCGCTATGTAAATAAAACTGAATTCAGTTAAATTGAATTAATTTGACACATCAACACAAACCTCTATCTTAATGAGGACATACAATGTTTCTTTTAGTTTTTACGTAAGAACACAAAACTGGCAACACAAGACAAAGATGAAAATTAGCCCAAAAAGATTCAAAAGCCACAGTGATTCTACTTTAGAAATATGAACAGGTAGAAACACAGGCTGTCAGCCTGACTGCTCATCACTGCTTTGGTTACCTGTTGAAGATTAAGCTCTAGTTGCTGAGTTTGGGCTGGCATGCACTCAGAAAAAAGCAAGTTGAAGTAATTTTCCTTTCCATTGTATCCACCCTGTGTGCAGATAACTGAAGGTTTTTTAAACACAAGTACTGATATAATTGTAACTTTAATGTTCTTACTAGAATCAGTAGAGTTAGTGCTGTGTTATTTAAAAATGTAATGTGATTACAGCACTTTTAAATGTGTTACACTTAACATTGTCTAAGACAGTTTTACAGCAACTTCAGTCATTATATAAGTCAAATGAGTGTAGTGAACCTATGCAGTCCTATGTATAGTCGTACATATTTATTAAAAATATAAAATGTTCTTAATAAACATAAATAATAAGAATGAATTCATTTCATTCACATTTGTGCATAAAAGTGGAATTGTAAAATGTATGGAGGAGCATGGGTGATTCATCCTTGATTCACTCACCATACAGGGAGTGCAGAATTATTAGGCAAGTTGTATTTTTGAGGAATAATTTTTTTATTGAACAACAACCATGTTCTCAATGAACCCAAAAAACTCATTAATATCAAAGCTGAATGTTTTTGGAAGTAGTTTGTAGTTTGTTTTTAGTTTTAGCTATTTTAGGGGGATATCTGTGTGTGCAGGTGACTATTACTGTGCATAATTATTAGGCAACTTAACAAAAAACAAATATATACCCATTTCAATTATTTATTTTTACCAATTGAAACCAATATAACATCTCCACATTCACAAATATACATTTCTGACATTCAAAAACAAAACAAAAACAAATCAGCGACCAATATAGCCACCTTTCTTTGCAAGGACACTCAAAAGCCTGCCATCCATGGATTCTGTCAGTGTTTTGATCTGTTCACCATCAACATTGCGTGCAGCAGCAACCACAGCCTCCCAGACACTGTTCAGAGAGGTGTATTGTTTTCCCTCCTTGTAAATCTCACATTTGATGATGGACCACAGGTTCTCAATGGGGTTCAGATCAGGTGAACAAGGAGGCCATGTCATGAGTTTTTCTTCTTTTATACCCTTTCTTGCCAGCCACGCTGTGGAGTACTTGGACGCGTGTGATGGAGCATTGTCCTGCATGAAAATCATGTTTTTCTTGAAGGATGCAGACTTCTTCCTGTACCACTGCTTGAAGGAGGTGTCTTCCAGAAACTGGCAGTAGGACTGGGAGTTGAGCTTGACTCCATCCTCAACCCGAAAAGGCCCCACAAGCTCATCTTTGATGATACCAGCCCAAACCAGTACTCCACCTCCACCTTGCTGGCGTCTGAGTCGGACTGGAGCTCTCTGCCCTTTACCAATCCAGCCACGGGCCCATCCATCTGGCCCATCAAGACTCACTCTCATTTCATCAGTCCATAAAACCTTAGAAAAACCAGTCTTGAGATATTTCTTGGCCCAGTCTTGACGTTTCAGCTTGTGTGTCTTGTTCAGTGGTGGTCGTCTTTCAGCCTTTCTTACCTTGGCCATGTCTCTGAGTATTGCACACCTTGTGCTTTTGGGCACTCCAGTGATGTTGCAGCTCTGAAATATGGCCAAACTGGTGGCAAGTGGCATCTTGGCAGCTGCACGCTTGACTTTTCTCAGTTCATGGGCAGTTATTTTGCGCCTTGGTTTTTCCACACGCTTCTTGCGACCCTGTTGACTATTTTGAATGAAACGCTTGATTGTTCGATGATCACGCTTCAGAAGCTTTGCAATTTTGAGACTGCTGCATCCCTCTGCAAGATATCTGACTATTTTTGACTTTTCTGAGCCTGTCAAGTCCTTCTTTTGACCCATTTTGCCAAAGGAAAGGAAGTTGCCTAATAATTATGCTCACCTGATATAGGGTGTTGATGTCATTAGACCACACCCCTTCTCATTACAGAGATGCACATCACCTAATATGCTTAATTGGTAGTAGGCTTTCGAGCCCATACAGCTTGGAGTAAGACGACATGCATGAAGAGGATGAAGTGGACAAAATACTCATTTGCCTAATAATTCTGCACTCCCTGTATATACAATTTGCACACAGCAGCAACTTGATAGTTAGTGCCCAGCATGGACAGTGTAAAGACAGACCCAACACACTGTTGTTGTGTTACCATTGAGGAGTGTTTATTGCGGTTTCCCACATACAGTGTCGCTCGGTTCAACCCCCGATTCACCAACTTTGCAGCTGGTCTCAGCACACACACTCCTATCGCTCCGGTCTCAGGTTTCACTATAAAAAAGGAGACTCTTCATTAGTCAGATCATCACAACCTGTGGCCTCACTTGTCTCCCCGGTGCTGCCCCATTGAGCTCACTGCACCACCCCTCGGCTGCACACCTCCGCCACAGACAGCTAGTGCTTCCTCTTTCTCAAGTGAGAGCAGTAACTCAGGTCAGAAACTGATGTTATTGTATGCAGAGGACTAAACAGTGTTAAGGAAATCAGTTCAACTTTTCGGAAATTTCTGTGATTTATTCTTACAAAACTTTTTCAGGTCAGAAAAACACGATTTCCAAATGATGCGATTTTCAAATTCCACGTTTTCATGACTGAAACAATTCCACTTCACACACAGATTTATGATAACATATCTGAAAAACATGGCACAACAACATCACTATAACTGTGCCTAACAAGTTGAAACGTGAATGTTTAGACAGGCTGTAAGCAAGTGGGCAAGAATTTCTCATAGTTGGTGAGGGCAGAAAATAATGCCAACTGAATGTGTTCCCACAGGAAGGCAATGCTCTGTTTTATTATGTATTCATTTAATTTGAGCTATTTTGGCTGTTGTCTGGCTGTAGCAGAACCGAAATGTCTGAGAAACATCTAATCAAGTTTCCAGAGACAAATCAAATATGCAAAAAATAAATGGACTTACAAAGAGAGAAACCTGAAAGACAATATTTGAATCACACATCATATCGTTTATTCAGAACTTCTTCCCATCAATTAAAATGTAAAGAGAAAACAAAGACGCCTACTCATTGAAAGGTCCAAGCTCACAGCGAGAAACTGTCCAATTTAATGTTATTTTACCTGAATATAAAAAAAGAAGGTTTAGCAATAAACATGTAGTCGGACAAGTGGCTGATTAAACCTGATAAACACAGAGGCGGGGTTAACGGCAACTCTTGTCAATAAATGCCTTTGTTTTGATCAGTGACAGAAAGGCTTGTTTTTTTAATGATATGATTAATTCGTTAAAGTATTGTAACCTGGAACATTTGCTTACTTCTATATACTTTTGTGTGGTGATAGAAGAAACAGACAGAGAACTCGACAGCTTTAATTTTTTAAGTAAAAAACTGACAACTCCACCCTGGGAATTTGTCACAGGGAGTATTTACTCAAAAGAAGTAGCAGCACCAAAACTTCATTCAGGTCCATTCAGCTCCATTATACTTAATGAACAGAAAAGTGGTTCAGCCCATTAAGAAGTTTCCTTATTAAAGCCATCAGTCCACTCACATGGATGCTTTCAAACGTCAGTTCAGAGCTGTGGCTCCGCAGTGTGTGGATGGGATAAAGGAGTTCCAAAAGGATCACTTCGTGCGTCTCATATCCACACACTAAAGTCTAGTTCAACTTATGGCATAGACGACCACAACCAAAACCAAGGTGCCCAGCTGCTGCCCCTTTAGGGCCTCAACGTCTGAATGAGGCAAAGATAAAGAAGTATGTCTAAAACATGAGCAAGAAAACAATCAGATTTAACTGTACTGTATTTAATGCTGCTGTTAAAACACACTAGTAATCCACAGCTATAAAAGGGGGCCTCCTTCCACCTTTCACAGACACACAGTACACACAGCACACATTTCATTTTAAAGGCCTTGAAGACCCAACAAATTACAACAAATCTAACAAACTGTTACAAATTCACCGCTTAAATAGGAGCCAGCTGCGTGTGAAGCAAAAAGCCGGCAATAATGTTAGCCCAGCCCAGCCAATTAGTAGAAATGAAAAAGATTGTTTTAGAGAACGCAACCCAAATGCAAATACAGAAACAATGCAAGCTGAAACAAAAGAACAAAGCAAAGGCAGAGCAAAAGCAACACAATATGCAACACAAATAGTAACGCAAGGACAGGCAAAGCCAGCAACATCAAAAGAAACACAATCTAGGCCAGAGTAGCAGCAGTGGCTTCAGTGTAAGGATATTAGCCACCAAATGGGTTAACGTCCCTTCAACTCCATCCTGTAGCATCACAAAAAGCTAACATTACATACCAATGAGATGAGATCTTCTGTTTCCGAGAGGATGTGGTCTATTTGGGGTTTATGCAGCGGCAGTCTACGATGAAACACCCGTTTACTACATGTGAAATTATTAACCTTGGTGTGCAAGAGAATGAATAACTTGTAAACTGAAGTGGAGACTTCTGGGGAAATGAAAATCCGCAGGTGGCTTCCGCAAAACCACCAATCGGCACCAATGTCTCAGAGGTGAGCAGGACACAGGAAACCAAGAGAGAGCAGATACCCTCCTTTAATAATGTGCCGTATAAGGTGATTGATTACTGCTTGAGCAATTAAAAGTGGCACAACACTAAAGAAGATATTCATTCTGCTACAGTCACTAATAAATGTTTTCAAAGGGGCAGTAAAACAAGAGAAAGTGTTAGAGAACCTACCCTGTGGTTCTCTAACACGAACCACAGGGTAGGTAAGCTGTGTGGCCTTAGGTGTGATATAAAAATCTGTTTATTGTCTGCTGAGCAGCAGTAGGTTGTACATTGGCATGACGCACGTCAGAGGTTTATTCTTTTATTTTCTAGTTACAGGGAAGTTGTTGAGTTATGCTTACAAATACTGATTGGGCGCCCAGAAGCCATCAGAATATGATTTCAGTTTTGTGGTATTCCACTTAAAGTCCTTGTGCTTCCTCCGGGGCTGTGGCAATGGCTCATTTTGAAATTCATATCGTGTTGTGCGAGAGGCCGAAAGCTGTGATTAAATTCGCTCATTACCACTCATTGTGTGACTTAGTACCACAACGATATTTTGCACAGGTCAGACAGCCTGAGAGCAATATTCATAAGAGAATAATGTCTGTGGCGCGCTCATTAAGAGGAGGAAAGACATCACCATTTGCCCACTTTCAGAATTGTAAAGACTTTCTTGAGGGGCACAGGATCAAAAGCATATTAGAAGAACACTCAGCCTGTGCCAGCCTTTTAAGTAATGGTGCAGATTCTTAAGGAAGAAGAAGAAGAGCCACTAGGCCCAACAAGGGCGATAGTGGACTGGACTGCTGTTACACTTACCGGCTGCTTTTAATGGACGTTAGTTGATTAAGTTTCACAGGGCCACAGTGATGCACTTGTCATCTGTGTTTCACTTTAATTGGATATGCTTTTTTGCCTACACCACGAGGCGGACATAGAATACAGAAGTGAGTTTTCCACACTGTCAGCTCTGGCTGTGAATGAAATTCTAAATGAAGAAAGACAGAAAGCGATTGCCATATATAGCTGCAAATGCTTTAATTAATAAAGTGAGAAAACATGTCTTTAGGGTGTTTCCTGGACTATGTGATAGAAATGTGATGCTTATGATTTGCAAGTTACGCCCCGTGTCAGCCAAGAGCAAGGACTGCCTTACGCTGTAAAACAAGTAGTGTCATATTGGTTACCCCATTAACCCAGTCACCAAATTAAAAGGGTTATTCCAACTGGTAATGAAAGAAGGGGTAAAAGGCGACCATTGTGGAAATGGGAAATTCTTCCTGAAGACATTCATATGGTGCACTCCATTTCAAGTCGAATATTCAACTGGAAGAATTAGAACTTTCCCTGAAGTCAGACTACCAATTCCATCTCCGAAAACCAACATTTGACTTCTGAGGCAAATGGAGTGTAGCGTTCCGACTCAGGAACAATCCAAGATGGTGCCAGTGTACATAAACATTAGTAAAACTCTAAAACTGTCTGATTGCTGTCGTGTATTTAAGATTCAAGAGCTTTATTGTCAATACACAGTATAAACAGTATACCAGCGGTCTCCAACCTTTTTTGCGCCACGGACCGGTTTATGCCTGACAATATTTTCATGGACCGGCCTTTAAGGTGTCGCGGATAAATACAACAAAATAAGAAAATTTATTCATAGCACACGTGAAAAGACCCAGGAAAACAGAGTAAACGATAAAAACGATAACAAAATAACGCCGAAAACCGATAAAAACCCTGAAAACCATACATTTCACACCTGAGTCTCAACTCTCGCGGCCCGGTACCAAACAACTCACGGACCGGTACCGGTCCGAGACCCGGGGGTTGGGGACCGCTGCAGTATACAGTGTACCGAAATTCTGTTTCACCCCAAGCCCTCCCTCATGGTGCATTTATAAGTACATAAAAGATATATCTCCAAGTGATATAAAACTAGAAATTAATAAATAAATAACGTGCTAAATTTCGGTAAAATTAAGGGATAAGTTAATTGGATAATCCAAATTGCCACTAGGTGTGAATGTGCGAGTGAATGTGAGTGTGAATGGTTGTCTGTCCCTATGTGTTAGCCCTGCGACAGACTGGCGACCTGTCCAGGGTGTACCCTGCCTCTCGCCCAATGACAGCTGGGATAGGCTCCAGCGCCCCCCGCGACCCTGAAAAGGACAAGCGGAAGCGGATGGATGGATGGATGGGTACTAATTACTTACTATACAATACTATACAATACTAACTGTACGATAAATGAGGACAGGACAGAGAAAATACAAAGTGGATTGTGCAGTGGTATTGAATACCAGGTTCAAGTTATTGTCAGGATATTATAGATAAGACATGACAAAGATATGTGCAAGATGCAAAATGTGCAAATGCAGTATAGTTTAGATGTGTGTGACTGGCTAAATAAGCTGTACGCAGAGTACCAATTATGAACGTGTGCGGCGGTGTTTAAGTGCAAAAACAAGAATTGTGTTGCATTGTTAGCAACAACTGGCTCTGCCTTCTTAAGGTACCCCCACAAGAAATAGTCCATTGGGGTTAGAACCAGTGATCTTACTGGCCAATGGTTATCGCCAAAATACAGTGAATGCAGCTGAATGACCAAGCTCTAGTAAAGTAACAATAAAATGTTACTTTGTGTCCCATCTTTTTTAGAATTTGAGAACATAGTGTTTTGTTTTGTTTTTAGAATAATGTAGTCATTAAAAAACTGACCAGAGACAAAGTGCACTTTGCTACAACAAACTCATGGCCAAGTCAAGTGTTGGTAAATGATCGTTCACTGTTCATCCAAAATTGTGTTCACACCACACGACAGTAGGATGCCCCCCTCTTGTAATAGAAAGCAAAATGGGGACCGACCTGTAAAAGTCACTGCTCTGTGAGAGGCAGAGTGCTCCACAGAGTCCCTTTAACTTGTTCGGTGCAGTCATTGTCGATAAGATTAATGGCCGGAACGACAACAGAATGAGCCCCGAGTTGTAATAAAAAATCTTTTGTTTTTGAAATAGCTATGCTAGCTGTTTCAAACACTGGCATATAGAATTGTTTTAGGAATACACTTGCCCAATCTTGTCAGATCACACACTAAATATGAAATACCAACGTCTACTTCAGACTTTTAATTCCAGTGGGAAACATTCCCGTGCGTTTTTAATCCACAGGTTTTGAAAAGCACCTGCATATCTACAGATATCACTTCTGCAGCTCACTAGCAAATGTATCAGCACTGTGACCTTCATGAAGGGGCCCACAAATCATTATTATACTGATTATGGAGTCAACACAAAATGTTTTATTGTGACAAGAGGCCTTTGGATTTATCGAATGCTGTACGACTCAAATGCTGTTTAACAATAAGAGGTTAATCCCATCTTTATTGTCAGTGCCACAGCGTGTTTAACTCAGGTCACGTCCATATGCAATAATCACCCGCCTCATTCCCTCGTCAGTCCACGTCTCTATTTATCTGTATCTCATTTTCTCACTTCTCCAGCGACACTGAGGTTAAAGCCATGGGCTGGGAATGTCTGACCTACCGCAGCACGAGATATGCAGCATGAGCTCAGTTCAATAATCAATCTCCTGCGTTATCAGAGTAAGAGTTGTCTCGTCTCGGGTGGAATTGGTTGAGTTGCTCTTTGCATACTGCCAGTGTGATACAGAGCTCAGCAGCTTGCAAGAAAACATTCAGCCTGACTGAAATAGCAGATTTCTGGTTTAGAGCAGCTGGATATTCCCACACCTTGAGAAATTCTGCCAACGCTGCTTTCAGCTTCTCTCCACGGAGTCATAAACAAGAACTACCAACATCTTCTCTCAATCAATAAAAGTCTGTTTTGCAGTAATACTTCAGCTTTAACGCTTTTGTACACAGATTGCCAACTTAAATGCCACCTTGTATTAATAAAGGTTTATTGGGTGTTGAATTTCTTCTCTTAAACCTTCGAGCAAAGACTGTTTAACAATGTAAAAAAAACATATTTTTTTTAAATAAACAAAGAAATAAAAAGACTAAAGTGACCGGCACAAACTTGGACTAACTGCTCTGTAGCACAGCAGTATATGAAGCAACACTTTATTTTGTTGTTTGATTCAATTCAGTGACTAGTTGGGTAACAATATGAACGGATTTCTATATTCATTGTCAACAACTTAACCAACCCAAGTTATGGATGGAGATTCATGTATTACTAACAGATAATTTAGCTTCCACTTTACGTGTTTATGCATGACATTTATTTCCAGAGCTTTGAATGGGACTATGATGTTTCCATCTCATTTAATTTCAGCCTGTTCTATCGAGCAGCTGTGAACTGTAAAGCCTGTACCTGCCTATAAATCTATGAAATAAGAACCTCATGTAACTAGACCTTTATTACTACAAGTTATTGCTTCGTGATTACTGATAAATTACCGCACAGCAATTTATGAACCAGTCCTGATGAAGATACATGATGGTCTTTAGTCATGCTGTAATCGCAAGAAATAAGGCTTCCTTTGTGGCTTTATCTTTGACATAAGATAGAAATAGCAAAGATACGTGGTGTTATCTGTATGTTTTGGTGGGCAGCTATCTTTGAGTTACATAAGAAATTATTTTGTTATTAACAACCATTCAGTATTCTGCAATACTGTGAGTTTGGCTCACTAGTAGTGTGAGGAAACATTAAAAATGCATTTACAATACCTTTTTGCATAGTTCACCATGATAGTTTGTTAGCAAACTAACGTGGTGACGCATGTTAGCATTTGGTTAGTAGTGCTAAGAACAAATATCTTGAAAATTGATGGGAACCTTGTTAAAGAGCTTTGCTTGACCCTTTATTTATGACAAAGTCATAATTTATTCTAAGAGGATAACATTTGATACCAATCCATATTTTTAAGAGCATTAATAGCATGGATACTCTTACCATTGCTAGCAACCTTTATCAGTGTTATAGATTTGTAAGCTAGCATACATTAAATGACTTTGAATTGTTTTTTATTTGCTTTGGGGACTCTTTTTGGTCTTTGGTGTAAATGTGCGCAGCTTTAAATTGGATAAGATTTACTTTCACAATAGATTTATTATCTAGTATCCCAATTACAACTACAGTGTACTTAAACGTGTGCGTTAACAGGAAAAATGCTGTTACCACAATATCAGAAGATTTGGTTTACACTCAACATGTTCAGAGCAACATTAGCATCTGTATAGATTTCTGCCCATCTGATAAAGTGTTATTACAAATCCAAGTTGTGCGAGTTTTCCGTTCGATTTTTTCCATCATGTCCCAAGGCAAGCGTCTGTTGCTTATTTGTTAAATGTTGCACAGTGTTCACAGTTGTGTGGGGTATTTTTAGAGGTTTCAAAGATGAAAGCAGCCACCTGAAGCCTCTAAACCAATTAATTAAGCTGGACTAAATGGATAAGGTGTAATATGCTAGGAATTTGCCACAGGGCTGACTCTTTGTTGATCTGCGTGAAGTCATTTGATGAATTGTTGTTGTAAATGCTGTTCACATCATTTTGTTTTTGTTTCTTCTTATCTACATCAATCTAGGTGTCATCTTCCTTTCATAGCTATACGTTGCTATCATTTATTAACAGCTTGCAACACAAAATCATGTAATGGCAGTTGTGGTATTCTGACCAGCTCCCTTTGTGCTGTTTTGTGGACTCACAAGTTTCACAAATTTTGCAGAGATGCATACATGTGTCTGAATCAACAGAAAACTTCAGTTTTATCAGATTTTCGTCACTCTGGCTTTGAAGTGTCTTCAGCTGGTTTTGTGTTGCTACAATGAAAAAGCATCTATGCATTTAGGAGAGTGCGCACAAAAAGCTTTGAAAAATGTGTCATGCATTGTTGATATCCTTAGCTGACAGAAGAATTGCAGCATCTCTCTCTCTCTCTCTCTCTCTCTCTCTCTCTCTCTGAAGTTATATTTTTATCTTTTTCTTCTCTTTTCCAAAGTGACTGATGTTGTGTGTAATCTTTGCAGAGTGTGGCTGACGAGAACGGTCAGATCTGGACGAAGATAGCTCTAAAACCTCTAACTAACCCTGTTAGAATATTCATGAGTGTGGAGGTAATTTCTTTTGCAATGTAGGCATCAATATTAACATGAGTTTAATGGACTGAAATGGATTGAAGGCTAAACAAAACCCCTGTGCTAAAAGAGTTATTCAGCTATTTAAGTCTGATGAAAACTCAGGAAGTCCTATGAAAGTTAATTTATGATGACATCTCTACAAACCACTGTACGAAACATTTGGTAAAGGGACTGGTTGTTACATAGTGCTTTTCTACTAGAGGACTCAAAGCACTTTATACAACATGTCTCATTCATTCACTCACACCAATTCATACAAACATTTTCTTCTACTTTCTAAAATTCACATGCCGATGAACGTATCATCGCCAAGGATAATTTGGCATGCAGACTGGAGCAGCCAAGGATTCCCATATGGAAAAGATATATATAAATCTTATAAAGTTTGCATCTGTCTTGTGTGAAACTTGTATGAAAAGCATATAAGAGTGAAAACAGATATAAGATCCCTTGAAAAATTATATAATGAAACTTGTATGTTTTGGATACTTACTAAAACAATGTATGAAAGTAATGAGAAAGTGGCCACTTTCATGAGTAAATCATGTAAGCCTTATATGATTTACTCATGAAAGTGGCCACTTTCATGAGTAATCACATATAAGTTTTTACTATTTCTTTTCCATATGGGTTGAACCACCAATTTTCTGATTTGCTACAGCCACCCCATCATCTCAATTCTGAGTTTCTATATGAATGCGCCTTTGCAGCGTTTTCATAAGTTTCCTTCAATGCATGTAAAAGTCATTCTGAGGCGGACCACTACTTTCAGGTGTGCTTTCCCCTAATGCAAGACGTCACTCCGCACTTTGCTGAAAAGCCATTTCCATTCAACCCTTGCCACATATCATAGGTTGCACAACAGTAATTCCTCCAGTTTATTGATGCTGTCCATTGTTCCCACATTGATTTAGTCTTCTTTTCACATCAGAGAGACAAATTATTTGACTCTTTCCACGATGGCAGAAGCACAGCCTGAGGTGTTTTAATGGACACCTCCGTCATCAACGGCTTTGTCGATAGCACACGTGAGCACTCGGACAACAAATCTCTGTGTACCCTCTGTTTCTCCTGCCAGCTGAGCACAGAGAATACAGCAAATAGAAGGTTGTGATAATACACCTAAAGTCTTATCCCTCATTTTCTGCTGACTTGATTCCCATTGTTGTTTGCAGTGATGTCTCGGGCAAGTCGGCGTGTTGACAGGACCTGAAATTACTTTTCGTCAAGTTTCTTGATGCTCTTTGCTTGTTTAGATGATTTCTCTTTTATTATCTCCACCAAACAGGAGTCAGTAACAGACTGCGTGTGAGAACACCCTGTATATGTGCTAACAACCTCCCTGTGTTTTTTTATTTATTTATTTTATTCAATTTTCTTTTTTTTTTTGGTTGGGTGGGTGGGTGGAGGGGTCTAATTAGCTAATGTAGATCCGCGAAAGCTACCTGTTACCGAGGGAACGAGTGATCAAAGGCACTCGCAGGACTCGGAAACCAACATTTCTTCTGTGGTTGATTAAGGGAATTTGTTTTCTGTTCAAAAAACACCAAGATCAGTTGACATAGTAATACAAAGAGGGAAAGACATCAGACAGTGGGTTTGTTATAACAGTCATTTATTGCATCTGGGGTTGTTTTTTATGTTTTTCAGTGGTTTGTAAAAGTTGAAGAATTTATTTTTAAAAACTCTGTTTGAGGGAGTAAGACGTTGAACGTTGGTGCTTTTACTTTTATACATGATGTTTCCATTAATATTGACAGGCATAATAAAAAAGAATGAGTTTTTAATTGTTTTTTATGGTAATCAAGCACAAGATTGAATTAAATTACACTTTTTAATGATATCTTTCCATTTGAGAACATATAAAGTGCGATCATGAGGTTCTGTGAAACCACCTTTAATAAACTTAAAATGCCATACTTTGAGTTGGTCCTCTGCAGATGCCTTATCACATTATGGTAGAAATTGCTGACAGCCTAAAGGTCTTTACACATTAACGCAAATGTGCATTAACAATATTTTTCAAACTCACCTGTTTTTAATGCAGCCGCTGACAGCAACCACGTAATTTAGCAGGATGAATTTGTGCAGTTTATTTGTTTGGATTTTACCACTGCATTGGCAGCAAGGGCGCTCATAGCTCAAAACGGACTTCGGTACTGAATGTAAAATCTCATACAGACAGCTAGATGCTGCTCTGGGTTAGTTAGCGCTCTACCTCCTTAGATGTGGTCCCAACTCCACCAACAAGAGCTCAAACTACCCCCCTGACCACCTCAAATATGTTCGGTAGTGGACATGATAGAACTTAAATTTCTGGATCAAACCATGAAATTCTCCCTACTGCTGCCTGCTTGTGACAACGGAATGAACTGTTTCTTCCTTTTCTTCTTTAGAATCTTTAAGACCAGCTCATCGCTGCTTGATGTCAACTTTTTTCACGGTGTATTTTTTGATTACGATTTTGGGTTTTTTTTGCAAAAAAACCCAAAGATTTTTAGTGCGTATATAGCCTACACGACAGGTTTCTTCAAAAAAAGAAAAAAAGAAGAAGCAGAATTTCGTGTCATTTTATTGCAACGCACGCAGTGTGTAATGACTCTGAAGGGTGAATTCAGAGGGCACATCTTGCTGACTTTTCTGCCGTGATGATGTCTCACAACAAGAAAGTCAGATCAGCATGATAGAGAAGTTGATTTTTGCTTTCTGGGCAAGTTAGTGATCTTTAGTGAAGTTGCAGATGTGCACGTGCAAGTCTTCCTAACCCAACTTCCACAGACGGATCCAAAAGTAGCGACAGATTCTACATGCAGAATCACAGTATTTTCTGTTTTTCATGTTAGAAAATTCATGAATTGCTAAAGACCCCTAACTCCATAATGACTATGTGAAAAATGGTGCTTCTATATTCATGCACTTTAACATTAGCATGTATAATCATAGCATATATAATCACATGACTTCTTTTTTTTTTATTTCTGATGTTTGGATTTTTGAATCCTTTTACATTTGTGTTGCTATATTTATTGAGAACATCTGCACGCTACCACCAGCTTCCTGTGTTTTTCTGTTTTGTTTGCTTTATGCTAATTGCTTCATGGTGTTATTTTTCCAGCAGCCGAGATGTATGTTATGTGTTTGCATTAAAGCTGAGACTGTGTTTTCTGCATTAAATCCCCTCAAGCAGACGGCACTGGAATTATACTAGTGGAATGGGGTAAATGTTTGAAAACTATGCATTTAATAATGAGCAAATAAAACCATTGTGACAGACAAATACCCTTATTAGCAGAAGATTATCTTCATGCAGACAACATTCAAATAGTTTTCCTGCACTGTGTTCAAAGTGCTGCAACAACAACCACAGGCAAGCTATTAAAACACTGATACACTTCTTAGCTGCACGAATGCTACCAGGCGAGGGACACAGGAAATTCATTTTCTTGTTATTGCAAAATTATTCAAATGAGAAAGCCATCAATAATATGATTCCCACAGAGAAAATCCCCCATAACAGGTCCAATAGGATAAGAGATTTGATAAGAGGCCGCGTCCCGCTGGCATATTGTAATAAACGGATTTTTGGAGTCCTGTTTTTTTTTTAATAATGGCTTTAACAATGACACAGCAACAAGATGATTTGAAAACCTGCGCTAATTTTTTCCTCACCTTTCAAGGCTGCACTGACAACCCAATTTCCATTAAATATAATCTGGCGGTTTAACACCTGCTATAAAACCCAATGGGGCAGAGACAGGTATTGTGCAGGTTTTAATTATCTCAACGATAGCCTTCAACAGCTGCTGTGTGTTTATTTTACTTTGCACTTAAAGGAGTGCTCTTTAATCTCCTGAAACCCACCTCCCCTCATTTTTTCCTGACACCCCGCTATCATGTATAGCTGATTTCTTGAGATTGTACCTGTCACGGTCTGGCTGGCAGATCGTGGGGAGATGGGGAAATAGGACCCAAACGCTGGACTTAATGGAATGAACAGTAGGTTTATTTACAGTGAGGTAATTGTACACCACACATTGAATCTCCAAAAGTGCTCCCTCGACTCCCGTGACGTGTCTTCTCCCAAGTGCTGGTATCCCGTGCTCTCTGCCCCTGTGCCTTCACACACCCCGTGTGTCTTGCAGTCCTGTGTTCCGCTGTCCTCCTGGGGAAAAACACAGACACAGCCGTTATGGCACCAACTCCGGCAGGCATACACTTTAACAACACTAGAAACACTGACATGGAGTCTAACTCAACGATCCTGCGCCGGAGGAAGCTCCATCGCTCTGTTAAGTAGCTCCCCCGACGATCCTGATCAGAAGCAGGTGTGTGGTAAGCTAGGCGTGACCAGCAGCTGGCAGGGCCACACCCATCAGGCCTGCAGGTGGCTGTCCTTCATCCTCCAGCCTCACACACATACACACACCAGCATTGAACACAAGAGCACAGTGCAGCAAACATACATCCAATACACTAATAACAATAAAGGTCCACACTGTTCACGAACCCCGAGTCCCCGGAACCGGGTCCGTGACAGTACCTTCCCATTTCATTACTCCACCCTCTAAGAAGAAGAAAAAAATAGCTATTATGATCATCATGCTCAGCTTACGACTGACCTCATTGTATCACATTGTCAGCGCTCCAGGCAGGATGGAAGGGGCCTGCAATACGGGATTGTAAATTCTGTTGTTGCAGCTTTTAATTGGTGTGAAATTACTTTTTCAGTGGAAGCATAAGTATCTGACTTTGCAGTGTATAACTGAGTTTGATATGGTTGACAGACACCAGCATGTGCAGTTTGATAGCGGTGTTGGGCCAGCATAAACAAAGAAATGTCAGCGGATTGCCGGGGAGGCGAACAACGCCTTGCTCACCCGGGCACGTCCTCAACCTCATTTGTCCAGTCGCATGTATTCAGTCAGAGTGAAGTCATAATACTTAAAACTATGTTCACTTTTAATAATAATAGAAACAAAAACAGAAACAATAATAATAATAGCATGTTTGCTGAGAAGATGATATTTGGTTGGTGTTGCTACAAAAGATAGAAAAGATGGACATAGCCTTCAAGTAAAGTAGAAAAGTATATTAATAGTATATAACGTATATTGTGTTTTCTTCTGCTGTTACATCACCCACTGGTCCATCATCATTGCATGTTCATTGGCTCACGTATTATGATTGACAACTTAACAACTAATCAACGTACAGATTCATAATCTTCCATTCTTAAATTTAAAGTAGACATTTTTTATTTATATGTTTATTTATTTATTCATGACCCAAAACGAGTGACCGAGTCCATAAGCTCTTATTTATGACCTCAATAAACGCACAGTTGATGAGTTTATGGTCTAAATTTAATACAGCTTGGTTTTCATTTGGCAAAATGGAGCAGAGCAGATTGTAAGGCAGGGTGTATGGGTGTAATTTATGGCATGGCTACTTTGTGACTGACAAGGATCTACCTAATGAGCGTGCAGTGTCCAATGGTTTGTCAGCATTTGTCATGTCCAGTTTTTTTTAAAAAGTTGGTGATTTTCAAAGTCTTCAACGTAACTCTTAAAAATGGTAATTGCGAAACCGGTGGGTGGCATCTTAGTGGCTGTGTCCATCTATTATATACATCATGTGGCAACTGTGTAGGAATCCTCCCAAGATAATCACATCAGATACACAGAAATGTCTGTCTTCTGTCAGCAATGACAATGACAGAAAATGGTTACATGTTGGCCTTTTCCACACATCCACTGACCTGTACACAAACCCAGTTGCACTTGAATTGCTGCTTTAGCACATGTCATCCTATTTGCACTGGATTATGGCCTAGAGTACTAAATCAGTCTGAACATTTGCTTGACAGGGCACTGTCTGCTCAGACAGTCTTCAGAGAGAATACAAAATCCCTCCTCTTGGGTATTTCAGGTTTACTAGGGAAATTCACAAATGTTTAATAATGGAGTAACATTCCCCGCTTATGGGGGGGTTTACTGAATCCTTTGTTGAGCAGAGGTAAAATGTGTACGTTAAATTATTTTGCTGCCAGATGTTTCCTGGCTTTTAAAGCTCCCAGAGCTCAAGGCCTTGTCAGTTTTCTTGGAATTTAAAAGGTGGCCTTGTTAAGCCTTCGTGTAAAGAGAAGAGCCAAAGAAAGCACCGTGTACCAGGTTATACTTCATCTGGCCCCAAACACATCTTTCATGCTCATGCTAGAGGCTGAGTGAAGCTTATATTGGATTTTCTTTGTTAGATTTTAAGATTTTTCAGAGCATACAATTTAGACTGTATTGTAATATCAGCAACAAAGAATGAGGCTGGTGTATCCCCGTGATTGTGAGGCTGGGTTTACGCTTATATATTAATGGAGGCGTTTTATGTAAATGTAACCCACATCTGGTCCTGGTGACCAGATGTGGGTTACATTTACAATCCAACCTATTCTTTGACACCTTTTTAAAGCACTTGGTGCGGTGATATATGCGTTACTTTCACAGTGAGTTTAAGAGCTTTAAATGATCATTTTTAGCTAAATTTACCAGCAGAATGCACATCAAAGAGTGCATTAACAACCACGGTTTTCGAAACTGACTGAAATCCCTTCCACCTCTGTTGTTAAGAGAGTAATGTCCTGTATGAAATTAAAAACAGAGAGCATATGCGCGGAAATGATGGGATAGAAATGAGGAAGACATGCAACAAAGGGCTTTGGTCAGTTGCAAACGAGGGTAATTAAGGCTTGTAATCACTGCCTTGTTGGAGGGTTCACATAAGTCTCATTCCCCCCCTTTTGGCTCTATCATGGAACAGTCCATGTCCAAAAGTTCTCATTACCATCCTCTTGGGAGCGGTGATCAGTATTTCCTTTACAATCTGTAAAATGTGTTTGGAATTTCTTAAATTAAGTTAAGATCTGCCTCAGTGTGGCACAAACGTAAAAGAGGAGAAATGACAGTAAATTCAACTTTCAAAGCAAAGAAGAACCATCAAGAATGAGATACATCTATGTCGAGTTCTTCATTTTTGACATGACTTTTCTCTAAAGAAGTTATGTATAAGATGGTATGACATTTACGTCAACTATAAGATTTACCTTTTAGTCACATGGAATAGTGGGGCGGCAGCAGCTCAGGAAGTAGAATAGGACAGCTTCTAATTGAAAGATTGGTGGTTCGATCCCTGGCTGCTCGTGTCTGCGTGCCAAAGTTCCTCTCTGATGCGTCCAGAGAATGCATGAATGAGCATGAATGGCTGAATGAGGTGCTATATCAGAAGGTGTCCATTTACCATTAGGCTTATATAACGCCTTTGTGAAATTGCCTCTGAGCCACGGTTTCTCTCTCTTCATTTAAATAATACATATATGCATTTTCGCATATACATATATTTACGTGTCACATGAACAATGGATCTCTTATCTAAAGTCCTACTGTCATTTTAATCCAACGAGCTACAGCGCAGAACAGACCTGGCACATACCCATTTAGCAAAGCCTTTTATCTGTGTCCAATCAAGAATAATTGCCTCCTCCTTTCAGATCAAGCCACCTATATGGAGAAAAAGATCCTTAAAACTCCCCAGGGGTTGGAAGCTCATTCTGAATATGAATACATCGATGTTAAATAGCTGCCAGAGATTAAACACAAAAGCGCGCACACAGACACACGCATGCACACATAAACAAAAGAGGTCCACCTCCTCACACCCACTCCCGCATGGATTCCTTTATAAACAACATGAGTCAGTCAGGTTGGCTTTTTATTGCCGCTGCAGCTCTCTACATCCCCGTCCTTGGACTAGACTCAGCCAATCACGCCTGCAGGAGGTGGAGGGGGGGTGTAGAAGCAGCACTCATCAACAGCTAACCAGAAATGGGCCGGAGACAGACTGACCAGGGGCTGTGTTTCTCTCTGGTAATTGGCTCAGTTTTAGATCTTAATACGTTCAACAGATGTTTGCCTGTGCCCTGAGCCATGGAACAGCCAACTGTGGAGGAATTCGCCCTCTGTGCAGCGATGTCCTTGTTTTCAGCTGCTTTGGCGCCTGTCTCTCTCTGTTTGACTTGATTGCATGGAACATAATCTATTATACCTCATGATCCATTTCTACTGCATGCATGTATGTTGGAGCACTTTAGCATCATTTAACCGTAGCAAACAAAGAGTTTTATGAGATGCCCTTAAGCTTTTTTTTAACACGAGTTTAATTATGCATAAGCATTTAGGGCATATTGCTGAATTTCACAATTAAGTATATCAACTAATCCTTCTAATACTCAATTAAATGTTTTCCACTGTAGTGTTGTTTGATTATCTTTAAGCTTAAAAGGTAAATTCTCCTCTTTATGTATATCAGAATTGTATTTTCAAAAAAAGGACCTGATAATCAAGTTCAATACCAAGACTTCTCTGTTCTTTTTGCAAATGTTTCTAGACCTTAAAAGAAAGCCACAATGTTGTTTAAAAGTTGTTTCATAACTGAAACAAGAACTCATGGAAGCATCAACCAACTCAAAAACTGGTGGAAAAGTTCAAAGGCCGCCTATTCGAAGGCTAAAACTCACAGTGACAAAAGTGGTTCAAAGTCAGTCAGTTTTAGGGGTTATGGGTGACAACCATTATAGCCCCAGCCATTTGTTCCAACCCAAGAAGACTGCAGCATTGCTGTGTATGCCATTCCCTGTAAAGGCCCTATTGTCATTCCTTTATCTCTCAGTCGTTTTTTTTTCTTCTCTCACTCTGATTATTCACTATTCTGTTAAAGCTGATGGCCTGTGTGGAGGGCAAAGTGGTTGGCGATATATATGTGGTGAGCACTGCGACCAAAGGCTATGGGGTAATGACGGGCTTTCTAGGCTGAGAATAGATGGCAGTATGGTCGCCAGCCTCCTGTTGACATAATCTCCGTCTTTCTGACAGAAATTGTGGAGTGTGCAGCATGCGGTAACAGTGGCTGGCACAAAGTGTAGTTAAAGTCTTTGTAGAAATACCCTCCAACTCAACTTCAGCTTCCCGAAGGTCACTTATCCCAACCTCAGTGAGCCGACGTTCACATTAAATGACTCCTGCTGTGTAAACAAGCGAGGGGAGCTTGTGTAAACTTTATCTGCGAGTAGAAGCTGGTAAGCAGGGTCACCAACAATTAGGAGATTGATGTCCTCTCCTTTAATGTTATTCAGCCACTATCATAAAGGGAATAATTACTTGTGTGTGCGTGGGGTTTTTGTTTTTTTCAATGCTGTTTTATTACACATTATTTTTCATCTTATTATCTTGAGTTGTTGAGGTTTAAATTTATCATCTTAAAGGTTTATATGCTGATTATATTGCTTCCAGTGTTGGTCAAGTTACTTGAAAAAAGTAATCAGTAACTAATTACTGATTACTTCCCCCAAAAAGCAATCCTGTTACTTTACTGATTACTTATTTTCAAAAGTAATTAATTACTTAGTTACTTAGTTACTTTTTAAAAACACGATTTACAACCTGAATAGGTAATAAAGTGATAGATCTTTCAGCCCAATTCTACTTTTTCTGCATAATCCATCATACAAAATGTAATCAAATGGAAAAGTCTCTTTTTAAAACTTGTTTTATTAGTTTTAATCTTTTAACTTTATGCATCAAGCAAAAATTTAATTATATGCAACATTCTCTGAGTTGAATAAATTAGTTTAACATTTAAACCTATTTTCTGCACATTCCAGCACATTATTTTTTTTGTGTGTGTTTACACTCACTCTTTCAAATAGATGCAAGTAAAACACAGCAGAAAATAAATAAAATCAAAGACTAGTGGTCCTTTTGCTCTATTTTCACCTGTAAAGCAGGAGCAGGGTAGGCGGAGGTTTACCCTGGTGCAGGTGTGCCGCGGCGGTCAGTGGAAGAATCCGCGAGTTTCTCTGTGAGTTTCCCATTACGTCGTTGCGCACTCGGTGCTTGCTTGGAAGTTTAGGGGTTTTTTTCGCTGTAAAAAGAAGTTTTCTTCCCACGCACAACGGACACTAATGTTTTTGTCACTTTTTATGGAATCAAACTTAAAGTAAGGTCAGTACTTCCACGCTTTAAACGCTGCACGCTCATACTCTCTCGATATATTATCCATTGTTGATCTGCACACAGCTGTTGTCACAAACGTCGCACTTGCTTACGTCACTGTCATGAGACATTCTCGCAAAAAAATCACGGTTTTAGTAACGCAGTAACGCAGCGTTCCTACGGGAAAGTCTAATTACCGTTTTTGCAATAGTAATCCCTTACTTTACTCGTTACTTGAAAAAAGTAATCGGATTACAGTAACGCGTTACTGCCCATCTCTGATTGCTTCATATAAGAAAGGCCTAACTCTGAGTACACTCTGTGCCAAAAAGTGCTGACAGGAAACTGCATGCTTTTGCAGAAGCGTGCTTTTGCAGCTAGAATGAAGTGAAAGTGAAACCAACTAGGCTGTTTGATCGAAACTTAAAGTGTGGTGTGACATAGAGAGCAAGTATATAAATAACTAGGCTTCCGTTTGTGCTTCAGACCTTGGGTTGTGTGTTGTGTCCTAAGGTCTCCATATCCGGATATGTAAAATAAAGATCATTTTTTAAAGTAAAAAGACCACTTTTGAGCCGTGTCTTTCTTGGGCCTAAGAATCCAAAAGAACCGGAATATAACAAAGAACACAGGTCAAGCCTCAAGTGAGCAAAACAAATTTAAGGGTCTACAAGGTTAACAGAAATTCACTTGGATATGAGACAGAGTTAACCGAATACACCGCAGCTAAGTATTTCCCCTTTATTTTAGCCTCAACAACAGCCTTTCCTGGCCTTTGGCACCAGGTGAGCCCTTTGAAAAAGCTCAAACTGGAACAAGGTGTGCATTTTACAGTTGATGTTTCAGAAACTGGTGAACAATATGTACGTTTTTATATATAGTATTTTTTTTCTTGTAATGCAGCCTGTCCAAGCGGTACTCTACCATTAAAAGAAAAGAAGATACAATCATTACTACATGGTTGTATCTACTTATGAAATGAGCAGAAAATATGCAGCATTCTATAGTTTAAAAAAAACAATCCTAAATTTGTGTTTATTTAAGGCAAGCTGTTAAACATATTTGTAGTTACTGAGCCAGCTGGCCACAAATGTCTTTATAGATATAGAGAGAGGTGCTGTCACACACGCACCTGCAAGCTATCCAGTACAAGTCAGCAGCCCAGTGGGAGATAAAGGGCCTGGCTCAAGGGCACCTGCACTGTATGTGTTAATAATCTATAATAGTAATCCATCTATACATACAAAAATAACGGAACCTTGCTTTTTTTTTTTTTATTGATTTGGCTGATAATGCCTAATAATTCTATTTAAGTAAGACATGGAATCTAGGCTGTTTGCTTTTAACTGAGTATGTTAAATTGTGGCACTTAAACATGAAAACGTGTAACTATTTCTTCTTTATAAATTCTAACCAAATACTTAAAAGTTAAATGTTGGAACTGCAGCATTTACCAGATAGAAAAGGCTTCCTAAGAGAATTTATCATAGATTACAGCTTGCAGCACAGAAGGAGGCCACACTGTAAAGGCACAGATTGTAAAATACGTTAGTAGAGTTCAGTAGATTTTCTTTCCCCTCCCAATTCAAGTGCATAATCCTAGCTATGGTGGCCGCTGTAGAGCAAACTGAAGGACAGACAACTCTGGTCATCTGTAGTGAGCGTAGGCTGTCAGTCTGCTGTTTACCTTGGCTGTCATTATCCAAGGTGTTCATGTCTATATACTCTGGAGGAGGCTGTAAAACTTTGTGGACATAGTCCAATATGAGTGCATGAGTCAGTGAAGCTCAAATCTCTCTAATGACAGAAAAACTGAGGTGAGTTGTTGAAGCTATCCTGAAGTTTTCTGTAGGTAAGCGCTGCTGTTTGGCTTTCGTTGGCCAAACTTCTTTTGAAGTGGATCAAACTTTACTGAAGTCTGGCTCTTAGTGAATAAACTCTCATGATGTGAGAATGTAATCAAACTGTTTGTCAAAGGGTTATTGTCATGCGGGAGGGTCGCGTGTCCAATCTGCTTTTTCTGCAATCTGCTTTTTCTGAAATAGAAAAGCATGTTTGTGCACGTTTTTGTGTGTTGGAGCCCTGAAACAGATGATGAAAATATACATATATTAAAAGTTAAAGGTCATATGTAGTTTGAAAGAGGTATTTGTGATCTTTAAAATTAAAGTAACTTATAAGGGGTGCTATGTATGTGATCCTTTTCTAGCTATATACATAAAACCCAATTAGGCAGATGGCTATCTATCTTGGCCAATTTATGATGGCGGGGAAACATGGCAGCTTCCACAAACCAGCTCACTCCTGTGTATTTTTAATGAATTAAGTCCAAGATACTCTATTAAATAATCTCAAAAAAATTACTTGCTGTACCTTTAAGGCAGGGGTGTCGAACTCCAGGCCTCGAGGGCCTGGTGTCCTGCAGGTTTTAGATCTCACCCTGGGTCAACACACCTGAATCAAATGATTAGTTCATTACCAGCCCTCTGGAGAACTTCAAGACATGCTGAGGAGTCATTTAGCCTTTAAATCAGCTGTGTTGGATCAAGGACACATCTAAGACCTGCAGGACACCGGCACTCGAGGCCTGGAGTTCGACACCTGTGCTTTAAGTTCTACAGCAGGGGTGTTGAACTCCAGTCCTCGAGGGCCGGTGTCCTGCAGGTTTTAGATCTCACCCTGGGTCAACACACCTGAATCAAATGATTAGTTCATTAACAGGCTTCTGGAGAACCCCAAGACATGTTGAGGAGGTAATTTAGCCATTTAAATCAGCTGTGTTGGATTAAGGACACATCTAAAACCTGCAGGACACCGGCCCTCGAGGCCTGGAGTTCGACACCTGTGGCCTACGGAGTCTTTGCACTCACCTGATGGACTGGAGAAATTAACTTCTGAAGGATGCAATAGCTCAAACCACATGAAAATATGTTTTCCTGTTTTTTCCATGTATTTATTTATTCATATATTGCAGTGTATTTAGAGAATCCTATATTCTTCACCTTTTTCTGTTTTACAGAGTATTTCCATTTATTTAAGGTAGATCTATAGTTATTTTTTTTTTTTTTTTTTTTTTTTCTCTTTTAAATGACATCAGAAACAGCAGTATGCGACATTACGTGATGGCAGAGCTTCAGTTCATCCTTTGTCTTTTTTTTTTTTTTTTTTTTTTTTTTATTAAAGAAAAAAAAAAAAAAAAAAAAAAGATCTATAGTTCTTATGGCCACCTGCTCTTGGGCTGTATACCTTCCCAGTAGTGATTTCAAACACAGTGAAGGGGAAATTTTAGAGTGAATCCTAAACAATAAATGGTGTGGGAGCAACTCTCTTCCAGGGTCAGGGAGAGAACTGTTCTCATGCATCAGGGTTTTTTTCCACTGGCTACTGGTCTTCAGCACCAAAAGGGCCACCACATTAACCATTCTTAATGAGCTGCAACGACCCTCTTGCACTCTCCCCTTGTTTCAAAAAATTGCAGGAGTATGTTCTGCAGAGATTGCTGCTTAATTAGAAAGCTCAGCCAAAACCCAAATATTGTTCCAAGGACTCAATCTGAGTCCATGTTCATCATTTTCTTCTATGGACTGGATCTAACTGCTCTACAGCCAAATGCGTCTGAAACAGATGCAAACTTTTAATAACTTCTGGTCACTGAAACTTAAAGTGATTCTTAACATTGTTGCTTGCTTCTACATTCCGTGGTATACTACTTGGTTCTTAACCGAAACAAGACATGACTAAAATACATTTTGACCCCTGAATTTTGACAACAATGGTCCAAATTGTCCATCTAAATTTCAGATGGAAACTCTTTGTGAACTATTCATCCAGGTTATGAAACTGGACTTATCTGACTTAGAATTGCATCAAATATAATCTGCAATTGGGAAATTTCAAATCTTGTGACATCTTTGACCTACTGTGACTTTGGATTTGACCTTTATTATGGCATGAAATACAGTAATGCTGCAAAGTAAAGTTGCAATGCTTCAAAGCACATTAAAATATCTTACATAAGTTACACCAATGAAATGCATAGAACCTTTACATGTCCTGCACTGATGCCCCACACTGTTAAATAATTAAATATGGTTAGCTATGAAGACATCCATAAAAAATGCAGACAAAATCAGTATAACTTCATCCTTCCATCTGTTTTATTTTTGCCTGGTTACTGTCGCAGGGCTGACAAATAGAAACCAACAACCATCCACACTTATATTCATTAATATGGTCTATTTAGAATTACCAATTAACCTAATGTGCATGTTGGTGGAGTGTTGGAGGAAGTATCTG
Organism: Rhamphochromis longiceps; assembly: GCF_057381845.1. Lineage (NCBI taxonomy): Eukaryota > Metazoa > Chordata > Actinopteri > Cichliformes > Cichlidae > Rhamphochromis > Rhamphochromis longiceps. The sequence goes on from NC_140576.1 coordinate 10,088,871, forward strand.
GAGAGAACCCTCACAGGTAAAGATAATAATATGCAAACACCTAACCCACCTATCTACATGTCATGATATTCTGATTAACCCTTTCTGAAGTCTAAGACAGGGGTCCCCAACCTTTTTTGGGCCACGGACCAGTTTAACGTCAGACAGTATTTTCACGGACCAGCCTTTAAAGTGTCGAGGGTAAATACAACAAAATAAAATGATACGACCAAGATAAAAACTGTGGTATTTTGTAAATATAATAATAAATGCAAATTCATTGTGTAATTGTGTAACTTTATTAGCAGCGTCCTCTTGAAATGCGCTAACAACATTAAGAGTACCGTCCTCCTATCTGCCCCTTAATGCTCTCTGGTTGCTATGGTAACATGTAACTATTTCTTTCAAAATAAGACACACAACTACAACACGGGAAAAGACCCAGGGAAACCGAGTTAACAATATAAACCCTAAAAGCCATAAATTTCACATCCGAGCCTCAACTATCGCAGCCCGGTACCAAACGGCTCACGGACTGGGGGTTGGGGACCGCTAGTCTAAGCATCATATCTGCTAACCCTAAGCCTAATCTTACGTTGCACTTTGGGAGAACTGCATCAACCATTGCTGGCAAATGGTGCATTGCAATAACAAAGTAAAACAAATACCTGTATCTCAAATATCTGAGATCTAAAATGTAACACTAACTGTAATCTGACTTTGTATGTTTTATTTTACATAGTTTAAAAGCATTGCTATCACATCATAAAATATGTAAAAAAAAAAAAAAAAAACCCTTCAGTGTTATTAATATGCACTGTATTATGTTATTTACAACAACATCGTGTCCACAACATAGACAATGTAAGCATGGTTATTTTGTTGGCTTCAATCTATTTTTGTGATGTAGGACTTATGTGCATCAAACTGCCAATAAAATCCACATGAGCTGCACTGTTAGGAATAAAAACTGGCATATAGTTTGAAGTAAGCACTTTTACCTCGTCTTAAATCGGTCATGTGATTTGGACATGTCGGTGCATCTGACTTCAGAAGTTTAATGAAACTGGCATAAACTGACATCCAACCTAGACACAACATCATGATCCAGCATGGCTGGTTTGACTCTAAATAAATTCTGTATAGGTATTTGTGGGGTATTTCATTTCTAATAAGTAAAAGAAAAAGGTTTCTTCTCCTCTCACAGTATGCATGTAGGAGATTAGAGACTGTATTATCTGGCCCAATTTAAACAGTATAGTTAGAAACTCTTATCAGAATTAGTTTGGTTGGACCTACTTTCCATTTAACTGCAGATACTGTTACAGCAATATTACAGCAAACAATGATTTTTATATCATTATTTATTTATTTTCAATTTCAAATTCTGCAGTTGGCTCCCTTCCCTCCACACAGGTCTGGTAGAGAAAAAGTAAACTGGTCTGACCTACCAGTGTTGGACAAATCACTAGAATCAATAACACAGTAATCAATCATTTATTACATTACATTAACGTCTCCACTATCTTGAATTTGAAATGTCAAGAAATAAAAAGTAAAACGCGGTGGTCCAACAAGCAATCACAACCACACTTTGGAGGGATTTACTGACCATTTAGCAGCAGCTTTACTTCAGTGATAGGATGTTACCCTCCAGATGTTTTGACCCCAACTGTGGAGTTTAAACACCATTTATCTCTAAATGAATCTAGATGACTCCAGAATGCACAAGTACCCGTGGCTAAAGTTAGCAAGACTTTTAAAATGACTGCTTGGAGTTGCGGTTATCCTATCATTTTACTAGTAATGCATTACTGCCCAATATGCACCTTTTGCATTATTTGGACAAGTGGTTGGGGTTTAATTGTCTAAACTTAAGATGGTTTGGATTTAAATGATTCTTAACACAGAACAAAGTATGTGGTGCGGCAGGCAAAAAAACGTGGTTGGAGATAAACAGAGTTAACGCCAGCAGGAAGTAAAGGTTTGTACCTGAACGTCATTATTATATATGTTGGAATATATGTTACCAAGAGTCCTCCAAGAGAAGAGAGTCTGTTCCATTGATTATAGGGATGCTATCATCCACCCATCCATTTTCTTCCACTTATCCAATCCAGGGTTGGGGGGGGAAATAAATGATTTGATCAATGTTGGTGCAGCACTGGTGATTACCAATCTGTCACAAGACCAACTCACAAACACACACAACCATTCACATTGACACCAATGGCCAGTTTAGAATCACCAATTAATCACCATGCATTTATTTGGGAGAAAGCAGGAGTACCCAAAGAAAATCTACACAGACACCATGCAGAGAATATGCAAACTCCCCAGACTGGATTTGAACCCAGGGCCTTCTTACCATGAGGCAACAGCGTGAAGCGCCACATCAACCTGCCACCGACCAAAACATCCAGATCAGCAGTGGCAGCTTATTAAGATTCAGGCAGTGTGTTTGGACATGCTGACATATTTTTCTGCCATGATTCTGTTCTGTGACGGTAGCTGCCTTCCTCTGCTAAAAGGATGTATTTTAGACCATGTGTGAGGTTTTAAAAAGGCGTATAAGAAAAATAGTACTTCATACCAATTGTCAGGATTCTTTAATTTATTGCTACACACTGGAGACCAGTGCCCTTGAGGAGTCTCTCTTTTGTGGTGCAGGGGAGTGGCTAATGAAGTGACAAACTCCACATAAGGAAAGCTGCTGTTAAAAGTGTGATTCTTTTTAAACACTGTAAACACTCTCCAACCAAGGAAAGGCACAATTGCCCCCCCCCTTCCCACACTCCCTCCAACATGGCCTTTTCAGTTTTTGGTGGAAATTAATTCTTCATGAGCAACATACATTTTTATCAGTGCCACAGGATCCATTAAACAAGGCCACACAGATAAAGTTCACTTATCAAAATTCTTGCTTCTTTCTTGGTGGTAATTTGTATTTTAATGATAAGCAATTATATTTCGCTCCCTGCACGGGGATTTCACCTTGATAATCTTTGACTCCTTTGAAGTCCATTTGGTTATGTTTTTTCCCCTATATCCTCCCTTCAGGCTTTTGCCTGACATTCTCTTGTAACCTTGAAAATGTACTTTCCATCAGCATATCCCACATCTCCTTATCGCTTTACGATGTTTAGGTACGACCACGGCAATTGTGTTTCCTTATAATTGCTTGGAGAACGTTAACCTCTCCTATTCACTGAAGCCAGTCTCTAAGGGTCAGTTTTATTGAATTGTCTTTTTGAATCTCTGTCTGCTCTAAATGGAAATGCAGTCAGCTTATTTCATTTATCATACGCCTATAGTCTCCAGCAGTCTACTTTCACTCTCCCATTGCTCATAAAGAATTGAACAAATCATTTTATCCACAGTGGAGGGTTATGCAGCTTAACTGCATTATTTAAGACACAATTAAATGCTTAAATTTGATTGTGCACAATAGTGAGCTGTTTTAGATGCTGCCCTTTATGTCCCGGAGTCTGGTATTTTTATGACCCTAATATCTGCACAAATGCATCCTCTACAACTTTCAGCTAATACTTCCACTGTGCATCTCAAATTGCTTTTGAGCCATTAAATATTCAAAATGCTCTTTTGGGGGGGATTGTTAAACTTTTTATATTTTCATTCAGCATATTGTAACAAAACCGTTTTTGTTGGAAATTCTTTTCTTCCAACTAATATCGCAGAAGACCCCAAGGCTGAAGCAGAAGTAAAGTGAAAGTGAGAGAATCCCAATCTGGCAATTTAGATGTTTTCTCATTATGATTATGTTGGTATCATATGGTAACTAGAGGGGATTTTTCTTGGCTCTCAGGATTCCACAAATTGAAACTAAACCTAAAAAACTAAAACGAGACTTCAGAAGTTTTCCAAATCGAGAATTTAGATTATTACCTCTTCCATAAAACAGCCCACAGAAGCAGACTTCATTCAAAATGATGTACAGCTAGGGCTAGCAGTCGTGACATCAAGTTATTTATTTATGATGAATTTTGGTGTGAAATTATGATATCAAAATATTGAGATGTCACAGCCTTGCAACTTAGAGTTAAAGAAGCGTAAAGCCCACATAGAGTAGAGAATGAAAGGGTCAAATACTCACCCAAAGACTGGGGTTTGTGTCCCTCACTAAACCAAAATTTAATGTAAAATTATTATAGAAACTTGTTGTCAGTACAGTTGTTTAAGGGTTAGGCAAAAATATATAGGAAAATAAAATGTTTTTTAATTCTTAATAGAAATAAATGATGATTTAACAGGTTTTGCCAGCTATGAGAACAAGACCTTTTTCTTTCTTTTTCTTATCACTAGGGAGGAATTTTGGTCCATTTTTGTTTACTGAATAGTTTTAATTCATCCACTTTGGAGAGTCTGTTTAGGTCACGGCAAGCTTCAATAGGATCTGACTTGATTTGACAAAACCACTCCGGAACCTTCATTTATTGTTTAATTTTTTTAGGCATTCAAACATGAACTTGCTGCTGTTTTTCAGAACATTCTCATCCTGCATAACCTGAGTTTGTTTGAGCTTCAGGGCTCAAGGTGATGGCCAGACAGTCTCCTTCAGGATTTTCTGATAGAGAGGAAAATTCATGGTTCCACCAAATCATCCTGAAGCAGCAAAGCAGCCCCAAACCATCACACTGTTTGGCTGTTGGTACGCTGTTCTTTTTATGAAATTCTGTACTAGTTTTATGCTAGATGTAACCGAGTCAAACCTTCCAGAAAGTTTAACTTTTTGTCTCATCAGTCCATACATTATTTTCACAAAAGTCTTTAAGATCCTCAAGATGTTTCTGACAAATATAAGTCCAACACAAGCCGTTGTGTTTTTTTGGTTAGCAGTGCTTTTCTCCTTGGAAATCTTCCACGGATGCCATTTTTCATGGTGTGTGCTGTTGTTTTTTGAGATCTATTAATCTACTTTACTTTGTCACACGGGTTCTGTTTAAGTGATTTCTTGATTCAACAGATCTTGCAGTAATCAGGCTTGAGTGTGGCTAGTGAAATTGATTCCACCCCCCCAAAAAATGGGTAAAAACTACTAGAGGGCAAATGCTTTTTCATGGCACTGTCCCAAGCAGAATTTATAGTAGGTAATAGTATTAAAATATCACTCATTTAAAAGTTATTTTAGATTATTTTCACATTATTTCTTATCAATTATTCTTTTAGTGTAACTGTAGAAATGCTATGATTCCTCAAAACTGACCGACTGACTGTCCATCGTTTGACCAGAACAGGGCTAACACATCATTAGGATTCATCATCTGAGGATGATGATTATCCCCAATAAATGAAATCCATATCACATATTCCTAGCTTTTATTATCTGTCTCCATGAATTAAAGTATTAACTTACAAAGGTCATTAACACTACGAAGATTATTCTGTGATGGTCACAAATACAGAGCTTTAAGACTGCCACACACTTCAGATATCAAAAACATCTTTGAGCCTGAGCATGAGATGTCAAGTTGTGAACAGAAGTGCTGGTGAAATGAAGATACTGACATCCCCATTCAACCAACCTGCCAATAGCAGAAAGGATAAAAGCCACCTTGTCTCCAGCAGGACCGCCAAAGAATACTGACTTGTCAAACATCCATGGATTTGTCTAGTGAACCTGAAAAAAACCAATCTCTTGCACATGTTGCAGCCTGCTCAGTGGGAAAAAGAGTTGGAGAGAGTATGTGAAGCTTTTTATAGCAAATCAATGTTCCCCACTTAGGTGCAGGTTACATAGAGGTGAAAGTTTCCCAGCTGAATTCTGGCCTGGGATTTATCACAGTGCCTCTGTAATCTGTATTTAAGAATCTATTTTTCATCTTGACCATAATGGCATTAGGATCAGAGAATGACTCTGCAAACCCCTTCACAAGAGTGAAACTTTGACATTAAGAAAAAGGGAGAGCCAGTCATCCATGATTCTGTGCAACCTCTAATGGTATCAAGACTTCTCCAGAGACCAATTTTCATTTTACCTTTAAAGTCTTTCAAATCTTAAAGTGATTCATAGTCAACTTTTAAGTCTATCGTCAAATAATACCCAGGGGAACATAATTAGCGTTTGAAACTATAATAAAAATGATGCATTCGACAACTTTCACTATGAGCCTTTCAGTTTAACTATTTGCCAGTGCGTCTGATGAGAATTTGCAAAAAATTAATTAAATTACATTGAACTGAATTAAACTAAATTAAGTATTTTGTACCTCTGGCCCACCACAAGTCCTCAACAGATGTTTCCTAAAGCCACTCGTCTTCTTTAGCTGTGTTCTTTTGGTCACCTTTTTGTTTAGATTTAAATCTTCACCCCTCTCCCGAGGACACGAACACTTTGGAAGCGATTCAGCATTGCTCTTTATTTTCTGCATCAATCTTTCCCTCTCCGGACTAGTCTTTGCAGCTCTGCTGCAGAAACACATTCCCGCAGCATGATGCTTCCACCACTGTGTCTGGGTATTAATGAGGCGATTATCCACACCTCGTTTCCTACACACACTGTTTTGGGAACTGTGGCCAAATTGTTCAGAGTTACTTCCATCAACCTGAGACTTTACTGTACATCTCATGATCTGAAATATACTTAGATTCCTCTTGACAAATACAGTGTGCTTTTTAGTGACATTTATCCACTCGATCAAATAGCCCAGATTGGTGGATTCATGTAACAAAAAAACTCATTCATAGTGACCTTTGGATTAATAGGTATCTCTTGGGCTAAGGCCCTTCATCCCAAATGGCTGAGTGATCAACACCTCATTCTAGATCTTCAAACATTGTAATTCTGTCATTACCACTAATGATGCAAAGATCCACACAAGGTGTTATTTGGCACTGGTGCCAAGAAAGCGTAGTTCATGTCACACTGGGAAACATCATGTTGTGAACTTTACTGTTATTTTGAATCTTAAATTGTTCCGGCGCTAAAGAGAACTGCTTGTCCCAATATCTGATAATGTGGATTTAATTATGCACAGGTGGACTCCAGTTAAGCTTCAAAACGAGTAGGGGCTAGAATTAAGATGCACCAGAGTCCCATTGTTACTTTCACAACTAAGGGTAAATTCTTATATAAATTAGGTCACATAAATATACATAAATTCACATTTATCGAGGGGGGTTCATTAAACCTATGGCCAGTTTAGAATTGGAGGCATTTCCTGTTGGAGGAAACTAGAGTACCAGAGAGAACCAACACAAACATGTGGAGAACAAGTAAACTCCTCACAGTCAGATGGTGGATTTGAACCCAGGACGACAGTGCCACCATGACACCCTCGATATTTTATTCTTATGTCATTATGTAATTAACAAAATACTTCAATATGCTTTTTTTTTTACACTGTGTAGACCCGCACAGTGACTCCAAAACTCTCTTTTTCATAAGCCCAAAATTACTGCAAGTTCTTAATAGCCAAGCTAGCTACACGTAGCTTGTTAAGTTGCAGTGAAAACTTGGCTTAAAAATCAAAAAACCTGTTCTTATTTTTTAATGTATTCATTTTGATTTATAATTATTATATGATAAACTCCTAAATTCCAAGAAATAATTGCAGTTACTGAGGACAGTCCTACTACAACGCTGCTGCCACATGGCCCAGGTGCCAGCATTTTGTCCTAATGGCTAATGAGAATACCAATGATCCACAAAACCAACCAACAGCTTCAGCCTCAACATGCTTAGAAGATTAAAAAAAAACCTAAAACAACCTATTTGAGACTAAAGTGTCATGGACAAATGCTTGACAGGAATGTGGTTTTTTGCTGATTTAAACTACTTAAAGAGTAGTTAGAGAACGTTAGAGAACCAGTATCAGACTAAAACTGGCACATATTTTTACCAGTTTGCCTGATTACCTACTATTGTTTAGTATATCAATCAGACAGCGGTGGCAGAAAGAAAGATGCTGTGCAAGTTATGGGTAATATTAAACAATCCTTCACACCCACTCCACGATGTGCTGGACAGTCATAGTTCTGCACTACAATGCTCCACAGAACACCGCGGGACATGAACTTGCCATTTCTAGCTTATATTATATATAATATTGTTAAAGTTATTGTACATGAATAGAGAACTGTATTTTTAAATGGTTTAGGCACGCAGACTTTATCTTTGTTGTTCTTGTATGAATTTTTCAGTCGCCTGCTTTTGCATGTTTGCTTGAGTAATTGTAAAAATGAGCCTACTTGTTATGGGTAATTACTATGGTGTTCACTTTTTAGTAATAAATTGAATTTTGTGGATCCATCCTGTGCCGATATTTTAAGTCTTTAAAAATTATTTCATGCTTCTGCTCATCCAGCACGCACTCTCTGGAGTTGTTTAGCTGTAGGATAATTATTTGGATCCGTTCTCTAAATGATGTTTCTCCACCTCAGATAGAAATAGAGGACAGTTAAACCAAGTCCTCCTCTCATAATTGGAAAAAGAAACTCTATAACACCAGTGTTTGTGTAATATCTCTCCAGCTGAGCATTATGCAATGACAGGTGTTGTTTGGATAAAAAAGGTGGAAATGAAAATTGATGTTATGAGTGTCCCTGTCCCCCTCCCCCCACCAGAAGGCACTTGGGTTTCACCGGCAGTGCTTTGCTAAATCCTAATCTGCAGCTGGAGGCTTTGGATGGAAGATTGAGAGCATTCATCTGTTGCATTACCAGAAGGAAAATACCTTAGTGCACATTAGAAAACAATTTGGTGTAAAATTAATTATGAATCCTCGCAGTTTCACTGCAAATTGTTGGATTTTGGTTGAAGGTTTCCATGTATCCATTTGTGCTTGATGCGTGTGGGCTTTATCCTATTCACAGTGTGTGGGTGGGTGGGAATTAAATGAGGGGAATAAATAATATCAGTGCCAGCTGATAACAGAAAAAAAGTCTGTCTGTCTGACTTCCACCAAACTAAAGCTCTAACAGAATGAGAGGAGCTCCAGCAGATCCAGAAAGCCACTCTGTCGATACTCTTGCTCGCCCTCAAATGACAAGTGACAAATCCTACATTTACATGAGCTTTACATATTAAAAAAGCTGCTCTATAGAGAAACCCATCGATGCGCTTGGCCTCCGTCAAGTGATTGTTTTCCTTCCATTGCGTCGGACGTGCGCTAGTTCCAACTTAGTTATTGCTCTGAAAATTTAGGGCGGAAGTTTGAGGAACTGTGTTCATACTATGAGCTGTTCAGCGCTGTGAGAATGAATTGGGACTGCAGTTAAAACTTGCCCACAGCTAGGCATCACACAAAGACTTAATCTTGCAAAGTATACAATGTGCAACCTGGAGCTGTATCACCAACACTGACAGGGCTGCGCTAATCTATTGAACCTTTTGTTTGCGTGATTCTTGGCTGTTATTTTCACGAGAAATAAACTTTATTTTATAAAGACGGATAATCCCACGGAGAAAAATGGACCCATTATCCCCAACTGAATTTTCTTGCGGTGCTCTCTTACAGTCACCTTTCCATCTTTTCCTATTCACAGTCATTGGGGCAGTGCTGCAAGAGCTATTTTTTCTCATTACTGCCTGAACAGGAAGAAAGTAAAAGCACACCAAAAGAAATGGGGCAGTCTGAGGCCATTAGAAAATGTATCAAGCATAGGTGAGAAAATGCATTAGTCGCATCTGTTGGAAGAAACGAAAAGACAGCAGCCGTGATGTCAAAGTAATCCGATGATTCAGAGACCCTGCGCCTTTCACTGTTATCGGCGACACCCCTTTTGTTCAGGGGTCTGAGAGAGGTCCGCTTTAACAAGCTGATGGCCACATGATCATTGTACAAATTAAGCCTTGATTTGAGTGACTGAAACACAATCTGCTTCTCCAGCCCGACATCTCCCATAGCGCTTAACAAGGCAGTCACTCCTCTATGAAAACAACAAGCCCTCATCAATAAGTGGCTGTTGAAGCTATTCCAAAATAAATTTGTTTTACTACAGTCCAAACAGCAATCCCTCATTAAACTGACTGTAGTTTGGATTGATCTCCCCCTGCATAGTAATTAACCACAAGGAGACTTTTAATATGCAGGTTCGCTGAACATCATTTCACCATTAATAGAAACTTGAATGAGAAAGTGGATGGCAGGCAGGATAAGCTAATAGCTTAGAAGGCCCACTGATTATATTTGACCGTGAATTTTTTGATCAAGAAGATCAACTCCATTAATAATTTCACAGCCCAACATATTGGAACCATTGCGTGTTTTGTATGAGTCGCATAAGATCAGTTTCGTTCGAGGCTCGGGGCATGTTGTCGTCCAAAGATAGCATGCAGCCAGAGCAGCTTTGACCTTTGAACAACTCCAAATATTTAAGTGTCTTTATGTGCCCAATTTTACATTTTTGTTCAAAAAAAAAAAGAAGAAAGAAAAAAGAAAAAATGGGCCCAATGTTCTTTAGCAGAATCATTTAAAACTAGGAAGTAAGAGTGATTAATGATAACGTCTCCTATTCACTGACCTTCAAAGGAAATTTATGAATGTTCCAGTTCTACAGGAATAAATTAAAATACTGTGTTGTTCACTATATCATCACTTGGTGTTCATTTCTTGTCTTTTGTTAATATTTGTTGATTGGATGGTTTTGGCTAGGTACCATTATGCTAGCAACACATGGATCCTTTCACTTTTTTGCATGATATTTCTGTCAATGAAACTCATAAAACACATTAATCGGGTTAAAAGAGCTCCTTATGGAACAGACTTTGCAATTCAAAAGTAAATGCACACATTGATGTTTGCTGGGAAATACTGTAGTTTTTTTTTTTTTTTAAAAAACGAAAGCTGTAGCTTTACTATCCTTTACTATGACACAGTGCACTGATTAGTTCCTGTTTGTGCTTTCTCCCCCTGTTTCTTCCTTGCAGCCATTATAGCAGTTGTTGAAGTTTCATAAAGTAAAGAATGAAGGCACAAATGAAGCTTAAAATAAAATGCTGTAGGTCAACTACTTTATTAGTCACATTACAATTACTGTTCCTGTGGTACAGTATTTGTCCAGCCACAGCAAAATGCACATGCTGCCAAACACCTTCAGAGTTTTTTAAAAAAAAGTCTGATTCATATTCAGAGTGAAAAAAGACTATTGATGTGATTCCTCATAACCCCACAAATCCTATCTGCAGTCTGTACCTCAGCACTGTGCTGTGAAGGCAGACCATATTACTGACAGGATTTTGGAGCACAAGCCTAATCTGTGCTCCAGGAGCTGTCCAACAAACCACATATTGCATCCCAAAACAGAGGAGAGCAGCAACACAATTTGGCCTTCTTTCTCTACTTGTTTGGAAAGCTAAATTTTGGATCTTAGCCTATACTTAAAATAACAGTGTGCATACTGTACAGTATAAAGGAAAGCAGAGGTATGGGAGTCAACTAAAGTCATATGTCATACTGGTGAAAGCAGGTCAAGTCAGACGCCGCTATAGTTATCTGAAGCTGTTAAAATTGTATTAGAAAGTTTGTTTAAAAAACATGTGCCATAAGTGTCCTCAATGGGATATTTAGTTCTGGGCCTGTAATATATGTGACTTATGACCAATTTCTGCTTCAAGATCATCTTATTCTGCACCTCTGGACCATTTCTAGTACAGTTGTTACTTTGGATTCAAATCATCAAAATGTGACTCTGTGATTTCTCCATGGACACACAGTAAACACCAACCTCAGTGTCAAACTGACCTGTCTGATGATGAGGATCATTAGTAGAAATGACAACTGTCTCTACAGCTTGGACGCAGAAGCTAAGCAGACGTTTTCAGATGACGAATCTAGTCTTTTGCAAAGAGTATACTATACAGTTACTATCACAAAAAAGGACAGCTGGAGAAACTGAATTAAAATTAAATTTGTTTTCATATTTCCAAAGCAGTAGTTTATTAGTTAATGTCATGTTACAAAATTTAAAATTCTCTCTAATATTGTATCAAAACACGTCTCTAAGCTTTTCATTGTGTTATTTTAAGTTTTTGATGCAGCATGTTACTACATTTTTTATTTTATTATTGCTTAGTTTTTAATAAAGGTTTTACATATTTTTTACAACAGAAAAGGAAAACAACAAACAACCAAAAACAACAATAACAAAACGAGCAGTCGACTGAAAAGCACAGCTTTTTCCCACAAAGCAATTCTGGCAGTGAGAACATGACTTTATATTCATTAATTGACAGCAGATTAAGAGCAGCCTAGGAGAGGCATGCAGAAGTTTATATAGATGTGGGTAGGCACAAACAAGAGAAAGGAAAAATAAATGAATAAAAACATTCTAATTTCGAATATATTTCAACCACTTGTCCCATCTTGTGGTATAAATATTAGCTTGCGGCCTTAACAAAAAGGTAAGTTTTTCCATTTTATGAATCTCCTCAACAACGCTCAACCAGTCGTCCAGAACAGGGGGGTCAGTACAGAGCCACTTATTGCTTTTTTTGCTGCAGCAGCTTTTTTTGCTGCAGCAGTAAGAATCTTCAGGAGATATTTGTCATTGCTTGTTAATTCTTCGGGTAAGTCTCCTAAACAAAATGTTATGACAGGCCGTTGTTTTGATTTAAAGCCTATAGTCTGTTCTATCTTGGATATAACATCTTCCCAAAATTTAGAAAGTTTTCGACAAGACCAGAATATGTGGATATGGTTTGCAACAGTTTGCCCACAGCTCACAGAATTTCCCAGTGTTTGTTGTTTTGGTGTTATGAAAAATCGTACCAAGTTTTTCCAACGAAATTCTCGCCAGTATGCAGAGGATGAGGTTGAAATAGCAGTCTCACACATATTGTCCCATTGCTCAGAAGTTATAACTGAGGACAACTCTCTCCCCCATCTTTCCTTTATATAAGCTGTTGAGGTTCCCCTACTTTTCAATATGCCCTGGTAGAGTTTAGAGATAACTGACTTACATCCCTTAAAGTATGTTTGTGAAATCAGATTAATTATTTCATTGGGTTGTGTATTAATTTCTTTAGTCACTTTTGAGGACGAATATTGCCGTAATTGTAGGTATCTGAAAAAATCACTTTTTCCTAGCTCATATTTTTCTTGTAATGTTTGAAAACTTTGCAGGCCATTCTTATCCAGTATTTTACAGTACACATTAATGCCTTTATGTGACCAGTTCTTAAATTGTAAATCCAATTGGTTTGGTTTAAACTCAGAGTCATAAGCCACCCATTTAAGTACTTGAATGTGGTTCCTTAGATTTAGTTCTTTCACTAACTCAAACCAGATAAGCAATGTAAAAGATGCGAAAGGGTTCAGTTCTTTCTGGTAGGCCAGCTTCTGATCTCCTATCAAGGCCTGAATTGGAATGACCCCACACATATTCTCAATGTCTTTCCATCGGGCCCCATAAGTGTCATCACACCATTGTATAATTATTTTGAGTTGAGCAGCAAGGTAGTAATCTCAGAGACTTGGGAGGGAGAAGCCGCCTTTATCTTTATGGATTAATAATGTGCTATTAATTCTAGATTTCGGCCCCCTCCAAATAAATCGAGATATTTGTTTGTCCCAGTCATGAAACTGAGATTTGGGGATTTTGATAGGCAGAGACATAAACAGATACAGTAGTCTGGGTAGGACTGACATTTTAATGACCTCCATTCTCGCACTAAAATCAAAAACAAGTGTTGACCATTGAGTGAGGTCCTCTTTAATCTTTTGGTTCACGGGCTCAAAGGTTTTTTTATACAAGTCATCTAACGATTTAGTCAGCCATACTCATAAATATCTAATTGCTTTCAGAGACCAATCAACAGAATTATTTTTTTAACCTCACTCAACGGGCTATAGTTAAAACTTAAAATTTGTGTTTTTCCCATGTTGAGTTTGTAACCAGAATACATCCCAAACCTTCCCAGCAAATCTAAAAGGGTCCGGATGGACTGGTCTGGATTCGACAAGTACAAAAGGACATCATCAGCATCATTTTATGAATACTAATATTTTCTCTTATTGCCTGTGCTAAAGGTTCAATGTAAAGAGCGAAAAGAGTTGGAGACAAGGGACGATCTTTCCAACTTTATACGGTCCGTGACTCATCCATTTATCTAGACTCTCGCGGTAGGCATTGAATATAATGTCTTAATACTGTTAATGGAGTTTTCAGCAAAACCAAATCTTTCTAGGACCAAAAACAAATACGTCCAGCTGACGCAATCAAAGCCCTTTTCGGCATCCAGACTAATTAGTACCGCTTTATGATTATTTTCTCTTATATTATTATGTGGAGAGAGGGTCTTATGTTGTCTTGGGTTTGCCGGCCCCCAACAAATCCAGTTTGATCTTCATCAATCAAATCTGGGATGAACGAGTTTAGCCTATTAGATATAATTGAGGCGTAAAGCTTATAATCTTGGTTTAGGACTGATATCGGCCTATATGAGCTGCACAGCATTTTGTTCTTACCGTCTTTAGGTATAATTGTTATGATTGTCTCAGACCATGATGGGGGGGTGGACATATTCTCTAATGTCCAGTTAAATGACCTTAGCAAAACTGGAAGCACCTCCACCTCAAATGCCTTATACCACTCAGCCGGCAGGCCATCTGTACCTGGAGTTTTGTTATTTTTTAGTTTCTTTAATGCCCTCTGTATATACTGAAGATGATTTGATACAAAAATGTAAAATTTGGATTAATCGCTCCATGAGACCCGTTGCCACTGATGTAAGTGCAGTTCTTGTGTAAATATCTCAGCCTTCCTCCCTGTATTCCTTTATTAAGAATGGCTTCTTGACAGCCATCCTTATGCTGAGACTTTTTCTGATGAGATTTCTTTGAACAGTGGATGGGTCACATGTACAAATCGGGTCCTGTGTCACATCTGCGCTAGTTGTTTTTCCATTTCTTAAGGAAATCTCTTCACATACTGTTGATCTATTGTAGATATTTCTTCTTCTTTAAGGCCTGCCATTTCTTCCTTTATCTTTCCCTTCTCAATTTCCTGTTGTTGCTGTTTTGTAGATATCATTTTGGGGGAAAATGTTAACATGTAGTAAGGGCTTGGCCATTAGTCATCTGTACTTTTTTATACTACATGGAAAAATGATTTTCTAAAAAATCTAACCCCCTGGTGCTTTTAGAGTCTAGTACTTGTATACAAATCTCATACAGGTTTTCTGTTTGTAGTAATCGTTCACTTGACAGAGGGAGCGCTGCATTTTGGTTCAGTTTAAACATTCTTTTCTTTTTTTTATGTCACTTTAATACTAACTGCCAGCAGTTTGCTCACCATGACGTCACAGCATGCAGGCTCCTACTGGGCCATTGGCTGATCCCACTTTCTTGCTCTCAGCCCCAGCTACACTCATTGTTTTGTACTTTCAGTCTTTACTTCCCGCTAGGTCATAGCTCCCAGTCTCATCAGTCTGTTAATGAACCGTGAGGTGAATGATTGGCTCTGGCTTCTTGCTAACATTGTGACGCTGACAGCATGGTGGTTTTTGATTGGCTTTCCAGTGAAAGTTATTAATACATAACAGCAGCTCCCAGAAAAAACAAACTGTAATTTCACTGAGAAGATACAAACAAAATCACTCAATTTGGGGTTGGCTGTTGAAAATAAATAAAATTTCTGGCAAAGCCAGAGCACGCACAATCAGGCTGGCAATTCAGAAAGGCCGTTATTGTGAACACTCAAGTAGTCGGGTTTGGATGTGACGAGTCTTTTGAGATGGAGCATGCAGGATAAGAAGGCAGGGAAAACCAGAGCAGGATGATCAGAGCTGGCATGCAGCTGATGGTGGAGGCAGAGAGAGAGTGTGGCGGGGCAGGCAGGTAAATGTTACTGAAGAGGTGCTGGAGAGTAGAAGCTTGGCTGCAGCAGGTGATGAGTTGGCCGGTTTAAACAGAAAAGAGAAAAATTAGTTCAGAGCAATAGACACGAGGAGCAAATTAAAACTAAGCCGAGCACAAGGCCTTGGCTCAACTACGACAATAGATAGCAGAATGACCTGGTGGAGATAACTGGAGGGCCAGTCCACATGCACTGCAGGATGATGAGCTGATGAGCCACAGATGCTCACATTTGTTGGAATAGCGTTGATAGAGCAGGAGAAGAAGAAGTGCCACATCGACCACGAACACACAAAGGCAGCAAGACGTACAAAGAAAACAAAGAGAAATCAAGGGGAGGGTGAAATAAAAATATGGGGTAAAAAGAAGCGGCACAGCCAGACTGACATTAGATCCTTTGGTTATTTTAACAAATGCTTCTAAACCACTTGTTCATGACTGTTTAGCTGAGATCTGGTGACTGTGAAGGCCATCAGATATGATTCACGTCACTTGCATACTCATCAAACTCTACAGGGAACCCTTGTTTCCTCTATGGTAGCACTTATTGGGCCTGTGTTTCTCCACTAATTAATTCATGTTTTATTCTAATTTGCCATCCATCTGTAGTTTTTCAGCAAGCAGACCTTGGAATAGCTACACTCTATGCTCTGAGGACTTGAAAACCATGGAGGTGAATAGGGCACTATTAAAGACATGCAGCTCCAGAATAAAGCCATGAATTCTTTCTTTCATAAATTTAATTTTAATAAGGTGCATAATTTTGCATTGTAGCTTGGCTGAACCAGCAGGGCATGTAGTGTATGTATCTACTGGGACAGCTCCTTTTTTTTCCCAAATAGAAGAGCAATAAAGAAAAGAAAAGAAACAAAGAAAAAAAGGCATTGGAAAAGCACAATAATATGCAAAAATGCAAAAAACATAAGTTCCTGGAATGGCCAGAGAAGGCTAGCTCTGTAAGTAGACTGTATATAAAAGATGGACATGGCTTTTGAGTTTGAAAATAAAAGTAAATGCAAGTAAATGCAGAAATGCATGACAATGTCTTTATTTCTAATGGCAAGCAAGTGTGTTTGGCTACATACAATATGTTGTTTGGTGTTGGTTCACTGCATTTTCACTCGCTCTTGAAAATGGTTGTGGTGTAAAAAAATAAAATAAAAAAAATCCTTTCACAACAGTAACCCTACTCATTGAAAAAACAACAAGGTTGGAATTGTTAGGGGGTTGCCTCACCAATAACATAACTCTGTGAGTCAAGATAAGCAGCTGAAGGACACCTTTCGCATAATGAGCCAAGCAGATTTGACACCCTGGGAATGAGAACCAGCTAGAATAAAACATGATGTTCATTTTCTAAACGATGGTCCACATAAAAACAAAAAAGGATGATAAAGAAGAGGATGCTTTGGGGCAGACCTTCCTTGTTACCTTGATTCCTCAGTCAGATCTGCTCCTCGCTTGTCACGTCCGAAACATCAAATTTCCAAGGCCAAGATGCTCAGTACAGTGAATTTTCATTTAACCCAAGGCCTAACATTATACTCAGGGACGTGGGCCTTTTGAGTGACAGCTAGGTGCTAGTGGTCTTTTCCAGCATTAGGTTTTACAGTACTATAAAGTAATTGGTCAGTCAGTGTCGCAGTTAGTAGCTGTGTCCAAATCCACGGGCCGCATCCTTTGGAGGCTGCATTTATATGCCGATTATGTCACAGCGACGCGCCGAAGGCTGTCCAAATTTGTAGACTCCTTCAAATGCGGCTGACAAATGCGTCCTCCTTTTCCCTAGATTTGAAGGATGGGTCAGGTGCATCCTTCGTGGCCCAACCTATCCCAGAATTTATAGCGCAGGCCAACCAATTCCAGTTTCCAAAAATGGCGGCAGCTACGTAGTTTTAATATTACTCTTTCTGGGTCACAAAATAAAGTTTTAACATATTTTCAGGCGAGAATGTAGCTCTGTAAACTTCAAATATCTGCTCGATTTATCATGAAATCACATATTTGCAATAGTGCTCCGATGTTTTTGGAGACGTGTTACCCAACAGCTCAATAGCTGACTGGGAGGTCAAGGCTCTCTAGAGCTGGTGTTTTCAACCCTACCGTGGTCTTTTGCTACTCAAGTTAAACATGATATATAAGTCACTTACATAACTTAAAAATGTTATTCTTTGACTTTTTTCTGTTTGGCTGAGATTAAAGTTATAGTTTTCACACAGCTAAATACACGTCAAACAGAAAACGGATTAAACAGAAGTGTGAGATGGTCAAGAACTTATGCCAATGTCATGTTATATTTTAGATAGCAAGGAGCAGATGGCTGAGTTTATTAATCTCCCACGTAGACCGTGAATGCCAGGTCTTCCGAACGATACGGCCCCTGAATTTGGACACAGCTAATATCATTGTAAATCACAGATGACCCTTGCTAACCAAACAAGCTAGCCAGTGCTAGCATTAGTTGGTAGCTAATATCACAACTAGAGTCTTCAAGACAGCAGTCCACAAACTGACATCTACCTTTTACATTCAATAGTAAGTAAACCAGCTGAACAACTGTTTTTGGATATTCTTATTAAACTCTTGTTTCACTTTCTTACAGAAACAGCAGAAAACATCAATTTGCTATTCATATATGCTCCTACACGTGCAGACTTCTTACACCTCTCTTCCTTCTTTCTAATTCATCTGACCCACGCTCAGTACCAGCCTAGAGTAATGTTGTGTCAATTAAGGGAGCCTACTGATTTGCATCTGCCCAGCATCTTTTTGCCTGTACAGAAAAAAAAATCACTTCAAAACAAGGACATCAACTTGAGTAGCGTGTTGGCAGGTAAAGCTTTAGTCACTGGCAATGATGAACATTTCTGTCAAACCCACGACCCCGGCACTTCTTAAAAAAAACAGTTAAGTATGCATAATGCTCCAGCAGCCAACGCATATAGCAATAATGCTGAAAGGTCACAGAGAGACAAAGCACGTGGATGCGCATTGATATAGAGCCATTAGTCAGGCCTCTCTTGAGAATTCTCACTTAAATATAAAGCAGCCTATGTGACAAGCGACCGCAACAGCATGAACTCCCCCTTCAAAGCTGATGTGTCTCTTGTGATACACAACGCCCACCGCTTCTCAGCAGAATGTGGGGAAAACGGCAGGTCCTATGGGTTCCTGCAATTTGTCCTAATGGTTTTACATACCTCATTCAGTGAAAAAGTCACTTTGATTTACCTGAGCAGAGCCGGCAGCTGGGAGGACATTGAGATTTCAGCGGATGGGTGCCTTGTACGACAGCGATAAATAATCCAGAGGGTGTGTTTAACAGATAAATGGCTTTTTGCTTAAGTGCTATCCCTCCTGTGTAGACTGTGTGGGCCTGAAAGGGCTGCCGTGATGCCGTCCTACTCTGCGCACTGTTCATTCTCACCGCCTGCAGCTTTAATGCTCAGCTGCTTTGCTTTCTTATTCCTCTCCTGAGACCATTCAGGCACATACTAAGAAAAGTCCAACCTCCCAAACAACACACATAGTTAATAAAACTTTCAACACTTCATGTGCTGAACACTTGGCGCCTAATAGCTCTTTCACAGTGCTTTGACAAAATTTGTTTTGCCCCAAAATGCATCTCCCCTGGGATGAATTCTAATTTTCACACCAGGCAAGAAATGACATCAATTAAAGTTTTATTTCCCTATTGATGACTTTTGAAACTAAATGAAAAAAAAAGCAATTTCACTGTTTTCTTCTTCATGATCAGAAATGACACTTCTTGGGGGTAATTTTTATATATTAATCCATAAAATAGTACTTCCTTTAAGAAGTTCATCAAAGTCAGTTTTAGCCACAGTAATCCCCTCAGGGTATACTAATTCTCACAGAAAGCTAGAAAGAAAAATATTCTCATTTAAATAAGTGACTGTTTCTCACATTCTTAGTTTAATCAACTGATAAATCATTTTATTAAACTTGTACTAGCCCTTTGAGAGTAGACTTCACCTGGTAATAAATCTTTCAGACTTAATCAAGATTAATCTTTGAGAAAAAGGTGAAACTATGTGGTTGTCCCTTTGGTAAACAGTTAGCTTAAATGATATCTATAGCGTGCACAGCTTATGAGGGGTCATTTTACAGCTCATGTCTCAGAGATTTCAGCCATGCTAGTAGTTATATGAAGTTGTAATTCACTTCATGTAAGCATTCACACTTAGCTACATGCTAAGTGTGTGACATAAAAGACAAAATCCTGAGAGCAGCTTGGGCTAAGAAAATTTCTTATGAGGGCAAAACTATCACATTTACACACGACTTACCTCAAAGAATATAAGATCCTCAAAGAACAAAAAATACGTTTCCAGACACCATACCCAGCTAAAATGAGAATTTATTGGGAGAGCAGTCCACGCCTGTACAAGAGTGCATCAGAAGTGGCAGAGGATATGAAGAAGCAGGGTTACGCTGTGGAGCTGCCACACTGCGGGGACGTCAACTGGGAACAGGTTCTCACCCGAAGCGCACACTGGGAGAAAACGGATAGCTCACACTCCGAACGTGTCCTTGGAAGGCTTCGTGGATTTCTCAGACAACAAGTATAAACTATCTTGTGTTAAGCCTCACTGGACTAAGCGGCTAAAATACATGTTTTTGCTCTGTAAGTACTGTTTCCTAATCTCAGTTTATTATAATAGAGGAAGAGGTGTTTAGCCCTTCTATTGCGTCTTATTTAAGATTTATAAAGAAATGCCTCTACCATATGCTGGCATTGTACGCATTGCTCCCGTAACGATTTTACTTTATACCATTTTTTGTGTTAGACCTGTGTCATGTAAAACAGACTATGTTGATCAGGACCGAGAGAGATACTTAAAATGTTCAGAGACAAGAGAAAGCTGCTGGATGCAGCGATGGAGCTCCTACATATGGTAGGATTTTTTCTCCAATATTGTAAGAATGGACACTATAGAATGACAGGGCACTATAAAGCCCCAGGAGTGGAAGTCAAGGTAACATATGTTCAGTTTTTGTGGTTATTTTGTTCTTATACACTGTTAACCTTTGCTGTATTTTTCACAGTAAAATACCACAAAATGCCCAGTAACTTACCTGAAAACATTTCTACAGTTAATTACTGTAATTTGCTTTGCATTATGGGTATATTAAGGTTATTTACATTTACTTACTGTATTTTTTAAAATTGCGGTAGTAGTTATACCTACCGTTAACACATTAGCAGTAGTGCTACTGTATTATGTGATTTGAATGGTTCATCATACTGTTTGTGTATTTTTACTCTTTCAGTGGTTGGTTGCAATAGTGCATTACATTTTAACTCTTTCACTGCCAACCATTTCCAGATTTTCCTCCAACCTATGCCATTTGTCAGTATGATACCAGTGAAAGTATTATGGTTTTGACTTTTTAGGGGACTTGCCTGTGTGTAAGGTTCAAGAATTCTGATCATCTAATCTGCTGCATGCAGTTGTATGCACATGCACAGCTGCTGCAAATGTGTGCTTGCCACTGCGTTGCCAAAGGCGAACTTCAGTCAGTGGAGAATATTGTAATAATTTGGCGGAGGCTTCTCAGTCGAGCAGTAACTGAATTGCTCATTTACTGAACGTGCAACATGTACAGAACTCTTCTGGGAACTAGTCAACCCAACTTAGTGAAACACACACTGAATGCATGCTGGCCCCGCCCACCCACCTACCTCTACCAACCACCACTCCATATCCTGACTGACATGACCTGTGATCCAGTGATTGACAGGAGAGGAAAGACAGTCCAACTTTGTTAACTCTTCATTACGATATGCTCGAGAGGACAAAAGATTTTGCACCTCGTTATTGTTGGACCTCTGTGTGGAAACTGCAAACGGGACGTCATAAGGTAATGCAAAGGACTCTCCTACCTAACATACTCGTTTATTAATTCTTAAGAGCATATATATTTTTTGTGTGGGGGGGGCTTAAAATCGGTGTTAGCTTGGTCGAAAAAGCACATTAGCTGAATTATTCTGGAAAAAATAGGTTGTGTGTGTTTTTTTCTTTTCTTATTTAAATATATATTTAGATATATATTTTCCACGGGGAGGGGCGAAGAACACAGGCGCAACGACAGTCTTTGTCTTTTTCCCGCCGAGTGTGGTGCATTGTTCTCCTGCGCTTCTGTTCTATGACTATTGAGAAGCTGGCCATGCTAACAGTGGGACATTTAGCTTCAGCTAAAGCAGCAGGTAAAAATACACATTTAATGAGAATAAAGAAAGACAACTTTTTTTTGGAAATTTAGAGACTGCTAAAACAATCTTATCCAGTTTTGAGCTTGCTCATGTAGGTTAGCCTGCTTTATTTAATTTTGTGTGAGCTGCAGTACACAACATTAAAAAGTTAATATAACATTAGGTTGGTGGCGTGAGGAACTCCAACCTAAGTTTAATATTTATTATTTTTTTAAGTGGGAAGGGGAGCATGTTTTTTTCCCTTTAATACAACGTCTTCCAGGGTCTTTTTCATAGGAAAACCGTGTAACGTCTGTGTTAGGTTGGTCAAAAGAGCAATTAGTTGAATTATTCTGGAAAAGATGGGTTGTGTGTTTTTTTTCTTTTATTTACTTATGTAAATATATTTTTCAAGGGTTAAATAAATGCAACATTAAATTAACAATTGTCTCTCTGTCTTTTCTCGCCCAGTGTGGTGCATTGCTGTTCTCCTGCCCTTGCTGGCTGCGCTGACAGTGTGATGTAGCCTCAGTGTTTGTGTTTTAAATGCTTTTTCCACCAAGATGTCTGTTGAGAGAGAGATGACCTTACCCATCACACCAAGGGTAATAGCGCTTGGTAAGTAAATACTTTCAATCCTCTTGTAATATTTTTGTAAAAAATCTATGTAATTATTGTGGTATTTGTACCCACAACAACTTACTTAACAGGGGTTTGTCTGTTTTATATTGTATAAAAATAGAATACACATAGTTTGCTGCTGTTTCTCTTATTATTTATTATACACAATGACCAACAGGAAAAAACAGCCTAACATTTCAGCACAGGCCAAAATGCCAAAACATTAGGCAGTTTTTTCCTGTAATTGATCATAATTTTCATTACATAATAAATAATAAGAGAAATAGCAGCAAACTGTGTGGATTCTATTTTTGTACAGTGTGAGGCCTGCTATCCAGCATTCTTGTGGAAACCTTACCTTAACGGTGAGCACATTGTCTTATTGGACTCTTGTCTGTTTTTAGGGAATAATTTCATGTCTGCAAGCCGCTGGATGATCAGTTTGGAGGGCAAGGCATTTTATGAGCCTGAGCAGATGCATGACTTTGCCAGCACCCTTGCTGTCTTCTTTGCGTCATACTACGTTTTCAGCCTTGAGTATCAGGAGTCAGCGTCCATCACACAGGAGATGATACAGAGGTAAATACTTTACACCATTAAAGCTTACACCATTTAAGAATGAAATATATGTGATAGCTTGACTACAGTTGCAGAAACATATAGGTGATTGCTGTAATGTATGTTTTAATTTTGAAATTAAAGCAGCCTTTTTTCCGTTAAAAGGTTCTTTGTGAGGATCAATCCAGACATGGGAACAAAATGCCCTGCAAAACTTGGTACAAGCTGCAAGACAGGTCGTGTCGTAAAGAGGAAGGTTACAAGCATCAGCCCTCGGATCACCACCTTCCTCCAGCGGCTCTCTGAGTTTGAATGGAGGACTTCCAACTAGGTAAGAATACAGAGATGATAATATCTTTTACATAGCTGATAATTATATACATACTGTACACACATCCATACAACAGTATGAATGATCTCAGACAGATGTGAACAAGTGAATAACCTGAGCAAACATGAATATTGATGATGTGTCTTTGACAGGTGGTGATAAAGACTACACTGAACCCGACCATCCTGGTAACGGAAATCTAAATCCCATGTCACATTCTATTTCCTGGGACCCACTGATAATTATTACATTTTGTAAATGATTTTTGTTTTACAATTGTAATAGTTTATTTAATGTTCATGCTGGTGGGTTTGTCCTGTTTTTAGTGGAATGAAAAACTGTTTTCCTTAAAAAAATCAGACACAGAAAGGTGAAGGACTGTGTAGTTTTCATGTACGCTTCTATTTATTTTGGTTATTGACATTGTTTTTATTCAGTTGAAAAATGTTTTTCTTGTTAAAAAAAATATCAACAATAAATGTTGGTTTAATTCACTATTCTACTTTATTGAATTATATTGTTTTTTGTAAATGTTCTTATATTGAATATGAATGTTAACATTATTTTTATTTGCTGTAAAACACAATTACAGTCTAAACAAATTATACTGTACACAATTACAGTGTTATACCATAAACCACATTTGCAGTACAGTGATACTATAAAACTTAATCACGGTAAGTCTTTCTAACTGTAAACCACGTTTACAGTAAAGCTGTTATACTGTAATATATGTTTACAGTAAAGTGGTTGAACTGTAAAACATCACAACAGTAAAGATACTGTAGATCAGTAATTACAGTAACTTACTGGCAATAGTGTTGCCAGTAAGTTGCTGTAAAAATACAATAAAATGTCTAACAGTGTAGTTCTATGTTCGGAGCGTCGACGTAATTGGTTGGAAATACCGGTATGAGTAACTGTGACTGTAGAGCAGCTTCATGGAATGTAAACGGACTTAACAACCCTGTTAAGAGGAGTGAAGTCATGTCTAAGATAAAGCGGGAAAAAATACAGATTGTGTATTCATTTATCATTTATCTCAAACAGAGCATGAGAAGTTAAAGAAGTTTGGATTCACAAATACATTTTACAGCTCTTTTAAAACAGGTAACAAAAGAGGAGTTGCGGTATTGTTACACAACTCCCTACATTTTGAACTTACCAGACAAGTAAAGGATAATGAAGACAGATATGTGTTAATTCAAGGTAAAATAGAGGGCAAAATGGTAACTCTTCTTTCAGTCTACCTACAACCAAATTATGATTTGAATTTATATCACTAAGTGCAGCTCTGAAGAAAGCTAAAGAGAATCAGCTAAATGGACTTGAAAATACACTAAAAGATTTAGAAAACAGACACAAAAAGACTCAATCTGGCCAGACCTTGAAACAAATTCAGAAAATCAAAAAACAAATTCTTGATATATATCAGGAAGAAGAAGAGAAAAAAATACAAATTTTTGAGACAATCATATTATGAAACGGGGCCAAGGGCAACAAAATTACTTGCTAGAAAACTTCGTAAAAAGCAAATGACGCATTCTTTATGCTCAGTCCTTGATCCCCAAACTGGGAATTACAAAGTGACCTGGAGGGAATTGACTTGGCATTCCAAACCTATTACAAAATGCTATACACAAAACCTGCACAAGCCAATACAGAAGATATAAAAATGTTTCTTAACTCATTAGATTTGCCATCAATTGGTGAGTGTCAAAAATGAATGCCTAACCAAACAGATTCAGAAAGAAGAATTGGAAATGGCCTTAAGACAGAAATACAGTAAGAGATACAGCCATCTGTAAAACACAGTGGAGGCCATGATTTGAGAGTGCATTTGAGCCAGTGGTGTTGGGAATATTGTCAAAACTGATGGAAGCATGAGCGCAGATAACCATCATCAGATTTTGATCTGCCATCTGGAAAGCATTTCAGCAGTTTCACTTTTCAGCATCACAATGATTTCACAGACACTGCCAGTGCAGTAAAAGCATACCTGGATAGAAGAAAATACTGAATGGGACACTATCAGTCATGGATTGGCCTGCCCAGAGCCCAGACCTCAACATTAATGAAGCAGTGTGGGGTCATCTCGACAGAGAACAGAACAAAAGGCAGCCAACATCCAAAGAAGAGCTTTGAATGTCTTTCAAGAAGCTTGGAGAACTATTCCTGAAGACTACTGAAAGAAGTTAGAAGAAGAGAGTTCAGGCTGTATCAAAGAATAAAGGTGTTTGTAGCTAATATCGACTTTCAAGCTTGTTAAAATTGTACAAACTCTGTGTATTTCCATGTGCACTTGAAAATGTTTCAGTTGCTTGCTATTCCACATTTTACTAGCACAATTTAAAGAACTGAAGTGCAAGGAGCTTTCTTCTCTTCAGGAACTCTCTGCAGGAGGGGGAGATACAGGAGAGGTGGAGGAAGATCTCAGCCTGGGCGTTTACCGTCTTATGTAGTCTGGAAGATGTGTGGATGGTGGGGTGGGTGCAGTTTTCTCTGTGGTGGGGTTGGGTGGACTGTCCAGGGCTCTGTGGAGCCGGAGGGCGCTACTGCACTGGGCCCCGGTCTGATGGGCCTGGGCCCCCCTTCCCTGGCGGGTCGCGGAGGGTGGGAGTGCCTACTGGGGTCAGCGGGGGAGCTGGCCCCAGGGAGGGGTTACCTGCCCCTCCCTTCCTTCCCTCCCCATCTCCAGCTGCCTCCCTCTTCCCGCTCCTCCACAACCACCCACACATGCAGGGCCTTGGAGTGGGGGTATGTCACCAGGGTGCAGAGGAGGCTACCCCCCCCCCCCCCCCGTCCCCTTCTGGCTGCCTCTGCCTCAATTTTATCCCACAACTTAGACATTCACATTACTCACACTCTCATTACACATACATATAGGATCTTGGGGGTGGGCACGATACACGGAGTCCAAATTACCATCAGGGTGTACACCCCACCCCTGGCATCGTTGCCCACCTCTCAATTTTAAATACACTTAGTCATTGAGGGCTAGCAGGAGGGACTATGCGCTTACCTGCTGCTCCTTGGCAGGTAGCTCCAAGCCCTCCTGGGTTTTAATTGCACCTTAGAACACATATGCATCAACACTACAATGAGCGGGTGGAGGGAGGTTTGGAGTCTTCTCCCACCCCCATTCTCTGCGGCCTGCTGGAGCGGGAGGGCTAGTAGGAGGAGTTGGCCGTCCGACTGCGGTCTGGGGTGTGGGGCCTCCCTGCTGCTGCGGAGTCGGGGTGGTCTGCCTCTCCCCACCGCAGGGAAAAGGGTAACACCACCTGGGTCTGGGTGCAATTCCCCCCTCCAGGGGCAAGGGTACCTAGACCCGGTTTGTAGAGTACGCTTGGGGAGTGTGATTGTGTGTACAGCGTCTCTTTATGTCTGTCTCCACGTTGGTTGAGTGTGGAGTGAGTGCATATGAGAGCATGAGGGTGGGAATGGATGTTTGTGTCTGTGTGTGCCTGTATGTCTGTGTCTATATGTCAGGTTGGGTATCAGACGCCACCTCTCTGGGGACACCTCAGGCCCTCCAAGGTTTGGAGGCCTATCTCCACCCACCACCACTTCCCCTGCCGGTGGCGGACTCCCTCAGGTGTCGGTGTGTTGGTGGTTCTTTGTGTCTGGGGGTGGGCGTCCGGGTACACACCGGCTCACTCCTTGGCGGCCGCTTGTCGGGGCCTGGGGCCTGGGGCTCGCTCGGGCCCCTTTGGAGGTGGGGTGCCCCCGGCCTCTCGGCCTGGGGCTCGGTCACTCAGGCACAGCTGGGGGCCGGCGGAGCTCACGGGCGCGTCACTGCAACTCCCCCTGACTTCTGCTCCGCGGCTGCTGGGCGAGCCCTCATCTGGGACTCTCCTCAGCTCTTACTGGAACAGTGGCGCGGCTGCCCCTCTGTTGGTCTTCCATGGTCTCTTGTGTTCTGGGGGCCTCTGGATGTCTGGAGTTTTGATCTCCTCCATACCCGCTTCACACCCTGGAGGACGGGGCTGTGGCCCCCCCACAATCCCTAGCAGATCATTACATGGAGAAACCTTTGGAATGCAAGCATGCTGATCCACACAGGTATGCACACATGGGTATTCACAGACGCGGACTAAAGCTTTCTTGGCTGCTGCCTCAAAGCACACTGTGCGCTGTCTATCTTGCGTGCTGCACAATATCGTTTATTATTTAGTAAATATTGATATCTATGACTAGCTAGTTTATTGTGATGGTGCTTTGTTTTCTCTATTATTATGTTGCTCTTTGTTGTTTGCTGTCTCCTCTGTTTGTTTTTTTTGTTTGTTTGTTTTTTTTTCTCCATACAGGTGACCCAGGAGTTCTTTTTTTTCTCTCTCTCTCTTCCCCCCCCTTCTCACCGTCTCTTCTCCCCTTTGGTTTTCTTTCTTTCTCTCCCCCTCTTTCTCTCATTCATTCCCCCTGTCCTATTTATTAAAAAAAAAAAAAAAAATGACAAAGGATGAACTGAAGCTCTGCCATCACGTAATGTCGCATACTGCTGTTTCTGATGTCATTTAAAAAAAAAAAAAAAAAAAAAAAAAAAGAACTGAAGTGCAGGTTTTGATGCATTAAAGGCCAGCCATTCTGGCAAGACTCCAGGAAGTCACAGGTCCTTGAGCAGAAATTAGGCACATAATACCCTAATATGTCAAATTTTAACTCAGGTATGATAGATGTGCCCCGTTTTTTCCCCAGGTTTGTGCTAAGCTAAGCTAATTGGCTGCTCGCTTTAAGAGAGATAAATATGACAGTGCCGACAATGTTTTCATTTAAAGAAGTGAAAAATGGGGTCAGCATGAGTGTAAGAAACACTAATCATTTTTATCTTGTGAGTTCAGTCAAGTGCGATACATTCCCATTTCCGATATTTTTAAACATGGCCTGAAGGATGACACAATGTGAAAGCAATCAATAGATACTGCACCAGGAAACCGGGTGAAAGGAGTCTCTAGGCACTTTGTGACATGCTATATTCTGGATCAATGTGTGATTACTGTCATTAAAAGACTTCAGTACAGGAAGCCTAACATGATTATAGTAGTTTATATTGATTCCAGATTCTATCAAAACACACCGTTGTGCCTTCATTCTGTCCTCCTTCGCTTTAGCCTCCATTCTGGCATCTTTGTGTCAGCTGACTCAATGTTCGATCTTAAAGAGATTCATTTTTGGCCTCTCTGTGACTCTGCATTCATCTTCTCAGTGTGCTCAGCGATGTAAATCTTGCCCTGAAAGACAGCGTGGCTCTGTCCTATAAATCACCCCTCTACTGAGAATTTCGTCGTCTTTTCGCAGTTGTACAAGTAAGAACCTGCCAACATAACACATTATTGTGTTATGTTGTAAACAGTATTAAGTGATGTGGCGTCATATCAGTGACACAGTTCATATTGTCTGTAATGCTATTGTTAGCCACCTGTCATAAGTAACGGATAAAATTTGAACACAATGTGCTTATTTCAGTCATGTCTCCAAGTGTCTGGCCCTAATTTCTTGCTTTATTCTTAGTTGTGGCTAATTTTGTCTAAACAGCAGAAGTAGGCTAATGACTAAATCGTCAATAATTTACCCCCAAGTTTCTTTCTGCTTCTTTGAAAAAAAGCAGTGTCTGTGATACTCTTAGGAAATATACATTTTTCCAATATTTTGTTTTATGGATTGGCCACGTTTTATATGAATCGACTGCATATTTTCACTCTCACGTGGTTCTCCTGGTTGCTTGTGCTATAAATGCCTGGCATGTACGTGTAATGCAGAGAGAGGGAGAGAGAAAAGCTCAGCTTTAAAACGCCAGGACAGTCAGGGGTTTTTATGTCAGTAATTTCATTGTTGTGTCTTTGTTGCGATCTTTTTGTTTTTTTTCTTTTCATGACTACCTGTCACATCCACTTAGACAGAGGTGAGGTGGGGTGCTTTCTGAACCAAAGTGCCCTTCAGTCTGCTCGACCAAGTACTCCCTGGGAATAAAACCAAAACCACAGGCTTCCACTCCATGAAACAATTCTCACTGCCACTCCTCAGAGATCTTCCACTACAATCTATTGAATTTCAAAACAGACTGGCAGAGAGACAAAAGCTGAGGCCCTGATGCAACGTGTTTATTCCGGGTAATGAAATCTAGATTGCGACGGGGTCTTTGGCCATTTAATCTATCCCCCTCCCCGCGTGATTGTCTGTGGGCTTGTCTGCACATTTAGGCTCACTTCAAAGGGGTTCATATCCTGAAAGACTGCTGACAGCTGAAGTTGCCTTTTGGGAATTTGGAGATTCCGGGCCTTCTCACACTGACCCGCCACTTGCATTGGCAAACTCAAAGCAAAGACTTACTGACAGGCTATTCTAATACCGGGACAACAGAATGGAATATGTAATGTAATCAGCACCGGTAGCAAAATTGAGTCTAATGATCTCTCATCTTTATTTCACTTGAAAGACCGGTGTGCAAGTGCTTTATCTTGTGACAAAGCACAAGTATGTAACACATGGCTGTCCGTGCAGCAGACATACAACTCCCATGTATCTTAGATCAGGCTAATGCACAAGTGCGAATGAGACGCGGCGCTCTCCAACGAACACGATGTGCGCCGACGGGCTGCAGAAGCCAAATCCAACAGGAGGAGATGATAGGGTAAATCCACACTGTGGTTCTTTTCAGCGCCGCAGTGTGTCTCCGACTGCCTAATGAGGCCTTATTAATTCAGATCAGGGTGAATGATTACCTCATCATTCCCATTCTCCAGAGAGCTTCCACTCCCTCTATACTCTGCCCAGTATTTACAGCATGGTAATACAAAAGGCCGTCTCTAACCACAAGACTTGCATTTGCCATTTTTGAGCCCGAGTCAAACAATATGGGCTACGACACACCTCTAATATGGTCAAGTTATACATGTTCCTGTGGGATGCTGCAATTACTTGGAACTATTTAAAGTCTTCATAAATCACCGGTATCTGCTTTATGTATTCTCTTTTGGAGAGGCTGAAACTCCCACTAGCAGCAGATCTCTGGCAGTAAACACAGAAAACCCTCCCCATCTCTGTGCAGAGACTAGTTGCCTAGCAATGAAGTCTCTGATTTTATGGTCTTTGAGGCTTACACACACAAGAAAATGGCAGAAAAAAAAGGATTAGATTTAGAGTACTGTAACAGCCAGACTCTCACTCTGATTTGCAATGTTATGTGGACATTATCAGGCCAGTGGTCTTTAGATAATGACCAAAAAAAGGAGTACAGACAAAAATACTGCATGACCAAAATCATAATCCTCAGTGAGTGGCACGCTGTACATTGACACTGCTCCATGGGTGACAGAACCCTCGCAGCCTTTTGACAGAGTTAATGAAATATTACACAAAAGTTAATCTCTGAGGTCAACACAGAGTTTGTTGTTAATTACATTTGCAGTAATCAAATTTAAAGCTTCATGGTGAGGAAAAGGATGGGGGTAATAACACCAGCTCAAATCATTTCCCAGATTACCTCAGTGGATGTTAACATTTCCATGACAATAGGTGTTGATTGATTGATTGATTGATTGATTGATTGATTGATTGATTGATTGATTGATTGGTTTCAGTGTGCTAAAGGATTGGCAGGAAGATTTCATGAGTCTGGCCAAGCACTGGTTTGTAGTTCAACCATCTCAAAGACCTCATATTTAAATGACCTCTTCTGGTGTGTTTAAAACAAGCTTAAAACTTTCAGCTAACGAGTTGCTGATTTTTAACTTAGTCTTAACTTGCTTGTTAAAGATGCCACAATTGGGTAATCATAATAATCTTCCAAATGAAATTGTAAAAAAACAATGCAACCAGTCATGGTGACATAGAGAGGCATATTACTCAATCACTGTTATTACAGACAGTGACCAAAAAACTACATTTTCTAACGTTTTCTGTCAGAGCTAGTGTTGGGTAAGTTACTTTAAATTAGTAACTTAGATACATTTCTAGTTACTTCTATCAAAAGTAACTCAGTTACTTCAAGTTACTCGTTACTTTCAAAGTAACTAGTTACTAGGGAAAGTAACTTTGGTTTTACTCAGAATTCTCTTGTTAATGTGTTGCTTCCGTAACTGGATACCCAGCAAGATTGCCAGTCTTCTAGCTTGCTTACTTGCCACAAGTGCACTGTGCCACCTATCAATAGAAAGGAAAAGATAATGTGCATATTTCCACAAGAGAAATCCCACGCCTGGATCGTTGACCGCCGCCATGATTCTAGCCTGCTTTTTACATCCAACACAAAAACTGCAGTCGTGGTGGTTTCGATTGTACTCAGGACTCGGAAATTCCGCCTTCTGAATAGGAAGATGTAGGTAACACCAGACTGCAGATGAGCTGCATACAGCATACATCCTGGTGTTATTTATCTCTCAGAAACAGTTCATAACTTCCCTTCAACTCATTCATGTCACCTAAAAGGTAAACCTGTTTCTCCATCAGCTCTGATGATTCAGTAAGGACATCTCCTGGTTTCATCTTCATGTTTCCCTCTCATCAGATAACCAAACCGACATCATGACCAGCAGCTTTCACAGCTGTGGCTCCAGCAAACACCAGCTGATACTAGAAAGTAAATTCTAACAACAGCTGATCAAGCTTAAACGTGCTGCTGTTGTTTAGCGTGACCTCCGCTGGTTTCCTCTTTCTGGCGCAAAGTGGGCGATAAACAAACAAGAGAGAAAAGCCGATCAGCTGATCATTGATCAGTTTCATGATTGAAGTAGAAACAGGAGAGGGAGGGGGGAGAATGAAACTGTGTTTCTTTTCACCTCAATACGAAAACGCACAATATTTTCTCTGAATACGAGACGATTCCGTTTTTTACGGGATGGTTGGCAACTCTAATAATTAACCTTATGAACAAAATAAAGTTCAACATCAGTAACATCATAGCACCCACCCAGCTGTATAGAAACTCTGTTATGCTAGCTAGCACGCAGTACGGAAAAAGTCAGCATAACGAAAATAAACTACACCTAAACTTGGTATCTGACCCAGATAGACTACAGGTCTTCTTACCTGAAGTTCAGTTCACCTGATACTCGGACGGGCGGCCGCTTCGGGTCTCTCCTCTTGCCTCCCCTTTCCCTCATCCACCTGCTGGCCTCCACCACTTGCTAATGTTATTAAATCTGTAGAAGCGATAGCCACCACACGAAGTAACGAATAACGAGTTCCTGGTTTTGGCATAATAACTAGTTACCATGCTCGTTACCACAATAATAACGTAGTTACTGTAACGTGTTACTTAATAACGAGTTAGTCCCAACACTGGGCAGAGCATTAGCGGTTTTTCAAAATAAACAGGTTTAAGCTAATTAATTGGTTTATACTGGGAACAGATTATGATAAAATAAATTCTATTGTTATTCTATTAAAAGCCTTCATTTTCTATGCTAGCATATGTGTCTGTGTATATAAGCACCAAGAAAAAGTTAAATTAAAAGTAACTTCTTTTTTTTTGTTGCTCTTAAAGAAAAAAGCTATTGATGTTGACTGCTGTGGATTAGCTGTATTTGAATGACCTGTGGTAACATGGTTATAGCTATATAGTTTAAATTTCAACCTTGAAAAGATAGGTTGAGATTTTGGAAGATTGAAATAATGTAGTGATTCACTAACTTTACTTTTCTCTGTCAATAATACAGAATTGATTTTTTTAGAATATTTTTTTAGTTTAGGCAATGGGGAAAGCAAAAAGGGACATTTATAATAACAATAGTTATGACATGGTATCAGTATGCATGCTACTATTCCTTTTGGCTTTTCTGCTGCTCTATACATATAATACCTTTATTAGCTTAAAAATGTTTATCATCATAAATTAGAGTTTAGGACCCACATCCAGACACAAGGAGACAGGCAATCTAAACAAAAAGCAAGCTTTGGATTTTGGCGGGTGAAAAGTCCATCAGAAAAGCAAATGGAAGCCACCACTGTCTCGAAACACTGAGAGGTGAGTGCAACAGACACTGGGGAAAAGGAAAATCAGGACTTACATACACACAAGGTTGTTAGCGGAAGTGGACACAGAGAGGTAACGAGACATAGGTGACAATAATCAAAGACAATGAGAGAGGAAGGGAAATAAACTAAACATGAGACACTAGAGACAAAAAGAAAAGGGTTGACTCAGAAGGATAAGATGGGAGAAAAATAATGGTCTCATTTTTTCAACAAGACACTGCTCAAGAAGTCTTGTGCTTTATTCAGACAAAACTTTGCAAACTTAAGCCATCCTGCCACGTTGATTTTAGCAAGAAGAAACTTTCAGCTGGCAACACTTCCGAATACGTTTTGTTCAGTCTTGAACTTTAACATTTAACATGCCAACTGAGGCCTGTCGAGACTGAGATGTAGCTGTTGGCTTTTTTGCAGTTTCTGTGAGCATTGCTCGGTCTGACCTTGGGGTTAGTGGGAAAATTGTGTACACCTGAATGCTCTAGTCCAGCAAACTTCCAAAACGTCAGCTTTTATAGAAGTGCTCACACTCGCCGATGATCCTTTGATCAAGTGCAGCTGACTAGCAGCACCTGTGAGCTTACGGGCAATAGGGGTGTACTTAGTTTTTCACAGGACTGCATATGTATAAACATGCATCTTCACTCTGTATTCACATGTGAAGCTGATGATCATTGCAATAATATCGTGCTGATTCATTAATGAGTCAAAGTTATTTTTGGATCTCAAAAGGCGTTACAATAAAAGACAATGCCATCAGCAAAGAGAGAGGTTTGAGAGGAAAACAGTTAACCTACACTGAAAAAAATGTTTTGTTCAATTTACTAAATTTTTTTATGACAAGTGGTTGCACGAAATAAATTTGTTTGAATCCAGAAATATTTTTTAAGTACACAGAATTTAATTTAAGCGAGTAAAGCCAACATATATTTTTAAGCTACTTTAACTTAACTGTTGTGGATACGACTTAGTCAAATAATATTAGTAATTCCAACTAAGGTTGTGTTAAGTGTACCAGAATAATTTGTTTCCTTTAAACTTATGTCCCAAAGTTATATTCAAATCAATAAAATTGTTAATTTCTCTCCATTTCAATTAAGTAAATTTTACTTAAAAAAAAAAATATTGCTTACCCTGATTTGTAGTTTTTAATAACGCCAATAATGAAAACAACAAAATTCTTTCACATCATTTATTAATGCAAAATTTGTTGCAAACAGAATAAGAATCCACATGTAAGGGAAATTGCTGTAATTTGTATAATGCAAATTACAAAACTTTTGTCTATGAACTAATAGCTTTAAAAAGCTCTATTCAAATAAAACAGGAACAACAGACAAGAGAAATGTTAACCAATGTTTCTCTTCCTCTAACAAAGAATAAAACACTGCCAGCGGTATAAAGTATCACAATTAGAAACTGATGCATCCACAAAATAACCAAAGTTTCAGACTTGCTGTTCTGGTGAGTTAACACTGATTATAGGTCAGCAGCTATCAAGGACCGGAATAAAGAAAAATTGCTTCAGTAAACTGAATAATTACAAAGTTGCTCTTCAAGCTACTCAAATGTACCAAACGCGAAACATTCATTATTGAAAGTTAAAATGTTCAATCAAAACATAACACAGAACGTGAGAACGAATGATGGTTATACAAATGTTTCACTCCTATTCACAAGAGCACCAGTCATTGGTAATTTACATAACAAAATGTAAATGGATGTGTGGTTTTAGAAATCTTCCTATCCAGTAGCAATTTTGTTCTTCAGCCCAAGGACTTTGGGGGAGAGCTTTTCCCCATCCAATCCCATCAACACTTTCTGAATGAATTCATAATAGTGCCTCAATTCCTTGGGGTAGGCTAGGTTTAGTGCATAGATTACTCCAAGCATCAATGCACAAGCTTGGGCCGGAGATCCAATGTTGTCCATGACTATCTCCCCTTCAACAAATATTCCAATGTCATCATAATGTCCATTTTGTCCATCCTCCTTGTTGATGACATAAATGCCCATGGTGTGCTTCTTTAGGCCTCTCTGGATGTCATCTCCTTCAATGTCCTAAACATTTAATAAAAAAGGTAAAAGAAAAACAATTAACTCTACAATTAAATTCCAATCTAGTCGTTTGTGTGTGTGTGTAAATATCTATCTAAGAAGTGTGTGTATAGATGACTTGCTAACAATGACTTACCAAGTACTCCCGAATAAGGCTTCCGTCCTCTTCACCAAGGTAGAGGCAAAGTGCCCTGAGAACTGCTTGCCTTTTCACTTTAACATCACTTTCAGCCTGTTTAAAGAGAGTTGCTGATTAAACCAATTTGGAAAAAAAACAACAACAATGTCTGACATTCGCAATAAGTAAATTTTATCATAAGTCAGTTCAAACATAGTAAATAAAATTTATATATGAAAATTTCAAAATTTAGATTGCTTGGCCGGTCACCTAAAATGGCTTATTTGACTCACCAGTGACCTGCCACTTAAGACAAATTAAATCCAAATAGAATTTGCAATATTCATATTTACCTCTTGCATGATCTGCAAGTGGTGGGCAAGTTTCTGCCCAGAAACACCGCCCTTCTTCTGGAAAACTGTCATCAGCTGAGGTGTAATTCTGTCTAACTGTGCCGCAAAGGTCGTCTCCAGTTGAAGTGTTGTAATACGCTGGAATTCAGCATTTACCTGTATCACACACACAGAGAGAAAAAAAGAAGACTGGTGCTTAATCATTGGTATGATTATTTTGTTATTTCTTCATTAAATGCTACAATGCAATCGCCATCACTTCATAAAGCATAATTAGCATATGGGTTAGTATACAGTGCATGAAGGATGTTACTACTGTTAATCAAAGAAGAAATGAATGGCATCAGTCCATTTAGCGGGTTTAAAGGGTTTTAAAAAGCAGATATTTGTCTGTTTCAGGTGGTTGGCAACACATTTTCCTGTGCTCTTTGTCCGCTGGTGGGAGTGTCTCGCCTGTGAGGTCAGCACCTCTTGGTGGTGAGAGGTCTTAGGGGTTTTAACTTGACCCATTTATTTTTTTTATCTTATGAGCAACAAAGTTTGTTCATCACATTTTTAATTTACATTTGTTTAGCACATGCTTTTAACAATCTGAGGCTAACTAAAAACTAATAGCTAAATAAAAGGTTTTAGGTTAATTCACAATTGATAATCTGATTTCACTCTATTCATTATTGAGATGATTAATCAATCATTTCAATAATCAAACTCACGATAAAATAGTTTGGGTATATGTAGTTGGTTATATGTAGTGCAAACTTACTTAAACAATCAAATATTTTTTATTTATAAGAAAAATCAAAAATTTATTTTATTCATGTTTCTACACTTTAAGTCACTTATGTTTTTCATACACAACTTGTATTTTAAGTGCTGCTCAAATAAATACTCTGTACGGTACACAGGTCAATCACTATAAATGCCAGCCTCTTTATACCTATATTTGGGATCGTCTTAATCCAAGTGGCCCAGATTAATTAATGTATAACATAAGGAATTACTGAAAAGCAAACTCAGCAAAAAAAAAAAAGCATGCCTTTACCTCATTAATCTGGAAAAGTGCAGGCCACCTAGCTTTAAACTCCCCAGCGGTTGGACTTCCCTGCACCACCTCTTGTCTACGGTAGGAAAATGTTCTTGACATCTTCTGTCTTACATCTGAGGCACTGTTTCTTCGTCTGACGTCGGTCAAAAGCTCAACCCTGATGTTTTCTAGACTGTCATCCGTTTCGCCAGCTGGGTGTAATGGACAAAAATTGACCTCAGCCTTTTTAGGTTTCTTAACATTTTTGGCTGGGAGGCAATCATCACTGGATTTGTTTTTCAAAGCATTTATAGTCACTTCAGGACAGTCAATGTTGCGCATCTTTGTCCTGTAATTAGCCATCTTATATTTCAGGCTAATCATCCAGCCATAGTAACCTGTGGCAGATGGCTCTCGCAGACAAGGGAATTTTTTGATCAGTGCCCCTGCAACTTCATCTATTTGGTAATTTTGAGGATAAGCAGTAAACTGAAAAATCGCCTCAGCTAGCTTCTCTAAGATGTCAGATTTAACACCTGGAGTAATCTTGAGCCGAGTTCCAGTTTCTCTGAAGGTCTCATTTCCACGCTGAAGTTGCACCTCTACATTGAATGAAAATCGAGGAATAGTAAACTCGCGAGGCCATGCACATGATCTCAGCTCACTGTCTGACTGTGGTAGAATTATGGTGCTGTCTGAGTTGGATGAAGACGATGAGAGACTGGAGTTTCTTTGAATGCTTTCTGGACTTGCAGAGGAGTCAAGACTGCATGTGGGATACTGCTTTGACAAAGTTGCACTTGTATCCAGATTTGCCATGTACACAAGTTTGATTGTACTTCGGTCTTGAATGTCTTGCATTGATGTTATGTTCATAAACTCATTATTGAAGTCAGGATCCATGAATTGAATACGAAAGTCTCTTTCAATTCCAAATGCTTGGCAAATTGTGCTCTGAAGATCAGTCTTGGCATCCCAGATGGAACGTCAAGTCTCCTAAAATCATCATCTGCCACGATGACTCTCAGCTTCAGCTGCTCTGCCATTCTTCAATCTGATTTTTAAAGACATTAGAAGAAAAAAAAAAGTTAAAATACTTTGCATTGAATAATTTTATTAGGGAGCACAAGAGTGCAGAACTGCAACACAGGTTTTACGGGTAAAAAGCAGTTTATTTAATTTTATTCTATAGCTTCATACTGGGTTTTTTTTTGCATACGTCAGCCAGAATCCTCAAAAAGTGTCACTTTGCTTTTAGTGGTATGTGTTGCAATTCATCCTTTATCAAAATGTTTTGAGCATCATCAATGATGTTTTTTTTAAGACACATGACAACATGAGGCATGTTTGGCCAAAAGAACTCAAATGTAATGGAAAAAAAAAATATTACCCTTGTGGGAAGTATCCAATCTTTATTAAAAATAAGCTAAACATTTGTGGTACCCCTCCTGTTGCCATGAAGATAACTGCAACTGAACACATGCAACTGAACACATGCAATTGAAGACAACATTTACTACCTTCTATATGAATGAATCTTTTAAGTATGACCATTCGCCGGCCTCCAATCCTGTAATCTGCCAAGGGGTACTGGTCTACCAAGGCACCAAGATCAACGAGGGAGATGTGTGATGTGGGAAAAAGTTCAAAACCTCTAAAATGCTCCCTATACCAGGCACCCATCTCTTTGACAATGAAGCTCAGGTTTTCCTCCACAACAACCATTTGGACAACTTCTGCAAATTCAGGCAATCCAGCAGAGCAGCCATAAACTACAATCATGCCAGGCCTGTAGTTTGTTCCATTTACAGAAGCATTCTTTGTGAGCTGAATATGGGTAATATCAGGGAATTTAATCCTCAAGTCTCGCTGTACATCATGATGCAGAATGTCAACAGAGACAGTAGAAACAGCTGAGACAGTTAGGCTCGGCCTTACAGTTGTGACAGACTCCAAGTGGTATACCATCATGAACTGATGTTTCACTGCCAGTGACAGTAGCACATTTTTAAAGCACCGTGTGTGACGAACAACCTGTTTGAAAAAACTGTGCTTTGCCTCGAACCTCATGGTCCACATGCCAACAAGTGGCCCAAAGAATTTAATCATCTGTGGATAATGCTCCACAAAATGATGTTTTGGTAACAGCTTCAGTCCTGGAAACAGCTCTTTCAACCTACATCTGTGGTCAGAGACTCTAGACTCAAGGAAAGTAATTGATTGTTCTGTGTGTACTGGTGCAACAACTAGTTCAACAATGTCCTTTAGGTCCAAAATTACCTGCCAAGCTGTTTCATCTGGAGGTACCAAGTGTCCTACCAACAATGGAAGGAATCGTAAGAGACTCCAATTTTCATGAGCATTTCCTCCAATGCTTTTGTTCTGCATGAAAGTCCTGGGAATAGCATGAGGGCGATTACTCTTGTCTGCCCATTTGTAGGGAAATGTCAGAATGGACTCATTGAGGCTGTCAAGTGTAAAATATTTTTTCAAAATTAAGATATTCAGGCAGTATGCCAACTCAACTGGTAATATGCCCTCAAATATGTCATGTGCAATATCTGGAGGATATCCACTGCAAACACTGAAATGGGAGAGATGTGCAGAGAAAACACACCGTCTTTTAACACCGTGACATGGTTTTGCATTACTCTGTGCAGAACTTACATGCATTTCATGTGTCTCTTTGCTTCTCAGAGTAAACACACCTGAACTAACCTCTGTTTCTTGAATATCAGATCTTTTGGCCTCACAACATCTGCAAAAGTATTCACCTGAAAAACTCTCAATAAATCCAGAAATACTGTGTGCTCCTAAATTATCTGCTATGACACACTGTATTGTGCCCCTGACAAATTCTCCAAGATGTGCAATAAAAATCCCTTGACTTTCCAAAGTAACAAGATCACTCAACAACGGCTCTAGAATCTTTTCATATCCATATGTCTTTACATCTTCAGACTTGCAGAGTAAAGCCAGATAAATGGAAGTCAGTGATGAATGGCAAGCAGGTGGTAAATTGCTAAGAGTCCAATATATGGCACATATTTTGTGCTTTTTACGGGAAGTGCCAAGTGGATTGCAAATCTCAAAATCGTCAATATACAAATTCAGTAAAACTCGCAATTCACCTGCTGATAAAAAACTGTTTTCTTTGAAAAACAACCCCTCCCTATAAGACCTGTAAATCACTTCTTCCCCACTTTGTTCTGTTATGCGACTACCATCCAAAACCTTAGCAAGAAGGTGGCAATCACTGAAAAGCTGCTGTAAAACCTTTAAAACTGGAACATACTGAAATGTTCTTTTATTTTTTTTCATCCAACACATACTCTACAGGCTCTACAACTTTAAAATTTTCCTTGTAGAAATTTTTGCGCTTAAAGGATGTTGCCAGGGGACAACCTTTACCTACTGATTTATACACAGGATTAGATGTACACAGTGCAGATGCAAGTTCTTCAATGACTGACTGGTCTATTTGCAAGCTGTGACTGTTCAATGTGTCTTGGATAACTTTTGCTGCCGTACACAAAGATGCTGTGCCCAACAAATACTGAAATTCCTCCAAAAGTTCATCAACTGCAGCACTTGGAACGTGAAAAATATTTTCTAGTTTTAATAACACTGCCGCAAGCTTTAGCTGAACTACGTCTTCATGATAATTTGATGTCTCTAAATCAACAGGCTGTTCGTCACCCCACAATTCCTCAGCATTTGAAGCAACATGCTCTGCAGTTTCAGTTGCAAAAGATCCTCTGACAATATCCTCTTTGAAGTCTACCAGCGAGTGTAAACTGTGCTTGCGACTTTTGTGTGACTTAAAGGTACTGTAAATATTTGATTTGTAGTCACAACCTTTAAACATACATGTTACTGTCTCATTGTTTTTTAAATGACGGCTAATGTGCACAAAATATTCACGCTCTGTTCCTAATTCACTACAACAACATAACTGACAGGAAAAAGTTGTAAATTTGTCAGAGTGCTCTGGGGTATTGCTATGATTCCTTGACAAGTGTGTCAGAAGTGAATTCCAAGTCTTTAAAAGACATGGACACTGAGGATATAGGCACTTAATGTGATGGCCACGCCCAAAATGACTATGTTTCAGTCTATAGTGCTTAAGAAGTTCTGATCGTCTAGAAACTTCTGCACTGCAGTCTTTACACTTCCACATAAACTGGACATACAACAAAGAGAGAAAATTTGAAACAAAAACAAAAAACACACTTAGTACTTTACACAAAGAAAACTTTAGCTGTGGTTAACCTACAAGAATGGATGCATCTTAGAAGTATGCTTGTAGGCTGTATTATCTAGAGCATTCTTTTCCCAACTCTGTTGCTTGAGGATGCCCATCCTGCATATTTTTGATGTTTCTCTGCTTCAGTGCACCCTGGCATATTAACTGTGTCAGTGACAGACTTGTGCACAACTTGAAGAAATTAGGCTAAACATTAGTTCAAATCAGTGTGGCGATGCAAGGAGGCATCTAAAAAAATGCAGAACAGAGGTCTTTGAGGAACAGGGTTGGGAAACACTGATCTAGAGTGCACCTAAAATCTGATCAGGTTAGAAAGCAATACCATAACAGTGCCAATTGAACAATCAAATAAAAGGAAAAAATAAAAACTAATATGTTACAGCCAGCAACTTTCATGTTCAACTTTAAATAATTTTCTCTAAAGGATGGGAACTGTTGGCAACACATGGAATCAGTGTTCTACGCCCTAGTCTTTTAAAAAAAAAAAACAAAAAAAAAAACTGTACAAAATATAGAGGCATCTTTTCTTAAACTATATTAATCATATGTAATAATTGATATTAATTAATATCAATATTAATAATCACAAGAACCCTTAAGATGAGATAGATAAACTTGTCAATGCAATACTGTCGTGATAAATATGTAAGGAATTTGCATGTACTTACCAAAATAACACAGTTTCCTTGAATAAACAATAACACACAAGGGGAAGAAAATCTGCCAGAAAAGGAACACAAATACAAAAAATTAAAATGAGGACTTTAGAAAGACAAACAATTACCATTTCCAAGCCACTTCATGATACTCCCTTGTAACAAAACAAATCTTACTTGTGCCTCTGTAAAAACTACAGATGGCACGATACCACTTTTTTTTATGTCCGATACCGATATCATAACTTTGATTATCTGCCGATGCCGATGTGAATCCGATATAGTGTATTTTATAATAAAACTGGGTTTTTAAATAAATATTTTGCTGCATTTTGTATAAGTTCATACTCAGTTTAAAAAAAAACATTAAAACTATTCTGTTATACCTGTATGCAAAAAATACACTGCACCCAAAATATTTTATACTTCAGCAATACTGATCAACCTAAAAAACTTACACCATCCTCCTTACTCAGGTATTCTAAACAGCACATAGAAATATTAAACAACCTAACTAATAGGGCTGCCAACTCCCAGCAAAAATATTAGGAAATCACCCCCCACCCTCTGCCTCATAATGCTTAACTGACGTAATCGACTTTAATGCACAGAAACAATTATTTTCCTACAATAATTAGATTCAACATTTTTCTTCAATACAGTTGCAGACAGCACAGATGGTACCTTCCCAAAGGAAAAAGTGCTATATGTACTACTATTACTAGGGTATATATTAGACTTAATATTTACTACATACAATAATGGATTTCTATACATTTAACCAGATCACCACTTTGCTTGTAAGATTTAGATAATTATTTATTAAAAGCTAGACATTTTAAATGAGAATAAGAAAGAAAATTATTTATGCCCCCCTTTCCTTGTTAATGCCCTACCTGGCCCCCTGACAACACTTTGCTAGATCCGCCCCTGCACAGTTACCAGCTGTCAGCTACTTAGAAAAGGATCCTGGTGTTATTTGTCTCTCAGAAACAGTTCATAACTTCAACTCATCCATGTCACCTAAAAGGTAAACCTGTTTCTTCATTACCTGTTCAGCTCTAATGATTCAGTAAAAACATCTCCTGGTTTCACCTTCATGTTTCCTTCTCACCACATATACAAACTGATATCATGACCAGCAGCTATTACGGCTGTGCCTTCAGAAAACACAAGCGGATACTAGAAAGTAATATTAAAAAATTCTAGCAACAGCTTATCAAGCTTAAACGTGCTGCTGTTGTTTATCTGCCGTTTTCCACTTTCTAGCGCAAACTGGGCGATTAACAAACAAGAGAGGCAGGACTAGCGACAGAAAAGCCATCAGCTGATAATCGATCAGTTTCATGATTGAAGTAGCAACAGGAGAGGGAGGGGGGAGAATGAGGGAAGAAGTTTTAGCTGTTCAGCATGAAGACACCGAATAACTCTAGCTTTGTGTCTTTTTTCATTCTAGCTGAAGTACAAAACAAATCGCTTCCTTTCCCCCTCAATACAAAACTCCGACAGCCAGTCCAGCTGTGGCTCCATACATCGGTTGTTAAGCTCAGCATGGAAATACTATGCAAACATACAGAGATTAACTTACACACTTGCTTTACTTCTCTGTGTTAGTTTTCTCTGAGATTAAATGCAGCGGTTTGGAAACACGTAGCGATGTTTCAAATGCTAAACCAGACCGCTGACAGGTCTTGCACTCAACAGCGCTATCAAGTGAAGCAACTTCTTTTCTGAGTTAATTTCAGTCCTGACAAACCTCACTCTCAGTGCCTTTTGAGCTCACATTATCGGCAACCACGGAGTTATTCTCCTCCACAGTTTTCAACCATTATTTGTTTCTGCACAAAAGACGTTGTGCAACGCCAATCCTACTTATTTATTTCCTACTGCACCCCTGACTGTGCAGGTGCGTTCAGAAG
Organism: Rhamphochromis longiceps; assembly: GCF_057381845.1. Classification (NCBI taxonomy): domain Eukaryota; kingdom Metazoa; phylum Chordata; class Actinopteri; order Cichliformes; family Cichlidae; genus Rhamphochromis; species Rhamphochromis longiceps. The sequence continues at coordinate 10,132,753 of NC_140576.1, forward strand.
CCCCCTCCCCCGCCCGACTATTCCTTAATGCCAATGTTGTGGCGGGAGGGACGATTTCTCAATTTAAAACTGCAGGCTGTCTGTACAGTGAACTTTGCAGCTAACTACAACAGAGAAATTGCCTCGTTACATAATTTGTTAGTACAAAATGTGCCACCAGAACTAAGCTAAAAACATGACAATTTAACGTAGCAGTTTTAAATTACTCTTTTAATAGAGCAGTAGCTAATAGAGCACATAGCTAGCTTGAGTCAAATCACGACAAAGTTCAGAGGTGTACAACTACTTAGACTTCTTTCTCCATGTGCACACATCTTAAAGAGTCAACATGCTTTGACTGAGGTAAAAAAAAAATAAAACAAAAACGACCGGAAAAGGTTTACTTACCAAAGCTAGTCCACCTTTACACGAAGTTGTGTGATTAACTTGAGCCCGCTTGCAGCACACAAAACGTCCGCTTTCAGTCCGCGCGCAAAATGGTGGCCTGTCCTAACGCATGCGCAAAATGGCCCAGGAGGAGGCTATGAAAAACATACTTAAGCATTTTGAGCTACATTTAATTAACTAAAATTAATTGGATTAAAATGCAGGGAATGTATTCTGGAGTTACTCGAATTATATATGTGGACAGGAATTACTCATTTAAATTATAAAGATATACCAAAATAAAATATGCTATATCTAAAAGGAGCCAATATCACTTTTTTCAGTGTAGCATCAATCATATCTTTTGAGTTTTCCCTTCTTCTTGCTGATGATTAAGTAAGCGAAATTAGAGCTTAATGCTCACTAAAAGACTATCGTACCACTAAGTTCCTTTGCAGTAACAAAACAAAAGCACGCTGAAGTATCGGAGATGCTTCTCTTCTTTATCTCATCCCAGCCTATCCAGCCTCTGACGGAACGGTGAGCTTGCAACGCCAAATGACTAGAGCAGTACTGTACAGCAGATGATTTGAAAATGCACTTTATGTGACACGTACCAGAAGAGAGCGTGAGAGTGCCTGCTTTGAGAAAAGAGTCTGCTGATGTTCTCCTGCATTTTTAATTAATTTCATCCTTAAACTTCACCCCCACTGCATCTCCCACTTGCCAAAGCTCTTTAGCAAGCGAACCACTGGGAGAGATGCTCCACATAGCATGGCTCCTAAAAAAGCTGGAAGATGACACAGCCCCTTTCAACTGGAACCATATATAATCAGAAGTGTGTGTGTGTGTGTGTGTGTGTGTGTGTGTGTGTGTGTGTGTGTGTGTGTGTGTGTGAGAGAGAGACTTGTACTTTTTGACCAGAAAATAACAGGATAATGTTCAGGTCCTACTTTTAATAGAAATCTTTGGACAATCATTGGCTTTTGTATGCTTTAGTTCATTAGCTTAGCTACCAAATCTGAATGCGTTCCATTTTTGCAGACTATTTTTTCAAGCGTCAAGAGGCACATTATTCCCTCAAGAAAAATATGTCTCTTCTGTTTACTAGTTAAGAGATTGAGACATGTTTCAGAGCAGATATTGTGCCTCCTTTTCTCCTCCTTATGGTCTATTTTTGTTGGCAGCATATCTCTGTCTCTTTGAGCACAGACTTTTTGGATAATCTTCCAAAGTGTACTGTAAAGTTTTTCAATTGATTTCCTTCCTTCCAGTTGGCCTCGTTTGAAACTTCAGCAGTGTGTATGTATGTTACTCTGTGATTTAGTCACATAGAATTACCAATGGCAACCTTAAGGGGAGGAATCAAAGGGGTTATTTTTGCTTTTTTAACCAGCAGTGAGGATTTCATCTTCAAAGGTATGTCCTTGCAGTCTAGCTGAAAAAGAAGGTGATGTTTACGGAAACGGATCAAATTTTTAAATTCAGTATTTTCACATTTTGAGCCAAGTTTGCCGCCAGTATATCTAGAAGGTGTTATCATCATACCAATGCGCTGGCTTAGGTTTCAGCTACCTCGAACATTTTATCTCTTTAGGTGGAGACAATGGTGAGAGAAAACTTGGAAGAAAATAGATGAATATTAATTTACGATGTGTGACAAGAGCAACACTATGCAATTTAGTAGCCATATTCCCAGGATCCCACCGACCTCCCAGGTAACAAATGGTTTCCTCTCAATTTAAAACATAGAGTTCTGCGCAAAAGTCTTGAGTCACCACTCATTTCTTTATATTTTCCTTCAAAGGAGACAGAATATTTAAAGTGGTCTTGAACAAAAGTTCTTCAGTCTTTAAAAGGTTTTTGCTCTTTTTTTCACTATTTTTCAGTCATCCTGTGTACGTGACCATTTTCAGAGGAATGTTGCTTTTATTTTTGTTAAACCACTAAATACTGTCCCGTGAATCATTAAAGTATAAAAAAGGCATCAAACTCAATGGAAGAGGCAGTGTTTTATCCACACTTAAAAGACACCTTACCAAAGAATAAAAACCTTTGCAAAAACAAACCATTTGTTCCAATTTCTTCTGTTGAATGAATAAAAAAAATTGTAAGTTAACACAGTGTGACAGGCATAAAAGCATTTTAGCATCAACAAATCAATTCACAAAGACCTATTATCCAAAAGTGTATTTTTAAAATTTTGGAAACTGCTCAAGTGGAGGACAAAATAAGACGTGGCAGTGCTGAAAAACTATCTACAGCACATGAACAGTATATGAAAATCTTGTCCTTAAAGAACAATTAAGGACAAATCCAGCAAAGACCTCATACAGGATCTGTGAGATGCCTGTGGCATCGTAGTTTATCCATCTACTGTTCACTGAAGCCTCATTAACAGAGAAATGGTCTCAGATTAAGGGTGGCTGTCAAGACGTTAGTCATATGTGTGCCAAAATTTATAAGAGCTGGACTGAAAATCAGGGGCAACAGGTTTTGTGGAGTGTTGAATCCAAATTTTAAAGTTTTGGATGAAATCATCATCAGTATGTAGGAAGGACATCAGGAGAGCAGTACAACAGTGTCTGCAGCCTCCTGTAAAACACAGTGGAGGCTCTGTCATGGTCTGGAGCTGCGTTTCAACCACTTGGAGATGTTGTTACAACTGATGGCATTATGAACAAAGAAAAGCACAATCAGATTTTCAACAATTTTTCAACATGACAGTAATCCCAAACACATGTAATAAAAGCATATCTGTATAAAAAAAAACCACACACTGGAACATTATCGGTCATGGATTTGCCACAAATGCTCCATTGAAAATCATTGAAAATACCATTTTTGATCCCACATTTATCTTGACATCAAGTAACGCATGCCTTTATGTTAAGATTTTATTTCAGACTACTCGCCTTCAATTTTTAATTTTTATATTTGCCCACTAGGTGGCACTACTTTTTAACCATTCAAAGCATGCAGTTAAATATCACACTTTTTTTTTGATTTCTCCAAGAATGCTACTGAAAGGATAAGTGTGTGCCACTGTTGAGATTGGTCAATGGTGTGTGAGTGTGTGCACAGGCATCTGAGTGTGTGTGTGTGTGTGTGTGTGTGTGTGTGTGTGTGTGTGTGTGTGTGTGTGTGTGTGTGTGTGTGTGTGTCAAGACAAGAGCGCGTCTGGTCTTCACACTGCAGTAGATCCTCAAGTGAAGAAAGAATCTCATTTCCTCGTGGCTGAAAGGCTCGGGATGAACTGATGCACAGAGTTAGCAGCCCGTGTAAAATTGACCATGAAAGTCGCTCATTTCAGATCAAAGTCAATACAGCCCCTCTTGCCTTGCCTGTTCAATGGCTTCAGTGCATTAGAGGTTGCCAGAAGGCTTAGAAGTGTTCTCTCTCAAAGCCATACCAGTGACCAGTGACAATGAGATAAGGGCTCCTCCTACGTAATGGAGAGGTTGCAGATGGACATATTTTGTACACATCAGCTTCAACCATGTCCCAACGTAGAATGACCGGATGGTTAACTAATGTTAGCCACTACTTAGAGCAAATTAAGCAAGCAGGTAAATGAAGAGTTAATTTTAAATAACAAAACCAAAGATAGACTGTGAGTTCAGGATGTCTCTCTCCAGTGGAATTTTACCTCCGTTTCTCCGTTTTTTTTTTAAATGAGAGAATAATGAATTATGGTTGAAGTGTGAAAATATTTATGCACAAAATGAGAATAAGATGAAACAAAATCATTCATTTCTGTTGAAGGGAAATGATGCTTGTCCACCAAACTGTTTAGAGCAATATTGTGCTTCCAGAATAGATGCAGACACTGTTGGTGTATTTACTTTGCAGTGTTGTGAGAAATGAACAGAAAAGAACTTTTTTTTAAACCTTCTTTGATGCTTTCAGAGTACCGCACATGGTGGCCACAAATGACAACATCCAGTCCCTGTGGCAAAAGCAAGCCAACGCTGAATGTAAAAAAAAAAATCAAAATGAATAATTTGAAAGTGACAAATATTTATCTGCAAATCTACAAAGAAAACGGGCTTATCATTAAAACATAGGATGAGTTCTTTTTAGTCCAGTGGATTAAAAAGAAATTTTCTTTTTTTTCAATTTGGCAACTGACTAAAAGAATCCCAAATATCCCGCAGGGTAACAAAATCGTTTTAGAAAATGACATGAGAGCTGTTAAAATGCATGAGGGTCTCAAAAGCTGCACAAAAGGAGTGTCATTTCGAAAACAGAAATGGCATGGGGAAATGAACGCATAGGGCTGTGCAAAATTGAAAGCATACAATGATCTTGACTAAGACTTCTGCTCTCTTTACGGAACTGGAATCTCTCCAGGTTCCCAGCAGCTGGCTGCATTTGCCTTCCCTCCATGTAAGTTGAGGCTTCTCACAGCTCTTCACAAGCCAAGCAATTAAAACATAGATACACTTAAAGTATGTCCCTTTAAATTGCCTGAAACACTTTTTAAGCTAATGTTCTAAATATCAGGAAATATTTAAATATTAACAACCAGCTGGCTAATTAACTTCAATTTAAAAAAAAAACAACTCATTTATACCAACGTTCTTGCAACAAACTACAAAGTACTCCTGACTTCAATGGACCTTGGAGAACCTTTACACCAAAGCATGTCTGTAATACCTCACTGCTTTCTTCTTTTTTTTCTGTTCATCAAACTTCCTTCATTTCTGCATCACTGACTCGATCAGCATTTTGTTTGTTTCCACTGTCCAAAATGTTGAACAGGAAGCTAGATTGATTAATGGCATTTCATTTTTCCCAGCATGCAGTGTGAGAAACCCTAGAGTTTTCTGATATATGTCCTCTAATTAGAGCAAGCCAGCTAATGAGCCTCATTTGGGCTCGGAAAACTAATAAAGGAAATCTAACGCGGAGGTGATGCCCCGTGGCAATTAGATAAGTTACCAGACAAGCAGTATTTTTGTTTTCAAGAGTGCTTCTTGGGGCGCTTCAATGCCAAAAAAAAAACATTGTTAAGTGTCTTCATTACCTTGAGATGAATTTGTCCGTTATAGGCATCAATTGATCAAGATTGATCGGGCTAAGGAAACTGATGAAACTCCAGTCGGCGTGCCTGGCTGTAAGAACAGCCTTGTTAAAAAGTAAAATGATGACCGTAATAACCTGCTTCACTTACAGGACAGTTAATTTGCTGAATTTACACCAAATTACATGAACAGCTCTTGTCACGTAAACTACATTACACACCAAGAGAAAAATCCATTCTACTTCCTATGACTGATGGGTTAAGAAATCACCTGTATACATTCATATGCCGTAGCCTCCAATAGGTAGGTATATGCATTCACCAGCCACCAGTTAATACAAGTATCTAATCAGCCAATCACATGGCAGCAACTGGGTGCATTTAGGAATGTAGGTCAATGTACGGTAGAAGTTCAAAACGAGCATCAGAATGGAGAAGAAAAATTTAAGTGACTTTGAACGCCACAATGAACGCTCTTTAAATATTTCAGAAACTACTCATCTCCTAGGATTTTCTCTCAAAACCACCTCTTGGGAGAAAATGAGCAGCAGTTCTCCAGGTAAAAAAATGCCTTTTTGATGTCAGAGTCCAGAGGAGAAGGAGCTGACTGCTTCAAGCTCATAGGAAGGCAACAATAACTTAAACATTACAACCAAGGTATGCAGAAGAGTAGTCGTAGTATCAGAAGACCACACTGTGTGCCACTTCTCTAAGCTAAGAACAGGAAACTAAGGCTACAATTTGAACAGGGTCAACAAAACTGCACAAGAAAACATTGGAAACGCATGTCTGGTCTGATGAGTCCCAATTTCTGTGGAAACATTTGGATGGGAGGGTCTGAATTTGGTGGAAACAATTCAGTTGTATTTATATAGCATCAAATCACAACCTCAAACACATCACCTCACAGCAATAACACAAAGGGATGGATCCATGCTGCCTTCTTGGTGCTGGTGGTGTAATGGTGTGGGTGATGTTTTCTTGGCACAATTTGGAACTTACAGTACCAACTGAGCATTATTTAAATACCAAAGCCCACCTGAGTATTGTTGCCGACTGCATCCACTGTATCCCCGTAAGCCCACAATGTTGCTTCTAGCAGAATAATGTGCCAAGTAAAAAAACTCAGATTATCTCAAACTGGTTTCTTAAAAACAACAAGGAGTTCACTATTTTGTCACTGGGTTTCAGTCTAATAGAGCAGGACATTCACATCATGGATGTGAAGCCCACAGATCTGCAGCAGCTGTGTGATGCTGTCTCATCAACATGGACCAGAATTTAGTTCGAATGTTTCCAGCACCTTGCTGAGTCTGTGCCATGAAGAATTAAGGGGGTTCAACCCAATACTAGCAAACTGTAACTAATAAAGTGTTGAATGAGTGTATTTTTAAAAAATGTTATCTTAATGTCTTACATTATGATTGACACCATGTGATTTAAGGCAGGGAAATATACTTTATCGAATTTAAGCCTCATAAGTGATGCACATTGATACACCTGCCCTGTCAAACTGTTCAAGTTGTGGTGTTCTTTGTGAAAGCTTCATAAGTGCTATTTGAGTGCAGTAAAGGGTCAAATCATGTGTAGTTAATATTAAAGTCAAACATAATATTTTTCCTTGATTATTTGGTCACATCCATATTTTAGTCAATGTGTGCCCTAACCAAACAGCAGTGGGAGATTCTATCATTGTTTTTCAGACAACAGAAAGGTAGGTATGTGTGCCTGCTGCATGAACTGGTGAATCTATTGAACAGAATATATGAATATGCAAAATCTGAAGGCAGGGGACTTGTTTTGTTTTTGTACTTGAAGCTTTCTGGTTTAGCTTTGTAGTCCAGGTTTAACAGGCCTATTACATGTGAGCAGGCTATGGCTGCTTGAAAGTAAGATTTCAGGTTAAGAGCAATAGAGGAATGCAGTGGCCTAAATGCGATCTTGAAGGTACCATAGTTTGAATTTGTTGAGCATGGTGTAAGACACTGACTTGTCACTTAAAGAAGATTTAAGTGGGAACACAGTAAAAAAACAAAACAATAATAACCACATTTTTTGAATCACTGTGAAAAGCAGTTTATAGGTTTGGGATCAAATGCTGCTCTGTTACCACACTTCTTCATGAGTTGATCATTGAGAAAGGTTTCTAACTGCTTGTTTCATTCATGCCAATTTCAGTTGTCACTGGGCTTCAATTCAGAATTACAATTTTAAATCTTTCCTTCATGCATTTTAAGGACATGTTTGAATTCACTGAACATATTCTAGTATTATCTTTTTCAAATAAAACAGTTGCTTTATTTTATTAGATTAAAACAAAGCCACCCACGCTGGGCAACCAGGATTTAAAAAGAGAAGAAGAATTAGAAGAAGAAGAAAGTTTCTATGCTTGGTCCTAATTTGCTGCCAAGTACATTTCACACTGGTGGTGTTACAGATAATAGAACATAGATTAGAAAACTGATTAGTCTTCGGTATTTATTGCTGATGAAATTCAATTAAGAAAATTAGTTTCACTTTAATGGTTCACTTCATGTCTCCTTTATCATTGAACAGTCTGACCTAAATGTATCAAATTTCAAGTTTTGGGGCTTTAACTTGCTGCTTTTAAGTGGCAGCGTTTGTCTATTTTCCAAAAAGAAAAACAGATCAAATGAAACATGCCTCCTTGGCGTTTTATGCACCACAGTTGTTATACACGCTGTCACATCAGGTTGTTTTAAGTGTGTTACAAAACGACCAATTCTATCTTCTTCCTGTATAGCAAACGAGTTGTGCCAGTCGCAGACACTGAATAAAGCTGAAGGCCACAGGAAGTCTGTGGCAGGGCTGTTGTGGCTCTCCCACTATAAATCCTTGAAGGATTACCATCACAGTTCAGGCAGGTCTGATGTGTGTACACTGTGTGGCACCAGCAGAAAAAGTCCAGGACATCTTGAGTTTAGAGAAGGCTGATGCTAAAGCTTCCTGAACTGATTGCTGCAGGGCTCACTTTTGCTCAGCACCATGGTGGCGAGGGACAACATAATCCTCTCACTGTTGAATGACTCAGTACGTACTTCTAAATGCGTTTGCGTCATAAAAAATAATAGATCAAATGCACAGTCTTCCGTGGTGTTCGGTTTCTTTCGCTCTAGGGCACTATATGCCGGAGAAATGCTGACTTCTTCCAGCGCAGTTTTTTGTTTTGTTCATCTTCAGAGCAAACACAGCAGTTCCATCATTTTTCCACATCTGTTCCTCGCGTTTCAAAACAATATGAAAGCACAAGGGAGGTTGATCACTGGAGTGTGCCGTTATATTATAACAGATAAAGGATGGGAGAAGTCTTACGGTGTGTTCACACCGAACGCGATGGACGCGAATAGAGCGTCAGGTTTACATGTAAAGTCAATGGAAAGGCGCGATGACGCGCGATTGCGGGTCCCGCGAAAATTCGGAAGCAGATTTGCGTCGCGAAAACGCCAAAACGCGTGAAACGCGCGTCAGTGTAGCGCGTCTGGCGCGTTTGACTCGCGAATAAAACCACGCGCGTGAGTTTTTGTGTTGCATTTTGTGCATACGCGCGTTTCGCGTCTACCGCTCGAGTTGGAAAAATCTGAACTCCAGCGTCAAATCGCGCCGCGACAACCAATCAGGAGCCTGGTGACGTGGCTGTTACCTAGGTCAAAGGGGCAGATCCAGCCAAAGCCTTTCATACTTCAATGGAGGGGAAGGCTAATCAATGCGGTAGCAAACAACTCGGAGCTGTACAACACCAGCTGCTTTCAGTACCGAGACAGGAATAAAAAGGACCGAGCTTGGAGGAAGATATGTGAAGAGATCGGGCAACCTGGTAAGTTCATTCATTTCTCTTTTGAAAGTTTTCACTGACCCGGGGAAGCCGCACAAAAGCTAGCAAGCCACCGCTATTTTCCCACTGACGTACAAATACCGTTCTGCTTTTATGCATGTTGTCATTTAAGAATATATTTTATTGTTTATTAATAAACAGCACACAGTGGTCCCGCTGTTCATCCGTCACTGCTTTGCTTTTTCGCTGATTTTTTATTGCACAGTACAGCATTGCATTCTGCAGCCTGATTGACAAATCTCCTGCGCTTGCCAAATTTATCACGTTTGGTTTTGATAACCATCGCGTCCAATAGAAAAAACAGCACAAAAACACCCATAACTATGAGCCTCATTCGGAAATAGACACCTGCACCGTGAGGGAAAAAGGCGCACGAAAGTGGCGGGCAGATGAAGACAAACCGCGGCATAATAATACTTTTACGTTTTGCAATCTACAAAGGTTTGCACTTTGAGAATCAATTGTGAGAACTGTGACCAGGGGCTAGTTATTCTGAGAACCCCTGCAATAAATGAGGGACCACTGTCTACTCTACGATTATTATATCCAACCTGTTAACATTTAATACTGTATTGATAGAACCAACTGATTCTGCAGCAGAGCATCCCCAGTCCCTGAGCTCCTGCTGCTGCACCCACAGATATGTACAGCAAGCACTGATACCTTTTTAGTCGGTGGGATTCCCTTGTGATCACCTTTACTAAATATCTACAACCAATCTGATTATATCCTGTTATTGGTTTTTTTTTTTTTTTCAATGTTGAAATTAAAATCTAGTAGCAGCCTTCTCATTTCTTTGTGTTTTGTGCTGTTTTACAGGCCCACAGAGGAGGACGGCTCCGAGGCAGATGAGGGACGGGTCCCAGGACGGTCCATCGGCGGTGGAGCTGGCCACCCTGGAGTCCCTGAAGAGGCCACACCAGTCTCCAATGGAGCATTTCCTCCTCAGCCTTGTTCCTGCTCTGGAGAGCAGCTGGTCCTTTTTATTCCTGTCTCTCTGTAAATTCTTATATTTTATATATTTATGTTTAATGTTTTTCTGTTTGAGACTTTTAATATTATTTCAAATAAATGTTTATAATGACTAATGTCTCAGTTCTACTACACAGCAAATGTTGGCACACAACTTGACACATGTAGAATTTATTTCATATTATACTAATGACAAAATATACTGATACAGTGGGATGCAGAAGTTTGGGCAACCTTGTTAATAGACATTATTTTCCTGTATAAATCGTTGGTTGTTACAATAAAAAATGTCAGTTAAATATCATACAGGAGACACACACAGTGATATTTGAGAAGTGAAAAGAAGTTTACTGGATTTACAGAAAGTGTGCAATAATTGTTTAAACAAAATCAAGCAGGTGCATCAATTTGGGCACCACAAAAAAGAAATGAAATGAATATTTAGTGTATATCAATGTGTGTGTCTCCTATATGATATATGGGGTGCCTTTGTCTGGATGTGCTTCCCATCCAGAGCTGCACAGCACAGAGGAAAGTTCCAGCACTCCTGGAATCCCTCTGTGATGGAGCGCCAGTCTCCAGGTGAAGGCACAGCCATGAAGTCGTCCACTAGACAGTCCCAGATGGACGTCGCTGCCTGGGGGGTGATCTGGCTCACCGTGGACACACCGACTCTGAAACTGAACGCGATGGTCCTGAAGGAGTCCCCGGTGACAAGGAACCTGGACAAAATTGTTCAAAATCAGTATTATGTGTACTGCAGTTACAAAATACATTATTCAAATTCCAAAATACTTTTGTGATGTCAGATATAAATCACAAAACTTAAATCTTACATAAAACATTTTGTAATTATAAGGATAATTACAAAATGTATATTAGATAATATCTAAAACAGTTGTGTTTTGTTTTAACTTTAACATATCATAATTTGATTGGTAGCAACTTTCACAACTACAGTGAGCCAATCACTCATAATTCCTAAACATGTCAATCAGGTAGGAATGAAGTAAGACATTAATAGAAATAAAGAGTTGTGTGTTGACATGTAGCCCTTTCCTTGCTTAAATCATTAATATTTTTGAAAAATTAATCTGTGATAAGACAGCTTATCAAGATAGAACCATGTAACTAGAGATGAACCAAACTGTTCACAGTTTTATCTAACTCTGTTTTAATAAAGGCTGTGACCCCTGCTATAGAGTCTGACAGCTGCAGGGATTATATACAAATATTCTACTATCCCAGAATTAAACCAGGTCTAAATAAAAAGGAGTGAGTATCACTACAAAGGTTAACTCAGTGGTCCTAATGCTACAGTTTGATATCAGCAAACACCGAGCGCATACATTGATGTGACACCACAGCCATGCTATCATGCAAACACTGATAACAGCATAAATCGAATTAAATCGGGACTTGATGAGAGCTTCTGAGTATCACTAGAAATATTATAAAGAGTCGTCTCTGTACCACAGTTTGCTTTCAGTAAACACCGACAGCATTCACTGTTAGCATAGCACATCCATGTTAGCAGTGTATAACTGGATGGATTAGCATATTAGCACAGATATCAATAAAGGACTACCGTATTAAATAGTTTTACTAACCTCAGGCAGACGGACAGGCGCTCTGCAGGTGGGATTGAGCGTCTGTAGTTGGTGTCTAGGCGGGCGATGCTGGGACCGACGAGGGAAAGCAGGTCCTCAAACTGGCCGACGGTGATAGCGCTGGAAGCTTTTGCAATACAATGAGATATGACCATGAGAGTGCAGTCAGAGTCACATTAGGATTTAGACTTTGTGTTTGTCCAGAGGAATGAAAAAAGGTTTTTTGGCCCCTTTGGGGGCACATCTTGCCCCAAAGGCATAAGCTTTGTGAGATATGCTGGGACAAAATGATCAAAACCTCCGCAGCTTAAAGGGGAACTCCACAGATTTTACACATCAAAGTTTATTTACAACACACTGCATATATGCATGTTGTAGTATAAAGCCTCATGCGGTTCTAGAGAGAGCTACAGAAAACATGTCAAATCACATCAAGAGGCACTACAATTGCTTGAAGAGGTGTCATGTAAGTGCTAACTTGTAATATTGGGGTGTGGATTTAGAACGAAGCAAGCATGCCCGATGTCTGCTTGGGGCTAGGCTCACGCTACAATAGCCTGCTAGTAGCACAAGATACACAAATCTATACGTGTAAATTAACACAAATTGCTTTATGAATAATGTAAGTGGGGAATTTCTTGTTAGTTTTTTACATTTTACACTTAAGGCATAACTCGAATTGATCTTGAATTTGAAGCTTAAATTCCAAAAGAACCGAGGATACCCAATATCTTGCTTAGGGCTATGCTCAGGCTACATTAGCCTGCTATTAGCATGAGATACTCAAATTGCTTTGTGAATAATCCCTGAGAGGGGGGGCGTCTACATTTTACACTAAAGTCATAACTTGTAATAATCTTGGGGCGTGGCTTCAGTAAAAAGCAAACACACCCAACATCAGGCTGGGGCTAGGCTCAAGCTACAATAGCCTGCTATTAGCATAACACACAAATATATATCTGTAAATTTGGTGAATTAAGACAAAGTGCTTTGTGAATAATGTTGCTTTTTTATTACATTATCATACAGCAGAAATAAATAACACCATCATTCGTTTAATGATAGGTTTCTGTCTAGGTATAAAATTAAACTTTCTATCTGGATCTTTAGCAATGTAAAAGTGTTAAACCCCATGAGCGCATCCTTAAAGCACAGGTCACATGAATTTTCTGCTTCAGCAGTTTACATTTCAAAATCTGGCAACAGCTTTACAGCAAGCCTTTTAACTAACCAGCAGACTCTTGAATATGGCCCTCGTTTCTTGACAGATGTGGGACGATGATTCTTGCTGCCACTACCCGCCCCACTTTCTTCAATGACAGTTTGTTGAGCAGCTTGAACAGAGTCATTACAATAGTCCACAATGAGACAAAGGCGTAAATGACTGATTCACAAACACAATAGACAGTAAAATGGAAATATTACTAAGCTGTCAGTTTTTAAGTCAGTTTTTTGAGATTTTTCTTGTCATAATAATCCCTGCTGTACAATACCTCCTGACACCATGTTTGTTTATTTTAGCTTCATTACAATAAGACTGAATGCACAATACTATGCAAAAGTATTGAGTCACCTTTTTTGTTCTTCATATACTACTACGAAAATGCAAAATGTGTCTAGTAATTTATTGCAATGTGCAAGCACACATGGAAATACAGAATATCAGGAAAAGACAGAGTTTGTAAAATTCAAACAAGCTTAAAAGTCAATATTTGGCCACCACTTGCACACTTTTGGTATGTTTTGGAAGCGCGATGTAAAAGAAATGCAAGCTTATTTAATTAGATAGAATAGTAAATGTGCCATTTAATTCAGCAAAAACGTGAAAAACATGTATACATTTATGTTAAAATAACAAACATTAAACAATAGTTTCTTTTTAATGTGTTTGTGCATTTATTTACCTTTCTGTGTAATTTTGTATTGGTGTCAGTTCATTCGATATTCTTTGTCTTTCGTGGTTTATTTTGAAAGCAATACTTGTTTGCTGTCATTGTGGATTTAGATTATGTTTTCCCCCTTATAGACTGTGGGCCACACTGGGATCATGTTTCATTTAGAGCATACTGTGCTGATGACAGCATATAAATGTAAATTAATCATTTGCTTTGAATCATAATGTAAATGAGTATAGGACTCTCAAGTCAAAGAGATTTATATTTTCAGTATATTAAAAGCTATTTGCCCTTAAAAATCAGTTAAATCTACATTTTCCAAAAAAATAACGATTGTGAAAAAACAGCAACACTGTAACTGACTATCAAGGCCAGTAGGCAAAGCTAACACCACACTCGCAGGGTCTTACTTTTTAGCATGTTGTTGCACCATTACACACAAAGTACACAAACATTATGTCATTATTTACTGGCGAAAATGAGCTTTACAAAATCTGTTGATAACAGCGCCAACAGTTATATTTACAGGCAAAGCAAAGGCATCTAATTATAAACAACCACTTAGTTTATATATAATAGACCAGTGTGCATTTAGACCTGTTGAATGGTAGCAGAGCAATAAAAACTGGGCCCTGCACTATTAATCAATTCTAACGTCGCTTTCCGTTATCTGGATTCTCTTACCCTAATGCTAACAACCAGGATAAGCTGGTTGAAGCTGGTTATCACCTCACTATGTGGTTTCACCATAGTAAAGTACACATACAGTACAGTTAGAAATCAACACAGCTGCTGCAGACAAAATACCGATGTGAGTATAAGTGAGAGTGAGAGGAAAAGTGCTGTGCAGTAGTTTAGTATTAAAAGAACTGCATGAATGTGTGAGCGATTGTTTTGCTGCAAAACTGGAGAAGGCCTGATATATAATAGGCTATTTGAAGGCAGGAGGGGGAAAAAGCCAGCAAAATATTGACTCAGCTGTCCAGGTGGCTTGCCTCACACAGCCTTGCAGATGATGAAGCTGGATGTGGTAAAGTCCCAGGCTGGCATAGTTATATGTGGTATGTGGTCGCGAGGGCAGTTGAAAGTACTGCCAAATACTCAGACAGCGCTGCATAAGGCTGACGATAGGGAAATGAAACATTCAGTTCACAAGCAGCAGATCTGGTGGACAACTGCACACACACCCAAAACTCACAACATTTGTGGCATATGTCTAATAACTGCTTTTCAGAGTGGCCACTTGTGCGACAGTCATGCTGTTTAATCATCTTCCTTAAAAAATACTTTTTGTCCTCAAAATTTGAAAGAAATGGCATATTTCTTTCAAATTTTGTTTCATTGTTTCAATTGTTTCATCTTTTACTTCAACTTGGGAAAAATATGAGTGAAAACAAAAGGACCGTGCTTCTGCATTTCATTTCCATAAACCCAAACACTTGGAGACCTTAGCTTGCATGTCTGGAAGCAAATGGGGGAAAATCTGGAGTGTTGCATGCATGTAACAAGCTGTACAACAAATGTCCCCATTTCAGCTTCAACAAAAAAAATAAAAACAAACAACAACAACAACAACAACAAACAAAAGCTCTGCGGAGTAGAGTAAACTCAAGTCATGTCGGGTAATTTGTTTTGCAGGCAATACCCCAGCACAGCATACCCCAAATACACGACAATGCCATTGTAAATCAGAATCGAGCAATCTGAATTGCCCATCCAAATCTATTTGTGATCATTTTAAGGAAAAAGAAACATTTGCTCTGATGAAAGCATGTTGAACAAAAAAGAAATGTCCAAAATGATGATTTGTGTCCCTGAAAAGACCCTCATTTCATACAGATGCAGAAGCTCATATAGGGTGGCATGAGTAATCTGACATCACAGCTTGACAGGTTGGTTCAGTTTGGGGTGTTGCTGTTGTTATTTTTAAAAAAACACACCCAAAAAACAAACTGTTACTTTGTTTAATTAGTCTGTGAAGTAAGTAATTTGCTACACTAATCGTCTCACACACGGATACAAACCGCTGTCCTAAAAGGGACATTCAGGATGTATATGACTTATTTCTGACTCAATAAAAGAAGAGTTAAGACTTTCTTCAGTGTCATGTCTATTTTAAAACTAAAATACAACATGAAGTTAACACAAAGGAGAATCTGATGAATGAATAATTTGTAATTATTCATTCATCATCTTCCAGGAATGGTGATGCTGTTTTCCAGAGAACTGCTTGGTCAGTAGGTGGTGATTTCATAACTGTTGATGTCTGATATAGGACATAACCTTCGGAGCAGGCTAGTTCTGAAGCAATAGCTCCCATGTCAGTATACCTTAGTAAGACATGATTCACCTTCCTAGCACCCAGGGTTGACCCTGAAGTTACCTGGATAAGAAAAAAGATCCTTCTTTGTAGTAAAGGCCTCTGATCATGCACCACACCAACAATAGAAATATGGCAACAGCTCGCCAGAGCAGAGACAAAAGGTTAAAGAAGAACAAGACAGTACAGAAGGCTAAAGGTATATAAATCAGCTTTAATCTTGCTGTAGCTGTTTTGACCTTGTACATTTGTGTATAAATGCTTGAGAATTCATTTTATGATGAGTCATAAAAAACAAAGAGCACATTCATTATTTCAGTATAACAAATGGGTCAGGGTCAGGTCCCCAGGGCTAAGCATCCAGGATTACCTGGAGAAACAAAGCAGGAGTTCTACAGAATACAGGAAAATTACTATTTTTATTATTGAGTATTACAATACAACAGAGAAAGTAACAAAAACCCATTTGCTCACAACAGACCGATATATTGTCATGGTGTGCTGTGTGGCACTCAAAACAGCAGCTTTAATGCTGGAAAACTTCACATCCAAACACAAAGCAAAGCTGGGGCTAATGTGATATAATGAGACACCGGAAGCAAAACAAGATACACTGGCATAGGGCACGGACTATCAAAGTAAAACAGGAAACACGACACATACGCAAGGACAGACTCAGAGACAAGGGTTTCACACTGAGATATGACTGACTCTGGAACAGAGGGAACACCGAGACAAGGGTGGCCAGACATGAGACGTGGGACCAGGACAGGCACAGAGAAAACTTGGGGACAGAGACTAAACACAGGCTAAGAAAAATATAAAGGAAGGAAGAACTAAGATCACTAAACACAAATGAAAGATAACCAAAGCCAGGAATAACAATCATCAAAGAATATTAAATCAAGATCTGAAACACAAATACTGGGTCGCAGACTCAGTACTGTGACATATATGTAGATAAGTAAAGCTATAACTTTAAAAATGTCAGTTTCCTAATATATATTTTAGTTTATTTTCTAAATATGTGCAAGCAAGGTTTCTCTCAAGAACACTGAACTTTGGAAATGTGAAGCAAAAATTAGATTTGTTTTTAAAATACCAATATTTGATATCTAAGGTAAATCTATGGGTGTACTGTCACAGTTTATGTTTACCAGGACTATGACAAAACTTCTGGTTCATGTGGAATGACAATGCAATTAGTTGCTTGCCAAAAAAAAAAAACTGCCTATATTTACTTCTGGGAAACACTGCCTCTGTAGGACGCTCTTTTATACCCACACATATTACTGACCTGCTGCCAATTAACTTGCTTAGGGACAAAAAGTTCTTTTTAGCAGGCACGTGCAGAGGGGGGGGGGGGGGGGGGGGCTAGAGGGGCTTGAGCACCCGCCCCTTTCCTGATGGGTGCCCAAAGTGCCCTTTTGTTGAGGCAACTTTTTTTTTTTTTTTTTTTTTTAAATTTTATGTGTGTGTGCGTGCGGAGTCCTGTCTGTGCCCCTCAACAATAATATTTAACTATTAATCACAGTTTTGCTAAATAAAAGGATCTGGCTTGCATCAGTCACATTATCACATTTAACCAATGCAGAACGCGCTGGTTACGAGACGGGAACGAGCTCACAAAGAGCACGCGCATTTTTAGCGGTCCGGAGCTGTAGGAGAAACACAAGTTAACTCAGAGACAGACTGATGCCACAAAACCAGTAAGTAGGTGTACAGCGTAAACTGTAGTGTATAGCACCCAGGAGTATTAGCTTATTACGTACACGTTGGTAAGCTGTCTTGTGGCAACTGATGAATTGAAACAAACGAGCGTGCTGTGTGTGCAACAGCGCGACAAACATTACCTGTCCTTTTATTAACTGCACAAGTAGTGCTGGTCACAGCTGCTGGCTACCTGTGTATGGCTGTCATGGGTCTGTAGCTCTGTCACCGTTTTAGGGAACATATTTAGTTTTAAAGTAAGTTTCCGGGCTTTTCCTGCCTTTCTGGAGGGATTATATTTCACTAAAAAACGATCTAATATGCATGTCCACATAATAATTATTATAATTATAATATATTAAAAACACACGCTGTATTTTAAAGAACATACATTAAGAAGCAGATTATATTAGATTTATATTTTAAATAAGACAAAATTTGGATTTTACAGCAGTAAAATGATTGTATCTCTACAGTTTAAAAATGTAATAAGCTTTGCCCTGCACAGAGTGGATAGTGAAACAAATGGAATCATCATAAATACATTATTTCATATTTATTACTTCCCCCTCCTCATTGCTTTATTATTGTAGCTCTAGTAATAAATAATAATGTAAGGATTCTGGATCAGCACCATGATGCCCATAGTACAGTATTCTGAAGAAGGTCTAAAATGTCACTGTGTGTGCGTGCATGTGTGTGTTTTATTTAGATGGAGTTTTAAAAAAAATATTACTCATGATATAACATTGTCCAGACATGGCTGGTAAGGACATGAGGAGGAAACAGTAGGAGCTGTGTGAGGCTACTAAAGGCAGTGCTATAACATTTTTCTGTCATCATTTTATTATAGATTAAGTGCAAGAGTTGTTAGGTGTGGATAATTAGATTATAGTTTATTGCAATAGCAAGTTGTGCCTTGTTCTCACATAGCAAGTGGAGAGTGATATATGAAATGATGGGATGGAAGGAAGAAGAGAAGCAAAGAGTGATTCACAGGCAGAGCCTAAATTATTTCTCACAGTTTTTTGTGTCCTTATGGTTCCAAGCGCTGTCACCAATCTTTGCATTTTGTTATTATCTCATGACACTTGTTTAATCAGCTACCATCTCTCCTATGGACTTTTTAATGTCTACAGTCTCAGATCAACACAGCCCTGCCCTTCCCATATTAGATTCTTGATGAATGTGTGTTGTTGTTATTCAGCCTGGTTCAATGTGCCCCTTTTTAACTTTGAGCACCCGCCCCTTTAAACCTCTCTGCACGGCCCTGCTTTTTAGTACCACTGACTTTCCAACCTTTTGTTGCTGGAATCAAATGTAAAAGCAGCTAATATTTTTCTTACAATTTTACACTTTTGCAGTTTAAACAGTATTTTTGTTTCCAATGTTATATTGTCAGTGTGTTTATCCACTTGCCAAATCATTGCAGACTGTTTTCATTCACATTTTAGAGACCATTCCAATTTTTTGGAATTGGGTTTGCTCAATCTCACTGCCTAGCCAGTCAATTCAAATCCTTACTTGCTTCCTCAGTGTCCAGGAGAAAAGGATTTGTATTGATTGGGTAAGCAGAGGTATCTAGCTGGAAACAATATATATCAGGTCAGGGTAATTGGGGATGGAAATATACTAATGAGTGAAGGGAGAAAGAAGAAAATGAGAGAGAAAGACAGAATTGGGAAATACAGGTGATTAGTAGGAGGGAAGTTAGTGCAGAGGGATGACTGGAAAGTTGGTTGATCCAGATGACATACAGGCAGAGGCGTGGCGATGTCTGGGAGCAGTGGACTTTTTGACCAGACTGTTTATCACAAACTTGGAGGGTGAGGGGAAGAGAAGTGTACTGGTGCTGGTGTTCAAGAACAAGGGTGATGTACAGAGCTGTAGTAACAACAGAGGAATAAAGCTGATGAGCCACACCATGAAACTGTGTTAAAGGGTTGTTGAAGTTACGTTGAGAACAGAGGTGATGATCAGTGAGCATCGGTATGGCAGGGAAAGAAGAGCACTACAGATGCAATGTTGGATTTGAGAGTGCTGATGGAGAAGTGTAGAGAAGGTGAGGAGTTGCACTTTGATGTTAATCTACAGAAAACAAATGAAGAGGGGAAGTGTGGTGCTGCATGAGGAAGTCACGAGTGCCAGAGAAGTATGTGAGAGTGGTACAAAAATGTATGACAGCAAGAAAGCTGTGGGATGTCCCGTAGGAATGACAGATGTGTTCAAGTGAAGGTGGGATTACATAAGGAACCAGCTCTGAGCTACTTCGTTTTTGCATTGGTAATGGACAGGCTGACAGACGAGGTCAGGCAGGAGTCTCTGTGGGCTGTGCAGACACTTATCTGTAGTAAAAGTAGGGTGCAGGTGGATGAGAGCCAGGAGATGTGGAGGTATGTACTGGAGAGAAGAGGAAAGAAAGTCAGTAGAAGCAAGACAGAATCCATGTGTGTGAATGAGAGGGAGACAGGTGGAAAGGTGAACATGTGAAGATTAAAAATAACGAAGATTGATGAGTTTAAACACCTCGCGTCATTTTTCCAGAGCAAATAAGTGCACAAGAGAGTTGAAGAAGAGAGTGCAGGCAGAGAGGAGTGGGTGTTACAGGTTATTTTTGATGGAAGGATACTAGCTAGGGTGAAAGAGAAGATTCACAACCTGTAGCCAGACCTTTTAGGGTGTATGGTTTGTTGACAGTGGCACTAAAAAAAAAGACATTAGGCCAAGCTGGAGGTGGCAAAGCTGAAAATGTCACTGGGAGTGACCAGAATGGACAGAATTAGACATGAGTGCATCAAAGGGGCAGCTCAGGTTGAGCAATGTGGAGACAAAGTTGGAGAGGCAAGGTTGAGATGGTTTTGACATATACATGGTTGTGAATATGTATTTGGCTCTCACCAGGAAAAGAGGAAGACCACAAAAAGAACTGATGGATGTGGCGAAGGAGGGAATGCAGAGGGTTGGTGTGACAAAGAGGGATGTTAGGGATAGGGTGAGATGGGGCACGCCAGTCTAGCACCTATGAAAGAATAATAACGATTTGATTGACTGCTCAAATGACACAATTAATTCAATCATGAGACATTTATGGCTCTAAGCTGGCTTAAGAACACATTAATGAATTAAACAAATAACAATGGCGTATTGTACAGCAGACAAAATTAATAATCACATGTAATGTATTCATGTATTCACTAATAGGGCATCTCATCATAATTTAGTTAAGATAGCATTACGGTGATTAAACCTTATTACCATAAAAAGTAATCCCTAAAGGTCTGATGGATTCCTTTGTAATTAATTGTCCGTGATGTAGCCACTACTCGTGGTGACAGTTGCAGTGTAAACAGAGCAGGAGCTCACAGATAAGGTGTTGGAAGACACAAAACACACACGGGACAAACTGAAGGTTGAACACCAGCAGTGAGCTGCACTGACTTTTTGGAAATCCACAGAAATAAAACAGATTACTATTTTAAATCTCGGGAAGCAACCTACACACAGAAAAATCAAGCCTCATAGTGTGTTTTTCTTTCACTGTTGCCAGGCGACCGCAGAATTACTGACGATCTGCTGTCAGTCACATGGCCAGCTGTTATTTATTGTGTTGGGTTGGTGTGATTTGGCTAAGCGAATATTATATAAAACAGGAGAACGGTTACAAAACAGCTCTCTTTTACGTCCAAGCTGCTGTAGATCCCCCTCAAGGCCCGTTTCAGCATTAATACAACTGGTGCACAGAGAAAAGGAATGACAAAACAAAAACAATGAGTTGAATTTGTTTCAACTCAGGGCACTCAAGGCTCTCTTCCAAATAATGCAAGCTGCCTAAAGCAAAGAACGGCAAGATGCAGCACAGCCAAGAGCAAGCATAGTGTTTACAAGGCCCAAGGCCAAAACACGAGCCACTAGGTGAAGTGAACGGCCTCTATCACCACCACTTCCTGCTACTTCACACCTTCTTTGATTGCAGGTTTACACCTGTGAGTTCAACAATATATCACCATCTCTCAGAAAGTGCATATTCTCCACTAAACATACTGCACCCCTGCACTATCACAAACCACAGCATTTACTGACCAATTCCAATAGCAATGGACAGCAAAAATGATAAGGCAAAATCTCATGTGGGGTGTGCCATCTAAGCTTCATCCAAGACAGTTTTGCCATGTCTGCAAACCCTTTTGCAAACCTCAGGTCCTTCCTTTTGAATGTCTTCTTTCAGTGATGCCTGCTTTGTGCTGGGTGCCTTGGTGGTGTCTTTACTCTAAGCCTTCCACTTATATATTTATTAGGGGTGCAACGATACTCGTATCGATATTGAACCGTTCAATACAGTGCTTTCGGTTCGGTACGCATATGTATCGAACAATACAAATTTTTAAATTTATTTTATCAACTTTTCTTCTGACGATGCTGTCTGTGTTGAGCGCTCAGTGGATCTGCATTCGACTACTCCACCTAGGCTGCACTGTCGAGCGCAGCACAAACTAGCAAGACAGAGAAGCTAAGCTCCATTGCAGCATGGCAAATTGAACCTCCCCCACCGTCATTCAGATCTGGCCTTTGGAACTATTTTGGTCTTCCTGTGAAGTATGACCCTGAAGGTAAGCGCGTCATGGACAAAAGTAAAACAATATGTCGGCAGTGCAGTTAGCTCGTTAAGGTGTTGGCCGTCCAGCCCCACGCACGGGGCGATCCGCGGTAGCTCGTTAACGGAGATTTGCCGTGTTGTGGCGTTAACGTCATTTCAGATTAACGCTGACAGCACTAGTGGGAACACAATGAATATGACTGCACATTTACGCCGACATCCTAGTGCAAAGACAAGTGGAAGCAGACAAAAACAACAAGCATGCATGCTACAAACTTTACCCGAGTCATTTAGACAGCCGTCAGCACATGATTCTCCTTATGGGGACCTGATATGTTTAATATGCTGCTGAGAGTATACCCCAGAAGAAGCATATAGTATAGCTTTTATTTTGGAAAGAGCCATTTCTCTGTAATAAACTCTCTTTTCCAAAGATGAGTGATTTCTCGATCAGATAGATTTTTTTATTTTTTTATTTTGTTGTTTGCCAGCAACATGTGTTGCGTGTGTGTGTGTAGATGGAAGGATGTGGAGTACCAAGAACAGAGCTATGCCTACTATAGCACTGCAGATGGACTCACAAATCTCTTCTGCCTTAAATAATGCTGAGCTAACTGCGATGGGAACATTTTAGCGACAGGTTGGACATATATGCTTCTAATAAGTAGGTGGAGAGGAAGATGAAGCTAAGAGAAGAGTGTATGTAATGTAGTACATCCATCATTTGGCCATGGACAGAACAAACAAATGCAAATGTTTTCTTTCTGCTGTCAGCTCTGTAGTGTAATACTATGTGAGTTTTGCATTTACAGCTTGTTCTACTGCCCCTAACTTGACTCAAATGACAAAGCAGCTTTAAAAACCCATTCTCTTAGAAGCCGTTGTTCTACTCTTTAGAGCTTTTTGTTTTTTCCTGATATAATTCTTTAACATAGTCAACTTGTTGATTACAACCTGGGGGAGCACAAAATTATGTTTTGGGTTTATTCTTTGTTTTTTCTTCCTTCTTTTATGAACACGTATTCCTGTGTTAGCCTCAGGCAGTTGTCCTCAAGTTTGCTTGTGTGTCACTCACATCTCTGTTGCTAAATGCGTTTCTTCGTAATCAGCTAATGCTGAAGAACTGCAGGCAAAACGCGAAGTAAAGTCTGCGAATTAGGGCGCCAGACCATTGACGTCCAAGGAGGCATTGAAATGTTACCCCACAATTGTCTGTATGTGACGCGGTTCAAGGAGATTTTGACCTCCTTTCCACAATTTAGCCAATCTGCAGCACGCTGCTTGTGTTCGCGGTGTCAAAATGCACGAAGAGGTAGCTCGTGATGTTCTGTAAGCCAAAGCGAGCGTTATCTAGGGGGTAAAGTGATTTATTCCATCGTGTCAAAGTGAGCTCAAAATCATGATGAAGACTGAAGAGACAAGGGAGCTGAAATGATATTACTACCCCGTAGGAGCTGTTTGCACACTCAAACTATCCTCCGTTTTACTCTGTTTTAAGCCCAGGTTGTCAGCAGAAAAGTGCTGAAATATATCTGCTTTAAATATTGGTGAATGAATAATTAAAAACCTGAGCTTCACACGTCAAGAGGGGGTGATGTGTACATCGCTTTGAACATGCTGCAAAGAAAATGAATAAATACATAAATTGTGCCTGTGTGTGCGTGTGTGTGTGCGTGTGTGTGTGTGTGTGTGTGTGTGTGTGTGTGTGTGTGTGTGTGTGTGTGTGTTTGCGTAGCACGCAGGCAAGGAAGCCACAGAATTGGAATTACACAGGGGGATGAAAGCCAGAGGTAATTTTAACATAAAGCATGAACTGTCAGAAAAGCTTTTTAAATCTTCAATAGGACGGCCTGTTTAGGCAGAGCATTTGCAAAAAAGAAAAAAAAAAAGATAGATCCAGCCTACCTAACAGAGACAGCAGCACAAACAAAGTCTTCCACTTCGCTGGGTTTCTTTAATGACTTCACAGATTGCTTTAGATAGGGTGCTAAAGGTAGCGCTCATGATGATGCACCGATACAGCGGCGTGAAAGTGTTAGCGGTTCATGGCAATGTGAGCTGTTAAATACAGTTTCATTTTATGGCTTTTAGGGCTTTTCACCATTGAGCTGTAACGGATTGTGTTCAGTGTCAGTAGTGTAAAGGATTTGCACCTCAGACTTTTAATGCAGCCTTATTCAGCAGTGAGTTTGAGCTGAGTTTAATAACACATTTGCTCACACATGCAAACATCGACAAAGATCAAGGTGCGGAGTCGCTCTCGTTCATACTTGCAGCCAAGAAGCTGCCTTTTATGCCGTGTGTGTGTGTGTGTGTGTGTGTGTGTGTGTGTGTGTGTGTGTGTGTGTGTGTGTGTGTGTGTGTGTGTATAAATGCACAGCGATGTCTGTCTCGCATCACTGCTATTTGTTGTAGTCATTTAGTTCTACAGCCGGTAGCTCCGTGCTTGCTTCTCCGTCATGGCAACTTGCTCTCTCTAATTGGTCAACTTGGTTGTAGGAAGCTGTCTTTTCATCCTGTCTGCAGGTCAGAGTTTCCTATACAATCGCAAACTCAAAGTGAAGCTTTTATTCCACCTTCACAAAGGGAACAAACTGCATCGTGATGATTTCCCTTTTTTAATTTCCGATCGCACGTAAATCAAACGAGATAAAGGAGAAGCATGAGCCACACGTGGAGCTGTGTTATTTAAAGAATCACACCTCAGAAATGTCTTCACTTCCAAAAATTGATTCCAGAATGGGCACTAAACACTTTTTAACACTGTAGCGCACGTATTTAACATCTCCCAGTGGATTTGTTTCATTTAACCTAGTCTTTGACCCACTTTCAAAGAGCTTAGTGCTGACAACAAAAGAAGGGCAACATGACACTTCATATAAAGTTACTCCACCCAACTAAGAAGCCACTACTTCTAATTCTTTTTAATTCCTCCTTGTTTGAGCAGCCGTTTGGTGTGTGTGTGCAACAAAGTCAAGGCCAGGGGACTGTCTTTAACAATGTAACAGGCCTGTCACTCACTCTGTGAACCTGTGTGGTTCCCCTTCACCCAAGGGCCCACCTCCTTCCATTAGGCTGAATAAATGAGGTGCCAATCAGACAGTTCAGGTTTTGACTCCACACAGAGCACAATAAGTGCCTCTGTCTGCCAGCTGGTTATGGTGAAATGTTGTTGGAAGCAGCCAAGGGGATTCACTTCACACTTAATGCATTGTTGAGACAACAAAGAGGCACTCACAGTTGTTGCGATCAGGGAGTTGGGTGTCTCTGGTTATTTTCAGGGTGAAAGGGCCACAAAACTGAGAGAGACACGCAAAAAGTTACGAGGATTGGGAGGAAGAATGTTCGAAAAAGCCTTGCAATAAGCACAGATCCCTCTGGAAGCATGCAATGCCCATAAGTGCACACTTAAAAAAGCTTCAGATTTGTCCCCCTCGAATGGCTTTTCAGAGCAGTCAGAGGTACTGGAAGTAATCAAGCCTGCTATAAAACACACACCAATAACAGCATACTGTTTCATGTCCTTTGATTAGTGGCAGCTGATGATGATCTTAACACAAGCCAGACACCTATGATGAAATGTCCTAGAAAGCGAATGTGATCAAATGGCAGCTTTTTTCCCCCCATGTATCATGTGATCATCATAAACACAAAATCACCAAGATTCACAACAAAGCAAGTTGTTTGTTGCTGCCTTACACTACCATCTACTCTCCGGTACCGTGCAATCTCTGAGAAGGAATTGCTTGATACTCACCTGCCTCCAACTCCAGCTACCTGTGGAATCCTAACATGCCACCTCCCATTTAACTGCTGTGCTTGCTATGACAGAAACAAGACATTTTAGCTTCCTCCCCTCTTCCTTCCGTTTCTTCTGATTGGCTGCCCCTTTCAAACAGAAGATTTGAGAGAAGGTGGGTGGGGCTTCTCCGCTTAAATCACTATTTTAATTATTGCAATCATTGCATTATTGGATGCACGAATTTACCCATGAAACTAACAGGCTTAGAGCATTTCTGTTTTATTCTTTATAGCTAATTTTCTCCTTCATAACAACCGTAAATGCTTGACTTTTTTCACCTGGATTCTGCTCAGGCTTAATTTTAAGGGCGTGGTCATTTCAGTTGACTGGTGTGCCAAAACTAAAACCTCGGCCTAATTCAAGACCCTAAGCTAGACATTTAAGCTGTGGTTTTAAGCTGTTTTAATGAAACTATCTAACAAATAACACAGTTTGCTGTAAGGTCCAGCCAGTCTGAAAATTTAGCATTCCAGTTTTGGTTAAATTGCAGCGTTTTAGTAATGTATCACTCAGCTCCAAGAACAAAGTATCAGAGTATATTGACCAAGAAAGTTAAGATAGATGGATGCAGTCCATTAACTTTTTGGCTTAAATTTACAAGGTTTAAAACCAGTGGTTGATATCATGATGTCAGTCATGACTTAAAGCAGTCTGAAACCTGAGATTTGGTCTCACAGAGATAATTTTGTACATATGCTGGCCATTTAAATATAGCAAGGTTTTGGTGTAAACAAATTTCCGGAAAGAAGGTACTATGAAAAGGAAGAAAAATGACTACCAACATTTTTTCATTATTATTTATTCATTCATATTTATTTCAAGGTCTGTGGGTCCATCTGTGGGTGCAGCAGTTGCCCCATTCAGAATAGTTTTCTATGAATTTATTGTCTCCTATGGGAGACAATAAATTCATCTTATCTAATCACATGACACTGTTCCAGATCGGACTCACATCTGTCTGTCACATGGAGACAACAATATCTCACGCAAGCTTCTCTTATCTCTACACTTTCCTCAGGTAATATGAAATATGAAGTCTCTATGCAGAGCAAATAAAAATGTGCTTTTGCATCCATATTATGTCCTTGTTCTGTTATTTGAAAGTAAAGAAGAAGAAAGACACCAAAGATATCAAGTGCGAGCCAAGTAATAAATGAAATAGAAATGACAAGACAACCTCGGCGTGCAACACAGAACTTTACAGCAAGGTGACAGAGAGAAATCATTTGAGGTACAGGGATGTGCCATTGGCTGCCCTCTGGTCTGCTTGAGTCTTAATTCATGAAAAGCCTCACAGAGTTCCTTCCCTTCCACAAGTGGCTGAGGTTGGCCGCAGAGCATGCGGGAGCAGCAGTGATTAATGTGGTTATAAAACCAGTCGGCTGACTTTTAAGTGTTACATTAGATCATCCACTGAGGGAGCTCCACCATGTGCACTGGAGCGACACAAATCTGGGAGCTATGAGAAGTGCATCAAAAACAAGGCTCTTGTCAAACTTTGATGTACCCCCGCTTAGCAAAATGAAGCGCCTCTGTCGTCTGACCCAGCTCCGAAAATCCTTACTGCTTCCAAAGTGTTGTGTTATTGAGATATATTTGCTGTCCGTCATATGCTGAAACTGTACGCCTGCTCATTTTACATCAGAGGTTCAGCTAGTCTTTTCATTTTAAAGAAGCAATAAGTAAGGCTTATATTCCCATGACCCAAAGTGGCAGTGATGTATTTGTGATGACTCAGTCTCATAGCTTGGCAATCACTAGGAAAGAGACATCACTTTAAAACCTACTTCTTGCCAGATAGTAGAGTAAGAATCAATGTAGCAGCAACTTCACAATCTTTAATGCATGGCAGCTAATTAGCAAACAAAACCCCAAACAAAGCAAATTCAGTGGACTG
The DNA here is from genome assembly GCF_057381845.1 of Rhamphochromis longiceps. Classification (NCBI taxonomy): domain Eukaryota; kingdom Metazoa; phylum Chordata; class Actinopteri; order Cichliformes; family Cichlidae; genus Rhamphochromis; species Rhamphochromis longiceps. Next base: position 10,160,798 of record NC_140576.1, read on the forward strand.
AAATGAAACACTTGACTTCTCTATGCAGGAGTGAAAGTGGTTTCAAGTGATTACATAGGCAACAGTCACATGGGCCTAGAGACTGCACCTGGCAACTACAACCATCTGGCAACCACAAAAACTGTATACTCCCTGATTGGCTGAGAGTGGTTGCTGACAGTCACTGTGAAACCAGTTGCTAAAGCCCCATTCACACAAGCCTACAGACTCAGTCAGTGCCCCCCTGATAATCACCACTCTCCAGGGAAAAGTTTGTTCTGCAACTGGTTGGTGAATGGTTGCTGGAGGCTGCTAGCATGCAACTGGTTGCAAAGAAGTATACAGTGCTGCACTGAAAGCTTCCTTGCTATTGCTTTAGGTGGTTGCCACAGTCACAGGTAGTTTGCATGGAAGATGCTGGCTTGTCAGTAAAGTGAATTAACTACAGCTTGTTTGCAGATGGTGGCACCACCCGTCAGCAGGCATTTTCTGACAACCTAAGCAATCACGGGAGTTTTCTAGTGCCACCTAGTGTCAGTCAGAAAACTCAAGCAACCATTCGCTAATCCATCAGGGAATATGCATTTTTCTCTAGCAACTGGATGTCGCCAGAGGCTTACCAGTCTTAAAGGCTGTGTGACTGAAGCCTTGGTTGAATTCAGCTCATTTGAACTGACTGTCTTTAGGCTTGTGGGGGTGAAGAACAAATGAGGCAGGGAAGTAAATTCAACAGCTGCGATATGATAGAAAGCATTAAAAACCCATAGAGTCTGTCCACTATTCCCAGTACAATAACCCGCAGTAAATTACCTCCTGAAGCCATTTGTGTACATGCACATATTGCTAAAACCAGGCATATTCCATAAGAGCAAAGGTCTAAACTGACATCTAAAAAGTGTAGGCAGTTTCATATTGGGGCCCAACCTGAGGCAAGGTTGCACACATGGGAGCAGAGTGGTGCAATGCTTAGCACTGATGCCTTCCAGCAAGAAGGCTACTGCTTAAGTCCCGCTGGATGGCTGGGGCCTTTCTATGCACCTGTGCGGGTCTTTTCCGTGTACTCTGTCTTCCTCCCACTGTGGTGGAGATTTTAAATTGGTGCAGATATGAGACAAAGTGCAAGGAATTTAAAAAATATTGGGTGGATGTGGTTTGCACTGATAAAACCCTTGAGTGGTCAGTAAGATCTATATGTCTGTCCACTCTATACTTGTGTAAGACTCAGGAGATAGTTATCCGAGGCAGGTTCAGATTGCTTTTACTCTACAAGTCACGAACACATGAAGCCTCTCAAAGGCTGGATTTGTCACACACATGCATATTTAAGTTAAATAAAGGGTATATCCTGTTGATTTAATTGTGGTATAAATTGTTTGTTATTCACACAAATGTTTAAAAAATGATCATTTCTGCTTCGCTGTAACAACAGTTGGCAAACAATGAAGCCGAAACAACAGGGAACTGTTGCATCTGGTCATGCAATTAGGAGCAGGTGCACAGATTCCAATTAGGAGAAATGACACGAGAGTAAGCAAAAAAAAAATCAGACGTGGCAGAAAAATAATTTTCAGGCACTTATTGCACTGGGCTCTACTTAGCACACTGTGCAAAAACATGCTTTATAAGGCAATCACATTGCACAAGGTTATAGTCAGATCTACTTCAGGGTTCCTATCAGCCTTTGGGTTTTTCTCAGTACCAAAATTCAGGAAGCCTCATGACCACATCAGTTTATAATGACATGTTTGTGCCTTGAGAGAAGTATGGAAACACCATGCAATGACAGACCCAACACACTGTCACAACTATGGGTTTTTATCAGCACTTTCACAGGTAAGGTCTCTGTTCGCAGCCAGTTCCAGCACACACCTCGCGCTCCAGTCTCCAGCTTCACTATAAGGAAAGAGACATCTCATTAACCAGATCGTCACCACCTGTGGCCTCACCTGCCTCCCCCGCATCGCCCTCTTGAGCTCACTGCACCACCCCTCCCCTGCAGCTGAGCCAGGGACCACACCTCCACCACACACCTTAAAGTAAGTCTTGGGCTGCAGAAGAGCTGATGAGGATATCTTTCTTGATGCAGATGGGCACATTAAGAACGCTGGAAACATGATACTACTCCCCTGGGAGCTGGGTTTGAAATGCAGATAAAAATGTCGCACATGTTGTATCTGCAAGTGTAACAGGAACAGTCTTGTATAGTCACTTTGCATATTTGGTTATGTGCAGCCTGGACAAGCATAATTAAATCTGAGACAATTATTACCAGGGCTATCATTAGAATTAGGGATAGTGACCCACGGTACTGGGTCATACTGCACTGTAACAATAATAAAACTCAGCTGCTCTGGAAAAGTATGTTTTAATTCCTTAAAAAACAACAACTATGAAAATATTTTCAAAGGCCTGGGGGTTGTGTTTTTTCAATGTCTATTTAGTCCTTACACACTGTGACTCTTTTGTCTTGGCTCCATTCTGGTCAAAGAAAACAAGACTATGAGTTTAAAGTTCTAACTTTCAGCTTTGATTTAAGGGTTTTTGCATCCACGTCTAATGAACTGTGTCGAAGCTGCAGACCTTTTCTTCTGTACGAGCCCTAAACCTCTCCCGGATATGAGTTTGCTTAAAGCTGAAGGTCACTACTTTAACCTCATATTCACTGATTCATTTCAAATCCAGTGTGCTTGTGCCAAAACAATGAGAAACACACTGCATCACTGTCCTAAAGTTTTCTGCTTGTGTTGTAGATTTGGAAGTAGTTTGTGAGTTGCGCTTCATGTTACTTTGGGTTCAGTGGGGTTACTGATTAGCCTGAGATTCAATTAATGAAAATGTTCATGCTAATCCCCCCCTCATTGCTTTTGTCTGCCAATTGAGCGTGCTGCTGATTATAAATCTGGCAAAACTATAGCAATGCTGATGATTTTTCTAGCATCAAGTTATAATGACATGGTTCCTAAACTTCACCACCTTCCTTTCTTCCTTCTTGTCCCCGAGGCGTTAAGTATACAAATTCCATTATTTGCTCAAAAACAAAAGATCAGGAAAAATAAATAAATAAAGGAGCAATCTTTTAACTTGCTGTGAGGCATATGTCATGGCATGTCCTGTAAGGAAACGATTCACTTTGAAAATAAAGCTTAGATTTTGGTTTGCTGTCTCTTGTTCGCTCAGGTTGTATATTCTTGTAAATAGATTGTACCGTGCTGGTTTATTCCCTGTGTGGAAGAGCAGTGACTCACTCGTATACCAATGCACTTTAGGTTCTTTGCTTGTTATCCAATACCAAATAATCTCTTTGAACAAAGTCTCTTATTGCTGTACATATTGGATTCAAGTAGGCCAGTATACTGACAGTGACATATGAGGCCTGGTCGCCTTCCCCAACCCTTCCTTTTTATAAGCTAGAGCCGCAGCAGGAGTAGATGCGAGACGAGCCACATTACTGAGTCTATAATGTGGCTTCCATTCCTTTTCCTCTGTGCCTCTGCTCTCCGTTGTTGGCAAGCACACTGGGAATGTTGGAGGATCTGCCTTCAAAGGATTCTGCATAGTGTGTACCTGCATCCCGGTGCATCAAAGTCAGCCCATCAATTATAATTGGAGTAACATATATTAATAAGCATTAACCAGTGCACACTACGGCAACGCCCAGATGATTACCGGTGGATTTTTCTGCAGCAACACGAGATGTCATGTTAAAGAAATCTGCACACAGAACATGAGTCTTGTCAGATTGTTTGAGATAGGCTTTGATTTTGCTTTTATCCTTGTCGGTCGCTTGTTAAGAATGAGGCGAGGCTGTTATCATGCAATGGAAATGGAAATCAGGTCTTATGCCACTCTGCAATTGCATGGGAGGATGTTTGAGTGGGACATAAAAAGAATAGGCCTTATCAATTCACAGTAAGTGGGTTTCAAGGACAAATCCAATAATACTTTGGCGGCATATTAAGAATAGTATGACGGAATTAATGCAGCCAGATTATTTGGGTGTTACATGACAAGGACTTTAATCCCAATCCCAAGTTATTTTTATTTGTTTGGGTTTTTTTTACTTTGACTTATGCAGGATCTATAAAAATAGTTCCACATTTTGTGAAATATGTACCATGTTTGTTTCAGTCTTGAGGTTCAACAGCAATATAGAGAGAAACCTTGAGGGACTAGTCTCGTGTCTTTTTCTACAAGGAGAGCAGCACCCCTGTGCAGCATCTCCAGGCCTCTGCACCTCTTACTGGACTGGCAACAAGGACAGACACAGAACATCGTTCCTACCAAATACCACACTACCTGTATTTGTTTTGTTTAAAGTTGACATCCTTATTGTATTATAATCCACTTTTCACATAACACTCTATAATCATATTTGTTGAGCTCCTTTATTTTCCTTCCAACTGTTTTCTTCCACTTGCACAATTTCTATCTTTCTCGTGCTCTTTTTTTCAGTCTCTTCTTCATTTGTCTGGATGTGTGTTGTGTGCGATGCTGATCTTGCTCAGGTGTGTGCGTGGTTCAGGGAGGACTCATGCAGGTGCACTTACCTGCTTTTCTTCTCGCTCCTCACTAAAATCCCATTGGTGTGCCTGTCTGGAACTTGACTGACCCACTCCCGCTCTGTCCCAGTCAGAGACATATGTGTCCTGGATGCTGTGGGAAACTGGATGCCTGTCCCTACAAGAAAAAATGGAAGTACTTACCTGAACCCTAATTTAAAGAGCACTTCCCTTAGTGAACTCTTGGTCTTTGAACTTTGGCACTACTTATTGTTAAACATTCTTGAAAGGTTCATTAAAACCTTTTTAGCTGTGTCCTGCCATGGAGTCCCTTAGGTCAAACCTTAACATTATTCCATGTTTTTATTGAGTTGGTTTGGTTTAACATTGTAACATCTGACAGCTTTGTTCTGGCTGTGATTAATAATCTTTGTTCTTTATCATCATTGGTTCAATCAAAGAAGCAGGTCAAGAGCCTGTGCTATCCTGCTTTTTTCATCAACAAAATATTGCCCATCTATGTCAAATGGTGTACAACTCAGATTTAGAAACGACATTATTAGCTGTGAGCAATATTAAAACTTTGAAAGAGTAGCTCAAGACTTATTCGCATGTCTTGATTTCCACTAGTGGATATTATTGTTGTGTAAAAGGAACAGAAATTTCCCAACTTTAGGCACACAAAAAGTATCTTATAGAATAGAATAGAATAGAATTCATTGCACATGTCACAGGTACAAGGCAGCGAAATGCAGTTTGCATCCATCCAGAAGTGCTTTAGCCATGATATAGATATATTACAAATATATATTAGCAATAATATAGATATGTAAGTATATTACAGAAATGGGTCTATTATGGTATGTTATAATGTACACGATATGTTATGAATATGCTATAACTATAAGTATGTACAGGCTATAGTGAGTACAAGCTATGTACAGGCTATGAACAGGATATAAATATGAAAAACTATACAGAATATGAAATAAAAAAACTATACAGAAACATGAGATATACAGCTATACAGAAATGTGAACTATGCAAGTTATAAACAGTTGTAGAGTTAAAATTATCGTATTGTACAGAATGATTATTTACACAGAATTATACAGTAGTGCAGTTAAGATAAGTGAGATATTTGGATAATTTCTACAGAGGCTATATAAAGTGCTAGTGGTTGTGAGTGGTGGTTCAGTCCATGTTATTATTGTGTGTATGAGGGTACAGTTGTCCATTGTGTGTGTGTGTGTGTGTGTGTGTAGGTGGTTGTATCTCCAGTCCATGTGTCTAATGTGAGTCAGATGTCAGGAAGCAGAGTTCAGGAGTCTGACAGCTGTGGGGAAGAAGCTGTTCCGGTACCTGGTGGTCTTAGTCCGGAGGCTCCTGTAGCGCCACAGGGGCAGGAGGGTGAAGAGTCCATGTGATGGGTGACTGGGGTCTTTGATGATTTTCCCAGCCCTTTTCAGACACCGCTTCCTGTAGATGTCCTTTATGACAGGAGGTGGTGCTCCGGCGATGCGTTGAGCAGTTTTCACAACCCTCTGCAACGCCTTCCGGTCCGAGGCAGAGCAGTTCCCGTACCAGACTGTTATACACTTGGTCAGGATGCTCTCGATGGTGCAGCGATACAAGTTCACCAGGATGTCTGAGGACAGGTGGTTCTTCCTCAGAGTCCTTAAGAAGAAGAGGCGCTGGTACATCTTATCCTGTATAATCACTGATAGCTTTGTTTCCCCAGGTTTTCTGCTCCAGGCTTTACACTCACACATAAAAAGTAGGAGTTTGACACGTCATTTAACTCTTCTTCCGCACAAAATAGACTAATCAAACGCCTCCAACTTCATACAAGAGGAACAGGTCACTGAGAGTTACGAAGGATTTAAAAATATGCAGAAATATGCAAAATGCAGCACGTGCTGCTGACATGAAACAACATAACTGATTTAAGTTCATATGTTTACTTTACTGCTCAGTGCACCACTGAACACTTAAACATTAAACCTGATTTAAACATGAACACAGGAAGTGCACTTAGATCTGACACATTCACACAATGAAGTAAAGCTAGAAAAAATTTTTTGATGTAAAATGTTAATAGTCACTGATAAACACTTTTTTTAAAATTTTGATGAAACTCCAGCAGTATTAAACAGACTTAGCAGCAGTATCTGGACCATGTTTTTGCATGTTCTTCATCACCATGCAAATCCTGCTGTGACGGTGCAACTTGTGCAGTTTGTGATACTATAACTGCACGTTAGCTGTTAGCTATTCCCATACGGCTTAACAGGTTTGCAAATAAAGTGTAATCCCTCAGATGAGAATCTGTGTTGTACACAGAGAGTATCTGTAGGAAAAGAATTAGTGCCAGTGTAAGGCTTTGTGGAGACACTTTTAAACTGAAACTCTTAACATGTGGCAGGCTGTGAGGCAACAATGCTAACCACAGCACCATTGTGTTGCTTTATATTTTCAAATCAGCTCAACTATATATGTATAACTGAATTCGATTTTAAGTAGTAATCACTTGCCTTGGTGCAGTATATTAAGTTCAACTCACTATAATATCGCATCTAACACACCAGTTTAAGTTTACTAGCTTAATCATAGCTTGTTTAAGCTAGTAAAGATTACAAATAAGATTTTATTGTGCTATTTTTTTACCTATTCAAATTTATTTCAATGTCTGGCGTTGTAGACTTGCCAACAGGCAAAAGTCTGTTTCTGATTTTCAAGAAGACTTGGCAAATGTTCTTTCAATTCCTTGAGGGTACAATGAAATAAGAGAACATATTCATGTTTATTTGAGAGCAACAGAAGGAAGTTGTGTACTTTTTGTGTGATATAATGCATGATGCAATGTTGTATTTATTCATTGATTGTATTTACAAATGTAAATTTAGTGTCCATTTTCTAATGGTCAAGGGTGACATTAAAAAAAAGTGTTAGCTGTCAGTCTAAAGCGTAATTTCCTTGTCTCAGATTTTTTTGCTCCTTGAGTTTCTGTGGAAGTGAAGTAACTCTGCTGAGAGACTTTTTAATGAGCATGTGCACAATAAGTGTAATTATTAGTTTGTTTCTAATTTGAGGAACTGAGTGTGTTACATATGCCTTCCCAACAAATATAACTGTGAGACGCTATTGCATGAATTAAATATTTCTTTCCATGTATTGTACTTTGAACTTGATCACATTTTTAATTGTTTAATTAAGTTATTTTACTTCATGTTTGATTTTTTTTTTAAACTGTATTTAATTTAAAAAAAATTCATAAATCCAATTTTTCATGGATCATTTCAGACATTTTCCCTCTGATCTTTTCAGATTTATATGACTTGCAACTTCAATCATGAGTAGTTTTGCTTTTAACAATTTTTCGCATTTATTCTGGTAGGATATTAAATGCTTTACGTCTTCGTTTAGAGGTCTTTAAGTATAGTTAAGTAATCGCGTAAAGCCTACAGTGTATCGCATGTAGATTACATCAGTAAACATAGAGTTTAGGCAATGCCAAACTTTTTTATCCAAGTTGCGATTTGCCTGATACAGTTTATCTCACCATCTACAGTCGCAGGGACACCAGGGGCTGCATGCTACAATAACAAATATCTTAATGAGTAAAATATGTGTTTATTCTCTGAATCAAACCTCTTCCCTTCACCACTAACCCACTTCCTGAAATAGATCGGCTCCATTCACTCTCTGAAGTGTTCCAAAGAGAAAAAGCGCTTCTGGCTGCTCATGTCCTACATAATGTAATTATGTAAACCAAACGAAGAGAAAGAACCCGCACGCCACGCAATCTACCATGCAATCAACGCTACATAATCACTGGGAGGGCTATAAATGAATACCACAGTACGCGTCATGCGCCCGTGTGAGTGTGCTCTTAATACCGATCAAAACGATTTCTATATGGATAAAAGTATTCGTTTCACAGACGATTGCCTTCTTCAGACCAAAACAGCAATTTTCTGTCCGTTTAACGAGACCGGTGCTTCACTCTTCGTGAAATGCCCCTTGAAAGCCTTGCTCATCATTCTGTTGTAGGCAGTGGACTGTTGCCATAATATCTCAATCTCACACACACAGACATCCCACTAATGCTCTGTATATTGCAGGCCAGGCACTACAGTTTCTACATGCATGTTTCAGAGTGCGTTACTCATATTAAAATCCAGTTAAGATCTAAATGTGGGCGGAGAATGAAAGGGGCTGAGAGGAGCACAGCTTTCTTAGGGAAAAGAGAAACATAATAGTGGTTTTGGGTGGATGAACAGCTTTGCATGTCTTATCTGTATTCCAGCATGTCTGTAACACAGCTCATTGGCTGAGCCATTAAAAAGAGCAGGCTCCTCTCGCACACAGCTGTGATGCCTCCATTGATTATATTGACTCACTTGGGGACGACACTTGTGCCACTGCAGTGTGGTGGCACAAGTGTAAGTGGGTATAGTACTCGTTTCCCCCTGTTTTCCATTGTTGCATTTTTAAAAGGGTGTTAGATTGGATACACGTGCATACAAAACTCCAGCATCATAACCTATTGGTGCCCTTAAAGCCAGGGGCATTTTTTCCTCAGCTAAGCCTGTCAGGTCGATCAAGGCGCACATGAAGTGAAGTGAAAGCATTTTCTCACTGTTGAGCCCTCTTTTTGACACATTACATGTTCACATAACAGATCGTGCCAGAGCCTCACCTCCTTTACACGCACTCATTTTAGTTTTATTTGTTTCCTTTTTTTAGATGACGTATATGTGAGGAGGGTATCAAATTGATAATTCTGTATTGCATGATGATTCACTGCAGTTTCTCTAATTCCTGCTAATGCTGACTGGAAATATCTCATTTTTGCCTTTTTTCCATAGCTAAATGTCATTTCTTCTGATGTGTTTTGTCAGTTTTATGACTTCAGTTTCATTTATAAGCTATTTAGCTCTGGCTTATTGATGCAGTATGAAAGAATGGGAAAATGGGAAGTGGTATGAATTTAAATAATTTAAAACATACTGGCTGATACAATTTGTTCAAGTCTAATAAGTCCGGCGTGCAGCATTTTGTGGTTGTTTCGCACTCTGGTAATCGGAGGATTTTAGTTGCAACAAAAATTTGAGACATCATCTTCTCACCTTGCAAGATGTCTGGTGGTATTCATGAGAAATGGTGACAGAAAACTGTTGACAGCTGTGGCTGAGTTGAGGAAACTGTGAGAGTGTTGTTAACTGGTTTACAGAAATAAGAACTCAACTACCGCATCATCTGACAATGGCAGGACAGGAACGCACTGCTCATTAGTAATGAAAGCTCCCAAGCAGAAATCAATAAACATGAGCACAAAGGTAGGAAATGAAATGGCATTCTCTCTCTCACACACACACACACACACACACACACACACACACACACACACACACACACACACACACACACACACACACACACATTATTTCAGCACTTTATTCTACAGTGCGTCTGGAAAGTATTCACCACGCTTCACTTGTTCCACCTTTTCTCATGTTTCACCCTTATTCCAAAATGGATTAAATCATTTTTCGCCTCAAACATCTACGCACAATACGCCATAATGACAAAGTGGGAAAATGTATTACAAATGAAGAAAATTAAACTGTAACATGTACGTTGGTATTCACAGCCTTTGCCATGACAATCAAAATTAAGCTCAGGTCCTGTTTCCACTGATCATCTATCAAATGTTTCTACAACTGTAGTGGAGTCCACCTGTGGTAAATTCAGTTAATTGGACATAATTTGGAAAGGCATGCACATGTCTATATGAGGTCCCAGTGCATGTCAGACTACAAACCAAGCCATGAAATCCTCAGAGACTTCAGGAAGGCTAGGTAGAAAAGCATCCATCAAAGCATCCTTCAGAGTGACCATCAGGAAGAACCTGGTGGTCACTGTGAAAGAGCTCCAGCATTCTGGTCTGTAGAGAGGAGAACTTGACAGAAGGGGAGCCATTTCTTCTCACTCCAGCAATCAGATCTGTATCTCAGACTGACCAGACAGAAGCCACTCCTCACTAAAAGGCACATGACATCCCACCTGGAGTTTGCCAAAGGGCACCTCTTTGGCCTGAATGCCAAGAATCAGAAGGAATCAGAAGAAGAATCTGAAGGAAATTAGACAGTCCTCATCACCTGGTTAATATCATGCCTACTTTGAAGCATGGTGGTGGCAGCAGGAAATGGGAAACTAGTAAGAGTGAGGGAAAGATGAATGCAGCAATGTACAGAGACGTCCCCCATGATAATCTGCTCCAGAGCACTCTAGACCTCTGTCTGGGGTGAAATTCCCTAAATAACCAACCCGCCAACTGGTAGGTTCCCCCGCTACCGCCTCAGCCACCCAATCGGTCACAGTTTTCAGTCTCTTACCTCAGTGTGGAAAACCATGCATGTTTTAGCAAACTTAAATAAAATATAAAACACAGCTCACGGCTAAAGGCCTGCTTCTCTCGTGTGATTTCACTTGCAGATTGAACCTGTCACCAGGTCACAAAGCATTTCGCAGGCATTGCCCTGTGTCTGTTGAAACTAATGCTCAGCTGCACCTAATTACTTCAAGAAAGCCAGTGACCTTGTGATGTTCACAGCATTGTCTCACCCAGCTCCAGATAAATTTCTTATCGCACCCAAATAATGCCTGTGGGATTGTATAGCACTTTTATCTACAACAGGAGATTTTCAAACAGGCAGCAGACTGTTATTTTCTTTTCCCAGCACAGTTTGCTTCATGTAAACTAAAAAAAAAAGGAAGAAATCCAAAAACCAAGCCAAATGTTTGCTAGTTGAGGAAGAAAGAGATAACTTTTGACCCACTTAGGGTCTGTCAATTTCATTTTTTTTATGTTTTTGTGTGAATCTGCAATGCTCACCCCACATATGAAGAGATTTGCATTGTATTTGTACTTGGTCCAAATGGCAGAATGAGATCTTTCTGTTTAGTATTTGCAGAAATTTCTTTTCAGCCTACAATCACTTCTTTATATTCTGCTCTCTGCAGTCTTTAACCGAGAAGAAGTTGTAGGCTGTGTTGGTAAAATATAGTCCAAATGAGTCAGGAGTAGCTAGTCCCCCTTTCGTGGGGGACAGAATTAGGACATCAGCTTCACACTGTGGAGACAGCACGAGGCATATGGCTCACACAAAACTTGAGCTGAATTCAAAAAATGTGTTTGTTCATCGAGTGCTCTCAACTGTCCTAATTATGTCGTCCAGTCAGACAGTCGACTGTATTTCCTTATTAGAGCTGGTGTCCCGACGAGGCCCTGGCCTCTATGACCAGAGGCCATGTTGTAGATTGGAACTGGGTAAAATGGCAGCTCTCCCAACTCAGAGGAACTGGGGAATGGCAAAGGAGGAAGCCAATTAATATTTCAACAATACACCCTCTGTGGCCGGAGATTGACTGACTAAACTGCTAGCTGTCAGAGCAGTTATCTCCAATACAGCCATGTGGCTTGGAATTCACAATGCCCTGTTTAGAAAGGGATTTCACATCCGTTGCTCATTTTTGCATTCTGTACAAAAATGGGTACAGACACAATTAACACTGGGGATAAAAATGAAATGAATATAAATAAGGCTGAGGGACAACACGTCAAAGTTATCGCACACCTGAGGAGCAAATGCTCTTTTCTAACTTTTATTTGTCTTTGGATCCGAAAGGTGCCGAAGGGAGCAAAGTCATTAGGAACGCAATGCCCTAACTTTCAATTGAAAGTGTTGCTGTAATAACCATTGCCAAAATGTTACTGTCTGAAATGATGCTCAAAACTGAGCATAGGGGGTCACGTGACGTCAATGGCGGAGTAGCTGTGTTTCTCGCCCGCTCCCGCAGCTTGGCATTTGTTTAGGCCTTTATATGTCTTGTTTGGTTAAAGTCTCTGTTTATTTCGACTTTTAAACTTCGTACGATGCCAAGCACCCAGAAGAAGCTCAACCTTGGGTCGAAACCGGGCAAATCCGGAGAAAATCACCCTCCGCTCAGCGATCATGCTGTAGCGGTTATGGCGGAGGCCCAGTCGCCCCCACTTCTCGACCGAATGGACGTCGACAAATTGGTGGAGAGGATATCGGCGGAGGTGCTGAGGGCGGTGGAGGCCTCCTTTGAGAAGAAGATTGATCCAGTTCTGAAAAGACTGGAAACATGCGCAGCTAACATCTCTGCATTGGATGTTAAAATGAAGGAGGCAGAGGCACGTATATCAACGCAGGAAGATGTTACAGCGGGATATGGCGCCAAGATTTCTGAAGTGGAGCTTAAGCTGGAGGCCGCTTTGGATAAGATTGATGACTTGGAGAACAGGAGCCGACGGTGTAACATACGTGTTATTGGGCTACCCGAAGGCAGTGAAGGTACCAACCCTGTGTCTTTTTTCAAAACGTGGTTACCGGAGTTGGTGGCTGTGAGTTTCAAGGGCGGCGCTGTTAAAATCGATCGCTGCCACCGGGTGCTTGCACGCCTCCCTTCCAGTGCCCAGCGGCCCCGCGCGGTCATCATAAAGCTCCACAACTTCCAGGATAAAGCACGGATCATGCAAGCGGCTAGGAGGAAGCAGTCCTTATTTCATAATGGCATTCCTATTATGATATTCGAGGACTTCTCCGCCGCTGTTCTGAAGAAACGCCAGGGATTCTACCACGTCAAACAACGCCTTAGGGAGATGGGTGTCCCCTTCGCTATGATGTACCCGGCTGTCCTTAGGATCAAGATCGATGGCCAGGAGAAATCTTTTAGATCTCCAGAAGCAGTCTCAGCTTACCTGGATAACGTACCTCAAGGGGCGGGGCCGCGCTCATCCTCGGTGGCTCCAGTGGACTGTTGATCTGTGCTCCTGTCCCATACCTGAGGCATTCGCCAATCCCTCGTCTCCTCCTCCTCCTTTTTTTTTTTTTTTTTTTTTTTTTTTTCTTTTCCTTCCCTGTTTATTATTATTGTTATTTTTTCTGTTTGGTTCCTTTTTTTTCTTTTCGGGTCTGTGCGGAGATAATAACCCCATACACATAGACTATTTTATTTAGCCATTTATAATCCGAATTCTTGTTTTAGCTGCGGGCGGGCAACTGTTTCACGTTACTGATTAAGAAAAGACTCGTACTCTGGTCCAGCATCTTTCTATGTCCAAGTTGGAAAGTTTGCTTGCGCCCCCTGCTGGGCGTTGAAGACCTTTGTCTGACCTCCATACTCACTGGTTTCTTGACGGTTCTGTTTCTTATAAATAGTTTTCTGTTAATTGTTAGCAGAGCAGGACGTTTGTTTTTCTATGTGTATTTTACTTGCCACTGGTGTTGTAGAGCAGTGTTTGGGAGCCCTACATATCAGCTATGCTTTGGTCACCTGAGCGTGGTTCCATGCTTATTTAAAATGTTGTATGATAAGTGATAATTCAATGTTGAATGTTTGTTCCTGGAATGTAGGAGGTATACATAACCCTGTTAAACGGAAAAAAATATTGAGCTTTCTTAAGAGGGAGAATGTACATGTTGCCTTGTTGCAAGAAACTCACCTGTCTCCTCAGGAGCATCTAAAACTGAAACGTGATTGGGTCGGTCAAGTTTTTAGTTCCTCCTTTACGAGTAAGAGCCGCGGTGTAGCCGTTTTAATACATAAACACCTACCGCTGACAGTTGACCAAACAATTTGTGATAAGTCTGGTAGATATGTTTCCTTAAAAGGCACCCTAGGTGGTCAGGCGGTGTCATTTCTGAATATTTACTTTCCGCCAGTACAGTCTAACGACTTTATTGCTCATACTTTCTCTTCCTTTTCTGATTGGGTTTGTGATAATTCTGTGATAGCCGGTGATTTTAACTGTTATTTTTCTACAACTAAGGACAGATCCCCTCCTAAACAAATTCAAATGTCTACAAGGGCCAAAGCACTTTTAGATACTTGTAACGAACTTGATCTGGTTGATACCTGGCGGACTCTTCATCCTAACGATAAAGAATTTACTTTTTTTTCCGGTGTTCATAGAACAAGTAGTAGGATCGATCTCGTTTTCACCCCCAAGCGATCACTGGGAAACATTTTGAGATGTACAATAGGTGATATTATTATATCAGATCATGCGCCGGTTTTTGTTCAGCTAAGTGATCTAAATCCTGTCCCTCGGTCTCATACCTGGAGATTTAACAATTTTTTGATTCACGACCCAAAATTCAAAATATTTTTAAATGATCAGCTTGAACATTTTTTAAAGGTCAATGCAACCCCTGAAGTTTCTCCAGGCCTGCTTTGGGACACCCTGAAGGCTTACACCCGTGGACTGATTATATCATATTCAGCAGGCCTGAAGCGGAAAAATCAGATGGAACAACGGAAATTGGAACTGGAATTGCACGAACTGCAAGCTAAACATAATGAATCACCTTCAGAGCAATTAAGGAATGAAATTCAGGTGGTTAAAACAGCTTTGGAGGCACTATTGACAAGAAAGGCTGAGAAATCTCTTTTCTTCATGAGGCAGAGGTTATATGAGTTTGCTAATAAACCTAACCGCTATCTGGCCAATCTTCTTCATAATAAGGGTGCTGGTTGTAATATCCCATGTGTTAGAGACTCATCTGGTTTACCTAAATATGACAATTTAATTATTAATGATACTTTTAAAACTTTTTATAAGCAGTTATATACCTCCCAGTTTAAACCAACATTGGAACAAGGTATGCATCACTTCTTCTTAGGACTAAATTTACCTAAAGTTACTGAAATCCAAAGGGATGATTTATGTAAACCTATAACGCAAAGTGAAATTTTGAAAGTTATTCAGATGCTTCCAAATAACAAAGCCCCGGGTCCAGACGGGTTCACGGGGGAATTCTTTAAGAAATTTAGTAAGATTCTGACTTCCTCACTGTATAAGATGCTTCTGTCCTCTTTTGAGGCAGGCACTCTCCCCCCCTCCTTAATGGAGGCTAATATTTCGCTAATTCTGAAGAAGGGGAAACCTCCAGAAGAATGCGCCTCCTATAGGCCTATATCTGTTTTAAATCTTGATTTGAAGATACTTGCTAAGGTCCTGGCTGTACGTCTTGAGCCAATACTACCTTCGATCATTGAGAATGATCAAACTGGTTTTATACGAGGGCGGTATTCCACACATAGCGTGAGGCGCCTACTTAACATTATTCAGCACTCATCTTTGTTTAACCCTGAGGCTCTAGTCATCTCACTTGACGCTGAAAAGGCCTTTGACCGTCTGGAATGGCCGTTTCTTCTTTTCACACTTCAAGAATTTGGTTTACGTGACAACTTCGTTAAATGGATCCAGATCCTTTATACTTCCCCTCTTTCGGCAGTGATTACCAATGGTTATAGGTCAGACAATTTCAGTATTGAACGTGGCAGTCGACAGGGCTGTCCGCTGAGCCCTTTGTTATTCGCCCTGGCTATGGAACCCCTTGCCACAGCCATTAGGAAGGATGCTGCTATTGAAGGACTCTGTTTGAACAATTCTCAACATAAGATTTCACTTTATGCAGATGACGTCTTAATTTTTCTAAATTCTCCTGCTCACTCAATTCCTAGATTAGTTGCGTTAATTTCCCAATACGGCTCCTTCTCAGGCTACAAGATCAATTTTTCTAAAAGTGAGGCTATGCCCCTCTCTGTTCTAAATGAGGTTGATCCAAACATTTCTCAGCCTTTTCGTTGGTCTCCCTCCGGTTTCACTTATTTAGGGGTAAAGATTTCACCGAATCTAAAAGAAATGTATAGTCTGAACTACACCCCTTTAATTCAGACCATCAATCGCGATTTGGGTAGGTGGTGCAGCCTCCCTCTGTCTCTCTTAGGTCGTATTCATCTGGTCAAGATGAATATCCTCCCTCGCCTCTTGTATTTATTCCAGATGTTACCGCTTGCTCTGTCCAAAAAGGTTTTGTCAAAATTAAATGGTTCAATTATTTCTTTTATATGGCGTAAGAAAAGACCTAGGCTGAGATACAGTTTTCTGTGTTTGCCTGTTCAGAAAGGCGGTCTTGCCACTCCCTCCTTCCCACAATACCTCTTGGCTGCACAGTTTAAATTTCTTACAGAATGGTTTATGGACGATCCGGATTCCATTTACCTCAGCGCTGAGTCCGCTTCTTTAAAGGGTATCCGTTGCGGAACCTGCTATATATTTCCTCAGGTAAAGCCACAGTTCTAACACAAGATAATATGGTGCTAAAGAATATGCTCGTTATTTGGCGCAAAGTCAGGCGCCTGGAAGGATATTATAATTGTTTCTCCCTTCTTACTCCTATTCATGAAAACCCTGACTTCTTACCTGGTCTTCAGGCTGGTTTTGCGGACTGGTCTCAAAAAGGGATTAATACAGTGGGTGATCTTGTTCATGAGAACTCTCTTCTTACTTTTAATCAACTGAAAAGCAAGTTTGGTCTGACCAATAAGGATTTTTTGAAGTACTTTCAGGTAAAGCACTATATTACTTCTAAATTGAAGGATTTGAATGGAGGGTTTGGTCTTTCTCCTATAGAATCACTCATGGTAAAAACTACCCAACTAAAATGTATCACTAAAAAGATTTATAACATTCTCTCTGATCTTAGAATGGATAACTCTAACAAAATCAAGGGCCAATGGGAATCAGACGTAGGCGCTATAGATGCTGAAGCTTGGGATGAGTTGTGTTGTCGTCCTTTTAAAGCCTTGGCATCTAATTCTATTTGGGAAAGGCAGTTTAAACTTATAAATAGGCTTTATATTACACCCGAGAAGAGACACATAATGTATCCAGCTTTGCCTAATCTCTGTAACAAATGTCAGTCTGCTGTTGGTTCCTTTTTTCATTGTCTGTGGAGCTGCCCTGTTATTCTACAGTTTTGGAGATCACTTATAGACAAGCTATGTACTATATTTAATTGCCGACTGCATCTGGGTCCAAGGACTTGCCTGTTAGGACTGAACGATGAGCTACCTGCCGGCTTTCGCAGCAAAGATCTCCTTCACATACTGCTGCACTACGCTCGAAAGTGCATTATGGTACTGTGGATTTCTGATAAGGCCCCATCTGTCAACCAGTGGCTACAGTCTGTGATATGTATCATGCCAATGGAAGCCTTCTCTACAGCACTTAAGGACAAACCTTTCCTTTTCTATCGCATATGGGATCCTTTTTTGGCCCACCTGAACACTCCTTCTGCTCAGAGGTTGAAATCGGGCTTACGGGATTTAGCCTGGCAACAAAGGGACGATTGTTAACCTTTTTCATTGTTTATTAATATTGCTGTTGGCTTTCTCTTTCTGCCTCCCACGTCCTGCTATACATGTAGATGCATCTTTGTCCTGTGTATGTATATGCTGGTGACTGCTGTTTTCCTGCTCTGCAATTAAAAGTTCAAAAAAAGAAAAAAAAAACTGAGCATAAAAGTGTGCTTTACTTGTTTAACAAGGAGTAATGAGTACGTTTCAAAATTGTTTTTGCCAACCTGGCAAGAGTTGATTTCTGTATTTGAAGTTCTCACCTTCAAAGGCGGTTTTTGAGTACATTAAAGTAGATTATAAACCAGTGCGATCTGCAAAGTTAAACCATGGTCATCTCAAGAGGTTTTAGACATGATTGCACAGTGATTATAGAAATCTCAGAGTCCAACTTTTAATAGTTCAGCTGAACCAGATGTTTTCTGTTGTTTATTTTAAACTAGCAATTCAATTTTGCGGAGGACTGGAATGGACTCCAGTTCCCTTGGATAAGTGGAAGAGGGTGGATGGATGGATGGATGGATGGATGGATGGATGGATGGATTTTATCGGATTTTACCAGCAATGGTACAAATAAACACTATGAGACGAAAACCAACCTTAGAATAAGGTTAGATTTTATTATACATCTGTCAACCTTTAGATGAATCATGATAAGAGATCACCAGCCCTGCAGCGAATCCCCAGTTTTCCTTGTAAAATCAGGTGGCTTTTCTACCTATCCAATTTCCGTCAGCCTTTGAAAATAATCAACTTCCTGTAATACAAAATGGACCAATTTAATTCCACATGGGCTTAATCACTACCTGCTTTTATACTGGTTAGAATATTGTAAGGTTAATAATGAATGACTGAGTTGAGTACATATTCAAGCTTTAAGCAAAGAGATGTTAAATTATTGTCACGCCATAGCCTAAAGCCATTTTTGTACATGCACTGCAGCCCAACATTTCTACATGGGTACCACATTACCCTCACATGCAGAGATGCGTGTGAGACCATAAACATCCAGTACAGAGCCTGCCAGCTCACTATTGCCAGTTCTGTGTTATGTCTGATTGTGCCAATCTGCGATGATATGAGAGCCGTCTGATAACAGTCAGATCTGTTCACAGCAACTGAATCCTGCCTCCTGTGCACTGCCTAAACTTAACTAAAAACTACCAAAGTTGCAACATTTGACAATGAAAGCTTTCAAATAATGTCTCGATCTGATTCTCCTGAAATATTGTGAACAAGCTTATATTAGCTGCACACATCCTTACCATCCACAGAGACAAGCTGACTGACCAGTCTGATATCGTGGCATGAAAGGGCAACTTCCGATTGGTTCACATTGATGTGCACTGCAGTAGACTAACAATTAGCTGTTCAAAAGACTTGCAAAGCCGTTTGCAAAGACAGGGGCCTTCCATTACTTACTATCACGTTAGAATTAGATGGAAACCTTGGGCTCTAGTAGGAAATCAGTTGTGTCACAAGGTAGAAAAGGAGTGTGATGCAATGCCATTTCAGTGTGATGTCAGACTAGCTAATCAGTAAACAACACTTATGAAGCTTTAATAGGGTTTTTTGACCTAGCTGTAGTCAGGAGCTGTTATAATGAAGTTATAGTACTGCAAAGCCTCTTAAGAAGGAGATCAGGGATGGTGTGTGATTCAAGAAGTAATTACTGTTTGCATAGTGTTGTTGGTCTCATTCTAATGTTAAAAAAAATAAGGTTAGATATGGAAAAATCACCAGACTTAAACCACTGATGTAGCAAATCACAAAGTTTTCCATTTCTGGCTGTCATTGTTCTTCATCCAGCAGGTGTTAATTGCCGTGTTTAGTGCCTTGTTAGCGTTTTAATTGTTATTTGTGTTTCAGGGTAAATGTAATCTTATTGGTGTCCAGTCAATGTGGGCCCCACAGACTGCTGATCTATGGTGTGCACTCTCCACAGAAAGCCACCGTGCTGTCAATTACGTTGTTTACCACAGCTCGATGACCAATTTCATTGAATCTAGTGTCTGTTTCTTTGCGCTGGAGAAGTTTAATTGCTTTATTATTACTAGACCATCTGTTCTTAATAATTAACAGCATTAATATGTTAATCTCCACTGGATCGGGAAGGGATGATAAGGCAGAAATGGTGAAGTTACCGATTTGTCATAAATTAGACCTGCATGTTACCTCTGTGCCACACTGCTGATTCAATCTTAAAATCCTACACCATGTGGAAACAAGACAAACATCCCCGATCCACAAACAGCAAAGTAAAGCTCATTAGTTTCCATCGGCGGTGGTGCACGAGGCAGTGTCAGCCGACTCCTCAGCCACCTGTCAAAAAGTTGGGGGGAGTTCATTTGAAGTTTGCCTTTTGTTTTCACTCTTCCTTGTCTCGCTGTAACATTTCAGTGGCATTTTGACGGGTTTATCTGTATTGGAGGCTGATGAGGCAAACCTTGGCGTGTTTGGACTTCCTGATTAGTTGACACAAAACAGGGAGATTGTGGCATGTGGTGAGAAAGCTCGGCGCTGTTATGGGAAATGCACCTGTTCAAGTTGAGTGAATTTCTCTCTGGCTTTGCCTCTGCCTCGCTTGTTCCTCGCTCTGTTTCTCCCTTTTCAGTGGAACTTGTGCAGCCTTCATGTTGTGGTAGACCTATCAATACCATTTTTTAAGGAAAAATAGAGAAATCCTGATAAAATGGGGTAAAAGGTGTAACAACTTACCACATTGTGCGCATTGAACTCTTTGCTCATTTTAACCTTGTCCCTGCCTCTGCAGAATAAATAAGTAAAAGCAGGTAGTTGCATTGATTACATGTAGTGTGACACATGCAGGCGCGTGAGTCTGAGCTTATAAGAGCAACAATGCTTTAGTGCTCGAACGCTGGTTGAGTACCTTCGGTGTGAGTAATACGCCCATCACTCCACCAAATGATATGTTGTCAGCGATCAGTCATTTCGCTTTGTCCTCAGAAATATGATCATATAAGTAAGTTTAAAGGACTTAAAGGGAAAATATAAAGCATGCAAAGACCTGATGAAAGGATGTAATCAAAGAATTCCACGTGCATCACCCATTTTTCCCATGTGAACAGGACACAGTTAAATGCTTGCAAGGGCTGAATTGAAAAAAAAAATACATCCATGTGCAGTGGAGTCGCAGGCTTTGAGTTGCCACGCTCGCTTCCTCGCTCTCTATCTATGTAGGGCAGCCCGTGGATCAGCTGACATCCCCATCCTCCCACACACCCACACAATCTTGTTAAAGCATGCAGTTAATCTGAAGAGGAAAAGGACTCTCATCACAACCAAGCTTTCATCACCCTATTGTATTGCCCACATCAAGCTGTCACAGGAATATCGGATTCTCCCCAAACTCAGGTGCTTAGGACGAGCGGCACCCTCCCATTGGCTCTGTGTGATGTCATTTGCCTGGGAGTGACTTCGTAAACCGGGCATTATCTAGTACTAGAAAGCATAAATGGCAGAATTAACATCCCAGTGGGAACTTTCTATTATTATTTTCTCTTCTTTTCTCTTAAAAGTCGACTCTGCCTTTGATATTTTGAACCGAAGCGCTGCCACAGAGGAAATACGGCAGCGCTCTACAGGAAGTCCTCCAGAGGTGGCCCACAGTCATCGTTTTAGGGAATCTTTCCTCATAATCTATGCATTGGACAACAGAGGGAGGAAAACACTCAAATGCTCTCTTCCACTCTCCTCCAGCACTTCACGGTTCTGTCGCTCTTTCATCGAGAGCTCGTTGAAAACAAAGAGTCCCAACTCGTCCAGAGCCCCAACAGCTCCTATCATCACCTTGGAGGCCAGGTGAAGTGCAGCAATTTGATGAAAAACAGATACGGGGCATGTGCTGGAAAGGCCTCTGATTGAATTGCCACTCTATGCCACAGCCGCTCTTCATTCTCAACCTGCGCAACACAGCGTTGCAGGCGCGGAGTGAGAGGGTCATCACGGACCTCGTTCCACAGGAGAGGCAATGTCTGAATGGGAGGTTTGGGGGGGTGAGGAGGGGAGGGGTGCAGCTGTTTATCCCCCCCTACCACCACCGTCAACCCCCCAGCTTGAAGTGGCTCGAAAACCTTGAGACTCTGGGCTTCAGCTCAAACATTTCATTGTCCTTTTAGGCTCTCAAAGAGCAGTCTCTCTTTTGTGGGCTGTGGAGCAATATCTCAAAAGCACCTTCCATCTCTCTGTATAGAGAGAAGGCGAGAGCAAATCATGTTGAACTCAAACAACTCCCACATAATCACGAGTGTGCTTTTTCAGACATAATAAAAATGCGCCGAGCTCTCAAACAGACTTCCATGGTCTGATTGTGCTCAAGAGGAAAATGAAACCTTGAAAAGTGAAGCAAGCCTCTTCACTCTTTATGAAACGTCTCCACATCGACTGCATTTGACTATTAAGTACAAGCCCGCTGCCCGAAGGTGCCTACATCTTTCTAATTCATTCATCACGTGCAGTCCTGCCACCATCGAGCCCTACAGAGAGACTCAAAGAAGACGATATTATACCAAAACCAGACAAATGCCTCCTGCCGCTGCTGCTGATGCTGCTGTGGTGTTGCTGTCTCACTGTTTTGGTTTTTTTTTCCCTCTGTGTAACTATAGCATGTATGTTACAGTCAAGTAAACAAAGCAGATGCTTGCTGTGCCTTGGTTGACTTGGCAACACTGCCATCTCATGGCGAGCAGAACAAAACAAACAGCACTGTGCTTTCCTCATATATCTTTATTAGAAAATGCTCATCCACCAGCAAGAAAAGACACATCATCAAATTTAAAAAAAAAATTATTACATAGAACATCGAATGCCATGATTACCAACCTTATTTGGTTAAAAACAAGGACATATCATGATGCAGTCATACTATTCCATATACTAAGCTCTTGTTTATTGAGACCAGTTTGTTGAAGTGTAAAGTTCCCCGATGTATTTATTTTGTTTCAGCTACCTTGTTATTTGCTTCATACTATTAAAGAGATTGACAGTTCTTTGGAACTGATTTTCTCGAGCAGAGAAAGCTCCCGTGATGGAAACACCACTTTTATCAAAGGGAGTTGCATAAATTCATCTCTGATCTTTTCAATGGGGACTTACTCTCTTTTCTTGTGCTCTGTTTCTAGTCGCTGAACCTCCAGAGAGCTGAGACTGTCTCTAAACGAGGCTGAGATGTAAGAGATGGCAGATGGGTTTAGACTTCATTCTTGGTGAAAGCTATTCCCTCCCTCCTGGGGGCCGGAGTCATGCCTCACGACATTTTGAGCCTTTCTATACCTGAACACCTTTCTGATCTTCCTCCCTCTCGGTCCCCTTCTTCATGTCTATATGACAGCTCTGCTCTTCCCAACATTCGTCTTTACCCACTTCTTCTTCCACCTCCTCCTCCTCCCTGCTGCCCCCATGTGCTTGACACTGGAGCACCAGAGCAGTGCATCTCTCCAGCCCAGATACCTGCTGCTCACACTGCACCACAAATATTCTGTAGAGCTCCAAAAGAACAATGAGGATATTCTTGCAGGTGAAGAAAATCATCAGCTGGTTGAGCACCTGCTCTTGCACCATGAGGTAGAACCGGTAGAGCAGGAACGGGCCATCTTGGAGTCCCACTGTGAGCAGCAAGCTCCAGACTTCGCTGGAGCAGCAGGAGGTGAATGAGGGTGGAGCCCTGGAGCAGCAGAAGGGACCACCCTTGCTGTCTTGAGAAGGCCCCGCCTTTGGGGGTCGTGTCTGAGTGAGAACCAGAGGAAACTGCATGAGCGCCCAAGAGAACAGGGCCAAGCCGATGATGACAACTGCCTGGTTGGTTTTGACTTCGGGCTCCTTGAAGGTGTCGAAGATGTCCAGGATGTCAGCACCCAGTCCCACATTCACCATGAGAAGCTGTGAGAGTTGGTCACGTGACATGTCCCCCTTGGGCATGAGCCAGCGACCCAGAACCAAGACTATCAGCATGGTTTGCTCCAGGCCAGCTACCCAGTTCTCTGGGTCCAGATCCTTAATCCCCTGGATAAATAAAACAGTGGAAGTCTAGTCATGTTGAAAGTGTTTGCAAGGGTTCAGTGTTAATGAATAATCAAATAAACCAGCCATCTCCTCTCTGTTTTTAATATAAGTCGACTGTTTTGTGTCAAGGTTCATTACGTTTATCCTGAAAGCACCCACCCTCCCCCTTGATATTCTACAATATTCCCAAAACGGGAAGATCTTCACGTTTCAAAAGCTGCCACCCAGCCTTGAGTACAGCCATGGGGCAAAAAGCTCCCAAATCCTACGTGAAAGAAATTTCACTAAGACCATCTCACAAGGGAAGAGATCTAAGAATTTTTCAAGCAGGAGCCTATCTGGACTTCATCTCTGTGTGTCTATTACACATTTCCTGCAACTAATAGTTTATCCACCCCCTTGCTAGATTTAAATCTTATCTGATATCAGGTGTTGCTTTAATGTGGCTGCGTGGAGGGTTGAGGCAGGCAGGGCAGTTTTGTTGGTGGGACGCCTACCGCTGAGATCGGGATGTGAGCCAGCAAATGAAGCTCATGGCCCGAGGAATTGTTGAAAGGCAGCTTGGACTGTAGCAGGCTCAGCTCCAGAAACCAAATGGACGGGATGACAGTACTGAGGTACAGGAAAACCATGGGGGAGAACCTAAAAGAGGATCACCAAAGGAGAGGGAAAGAGGGGGTTAGGTTATTTATAGAAATTTGCTTCTTCTTTTTTTGCCACCCACTAAAGAAGAAAGAGTCCCTTTTTCCCCATAGGAAGCATCGAATTTCAGACAGGCAATTATTCTCATCATATATGCAAATCCCACTTGACAGTGCAAAGCCTTCTCCATGAGGACAGAACTTCAAAGTAAGACTCAGTGAGAAAGAGAGAGGCCCGAAGAAAGCTCGCATCTGACGATGTTCAGTTCGTGAGCTTTTGAATAAGACATAGCTTGGTGTTGAATGAGGTGTGACACTAAATGCTCATATCCATTTGAAGTCGGTTGATGTTTTTTTTTTTCCTTTCTTTCTTTCTTTCTTTCTTTAAAAAAAAAAAAAGCTTGTTGGTCAAAAATGAGTCGAGCCAGAAGGAGACATTTACTCCGTGAGTGGATAGGAGAGGCTGTGACATTGATGTGATGGTAGGCTCATAATACAGTTCAGTGAAAGACAGCAGTAATACAGCAGAGGAATATGTTTGTCTTTGATGGACAGTGAAAGAGAGAAAGAGCTGCGGATGATAAGAGAGAATTTAGTGGCACAGAATATCGCAGGCCTTTACAAAAGCCGCCTCGGGCAGATGGGTTGTAAAGAGTTTGCAGCTACAAGTTTAGGAGTTATTTACTCCCTAACACCAAACAGGTTTATAAAGTCTGCCTGCATCTCACTCACCATCCTCCCAAATCTGTTCTGTGCTTTGTACAGTGACCTTGGGTTTTAGAAAGGTGCCCACAAATTAAAATGTATTATTATTGTTATTATTTAGGAAGAAGCAGAGGGCTAACATCTGGCTTAAAATTGACTGAGCCTCAGTGTGTTATGCAGAAAGGAAAATCATGTCAAATGTGTTTTACCATTTCCACTCTGCATTACGGGTGCATTTCAGAGTGATGGCCATTTCCACACCCAACAGAGCCACGCCTGTCAGCAGCAGCCAATAGAGCGGCTCCTCTTTAACAGCTACAACTCGCCACACCGTCACCACCCCGTGGACAGCAAATAGGAAGCGGCTCAGCAAGGCCAGCAAGACATTCAGGAGGCGACACATGGTGCACCAGAGAAAACCTGCAGAGAAGATCACTTTAGAAGCACAGAAGTGACTTTATTATCATATGTACATTTGAATATTACTAGACAATGAATATCGTATTTTTTCCGCACTCCCTTCACACGTTGTTATTTATTACATTTATTATACATCATTAGGTTTTCTGAAGATCGCTCTTTGTTATTATGATAATTAAGGGTTTAAATTATTAGCTTAGATTTAGTAACCTGGGGGAAAAAATACTGTAAAAATTATGTTATTAAATTGAGACATAAAATGAAATAAAATAAAATGAATCACAAAATATACAAAACAGCTGCAAGTGAAAAATCAAATCACTTTGACCAAAAGAAAATTTACATTTGTCTATTTACAAAAAACTAAAAGCTTACAAGTTTACAACAGCGAGTCTTTAATGTTGTTTCAAACCTTCTACAGTGTTGTGTTTGCATTATTATTGCATTTTTGAATGCAATCATAGTCCCACATGGTTCCTGCAGAGTAAAGAATGGACTACTTTAAAACAATTTGATTTTTGCAATGAAAAATTTGCGAAATAAAAGCCACTTAACCACACTCATCATTAACCGCTGCTCATCATCACCCAGTTCAGGCTTCATTATCAGTAACTATTGCACGATGTGCGCAAACAGCCCTCGCTGTCAGTTAGTTAGCCAGGAGGATGAAAGCCTCTGAGCTTTGGGGGAAATCAAAGCAAGCAGTGATTAGTAAGGAAGAGTTAGACAAACTGATCTGCAGTCAATATTAAAGCACTCCCAGAGGCTTTGCACAGGCTTGCTGGAATTTGATCCCTGAATCGCCATGGATTATCGTGATGACTTGAAAGTGGTACCAAAATGGGAGCACCCTGGTTTTGTAGTTATAAAGATGCATCATGCCATACCTGCAGGTTTAACTCCGACCCTCTCTCACACCCAGTACCTCCCTTCCACAGGCATATATATATATATATATATATATATATATATATATATATGTATATGTATATGTATGTGTGTCAAAAACCGAGCCGTGTGTGTTAGTGTTTTAGAGTTTGAAAAAGAATTCATGCACTATGTATTGTGCAGCTGCATGCAGTACAAACCTACAGGATAAGCCGGGAGTCCTTCTTGAGATCAGTCTCTTCAGTGTATTTTCCAAAAGTTTTAGATGCTGTGCAGTGGAAAGTGACAGTAACCCAACAGTCACCCACAGTGACCTGCCCTCTGTGTCTGATTTATGCCTTTTAACTGACAGCCACCTCCTAGACCCTGCGGAAGAGTGAACATGTCAGAGGTGTGTATTCCCGCACGTACGTATGTGTGTTCAGTGGGGAGTGACTACTGTTCGAGTTCACTGGAGTATCAGCGAGGAGCAGTGTGATCCACAAGTGTTTATGTGCATGTGTGTGTCTCCATCCTCTCGGTGCCATCATGTGAGATAAAGCTTCCTGCTCCTTGCGCCCACATCTTCATTGCCATCCGTCATGATGTCATCTCCCCTGGCCCAGAACAAAGTTATCTCCTTGGGAGAAGCCAGCCTGTCGCACTCCCTGTTCGGAGTGCACGCAGCCCTGCCCTGCTCCCACCCATGCCTGCTCTGTAACTGCAGCGCTGGTCCTGATAACTGCCCCACTCCGTGGCCTCTGTGCACACAAAAACATGGAGCAACAAGAGGAAAAGGAGATGCTGATGGGCCTCTGAACAAGCAACTGCAGGAGTGTGTGGGTATGTTACTGCGGTTGCATCAGAATGAGGATGCTGCGTGGGTGGAAGCTGTCCAGGAACGTCAATCTACTAAACCAGCGAAGCGAAGACAGATGACTGACAATCATAACAGAGAGGAGATTGCTCTTCCCTGCAAATGAGGCATTTTTAAACCTGCAGCATTTGGTTGGTTTTGTTTGACTATTTGGGGACTGAGAAAGCTATTGTTTTAACATTAGCACCACTTGGAGTTTCATCATCATCATCATTAAATCTCACATTTGTTCTCTGTTCAAGCTCTACCATCTCTATCCAAAATATTTGCCTCTGAAGCTGCTGCCGCTGCATTCAGCAACAGCTCATCAGCTTTATTGGTTGGGTGGTCTGAGTAGATGCCTTTATATGAGGCTATCACTTTTGACTGAACTTGTTTTCCTGCGGCATCTCGGGTGGAAAAAATGAAAAATGCAAAGTTAGTGACTGTATGACCAAAATAATGAGCTGAAAAGAAAAAAAGACAGATTGATTGAGTCATTGGAGTGAATTTAATCATCTTATTTGATATTTATTAATGTAAAAATACTGACTACTGATGCTACGAGGTGTGTCCCTACTGATTACTACGCACAAAAACACAACTAGACCGCGTGCTCTTGTTCCAAAACTGAGACGAGATGAGTGATATTCACACTTCTCCTGAGGCTTTGCTTATTGCATTGTATGAACATCTATAGTGCTGGTGGTAAGCAGACTGATGGAGTATACATTGGAGGTGGCTGCTCAAATGTTTTATTTTCATTTATTTATTTATTTCAAGCATTTATTTTTATCTTTATTTATTTATTTTTATCAGTTATATCCGAGAGCCTCACCTGAGATCGTCATGGAGAAGAAAGTCAGATGAGCACAATGATGGGCACGACCTAATTCTCTTCCCTAGGCTGGAGCCTATCCTAGCTGCCATAGGGCCACACACCCTGGACAGGTTGCCGGTCTGTTGCAGGGCTAACATTTAACACGTGTCAATCAAAATTTTGCAGAAATATATAAATATAACCCAGAATCACGGCAAAACGTGTAACAGACACGCCGGTCCATCGTGTCAATTTCCCGCTTTGCCTCTCCAAAACGTCAAAGGGACACATGCAGACGTTGCATTACCAGCAGGGGGAGATGATAAATGTAAAGGCAAGAAGTCGATAGCAAGCTAAACGCGTGAAGTACGTTCAAAGTCCTTAATCATCAGAAGCGATTAAGCTGGTGGCTTTACGTGTAAATGTGTTAATAATGTCTGTTTAAATGCTTTGCTGTGATTATTTTCATGTTGGCTTGAAATAAAATATTTGTACTGCCACTTACTGCATGTGAGTGTCGTTTTCACACTTTAGAAAGGCAACATGTGAAATGGATATTGTGGACCATCGTGTCTATCACACACTTTGCAGTGATATCGGGTTGGTGTTTACACCACTCTTCGGACTAGGAAGCTACAGTAATGTGTAACAGTGTTGAGCCAACCCTCATTTCCTCTGCAAGGAAAATGGGAAATATGTGCAGTGTTATTGAAACATGTACAAACATACATGGAAATACAGTATATATGGCAAAAATAGAGTTTGTACAATCCTAACGAGCCTTTATTCTCCAACTTAGTCTGAACTCTTGTCATTTCCTAAAGTTTCTTCGGGAATAGTTCTCCAGGCTTCTTGAAGGATATTCAAAGCTCTTCTTTGTATGTTGGCTGCCTTTTGGTCTGTTCTCAGTCAATGCTTCAATAATGTTGATGTCCAGGCTGTGGGGAGGCTGATCCATGACTGGCAGGCAGTGTGTTAGGGATCATTGTCATGCTGAAAAATGAAGTTGTTGTCAATCAGAAGCTTTCTAAATGGCATGGCAGATCACTGACTGTACTTTTCTGTGGTCATATTTCCATCAGTTTTGATTGCCAACACTACCGGCTGAAATACAGCCCCACATGCTGAATTCCTTCTGCCACGATCTCAGCTATTAGCTCTCTGGGAATCGCTTTGTTGGTTTTGTGTCTGTCAAACTGTGTTACTGTTGGTATTTTTTTTTGTTTTTGCCACAGGCTGCTAGTAATAAAGTCCCAAAAGATACAATTTAAAACTGCTATTTTGCTTGGTTGTCTCTTATCTGTATACACAACATTGGTTCATCCCTTGAGTCAGGTGCCATTTTTGTGCTTGAATGATTCCTAGGTTAGTGTTAAGTGGCTTAAGAAATCAAAAAACTTTCCTCTGACATGGTCAGGTACAGGTACTTGAAAAAGCAGCCAATATCCAAAGAAAAACTTTGAAAGACCTTCAGAAAACTGAAGAACTGTTGCTGTTAATTAAAAAAAATTACTGGAAAGTCTGGCTCCTGGGAAGGAAAATATAAAGAAATGAAGTGTGGCTTGAGACTTTTGTACAGTATTGTAAATCTGTGGACACCACACTTTGTTACAACTGATTACAACATTCAGAGTTACTGGCTGATGTGTCCACCTTGAACCTTTCATCAAAGAAGCAAAGAAAACTGATGACTTAATCAAAGATGCAGTTTCATTCTGATTCAAGAAGCTGAAATGCTCAAACTGGAGGTCACATAATACACTGTATTTAATGTAGTGACTGAATAAGAAAACTAAAGAGCTGTGGTGCCTTCTAATCCACGAGTCTCCTGAAATCAATTTCCCAGTTCAGACAAAGGACGGGCACGAGTAGGAAATTATTAATAGAGCAAAGTATAATTGATAAGTTAATTATTCATAACCCCTTAAAATTTTGCATGTTCGGACCTGCCAGATGGGATTTCAAGCAGCTTCGTCTTCTTTTGAATATACCTAACCAACATGGATTTAGCTTTCAAGAGATCATTTGGCGCTAAGATAGAGAAACACAAACACACGCACACAGGTAGTGGAGGAAGTCCTTTAATGGCAAGGAAACAGGCAGAACTGGCAGAGGGAGATAAGACCCTCCAGTCGGTGTCCTAAACGTGAAAATAAACAGGAAAAAAAAAGGGTGGGGGACCAAAGGAGAGGGAGAGAGAGAGGGGATAGCAGTGGCGGGAGGGGAGAGGGGGTAATGAGTTCTCAGCCATGCAGAATAGCAGTACACCTCATCTCGTTATCCTCTTGTCTGGGTGGTGTTTTTGCTTTGTGAGATAACAAGTGGTTCACTGATTGTGGAGTTAGACAGGCTAAGTATGCTTATTTGTATTTGTTTAGAGGAGAGCTTGTGGTCAGTGCGGCTGTTTTGGTGGACGTGAGGTCTGGTGTCTCGTGTTAAGTCGGCTTATATAACAGGTCGATGTGGAAGTGTTTGTTGTTAGTTAAACTGTATTAAATGTGTGCTGTATGTCTTCCACAGGCAACATAGTCCTTCGCCTTTGCAGGACATTGTTTGTGTTTAAATATATTTTAATCCTCTTAAAACTTCTTAAACTTCTACGTACTTCCAGTAATTACCATATTTCCATATTCACAGGCCATTATACTTTATTTTGTCTTTTGTCTGACGAGTTCTCGCCTTTACTGAAGGCTGCAGTATATTTCTGCTGCACCAGTCTGCCAGCATTAAAGTGGCACAGCTCCAGCAGTTTCTTATATACAGCTCTGGATGGCAGCCAGTCGCTCAGACCCGCTGCCTCCTCTTCACATGGTGTACGCCACCCAGTAGATCACATTCACCACGGCGAAAGTGAAAGGAAACACGGCCCTGGCATAGATGTCGATGGTATCTGCATCAATGGGCTTGCAGACACACTTGGAACAGCACTTCTTCTTCTCTTCCTCGCGCTCCTCCGGTTGCCTGGATCTTCTCCGCCTCGGCTCCGTCTCCTCCGTTCCACCCTCCCCGGGAATTTCGCTGCTGGAACGCTGGGCTCGACCGTGGCGGCTGGAAATGACCACGCCCTGATTCATGCCGGTGACTGACAGGGAAAACAGAACCATTGCCTGTTTGCCGTTCTTTACAATAGACTGTGGAGAGGAGGAGACAGAGAAGCATCTAAGCATTTACCTGACAGAGCTCTATTCTGGCAAATTTGGCAAAAGTGACAATTCAACCCCTTTGCATTCATGAGGTCTACTACTATAACTTATAACTACTTTATAAGCAAAAGCTCTTAAGTATTTGGTCCATCCTGGTACTTTATATTTTATAATGCTTCATTTTTTTTAAATAAACACACGACTAACCCTAACCCTGTCAGTGGTTAAGGTAAGGGTTAATTGTGTGGTATTAATGATTATCATCTCTTTTGGCAGTTTTGATTACACCGTACTCACTAGAGCATAAGCGATCAGACCAATGTTGTCAGCTCATTTGCAAAACTATTGTTTCTGCATTTGTAATAGACAATTAATATAAATGTAAGTAAAGAAGAGGCACGTCAACCATTTTTTGAGTGTTGATGTTGCATAGTTTGTCCACCAGAGGGCGCTGAGCTGAGTTGAGCGGAAGGTAAACAAGTAAATAAATAACTAAATAAAACAAAGGCTTGAGAAATCTGTTTATGTTTCGTATGTTTGAAAGAAAATTACATCGGCCATTTTATTGTAATATTATATTTTAAAATACTTTGATATCTGCATCAGTATCAATGTAAAATACCCTATAT
Source organism: Rhamphochromis longiceps (assembly GCF_057381845.1). NCBI lineage: Eukaryota > Metazoa > Chordata > Actinopteri > Cichliformes > Cichlidae > Rhamphochromis > Rhamphochromis longiceps. The sequence goes on from NC_140576.1 coordinate 10,192,614, forward strand.
CAGTTTGGCTCCTTTTTTTCCACAATCACTCCACTGCAACATTTAATTTTAATCGCTTCACTGCTCTGACAGGTAATCTGGTACGTTTAATATTTCTGAACTCATAGTTTTATAGCAGGTGCGGCCACTGTTATTCTGAAGGTTTACCTCAGTTATGATGGACACCAGCAACTTAAGAAGCTGACAGTATGATGAGAATCACTATTGCTTCCTGTGGGGCGATCATCTATTTTCCCATTATGGTCTATAGAGATTCATGTCCTGCTGAAGGTCAGTGGGATGGATGCTTGTCAGCACCAAGGCCTGATGTCCGGCCTAGGTTTATGTTTAAGAGGTGCGCACAATTTAGTAGCAACACCCCCACCCTACCGCCCCGAAGCTCCAGATTGAAAGGTCTGCTGACAGGTGTACATGACGGAAATGATCGAATGAGTGATCCTCACCTCGGAGCTGAGCTTGCTGGCCTTGACCTTGGCTTTCTCTTTGAGTCGGTAGTCAGCGTTGTAGTGAGCAAAGGCGTACTCGATGAGGGCCGCGAACACAAACACGTAACAGATCCAGAAGTAGACATCTAACGCCTTGATGGCTGACGCTCGGGGCAAGGACGAGCGAGCGCTTACCATCAGCGTGGTCATGGTTAGAACAGTTGTAATCCCTGAAAACAAAGCAAAAATTTGACTTCTGTGGATGTGGGGCTCTTGATTAGTGTTCTCAGACTGTAGGTTGGTTGGTCCCCTACTGTAGTCTAGACAACAGTATAAACTGTCAGTTAGGTGGTTAATCTAAGGTTTCCTAAGGGAACACTATCCCCTTTCTGTTGGTAGCTTTAAACAAAATGAGGAACAGGATTTTCAAAAATATTTGGTGTACATATTCATCTTTCTCTCAGAGTGAATGTTGCTCATGTCCCATCATCTGGTCCAAATCTTCCATTTAAACTTAAAAAGACAGCCTCATCGGGCTGTCTGATGAGGCTGTCTTTTCTTGCTTTAACTAGAATGTTTGCAGCTCATCAGTGATTCTGTTGGCACATTCTGCAGAATTTTAGTCTTGAGAGGACATGAACGTTTGACTTGTCTCATCCTCATGCGTCAAATTCAAGGCCGGAGGGCCCGATCCCCCAAAATTTTAATTTAGCCTGCATGCAAATTTAGCATTTTGATATATTTTGGCCCACCAAGTTGTCTAGCTGTTGTCTGCATAGCATGTCCCCCAGTGTGTGCAGCCAAACAGAGGGGCACAACTTCATTGCACCTGCAAGTTAATAAGCTGCTTAACACTGACTGAAACAGACAGGACCATCGAGAGAGGTGGGAACTGAGAAGCTCTTTAGCTGTATCCATACTACATCAAGAAATATATATCTTCTTCTTCTTTGAGTAAAATCTCAACATGAGCAAGCAGAGGGGATGGTTGAGGCAGGTGGGCAATTTTCAGACAGGAAACTGCAAAGTTCAATTGCGAAATTAAGGCTTACGTGCGTCTGATTTCATAGCAGAAGGTAAGGCTGCATGGCATATGTAAAATACTTAATCATAAATCCTTTTTAATTAACAAAAAAATAATAATAATAATAAATACATTTTATTTATAAAGCGCCTTTCAAGACACCCAAGGACGCTGTACAATAGGATAAAATACATAATAGAACAATGACACAATGAAGGACAATAAAACAAAAGCACAAGATAAAATGAACAAACAGTGGGTTCACAGTGAATATGCAGATTTGAACAGATGGTTTTGAGTTGAGATTTAAACTGGGGGAGAGAACCAATGTTTCTTATATCTGGGGGGTAGAGATAACATATTCAGGCCTGTGAGGACATCTGTGTGAGACCTGAAGAAATATGTGCAGGAACTGAATTAAAGATTTATTATTTTTGCTTTAACATCAGCATGTATTGAGCTATGTTGTATCCTGTGATGGTCATCAATAGGCTGCTATGAGTTCCTTGTAACCACAATGCATTAGTTTGAATGTAACCCCACACGCAGTAAGACTCTAAGAAAAGAAAACTGTCATTTATGTGGTTTAACCTTTCAGAGGACGAACGAGCACCAACCTTCACTGAAATAACCCCTTTCGAAATGTTCAAATATACTTCATCCAATTAATACTAACCTAAGGATACACGAGCAGGAACTGCTGATTGGCTGATCCAGAAGGACACCCAGGACATTGCAACCAGTAATATCGAAGGCATGTACGACTGGATGATGTAGACACCTCGATTACGTCTCAGCTGGAAGCGAAGACTGAGCCTCGGAAAGCGCCCCGCTGTGAAGCAGACAACAAGTCACTTTGTTTCAAACCAAACATGCTAATTATTTATCATAAAGAGGCCATTGTTCTTCACAGGCTCTGACGCTAGGCAACATCTTTTGCCTCGCTTTTGCCCCTAGTGGCACAACTTCAAGATTTAACGCATAAAATGGTGTTGCAGCTGCATCTTCCCAGCAGCTACTGCTCTCATCTCCTAAATCTCCTGCCTGGCTCAGCAGCAAGTCTGCCTTGATGCATTTCGTCTACGAATAGAATACAACCACAGAAGTGCCTCTGGTTGAAAAAAAGAAGTCATGCTTCAAGAAGTATGTGTAGAGTTCTCCAATACAAGAGGGACCAAAGTCCAAAACCACCACATACGTGTAAAACATAATACAGGCACAAAACAACACAAAAGAGGGATGCTCACCTGATTTGAAATTCATCATCTCAGTGTCAAAGCGATAGTCTGTGATGGTGAACTGGGAAAGCTCTAATTTGTCCAAACCGTGAATGTGTCTCTGACTCTCCGACCAGTGATACACAATGTCCTCTGAGGAGTAACCATCTAGAAAAACAACAACAACAACAACAAAGACATTTACCCGTCCAGCCGACACAGATGTGCGAGGTTCGCTCAACATTTAGCATTTTCATCCTGTCACAGACACTGTAACCTTTCACAAATGTCACCGTGCTCGCACAATGAAATGTTTCAGCAATAAACTGAAATAACATTTTTAACCCATAAAGATGAATGTAGGAAAGAAGAAATGAACATTTAAGATAAATCCCAACTCACAGCTTTCCAAATCCAGCATGCATTCCTGTTCGTCCATGGGATACTTGGTAAGGTCCATGTCACACGCCACTGTCGAAGTGATTCTAGGAACAAAACGGCTCGCTTAATCAAACCCTGACATAGATGCTATTACAGTTTCTTCAATTTGTCATTTTTCAAATAAAAACTAATTTTCTTTTATCTTCTTTTTGCATGTTCATCAATACATCCTTCATTATTTAACTCCTGGTATAAAAATCTGACTCTTTTACAAAAAGTCCATTTAGTTACTATTCATGCATTCTTATTTTTATTTTTTTGCTCAAAACAGCCTGCATCCAAACACAGCGCTAATGAGAACTGTTATATTTAACCAAAACAGTGCAGTCTGATCAAAACAATGACGAAAGACAGTGAAAATTTCTGGTGTGCTAAGATGAAACTGCAGAATTGTCTTATAATTTTCTGTAGGCAAAAGAAAGAGAAGACAATGATCTGTTTGTTTATACCGGCTACTATATAGAATCACTCCGTTAGGCTGCAGGCGGATCAGCTTGTTCTCTACGGTCACATCGTGAAACCAAGCAGATTTGGCGTTAACGATGAAGGTGTCGGGCAGCCACAGCTTGTCCACAAACCGACTGTCCAGTCCAAGAGTCTTGTTAGTGTGATTGTAGGACAGGCGGTCATCGTGCCAGCTCTGCCGCAGGAACACAGTCATGGTGTATTCCTGTCAGGAACACCACGGAATGTAAAACGGGAGACAGACTGTTAGGAATATTAGGTTCAATTATATTTACTTTGTATTTTTAAAAATATATTTAATTTATTTCATTATTCTGGACGGTTTTGGGAATAACTTATTTATATAGGAAAAATCGTTGGTGAGATTGTGTCAAAATATGAAATTATTTAGAAAAGAAAAGTAATTACTCAATAAGAATTTTTAGTAAGAAGAGATTTTGGCCCTTCAATTAATGATGAATGCAACATTTAATTAAAGGGTCCAAACACATTTCTTTTCAGACATAACCCTAAAACTGATATCACCGTTAAAATGCTGTTAATTATTGTTATAATCGCAAAATTGAAAAAGAATAATAACTCTTTTGTCACTATATTGTAGATTTGAATTAAATATTTTCTTCCTATTGCAAGAGATTTCAGCAAAATGTGACACTGAACTTCCTACCAAACAGAAATATAGAAAGAAAAGAAAACACAAAAAGCCATCTTCAAACGCCTGGTGAGCCACACAAATGCAGATCTGGCTGCAAATGCAGAAAAACACAACCAAAGAGTGAAATACCGCAATTAGCATCAAACAGCATAAACCACCAGAGAGGAGGCTGAAAAAGAAGCAAACAATGCTGGAGCACACATGCCGCACTGGCTGGTGACGTGAGTAACTACTGTGGTGCTTTTTTACTATTCTGCTTGCATAATTCAGATATTACTGCAGCAGTTCAGTGTCCGGTTGTGTTTTATGTGTCCTCACAGCATAAAAGCAATAAAGCACTTGGCTTTATTGTCTTACTTTGCAGCCTTTCCCTGAATACTGTGCACTTTGTGTTTGTGTTTTAGTTTCATTGCTCTTTTGGCTACCACACTTTGGACTTTATTTCAGATGTTAAGCAAAAAAAAAAACATATTGAATTGAAGCGTTTTAAGATTAAACTCCTTCTTTCATGATAGACATGGCGCCGCTCACGATTACAAGGTTACGCAAAATGATATTTGTGCAAAACATGAATTGCCCCATTGGATTTGATATTTCACTTTACAAAATCCATGAAAGTCTGAAATTATCCAACAACTCGCCCGATGTGTCACAAATGTTCACACTGAATGCGTTTAAACCTTCGAGTGGGATATGTCAGGATTATGCAAATAGTAAATCTTTGATCGTTGCGACAGTTGTGAAGTGATGATAGAGAATCTCGGTGCAGAAAGAAGGAGCGAGTGTCTGTTCTTTACCATGTTGGCTTCAGAGATGTGGTCAATGCTGGCTACTTCTATAGCCATGGCCACGTTCACGGGCGGACCTGCAGAGGAAATGGTGAGAAAAAAAAAGGGCAAACCTTTGCCCTCCCCATCTCAAACACCCACCCACGCCACTTCTCTGATTCCCATTCTGGTCCCTCCCATCCTAACTCCATAACCCATCTGTTTTTCTCCCATCCACCTTCCTCCCACGTCCAAACACTCCTACGGTGCATAGAGATTAAGCATTATCCAGTTTAGCCATGCGAAGTGGCACATCACACAATGGGCATTCATAAACAACACTGGGCTTTCATGGACTTGCACAGAGAGAGCTTCTGCCAACATTCACACGCACGCACACATACGCTGTAGCGTTCACTCAACAGTTTGCCATATGATTAGCATGGAGCGTGCAGCAGTCATCGAATGCTAGAGGGCAGAAACTACAGGGGGGGGGGCTCAGTGATGCAGAACAGAAAGGCTATTTAAAATATATTAAACATTAAGGAATCATTTCCCATCATTCAACACCTCCCCATGCCATTTTGGGTAATTTATATTTTCAACACCAAATGCAAGTGAATGGGAAAAGGTTTTCAGTTGTATGCTTATTGTATGTTGATGTAAATGGGAGAGTTTAGAGGGCAATGTGATTCTATTCTCCAGCGCAGGTACAAAGATGACTATAACATTTGTTAAACAGCTATTTTACCAACTCTGGTTAGTAAATATAATAGAAAATATTTCGCTGTATATTAGAATGAAGCACAATGTGTAGCATTACCATAGAAACGTGGCATTGATTTTGTTTGCTACCACTCTAATTATGCAAATAGATTAAAATTCCAGAAAAATGTTTTACAGCATTATCAGTTCAGAAACTTTGCATTTGCAAATAGGCTTTGCACTCTGGAAACCTTGGCAGCACATATTGATGTTTACAGTGGGAAAAGTTGTTACTGTATATTAGTTTCTTGCATTATATAAAAAGAGACTCCACTTCCACTGCAGAACTAATCCTCCCTTACTGTTAAAATGATGTGAGATTGGAAACATTCAGACACTTTGGTTCATAATATGGTTTTCAACTTTCAAATCAGGTTTTGTGTAGTTATCAATTCTTCTAATATTCAGTGTTCAAGTGAGGCGATAACAAGATCCATAAATTTTATGTAAAGAAAAAAATACATTGTGCTTTTTTTATGAAACAATCTGTCTGTCACGTCTTTTCTTTACATCTTGTGCATCACTATCCTTACAAATTATATTTATCTTGCAAAAACATTTTTCATAATTATCATATATTTAAGGCCCTGTTATTGCTCCATATTAATAGCATGGGGTGGGATTTGAGTGAAAGAAACTGCCCCGAAATAACAGACATGATTCCCCAGTGGTCACAACAGCCTTCCATTTAGCTTCCTTTTTCAACACATTAAAATGTGACATAAATAGAAATGCAGTGACCACATGATGTTGCATTATGATTCTCTGCATCATGCACAGGGTGGTATGTGTGTGGCGATAGCGGCACTCTTGCCCCACATTTTCACCTTTCCTCAGCTGAGTTAAGCTGTGAGATTGAGAAATCTATTGCTGTGGTCATTGAATGTTTCACATTTGGCAGCCATTCTTAGCAAATTCTCCAGAGCAGCACACAATGTTTGTGCCACCGCTCCACTCCGGCGTGTCCTCCTGCAAAGCCTCTCTTTAATAAATGTTTTTTGTGTGTGTCCTTAACAAACTGTTCACCTGTCAGCATATGTATTTGTTAGGGGTGCAACGATACACAAAATTCACGGTTCGGTTCGGTTCGATACTTTGGTGTCACGGTTCGATATTTTTTCGATACAAAAAAAATGTTCATGCCTTTTTAATTTGTCATTTATTAAAATTATAAATATATATTTTAACTCAAAAGTACAGTTTTTAAATTTAACCCTAACCCTTGTGCGTGTTTTTTATTTTGACAGCGAATGCGCACCTGCGGACCACTTATGTGCAGCCCTGGTTATTTAGCTCGTCATATTGCAGCCACAGAAATTATTTTGTCCATGAAACCATAAAGCTGCACTTTCTTTTTGCCTTATAGTCTGATTTGTCATAACTTCTCCGTTTTGTGGTAAGCTTTTCTTTGGCTGTCACTTCTTCACCCTGACCTGTCTTATTTGGCTCAGCAGAACTAAAATATATATCTGTCTGTGAAGGTTCTCAGTCATCCAGGTCATCGTAGTCAAATATAAATCCTGCTGCTTTTACACACGGACTCACATAAGCTCAGCGATTCTCTGCGCGATCAACCTCTCACATGTTTAACCTTCCTGCCTTCTTGGGACCTTTTTGTTCCACTGCTATGTGTTAAATGGCTGCCATTTCCACTGTGTTCAGTGGAATATAACCAAACTTGCCACAGGATAGTTTTTACCTGTCAATGTTAATATTCCAGTGTGAATTCCTTAAATCAGCCTAAAATGGCTGAGCAGCAGAAATCCCCACACCCATCACCCTGGGGACCATTTTCTGCCCATTGACTTCCATTATAAATGCTATTTTTCAACCCCAAATTATCATCATATGATTTTATTTTTTCTTCTTTTCTTGGATGTCAATGAAGACTCAGGGCCTTGAAGTTTTAATTTTTAAATTGCAAAAAAAATGCAAAAAAATAATGGCAGGTCAAAATGTATGTTGGTGCCAATCTTTGGTCCATCTAAAGGCCTACTTATAATGACAATCACATATTACTTCAACTGGTTTTTTGTGGAAATATTTAGTTTCGTTTTTTGGTTTTTGGGGCTTATAACACAGGGCGCTCATGTAATAACACTGGGATTTGAAGGGTTAAAACAACGAAAATATAATTAAAACTTTACATGAATATTTCAGGGAGAAGTAGTTTTACAAGGTTGGCTAATTTAAAGTGGAATAAGATATGGATATATGGTCTTTTTATGGCGTGGCTGAGAATGGTCCCTAGGGTGATGGGTGTGAGTTTTTTAAAGGATGGCAGGAGGGTTAAGCTGCGGGAGATTTCACTTGTCATGTTTGCATAGTAAGCTAACGATTAATAAGACGATGTCAGAGGAATTGGTGCACAAATTATCATCACTCACAGATCAGTGCTGTCGCTCTCTATACACAGTTCGCACATTGCAAAGTGAAAGCAAAAAACAAGCGCAAATTCAAACTCGATTTCAATATGTCACATATTGACAGTGGCTCACCGATGCCAATGACATAATTACCCAGCTACATTTCTGAAAGAATGCAAAAGCATTGACATATATTTTTCCTTCTTACAATAGCCCGACGGGCAGGGAAGAGATAGATTTTGGTAGCCCGACTGAAAAAATCGCTAGCCCCAGGACGTCAGGCTAGCGATATTGCAAGCCCTGTATCTGATTGAGGAATCATGCATCTTTGGAAAAGAGAGTTTATTACAGAGAAATGTCTCTTTCCAAAATAAAAGCTATACTATCTGCTTCTTCTGGGCTATATTCTCAGCAGCATAAGGAGAATCACGTGCTAACAGCTGTCTAAATGACTCGGCTAAAGTTAGTAGCATGCTTGTTGTTTTTGTCTTTGCACTAGGATGATGTCGGCGTAAATGTGCAGTCATATTCGTTGTGTTCCCACTAGTGCTTTCAGGTTAATCTCGTTGAAATGACCTTAACACCACAACATGGCAAATCTCCGTTAACGAGCTACCGCCGATCGCCCCGTGCATGGGGCTAGACGGCCAACACGTTAACGAGCTAACTGCGCTAACACACTAGTTCCCACCCATGTAATTGAGCATTGCATGGCACATCCAACATACTGTTTTACTTTAGTCCATGACTCGCTTACCTTCAGGGTCATACGTCACATGAAAACCAAAATAATTCCAAACGCCAGATCTGAATGAGGGTGGGGGAGGTGCCCTGCGCTCTTCCTTCTGACTATGCTGTCTGTGTGGAGCGCTCAGTGGATCTGCGCTTGACAGTGCAGCCTAGGCGGAGTAGTCGAACGCAGATTCACTGAGCGCCCCACACAGACAGCATCGTCAGAAGGAAAGTTGATAAAATAAATTACAAATGTTGTATTGTTCGATACATACGCGTACCGAACCGAAAGCACTGTATTGAACGGTTCACTATCGATACGAATATTGTTGCACCCCTAGTATTTGTATGAGGTAAACAGAGCCTTGTTTTAATGTCGTACAGGAAAAGCCAAACCAAAGGCGCCTCTCGGGATAATGGAATTGGAAGATGAAGTGCAATCCATGCTCCTGTACTTAGGACTTCGGTTGGGTGATGCTAAGGATGGCTGTAAATGTGAGGCGGTGAAATGTAACCCAACGCCACAAGCAGTAGATCTCATACTCACCTCCTATCCCAGGGCGAAAATTTCTGGCATAGCCCTTCATTAAATCATCCAGATTAGGTAACCAGGATATTTCAATGTCTGTACCTACATAGTCCCCAACGTCACTCAGCATGGCCCTAAAGAAAACAAACACAGCAGCCTTCAGTGGTTGTCCTGTCACACGTCCACAGGAAAAGCCTGGCAGAACTTCAGATAGAGTTAGTAGCATACGTAAAAGTATCTCAAAATTTGACACAATAACCACTTTTTCAAACATAAATAAGATTCATTATTTAAATCGTTAATTTTTCCTATTACGGAGTTCCACAGGATTCTGTGCTAGGACCAAGTCTATTTGGATTACACTTGATTCCCTTAGGCAGTATTATAAGAAGGCATAGTATACATTTTCATTGCTATGCAGATGATACCCAGGTTTGTCGATCCATGAAGCTAGATGGCACACACCAATTAGCTAAGCTTCTCTTCATTGGCTGCCTGTTAAATCCATAATTAAATTTAAAACCCTTCTTCTCACTTACCAGGTCTTAAATAATCAATCTCCATCTTTTCTTAAAGACCTCATGATACCATATCATCCCAAAAGAGCACTTCACTCTCAGACTGCAGACGTACTTGGATATTTCAAAGTAGAATGGGAGGCTTTCAGGCCCCTCTTCTGTAGAGCCAGCTCCCAGGTTGGATTCAGGAGAGACACACCATCTCTACTTTTAAGATTAGGCTTAATACTTTCCATCTTAAAAAAGCATATAGTTAGAGCTGGATCAGAAGACCCTGACCAACCCTTAGTTACGCTGCAATAGGCCTATACTGCTGAGGGTTTCCCACGAGGCACAGAATATTTCTTCCTTACTCACCTTTTTTCTTTCGCTATGTATTTATACACCACCTTGCAAATAATCATTATTTATTATTAATCTCTGACCATCTTCCAAAGCGTGTTGTTTGGTCATGGCAGATCGCTGATCCTCGCTAAGCCTGGTTCTTCCTGTTAAGAGGGAGTTTTTCCTTCCCACTGTCACTAAGGCGTCATCTGATTGTTGGGGTTGGCTCTCTGTTATTTTGGGTATTTACCTTAGAATATCAAACGCCTTGAGGTGACTGTTGTTATAAAATTAATTGAAGTGAATTTCATTTGATTAAAGTAATTTAGACTCAGGTCACACTTATATCAGTGTTGGCAACAGAGAACCTTAGGGATCTTTGTGTCTAGTGAAGTGTACCCACACTTGACTATGCTGTGGAAAAATCTCGAGCAACCTTTCATCTCTTTAAAGTTTGTCAGAAAAACGTAACATAGGTGCACTTAAAATGTACACGGAAATATAGTATATAAGGTAAAAATTGAATGTGTGCGATTCTAATGCTTGAAAATTAATACTTGGTATGACCACTTTTATTCTTCAACACAGGCTTGGACAGGCTTTCTCATAATTTCTTTAGCTAGTATTCAGGAATAGTTCTCCAGGCTTCCTGAAGGGCGTTCTGAGCTCTTCTTTATATGTTGGCTGCCATTATCGTGGAAGTCTTTGTCAATCAGATCCTTCCAGATGGTACTGGTGGTGGATCCCTAACACCACTGGTTGAAATGGAACCTTAGCCCACAATACAGTTTCCACCATGTTAGGTTTTTGCTAGATTTTTTCCTGTTTGAATTTCAGATAGTGGTATTCTACTGTATATAGATTTTAGACGTGCAACTTCTTCTTTTATCCTTCACTTGTCTAGTTGTCTAGTAAATTTTTAACAACACACTGCACTCTATGCTGAAATATGCCAGGTTTTCATGTAATAGCTCTTTGGGAATCAGCTTTTTAGTGCAAAAATGCAACTTCGTGCCTTTTGAACTGTGTTAGTTTATCAAAAAACTGGGAGCAAATTATATATTTTGTATAATCCTGACACGCTACTAGCAAGAAAATTGCCTCTTTGCTAAATTTTATGCTCGAATGATTCATAGGTGAGTTTTAAGTGGCTTAACAAAAAATAAGAAAGTTCCTCTGAAAATGCTCAGGTCAAGAACTGGACTGAAAATGAGTCAGAAAGCAGACAGTGCAAAAGAAAAAAAAAGGATCAGAAGACCTTCAGACTGAAGAAGAAGCCTGAAGAATTGTTGCTCAAGACCAGTTTAAAAATGACTAGAAAGTCTGGCTCTTTGACAGCAAATTATAAAGAAGTGAGGCATGATTCAAGAATTCTGCACAGTATTGTAAATGTCTAATTGTATCTGTGATCTATTGCCACTGTGATCTTTGTGTTTCTTTGTGCAACTCTGTGTGTGCCTGTAATATGTGAGAGACTTTCCCTTGACATTCATACAAAGGCTCCTTGAGGAGGAGCCCTCTCTTCTGAATTGACGACAATATAAAATGATGAAAGCCCCCCTGTTATGGCAAAACATAGATCAAATGTCACTCTCATAAACAATTATGCTGAGCAACTCATACAGAGCACGAGATTTATGTCCAGTCATAATCAGCAGTTCAGTTTTGTGTTTGTAAATGTCACCAGGTCCATCACAGCAGAAGTGACCAGGTCGTGCATCCAGACATGAAGCTGAAATGTTCAGAATCTGTCAGATTAATGGAAGGAATTCATGTTAGCCGTTGACTATCCTGTAATCGAGGCCGGCCAGTATACAATTTGTAGTACCAGTACCTATATGGGGTGATTTATAAGCCAATATTCCAATATATAGCCCAATATTTTTTATTCTTTCAGACACACAAACCACAAATGCTCTTTTTCTGACGTTGTATTTTTAGTTTTACTCAGTTATTTGTATTTTATAACGAATAAAACGTGTGTGTTTTTTAATATCTTGCTGCATTTTGTATAAGTTGATACTCAAGTTTTAAAAAAACAAGCAAAACTAAAGCTATTCTGTTATACCTGTATGCAAAAAATACACTGCACCCAAAATATTTCATAGATGAGCAATACTGATCAATCTAATAAACTTAAATCCTGAACATCCTCCCTATTCTGGTATTTTAAAGAGTACAACCTAACTAATAGGGTTGCCAACTCCCAGCCAAAACAAAAGGGGAACCACACCCCACCCTCCACCTAATAATGCTTAATTAACGTAATCGACTTTAATTTAATGCACGTGTTAAAAAATTTTTTTAAATGCACAGAAATCAATTATTTTTCTACAATAATTAGATTCAACATCTTTCTTCAACAGAACTGCAGACTGCACAGATGGTATCTTCCCAAAGGAAAAAGTACTATAGCTTACTAGGGTATATATTAGACTTAATAGTTACTATATACAATAACGTATTTCTATACATTTTACATCAGATGAATACTTTGGTTGTAAGATTCAGATAATTATTTATTACAAGCTAGACATGAGAATAAGAAAGAAAAGTATTTCTTTGTGACCCCCTTTCCCTGTTAATGCCCTACCTGCCCCCCTGGCTAAACCTTGCTAGGCCCGCCCCTGCACAGTTACCATTCTAACAACAGCTTATCAAGCTTAAAGGTGCTGCTGTTGTGTATCCACTGGTTTCCTCTTTCTGGTGCAAAGTGGGCCAAAAACAAACAAGAGAGACGGGAGTCACGACAGAAAAGCCGATCAGCTGATCATTGATCAGTTTCATGATTGAAGTAGCAGCAGGAGAGGGAGAGAGAGAGGCAGTCGCTCCATATACAGTATCGGTTGGTAAGCTTAACGTGGGAATGCTTTAGAAACATTCAGAGATTAACTTACAAACTTGCTTTACTTCTCTGGGATAACTTTCTCGGAGATGAAATGCTGGTTTGGTAGCGAGGCTCTAAATGCTCAACCAGACCGCCAACTGGTCTCGCACGTCACATCCGCTCTATCACGTGATGCTTACTCCTCCGACGTGCTAAGGTTATGAGCTGAGTTATGCCATGTCGCACGTTTTGTGAGGTGCTTTTGTGATATTTAATGGATATTATTACATTTTTTATTTCTCTCCGATATCTAATCCAGTAATTTAGGTCAGCATCGCACCGATACCGATATGTGATATCGGTGATATCCATCTCTACTTTTCAACTGTATAAAATTGGAGGGAAAATATTTGATGTAACAAAAGGTCCCCAAAAAAAGAGCAACGTGAGCTCAAATTGTTAATCGTTTGCAGATGTTTACACATTTACATGACATAGAGTAACAGGGTAATAGTCAAGCCCCAGCAGCTACCACCAGCTAAAAACAGAAATAGTTCTCTTTTTAGCTGACTAAAGCAAACAATAGGGAAACAAAGAGGAAAAAGAGAGAAGGAAAAGGCTAAGGGAGTTGAAAATGAAGTCATCCATACCGGCTACACCTTCTACTTTTAATTTAGTGCTTTTATAAAAGACTGATGCTGCTTTAAATACAGTGTTTATTTATGAAAATGAAGGAACCTTCACTTTAATTATCATTTTTAGTCCTATAACTTGTCAGCATGTGCTTTTGAAAAAGATGGAGCGCAAAAACACGACTTTTATTAATAACATGTTTTCCAAAACTCTCCTGCATCCTTGAATTATTCATCGCTGATTTAGGAAATCACATTTTCTCAAGATTCAAACATTAAGAAAAAAACGTGTGCGTGCAATTATTTGGTCATTCATTTTCACCCAAAGCAACTCGTCCTTTGTTTGTTTGTTTTGTTTCCTCTTTGCATGAAAATGATTAAATCCTGAATGTCAAAGATGCTGAATGTCAGCGCAAAATTACATCTCTCAGGGGTGTCCTTTCAAAAAGTTTTTTTTTTAAAAAGTCTGTGCTTGTTTCAGCATTCAAAAGCCACGCTGATTAAAGCCTGGCTGACATATTTTTCCTCAGTCGTGTTTCCACAGCGTGCTTTTGTCCACAAGGAGTCTGACAGCAGATCCAAATCTAACAGCGTAGCCTCAGATTCCACACAGCGCATAATAAACAAAATGCTGCGCCTCACTCCACAAACCTCCAAATCGCTGTATTTCACTGAAAATAGGCTCTCATTACACTGTGGACTTTTATTCTGAACAACATACCTTTGTGCATGCATTGTTTTGCATTCAATTCAAACTGCCCCCATGCACTGCCACCTCTGTGTATGTGCCAGGAGCGGAATAACAGCAACATTTAAAGCTATTGTCTGTTTTAAGGATCCGGAAATCACTTAGTGCTGCCTGAGGGCAGAAAGGTAACACTGTGAGCAGCAACAGCAGGAGCCTCTGTGAAGGATTTCACAAACGTAGCACAGCTGAGATACCACCAGGTGGCAGTTTTGTATTCTGAAACACTCATACACAGATCCATACACATAGATTTAGAGGGGAGTTTAAAAATGAGAAGTCCATGTTGAAAAGAGGCATGGCTTGTTAGACATCACCATGAAAAAGACACATGGAGATGAATCAAATGTTAGAAGCAAAGCTATCGTGCAAAATTGAAGGTGCTGACTGTTTTTGCTACAAACAAATACGATTTTTCTGACATCCAAAGGCCGGCGGTGGGGGTATCGACAGGGAAATGGACCGCATGGGGGGTTCGTGGAAGGTGTTCAGATCGTTCGACAATGAAAAGCCGCGAGCTGACCTTTGAAATCGGGCTGACATTTGAAGAAAGTCGACGTGCCCGAGAGCACAGCATTATGCCATACGGAAACTATTCACCAAAATGTAACGGCTGGTTAACTGAATATGAAATAAAATAAATAAACATTTCTGCCATGCCATTAACATTTTCTCGGTGGATCTGTTTTGCAGAGGCAGATGTATTTTTAGTCTGGCAATCACTGTCATGACTAAAAAAATGGGAGCACTGAGTGAATTAATTAATCACTAAGTGACTCCTGGATTTCTGCGCTAATTGGGAGTTTCTAAATCTGGAAATAAAGAGCGTTTCTTTCAAGTCATTTGTTAACACACCAAGGTCAAACAGACCTCTGTCTGGAGAGGAGGAGAAAGCGGGTGGAAATGTATATCACACAAATCCTATAGTAGAACTCTATTTATTGCAATTTAACACTCATTTTACAGTTGTTAACTGTTTTAGGATTTAAAGATTTAAGGCCCTGGTGCCTTTATTCTCTGCAGTTCCCACACAGCTGTGAATATTTAGTGTGAAGGAGTTGTATGTAATAACTAAGACTCTTTTCTGTCATGGTGTGGTTGTTGCACAGCATCTTTTTTTAATTTTTCTCCCTCTTTATATGATGGGGGCTGCTCGTGTGCAGCGCTGCTTCGATTTACTCTAAAACACATGCGAAGAAATGTTAATCCAAGGGTCCAAAATCCCGACTAAAAGCTTTTATCGACTCAATTAATCTGGCTTTACTGACTTTCACATATACATATATAATTTTTCACATTTGCCACAGATTATTGCTTTTATTGCAAGCTGTTCTCTTAACACCAAATGTTCTCCTTCTCTACAAACATATCAGTTTGCTTAAGGAGGAAAAAACAACTTCACTTCTTCTCCAAAGAAAAATCAAATGTATTCTGTTGAAAGACGCACTGGTCTGAACATTTGATTGCTTTCTTGGATTTACGAAACATTTGCGCCTCTTCATTTTCCCACCCCTCCATCCATGACAAGCAGTTGAGAGGGTGTGCATTTGCAGACGCTCCTAATCCTTTTATATTTCGCTTTCACTAAACGTCTCTCTCAGGGCTCGGATCTGCCGTCTGTTTGTGAGCTAACATTAAACAGTTGGGGAGAAAAACAAAGAGAAGCGGCTTCACTCAAATTTATGGTGTCTTTTTGTGTATGCAAAGCACAGCACACACCAACAACCCTAATCAGTATCGTATAATCGCTCAAATCGATACCTGGACTACCTATCAGCGCCCTGATCTAACGGTTTCTATTAGTTCTGTGGTGAAATGAATCAAACTGGGATAAATATTAAATAAAACATGAATAAATAGATAGTTAAATCACTGAACAGCTGCTTCACATTTATAGGTGTGGGTTTCTAACGGTGTTCGCACTGCATTAGCAGTCATAATTAAGGGTCTGTGCTGCGCTGCCATGCGGCAAACAGATGTTTTATTGACCAGATTTGCACTCAAATAATGTTTGTCAGTCTTAATCGCATTCCAGAGTGCTCCATTTCCTTCTGCACATCCATTTTTTTTAATACAAGTATCAATAGATAATGTAGAGTACATTCAAAAGAAAGAGTCCCAAATTTAAAAACAAACTTCTCTTTTTTTTCTTGTTAAAAGTATTCAAGTTTCTCCCAACATTTGTGTTTTTAAACATTAAAGTTTCTAATGTCTAAGAATATATATTTTTATACTAATAATAATTTGTGTTAGCGAGTGTGGCATTGTTTATTTATTTGCTTATCACTGTGAGCATTTTGAAAGCTTAAAAATTATTCTATCATTAAAACTATTTCTTCATTATGATGGTAAAAAGCAACATTTATCCCCATTAGACAGAGTTGGGCTTGGTGGGGCGGATTGTTGTGATAACTGGGGGTTAAATTAGGGTTTGGCAGGTGGAGGAAACACTGAGATCAGGTGTAGTCATGCATCACGGGGAAAAGAATTAATTATAAGTCACAAAGCCGTCTTTCTGCAAGGCTGTGATTGGCTGACCTGTGCACCAGTGTCACTGCTTTTTGTGGAATTAGCCAACTGAAGCTTACAAGATGTAAACAGTTGTTTCGTGAGCTATATGTGCTAAAGTGCCTGCTATGTTCATGCAACCTTTGAATAAAACAAAATAAAATTAGTATACTTGACAAAAAACATAATTCAGCAACACGTCGTGTATAGATCGTTCCTTTAACCCTCAATGATTAGGTAATGCATGGACAAATTACTGCTTTATCTTTCACTTTATCTCTTTCCTGTATGATGGTCTAGAACTGAAGTTTATCCAAGCTAAAAAAAAAAGCGAAAGGAATAGAAAAAGAAGAAAAAGATCATTTATGGTAGACTAAATTTATGTCTGAAACAAAAAAAAGATAAGTTGCTGTTTCTAAATCTGTGAGCCTTGCACCCTTTCCATTTCTTCTCATTGATACCAAGACATGTGTTGCTCTCCTCCCTCTGCAGGAAGCTCAAAGGTCAGCTGCAAGACAGCTGGGAGGGATTCGATGTCTTGCTCAAGGGCACTTCATATGTATGAATCCTGATACTCTAGTTACATAATGGTGTCTCTAAACACAGGGCTTCAGTCTCTGCCTCTCATAAAAATAAAATAAAAAAACTGTGATGGAGTCTGTGGGATGATCATGCTGTACAGTGCTGCTGTTAGAGAGGTCCTTATCTGAACGGAAAATGCTGCAGGACTCGCGTTCAGGTCAGTGAATATCCTGCGCTATTTTAAAGAGCCCGAAGACCCAGAACATCTCCAAACTCGGATAGTTTGTCACGGACTAGCTTTCGTCACACATCACGTTGCCGACACATCACACCTCCGCTGGATAAAATAAAGCAAATCATTTTGACATTTGCTTTGAATATAATGATCATAGAAGGAACTGCAGGAAATGCACAGGAAATTCTGTTACGCACTGGTTTCCAAAGCACTCACATTAAAGTTTGAGTGTAACCAGTGCAAAATACCCAACGCAGAACTGCTGTATCACAGCCTTGTCCATTCTCATGGGGATTAGATACTGCTGGTATTTATCATTAGGTTAATTTCATTGCGTTTAACATACTTATCAAAGTGACATGCAAACTGCTAAATAAATTCATGTATAATTATCTAGAAATTAATGAAATCAGCAAAACTCTCCTAAACTGTTTCCTTTTCCCATTTACGTGTGATATGTCAACATAAATTGAGTAGGCGGCTTCTAGCTGAGGCGCTGAGGTGTGCCTGCATCACCCTGTAGCCAGCTCACAGTCAGGCTTCGGAGCCAGCTCATGCAGCCGGGGGAACATGATCAAAACACAGCGTTACTGGAAAATGTAGTCTCCGGACGGTGGGGGGATTTATCCGCTGAGTCAGTCTCTCATGCGGATTAGTCAGGACAAGGGCTTCACCTGAGTGCAGGTTTAAGGACAAGTGTGACAAGCCAGAAAAGATGATAAAATGTGGAGTTTAAATCCTCCTGCATGAAGCAGGGGCAGCCACCTGCTCCTAAACTACACGTCCGCATGAAAACAAAGGTGGGGAGTGACCTCCTGTGCATGTCCTTCTGAAAAGGTAAATAATGACACTAAAATTCTCTTCCCGGGTGTGCTCTAAGCTAAACTGCTCGACTAGCAGTTAAAATAAAATATGATTAGCTGCATCGTGGGGCCAGGTTGACCTGCAGCAAGGCCCCGAGAATAGGATGGACCCACACTCCTTACAATCTGTGCATTTTAGTCCATAAATGCCACAACTGGGCTCTTAAAGAGTGCTTTAGACTCAGCTTTGCTCTGTCAGTAATCCAACACTTTTCCCCGGGGGGTTAGTCAGCCTGCAGGTGAGTCTCTTGTTCTATTTGTGTTCAGTTTTTAATGCATTTCGTTTACAACAAAGGCCCTATTTAAAGGAGGCCTTATATACTTAATAGACTGGAGCTCAGGAGGTAGAACAGGTCATCTGCTAATCACAAAGTTGTTGGTTTGATCCCTGGCTGCTCCAGTCTGGATGCCAAAGTACCCTCAGGCAAGATACCAAAACCCAAGTTTCTCTCTGATGCGTTCAGAGTGTGAATGTTAGACAGAAAAGCATTCAGATATAGAAAAAAGTGCATGGGTATGAATGAGTGAACAATGTGTGTTGTGTAAATCACTTTAAGTGCTTAAGTATAGTAGAAAAGCACTGCATGAAAACCAATCCATTTACCATTTGCTCATAACTTGGAGTTTACTAAAATGGCTTTGTATTTACAACTCAAACTAATCCTTACATCAGATCCTTATCATCCATTTTAACTCACTTCCCACTCTCTTTAAGCTAACTTTTATACAATTGGCTAGGTTTGAACAGCATGTCAGCGGGTCTTCTGCGCTCACAGCCAGCCACACTGTATTAAGGATATCCCTCTATGAGGACATTAAACTCTGAGAAGTAGAAAATCTGAGAAGTATCAAGCCTAAACTTTGAGTTCACAGGGATTATGTGTGCATTACTTCATTATTTCATATGAGAATCCACCACAATTACCAGTATAAATAAGAGAGGAGAAAATGTAATGCATAATAGGACTGCTTAAATCTCTTTTGGTCCTCATTTCTTTCAAAGATTAGCTTTGCTGGACTTAATCAGTATTTTTTTTCTCCCCCGCACTCTTATTGTCACATTTCTTGGTCTTTGAGATATCGCTGTTGTAGCGCACAATCTGTGAATCTCCTTTCAACCTCCAGTCAGCTGGTGATAACCACACACCGACATGCATGAAAGTATTATGTGTAATCTGGCTGTGCAGCCACCTGTGTCGGTATGTTCAGCTATCTTTAGTAGCACCTGCGTGTCACGGGAGTCGGGTCTGGTTAGAGTTTTGATTTATGTTCCTGTCTTTGTGACCAGATAGCAGCCTCGCTGTTGACTTATCTCCTGCAATCAGAGCTGAATGAAGTCTAATTATAATAACACTGCAGACTCGACACTTTATATAGCTGCTGCGTCACAATAAAGTCTTACAACTGGTAAACCACTGGAAGTCAGGTTAATCATGTATATGGATTTTTTTTTTTGTCAGTGTCAGTTCTGAAATAATGACCTAGCTGACCTTTCAAGGTTTCGTTTCTTTTTAAAAACATGATCTTTGGCCCTTGTGATAGAAATCCACTGTGGACTGTGACAGCAGCAAGAACACGGGTGGAATTAATGACTAGACATACATATAACAGAGCCACCATTATTATATTAGTCATACCTTTGCTGGTACAAAAAAGACTAAAACACATTAATCCTTTTTCATAGTGACAAAAGCTAATGAAAAGGCTTAGCCTGTGTTTGAATCAACTCAACCAGTGTAGTGCGGTAAATTAACTCCCTGCCATCTTGTATGAATGTCAGTTCTGTACAGTTCCCTTAATGTTTCCCACACTGGAAGAAAGCAATGCATCGCCCATTATGACAGGTTCACTGCATTTTGCTAACAAGCCCGATCCAATAAAAAATCAAAAATCTGCAATTTGTAGACATGAAAATTTAAACTGTCATGCAACACTTGCAGAAAATTATACAGTCGATCATTTGCAATATTCGTGCACTGAGGCAGAGGTGAATGAGGTGGGGATTAGCGTTAGTCGCTTTCTTAACTCACTCTGTATTCCAGGTGTCGTGCCAAAAAGTGACTCCTGATGTTTCGGTGTGGTTTTTATGTCTAATATATTTGCTTGTATTGGTACATATCTGTATACAACATGACTGACAAAATGAGTTAAATATAAAATAAAGAAGGAAAGAAAAAAATGAGCTGTTTCGCAGGTATCTTTGTGACTGTGTGTTATTCCAGCGCTTTTTGGTGCCTTAAAGTACGTTTATAGAACTGAAGTGTTGTGTTTCTTCCTATTTCTGCTGCCCTCTTTGTCAAATCTCTCTTGAAAACAACACTTTTAATATCAGTGACACTTTCATCTGCAGAAATAAAAAATGTGTAAAAAAAGACATGTCACTTTAGTAAAGTGCAGCTTCTACATTGTGACAGCAATGTTCTCCCTGGCTTAAAGTGACTTGATATTATTAATGAGAGATATGTGTGAGAGAGTACAGGCCAACAACTTATTTGCAATGGTTTAAATACTACCAGGCACTTTTTGTGAAATACCCGAAGACCTAAATCTTTAAAAACAAGTTGTACATTATAGTTTTACTTTTCTAAAACGACTAAGATCATCCCTGAAAAGATTAAGCATGATAGATTTTTAAAAGCATTTACTGGGCAGTACTTTCAGGGATGGATTAACACATATCTGGCACTCTATTTAACAGTTACCATTTCAAGACAATTTTTATCTCGGGCTACTGATGACCAAAGGATGATGCTTTTCTCTACTACGCAATAGCATGTTTTCTAGCCCACTCCTCTGTTACAGACATTATACAGTCCATTTAGATGCAGATTGTACTCTGTAAAGTGAAGGGTAAGTGACACTTCAGCTGTAAAGAAAAAACTGTGAAATTCATGCAACACCAAAGGTGGTGAGGCGCAACTTAGCTAAGCAACTTTTGTGAAATGGATAAACGAGGAGCTAAAAAAAGAGAATCAGGGTGATTCTGTGCAGAGCAGGAGCGAGGAAAGAAAGCGGCGTGCAGGTTTCCTCTGCAAAGTGTGTGTGTGTGTGTGTGTGTGTGTGTGTGTGTGTGTGTGTGTGTGTGTGTGTGTGTGTGTGTGTGTGTGTGTGTGTGTGTGTGAGAGAGAGAAAGAGAGAGAGATGACACATAATGAGGTGCAAGAAAAAGCCTACACTCTGCATTGTACTGAGAACAAAATAATAATAACAGCAGTGACTGGAGGCAGGAAAATCCAATTACAATAGCTATTACTCCCTCTACTGGTGAACAGCCAAGAGGGACAATAGAGGTGATTTTCCCCAATTTTCCTCAGAGTTTCACCCTTTGCCCTTTTCAGTGTGAAAGCAAGTACTGAAACTGAAGCTCTGTAGTAGATGCTGATTATCCCGTGAACTGAATGCCGATGAATGCAGGCCTCTGTCAAAAACGAAGCACTGTAAACTAGTTTAGACAGACCTGACCTGCTCCTTGGTGAGAAGGTAATTTATCCTCAGAGTCAGCACAATGGTCCTGATAAATCTTTTCAAATGGCTGAAATCTGAACCGCTGCTGAATAGGACTGGATCACTCTTAAGAATTTTTTTTTACCTTATAATACACAACCTGGAATAATCCTACTTCAGAGACGCATTCACGACTGAAGCTCCCAGCAGCACCTACACCTTTTTTTTTTATTTAACCTCCCAAATTGAGCACCTTAGTGATATTCTATTTAAATGTACTGTGTTTACTGCAGTATGAGGCCTGCATCATGGGATCATCTGATGTATTTGATCCCTTACGTGGCAGATAATGTCACCCCCTGGAGGTTCGTGACATTATCTGACACGCGCGCGCGCACGCAAACGCTTCCACTCAGCTGGTATTCATCACCAGGGGAGGGGGGGATAGAAAACAATCACCTCTTACTATGCATATGCATTATGCAAATGGTGTCATCAGGTTCATGCAAGCGGGGAAGAAAGCAGACTTCAGATTGTGGGTGTCTATAAGTAGTTTTATGTAAGCCTGTAGAAGTCCGTTTATCCACGAGTGAACGTGAACGTGAGTTTTGCTAGCACTGAGTCGTGGGAGGCGGTTGCACAACAAGCAGGACTTCAACTGACGCGAGACTTTAAATCAATAAGAAGAGCAGTTTATTGCTCCTAAATAGATGATATCACAGTGCCTTTCCTTGTTTTATCGTTCTAGTTTGTTGCTTTCTTATTATTATTAATACCGTTTATAATTTGACGGCTAACTTCTTCCGGAATATTCATAGCGCTCCGCAGTGGGAAGCACATAAGACACCTGCAAGAAGTTAAAAAAAACAAACAAAAGCACAGCTGATCTCACCTGGTGAAAATATCTCCTCCGACGAAGAGCAGAGCGAGACTCGAAAACAGGAAAGTTGGGATCTCCATTCCACACGCTGTCAGATTAATATATGCGTAATGCTAAGAGAAAAGTTCCCCCGCAATGTAATTCGACGACAAAGCCCACAAGAGGATTTTTTTGTTAGCTTTTTTTGTTTGTTTTTTAGTTATTATTATTTTAGTGCGCTCTCCTCCAGATCCAGCGCCGCGGAGAACAAAGTAAAGTGTGGTGGTGAAGGTGATGGTGACCCCATGGTCGTGAGCTCCCCGATTCCTCCGCGTCCAGGAGCGCACAAGAGAAGAGCGCGCTTATGAAAAAGATGAAGACAAAACTCCGGGTCCGACCGAAACAAGGAGCCGATCCACCGCCTGACATCCACCAACAGCGCAGAAAGCGAGTGAGAGAGAAAAGGATGGAGAGAGGCAGAGGGAGAGAAAGAGAGGGAGGGTGGGAGAGAGGGAGGGAGACTCGCTAATCTGTCGATCCCTCCGTCGCTTGGCCTCTAAACGTCAGATTGAATCTGGACACAGAAGGCGGGGGTGGGTGGGGGGTGGCAGGAATGGCATCATAAGCAAAGGACTTCAATATATTATGTAATGTTTGACACATTTGACTCATCTCCATTAGGTAATTAGTGGCTCACATAAAGTTGTGATTCTTTCTGTTGGAATAAGATCAAACTGGGAGGGGGGCTGCCCAAAGTGTGCGCAGAGGTCCTTTCTTTGGAGGTGGACAATAGTGTCGCTAGTATTGTTACCGAGTCGATACTAGCGCGATAGGACCGATACTTTGTTTTTGTTTTTTCTTTTCTAAATTCAGCATGAAGCCCACTCAACTGTCTTAAATAAATTATTTATTCTTTTTTTAAATGTAATTAATGTTTTTTCTTGGAAATGAACCTCAAACATGCACTATGAAAAATGTCTGAAACTTTTTGTGTTGACTGTCATGTCTATTTTAGCCTGTAGCACATAAGCTGAACTAACATGCTTTAGAGACAGAAACTTTAACATTCCAGGTCTCCAAAAACAAAAACAGTTTTAAAAAATGAGCTCACAAATCATGACCCATGCTCTCCTCTACACAAGCTGCCTTTATAGCTTAAATATATTGGTATATGCAATAGACTCTGTACTTACTTGGTATCGGACCAACACCAAAATTTGGGGCCTTCCATCAATTCGCTCAGCATATTGAATTTATGGTGAGTATTGCCTCTCTAACTGTGAAATTTAAAAATAAAAGACATATTGTATGTATAGGAGTGACAAAAACAAAATGCATGTACTAATGCATAAAAGAACAACTGTTTAGTTTAATCTTGTAATGTCCTCCCTCGCAGTGTAAACGTAATCACAGACTGTGTTTGTTGTGTTGCAAACCCAGCTGTTAAAAGCCTTATAGAGTGGATCTGGAATATGCCCTCCAAAACCTGGTTGCATGTGTTGCTAGGTTTTTGTGAAATAAGCCTACAGTATGTACACTTTTACATCCACGCCTCCACCCCAGACTGTTATATAATTCTTTTCTAAAGCACATGCAGATCAGACTGTTTCTCAGGGATCAAACATTTTCTGGTGTATGAGATCAAAGGCCACAGTTTCACGAGATTTAGCCTCTAAAGGAACTGAATAGAGATTAGATAAGACATCAGTACAGTAAGTTGACAGAAAAGTCATATTAGAGAATACAGGGATGGGAGGGATGAGGATTCCTACACTGGCACTCCTCATGTCTTGCTCCTCCTCTACTTTCCTGTCATACCTACTTTCGAGTAACGCATTTCTAAAAATTCCTGGAAAAACACTCATTATGTCTCATTAAGCAAAGCAGCAACTGTGAATATGGTCAGGCAAAGCAGATTCGAATGTGATGCAGTAATCCTCGCCATGCAGACAAAACAGAAACAATGCTGTTTAAGAGGATAATATATACATCAAATACAAGTTAATGAAGTTGAACTAGTCATTAGTTTCTTTCTGAATCTGGTTGATACATTTTTCCTGAAGTGTGGTTGTTTTTGTTCTGTGAGTCCACTTTTCCAAAGTTTTGTAACTCAATTATTTTTCAAGCTCTCTCCATTAGGTGGGTGCTTATATTTATTGTCAACCGCACCATAAAGGTCAGCATGGCCAGGGGCTGTAGATCCACTCCACCCTCCTGGCCACCCCTTCTCTTGGAGTTGGACTGTAAGGGCTTTTGATGTGGAAAATGTTAGGTTGTCGTACATACTCCAGTGCATTTAACAGGACTGCATTTGTTGGATTCCTCATCCACAAACTCCTCCTTTTTCCTGTTAGGCTCCTTTTTTCACCATCATGTATTCTCTCTCTTATCTTTCTGTTTTTCTCCAGCTGATCCCTCCTTAATATCGGCCGAGCTCCTTTTTCTACTCAAGTCACTTTTCTTCCCTTTATCTCAAAAAACAAAACAAAAAAAGTCTCCCTCCCATTCATCACAGTCACGCATCCTCACACTATTTATTTACCAGGCCTCCTATGGTAATACAACTTATTCCTCTAGGCCTGTCACATGACTTCAGTGTGATATACAGTAAGAACACACATTTCTCCTTCCTCTTGTGAATTCCACTTCAAAATTATGATGAGCTCGATGAAAGCTTAATAATGGCAAAAAGAAAAAGAAGCCTTGTGATGGTGCAATAACCCACCAATCTACTAGAAAATGCACGCCTGTTTCCCGTGGGGTTATGCATGCTTGACAAAAGACTTTGCATAACACAGACATATCATTCTCTCTAAATCAGCTGAGATGTTTTGTGCTCTCTGGCTTCTTGACTGTTGTCAGGCCAGAGAAAAAAAGACGGTGAATGGCAATGTGCAATGTTGTAAGAACGAAAGAAAGTCATTTTAGATATTAAAACCTTTACATTTTTATATTTCGTGTTGAATTAAAGTCTTATAATGTCTGTCACAGTTTGCCATGTCATTACCGTACAACGACAGACTTTTCTTTTGGATCATTTCGACAGGTAAATCGATTTTTGATGCTGTCGGTACTATTTTGCCACCAACGGTTAATTTCTGTCGCACCTGCAAGGTTTCAGCGGGCAGTACGACTCCGCCCCTCGCGTCACGTTTCCTTGGAAACACCAGCAAACATGGCTGCTTTGAGAAAAAGTGATGTTGAGAAGCCGTTTTTATAAGAGGAAAGACGAGCTACAAAAGGTAACCGTTTTTTTAATGTTTTGTTTTTATCGTAAGAGTGACACAGAGCAAACACTGTATTATTATTATTATTTGCTTTAGCTGGCCCCACTTTCTTGCTCTTCAAGCTAGCTCAACTCGAATAAAAGACAGATCAGTTTTCTTTTAGGATTATTCTGATTGAATGTTATGGTGGTTGGGACAAATGTCACACTGGCACTACGGAAATATAACCTAACCCTACTAAACCGCCAAAAAGAGCCGCTTAAAACTACATTTAAATTTCAGCAATAGTGGCCAGTTTTTAATATTAATTTATTTTCCTGTTGCGTGAAAGAACTGGCTCTCCGTCATTGAATGACTTCACCTGGATTTAACAGATTTGCTATGTCTATTTCTGTATGCCGTTATCATTAAGGCTTGCTCGGTAATGTAGTCCTGTGCCCTTCATAAGTAAGGTGACATGGAGGTAGAAGACAGGAGAAGCCCCGCAGAGGTGGAGCCTGACAGGTGTGGACAGCTGGATGTCCACCTCAGTCCAGGTGAGGAGAGTAAATGGTAAATACCAGATCCTGCTGCTTCATGTAGCTTTCAGAAAAAAAACCTTTAAGTCTCACAGATATACATTACTTTATCCATAACTACACCTATATAAAACAGCCCTTTTTTAGCTTGAGACTGAGATATGCTGATTTATTTCAGATGATCCAAGTGATGAAACCTTTAAAGCCGAAGAGTCAGATGTGCCTGCTGATTTGGACTGGTTAGAAGAATTGTCTGAGTGGGTGTTTGCTATTTTTTTTTTTTTTTTTTTTTTTTTGAGAACTATTGGGCAGTTAAATCCAAATGGCAGTGTGTCTTGTATTCAAAACCACGGTGCTTGTTTCGGTCAGATATTGTTATACAAAGCAATAAAGTTCAATTTCTGTTTTTTATTTCAGCATCTGTTGAAAGTCTGTTACATCATATACTTCCATACATGAAAGACAGTCTGTGAATAATAGTGTGTGTATCTAAGAGTTTGCATCACATAAGGAGCCTTTTCTAAATGTAATTCTGCATCTGCCCCAAGAGAGGATGATGGTGTTGACGATGGTGACCTTGCGGCTATGGCTGACGGTTGTAAGAAGAGGAGTTATGCCGAGACAGCACGGATGTTCAAGCTGAGACGAAACCTCGACCAGCTGGACTGCTTTCACGGACAGAAGGAGCATGACGTGCTGAAAGCCAGGTCTGAACCTGGCACTGACAGACCTCTAGAGCTACAGAAGCTCCTTACCTACATTTTGTGAACCTTTCTAGACTCCACACAAACCAGTACCAGTAGAAAAGCTTTTTTATGAGAATTTTTTTTAAAAATACACAGGCTTTTGCCCAGTCTTTTCAAAAATGTTCCCCTGTTTTATTCCATTTTTTTCTGCTCCTGCCCTTTTCACACAAGGCCAATCATATCTGTTCCAACTGATTCGGCAATTTGTAGAAAATGATTTCAGCCGAGGACAGAACATTTCTTATAATGTCCTTTCTCCCCACTTTCCTTCCGTCTTTTTATTTGTCTGGACCATGAGCCATTGAGCACCTGATGAACTGTGATGCAGTTCCATGGAAAATGTCTGTCATCTTCCTTTAGCACAGAGCATCAGCGGTCAGCGTGGAGTTATACTTCAGCCACAGTAAACGTGTGTTTAATGGGAACCTAAATGCACCTATCTTTCAACCTGTCTGCAGGCCTTGTCATACCACGTGCCACAATTTTCTTTTTATGACGGTCTTTTGCCACAGCCGCAGATTGTTGTGTTGCACACCATTAGACTGCAAAAGGAACATTGGGCAATTCAAAGCTGTTACAGTGTGTGTCCACTCTCAGCTTTCTAATATCTTCATTTGATTACCTTGTTAGGACACAGAATTACCTCCCTGTTGTTGCAGTGGCCTCAAGGAAATCCATTAGCCAGTGCTCTGTACGCATCCTATTTTAAGTGCCTTGAAAATGTTCACGTTTTTGGTGTTTCTCTATGTCAGCACTGCAGCTTGTCTTCTTTATCCTGTGTTTTTTTTTTCTTCAGAGAAAAGCTAAAACTCTGTCAACAGAATATTCAAAGTTTGTTGGAGCAGAGGGATAACTTGGAGAGAGAGATAGAACAACAGAAAGTAACAGACAACAGGTGAGTTTAAAATAAACCAACTGGTCTTTGGTACTTTTATTTTGACTAATTTTTTTTGTCTTTCTGTTTAAAATTGTCAGCGTGGCTTTGTTTCGACTGCGAGCCCAGCATAAGCACCTATGTCAAAAGCTGCAGAGTGAGGAGGAGCTCGAGGGCCACGTCAACATTGAGCTGAAGCAACTAGAGTGAGTCCAAGAAGAAAACAGGTCTTGATCTAAGAGGCATTAGTACTGCTAGAAAAGGCCAGCACCCTTATTTGCCGCAATTATACCACTGCTTTGACACTGAGAGCAAACACAGAGGGTGGCAGATAATTTTGTTGCAAGAACAGTGTATTTGTGTTTTGGTTTTTTTGCAGTTGTCAGCATGTAACCAAACGGATTTGCTGTGTTTGGGTGTCTGATAAAGCTTCAAACTCAAAAATGTATTTTTCTAACTGGTCTTCATGGATTGTATTTCAGCACTTCAGTGGTATCCTAGAAAACACACCCACAGCTCTGCAGCCCCTTGTGGGTTTTTTGTGCACTTTTTAGTCATAAAGCCTGGTTACTCAATACAGTAATAAAGGCTGTGTAAAAAATCTGTAAGGAATCCTTTCTCATTCTGCTGTTAGGAAGTGTGGGTTTTTCTAGAGGGAAATAAAATACTGTAATGGTTTCAGTGCAGGTTTAGAAGCTTTTTAAACAATCATACAGCCAGGTTTAAGCTGGCCTCTTATTTGAACGAGATTTATAAGATTAAAAAAAAATAACAGTTTAGAAATAGGATAGAATAGGAATACTTTGGGTGTTTCACAGTGCAGTGCAAATCTCTGCGTGGTCAAGCTGACTATAAGCTTACAGCTTGTAATGAGAGTATTTCAGTCAGTTAAAAAATGTCAGTATGAAATGTCTCAGAACAGTGTGAAACTGTTAAAGTCAAAACTTTGTATGAAAAGTGTCACCTCTTGGTGAAACTGCCATTGAAAGAAAAGGGCGTGTTTATAGTTTAAAGTAGAGGGATCGGGGATTTTTAATTGCATGTGTTTTCAGGGCTGACAGCTGGCTGATATTGAGGTGGTAATATTCATCGTATTGACTCTACAGATACTTAGTGTTTTTAGAGTTCTCCCATTCATTTTATTCCATCTGCATGCATTTGTCCTTGCTCCTCAGACTGGAGCTGAGTGAGGTGGAAGTTGAGCTTGGCAGATGCTCCTTGCTCCGGCAGGAGGTGCAGGAAGAGGAGCAGCTCTTCCAGGTTCTTAAAGCCCAGAAGGCAGCAACGAGGCTGCAGCAGGAGAGGGAAGCCAGCCAAAACCTGCAACTCAAGATGAAGAATCTGAGGGAGTATGGAAAACAGCCATATTTACCCTCCTAAAAGCTTTGCTTTTTCCCCTGATTTGTTGTCCTTATTATGCATAGACAATTCAAAGCGATTTGTCATTATGTGAATAACTAAGAGTGATGTGTTGCACATAACCTGAGTGAAATGACTCTTGTAGGCACATTTTGTTCCTGTGTATCCATTATATTTAAAGCATGTGATTATTTTCGTGAGAAGCCTCTATCACAAGCCAAAAATAGCCATGTGATGATAACACTCTGTGTGTAAGTGTCTGTGATTCTCTTCTGATAGTAAACAGGCAGCCATGCTAAAGAAAGAGAAGACTGAATGTCAGACGAAAATCGAAGAGGGCCGAGAGAGCCGCAAAATAGCTGCCAAGTACTTGAAACAGACTGTAAAAAGGTAATCAGCTTTCAAACCAATAAACAGTGTCAGAGGGGTAAAACAAAGATGTGAATTATCTCAGAGGACTCATTGGAGAGCTGGCACGTCCTATTGATCATTCGCACATCCTGGCAAATTGCATTACAAGCAGAGTAGACATGACACTTGAAAGAGCTCAGATTTATACATCATTGATCTAGCTGAAAGTGATCTGAGAAGACAAAAAATCTATTCAAATCTTGATTTTTCTAAAAATCACTAATTACTCAAGCCATTAGAGTCTGTTCTGGTGTATAATAATTTTGCATGATATTTCACAAATGTAAATTTTAGCACAATCTACACTTCAATTGAACCCATTGTGGAAATGTAGTGAGACCATCATAGGTCCTATTGTATATATTTTTTTATTTGTTAATGGAAACAAATTCTACACAGAAATAGCTGGTGCCTAGAAAGCCAAAAACTATAAAAACTCCAATAAGCCAATAGTTGACCTTGTGGAAATCCCATTTATACATTATGAACACACAATTTTATTAAAGGTTGTAAAAACTACACATACAATTGTATGTATGCTTACCAAATATGTATTTGTCTGTGGCTGAAGATAATCTGAAAATATTTGCTGTTACTTCCAAGTTTATTCCACCTATAAGTTGACTTGAATTCTGTCCTTTTGTACTACTTACGATGTCACCAGTGTAAATTTGGCTCAACCTTGGGTTTTTAATGCCAGGCAATAATAGCACATTTGCTGTTTTCTCTCTGTGCTGTATTTGACATTTTGCGTGCTTAGTTGGTGTCCCCATTTCATTCAGGATGAATCAGCAGGAGGCTGAGAGGGAGCGGCAGAACCGAGAGTTACTGGAAAAGAGGTTACAGGCTGTAAAGTCATTGAAAACTAACATAGAAGCAACCCAAGTAAGCAAAAGAACAGCATAACATTGTGGTTGTTTCATTAATGATGAGATTAAAAAAAAGCCTATATGTTATTATTTTTTTATATCACTACTGTGCTTTTTGGTTACTATAACATCATTTTAAGTGCCTAAATTAACATTTGCATTATGAATTATTTAGCAATGAAGCTATGAAGTCATAGTGATCCAACTAGGCTCACTTTGAGTTGTGTGTGGATATGTACTGTTGACAATGCTTTGTTTCTGTTTATTGCTGTATTTTCTGATTAAACATATGATTCAAGGCAAATTGTGTGTCTAAAGAGAAAATGTCTCTTTGTCTGATGTCTCTGCCTTCAAACAGTCAGTTCAGTCTTAAAGCTGCATGTGGTCGAGTATAGCTTTATTAATCTGCCGTTGTTTCCTTAGGAGAATTTACAGGTCCAGCAAAGCAGAGCCAGAGCTAATGCCCAGAAGAAGGAGCAGCTACAAAGACAACTGAGAGAATCCCTGCAGGCCCAAGGAATCAACAGTATGAAACATATGTACCAGCAGAAACAACAGCAGGAAACAAAACGTAAAGAAGGGTATGTCCTCTCCTCTACTCTCCTCTCCTATCCTCTCCTCTCCCACACGCATGTCCTCCACTCCCACTCCATGCAGCAACGTGTGGGTGTTTTCTCTCACTGTGTGCTGAGGAATGCATGACCCCATTTCAGGATAATGCAGTGTTGTCGATTTACCCTTCTCAGGGAATTTCAGGAGAGCCAGAAGTCAAAAAGAGTGGAGATTGTTTCAAAAATCCTTCAGGAAGAACAGCTGACGAATAGGAGGCAGAGGAAGCCGGCACTGCTACTGCCCAAACCCTCAGCCACTGAGAAGTTCCTATCTCTGAGGAGGGCAAGTGAGAAGCTCCCGTACTACCTGGATTCTGTTCCCCCATCAGCTGCTGAGGAGAAAGCCACAATCGTGAGGGGGAATCTAAGATCTGAGATGCCTACTATGAAATGATTGCTTGGAGGGCATTTTGAGCAATTTATAATGAATCGTTCGTGTGTGTTTGTATTTGTCCAACAGTTCAGAGATTTCAGTGACACCAGCAGCTCCTCGTCATCGTCAGCTTGCTCTGATGTTGAGGACCTGGAGGGGACTGAGGATAACGAGGAGAAAGTGAATCACCAGATCCCTACTGACAGCCTGGCTGAGCCTGAATTCTCCGGACTGTGGGACCAACACATCAAGGTTGACTAAAACAACAGCCGACCGAAAGCAAACCTATGCAACCTGCTAAATTTAAATGGCCATAAATCACGTACCATTCAGCAGGCACATTAATATCCTAAAGATTGCACTCGAGACTCCTGCTGGTTGGAGCATATGCATTAGACTGGAATGGGAATAACTCAGCATGGTCACAGTGAAGCTTGTTTCAGGCAGGTGAAAAGAGACGCCATACACATACACATAAACTCTGTACAAAGAGTCAGCAGTCAGGCCTCAGTGCTGAGGGAACAAGGTAGAGCTCTGTTTTTGAAAACTTGTGTTATTTATTTGGCATTAATAATGATTCTGAAAGCATTAATGTGATTAGTCACATTAAAGAGAGCACTGTTTACATTTTAGAAATCGACAGCTAGCCAATTTTTTCCCATTTGTACATAAGCAATTGCAAGACTTTCCATCCATCATACTCTAGACAACAACTACAGCTTAGCTAATATTTTAATATAGAGATCATTTATTTCAATATATATATAAAATAAGTCAAATTGAGTTGTGTTGATCATATCAGCATTGGCCTACAGTGACAATTTTGAGATCGTTCCATGGGAGTTGACGTTAAAGGTGAAAGTTTCTACACTAGCTCACTGACATGAAGATGAGAAGCCTCTGTGTCTAATCTGGAGCCCCAGCGCTCTTGAAATGTGGGGCAACGGACATCACTTCTCATTGTGCCGGTGCCTGTGAGCCCAGAGCGAGCGTAGCGTTGCAGCTCAGAGGTCTGAGCGAGTGACAAGCCAAGTGGAAGTGATCTCTCCTCCTAAAATACAGATCAGACTGACGCCCTCATCAAAGGGTACTTTTCAACACAGCCAGCACAACAGCAGAGCAGAGCGATACAATAAAGCTAATGAGATGATTCATGAGGGGGAGAACAGTGATTAAATGTCAACACGTCACTTTGTAACAAAGTTATAAAAGCGCTCTACAGTGCAGAATAAAGCATGGACGGAATAAAAATACAAAACGCTGAATAAGGCAGCCTTGTAAACCACACCAATACCACTAGTATCAAATCCACTATCTTGATCCATAATGATACAGTATCTATCCGTTTTCTACCAATTATCTAATTCAGTGTCAGGGGGTTGGGGGAGAAGGGTATTATTTATGACATAAAGCTCACACACTATTTTTAGACAACTGTGATAACATGTAGTAAGTATGACTCTTGAAAATCAAGTTTTGGTTAGATATCCTTTATTAATCCTGACAGAGCAACTCATTCCCTCCATTTAATCCATCCTTACTAGGAGCAGTGGGCAGTGCCTCTGCAGCCAGTGCTCCAGCTGTAAGCATATGGTCAAGGGCACAGTGACAGGAGAATTAACTTAGCATGTTTTTGATGGCGAGAGAAACTGGAGCCAGAGTGCTGTGTACATGCCTGTGCCCTAAGGTGAAGGTATTTTAAAATAACCTTGTGCCCAAGTTAATTTCTGACACTAGAAAAACCTGTTCGCTATACAGTATGTTGGATGTGTTAGACCAAGCCTAAAAATGATTTAAACTTCCAACTATTGAATAACAAAAGCACCTTAAGAAAACTTTTTGGATGATGAAGTTACCTGTTGTTTTATCACCATACAAACTCCTACATGTTCTATTCCAGGAATGTCAAACTCATTTTACATATTACAAGTGGACGGGACCATGAAACTCCTCTATCTGTTGGTGTAAATGAGTTTAACTCCACATTTAATCCTTCAGATAATTTAAAATAAGAAAAAGAAGAGCAATTTCAACAGTAGTTTCCCAGTTTTTCTACATGGCAGAGAAATGAAGGACGACTCTGGGTTTAAATTATAAGAAATTATGATCCAGAAAAATGATCTCCCTTTTCTTTTTTTTTCTTTTTTTTTTGTACTGTGGATCCATTTGGCTGCAATCTTTGAGTATCTTATAGTAGATTATTACTAATTAGCAGTTGTTGCTTTGCTTGTGTGGTTACAGAAAATGCCCAATGAGAATACTACACTGGTGCAAACACAACTGAGGCAAGAAAAACCTCCAATAGCGAGTGGAAAGCTCAATATGACTGCTAAAAGAAATCGTGGAAAAGAGTTAAAAGGGCCTCCATTCATTAGTAAACCAGAGGTCATCCTCTTCAAGGTATGAGGGTTTTTTTCAGTCCCAAAACACAAAAATGTATGTCTTTATTTTATTGTAGAATCTTTACCTTAAAATATAAAGTGCTATAAGGTAACTGCTGTTGTGATTTGGCACTATATAAGTAAAACTGAACTGAACTGAATTATTATATTAAATGTTTTGGTCTATTTTAGGACTTTGATGTGGGAAAAATGTACAAGAAGAAAATTGTCCTGACTAATATCAGCTACGCAGTTATTAACTGCAAGTTTCTCGGGGTCTCCCCTCACTTGAAGAACTTTTTCACCATCAAGTAAGTTTTGTGTTTTATTAATTATAACAGCTATAACAGTAAACAAAGACCTAAAGTATTTGTTTTAGGCAACAATTTTAGGAAAATCTTTCTAAAATTCTCAATAGGCAATATTACCATATTGAAGTTGATTCAGGAAGAGCCAATTACTCCAGTTCTACGAATCATGACAGACAAAGTAAATATCTCTGAAGGAAAAACCAACATAGCATAGCATCACGCAGCCCACTAGAACCCCTACTGAATCCCAGCTGAGGACAAAATAGATATATTTATCTCATAGAGATGAGAGAGACACCGGGGGGGGGGGGACTGCATTAACGCAGCGGTGTTGCTTCATGGTTGTGCTCGTTTGCGGGTTAAAGTATTGAAGTGGTCGGGAAATCTGGTTTCAGACATCTGATAGTGTGGCACCAGAAACGGATAAAATTCCAGAAATCAAACATTAAAGGTCTGTTGTGATAAACTCCCATATGTATTAAACCGCTTCAGTTGTCACATTGAAACATCTGGTCGTGCATCACCATTTAGCAACCACTTCTTGTCATTTTTTAAAATATGATGTGGAGTGGTCGTGAAAGAAAAGCCTATCCTCCCACATATGGATGCCAGCTTGGATCACCACGCTCACAGCTCCTCTTACGAGGCTCAGCTACATGAGTCAGTCCATGTCTCTTCTATCTCCTCTCTATCAGCATGCCAGCAGCCCACAGGCCGAGCAGAGATGCATTGTTCTCCAGGTCACTCACTGTGTATCACTTTCCCATCAGCTCTCCCATGGCTTGATGTGGTTTCTTCATCTCTTTTCTTTCTGCCTGACTGAGTTGAAGAATCTCGCAGGCTACAGCAGGGTCAGCTTGAACACTACTGATGCCGTTCTTGAGCTTTAGTGCAGGACCACTTGTCTGAACGTATCACCTTCTACATGCGAGTTCTCAATTGCAAACTCACATGTACAAAATGCACTTAAATACCAAATGGGTAAATGCACGCATACTGTATACAAAGCATAACACTCACTGTTTTTCTAGTATCTTCCTTTTATTTGAGAGAAGTAAAGTTGGTCGTCTCTTTGATTTTATTGATTTTACTTGTAGGTGCACATATTATAGTTTCACATTAGCTTCACATTTGCAGACATCAGATTAGTTCTACAGCACTAAAATAATAAATGCTGCGCCTGCTTTTCGTTCATTTTAATCACAACAAAATAAAAATAAGAATGTGTGAAAATTTTGAATTCATAAATTGTAACACAAAGCTCTAGTCAATTCAGTACATTCAGGCTTTCTGTTAATACAGCCTTACAAGGTCTGATATGCTCTATTACTCATTGTGGCTAACCTCCCATTAACCATCATGATACTACATGTCATGCTGTTGGATGACCATCCCCCAAATCCTGGACATTTTAATCACTTGATGCCTCATTAAATTTGTTACAGGAAGACAGCTGAAAATCTGAAATAACCAGATGGTAGGCAATCCGCATAGCAACCTATTGTATAAAGTGAGGAAAATGTATTCAGGCATATGCAGAGCAATAATAATATGAGCTCTCAAGGTTTAAAAAATAGCAGTTACTTCACAGCTGTTTGGTGTTGTTTTTGTGGTTTTACAAATAGAAGAATGCTATGTGGTTATAAGGTCCAAACCTGTGTTACATACTCGGAAAGCCCTGGATCAGGAGTTGCTGGTTGGTGTTTGCAAAATAATCTTTGAATCTTTGAATTAGAAAAATGTAAATGCTCTTTATAAAACTACACTCAACAAAAATATAAACGCAACACCTTTGTTACTGCTCCCATTCCCCATGGGATGGACGTAGAGACCTAAAATTCATTCCAGATACACAATATAACCATCCCTCCCAAACAGTGGTCACAAATCAGTCCAAATGTGTGGTAGTGGGCACATCTGCTATATTGAGATAATCCATCCCACCTCACAGGTGTGCCACATCAGGATGCTGATCTGACATCATGAGTAGTGCACAGGTGTACCTCAGACTGCCCACAACAAAAGGCCACCCTGGAATGTGCAGTTTTTTGCGCTATTGGGGGTCTGGGGACCCAGAACCGGTCAGTATCTGGTGTGACCACCATTTGCCTCATGCAGTGCAACACATCGTCGCATGGAGTCTATCAGATTGTCAATTGTGGCCTGTGGAATGTTGGTCCACTCCACTTCAATGGCTGTGCGAGGTTGTTGGATATTCGTGGGAACTGGTACACGCTGTCGTATACGCCGGTCAAGCACATCCCGAACATGCTCAATGGGTGACATGTCCGGTGAGTATGCTGGCCATGCAAGAACTGGGACATTCTCAGCTGCCATCTGCCCTGAACAATGTGAACCATGATTCATCTGTGAAGCGCACACCTCCCCAACGTGCCAGACGCCATCGAATGTGAGCATTTGCCCACACAAGTCTGTTACGGCGACGAGCTGGAGTCAGGTCAAGACCCCGATGAGGACAACGGGCATGCAGTTGAGCGTCCCTGAGACGGTTTCTGACAGTTTGTGCAGAAATTGTTTGGTTGTGCAAACCAATTGTTCCAGCAGCTGTCTGGGTGGCTGGTCTCAGACGATCTTGGAGGTGAACCTGCTGGATGTGGAGGTCCTGGGCTGGTGTGGTTACACGAGGTCTGCGGTTGTGAGGCCGGTTGGATGTGCTGCCATATTCTCTGAAACGCCTGTGGAGACGGCTTATGGTTGAGAAATGAACATTCAATGCACGGGCGACAGATCTGGCTGACATTCCTGCTGTCAGCATGCCAATTGCACGCTCCCTCATTGCTTGTGGCATCTGTGGCATTTTCCTGTGAGACAAAACTGCACATTCCAGGGTGGCCTTTTGTTGTGGGCAGTCTGAGGTACACCTGTGCACTACTCATGATGTCAGATCAGCATCCTGATGTGGCACACCTGTGAGGTGGGATGGATTATCTCAATATGGCAGATGTGCCCACTACCACACATTTGGACTGATTTGTGACCACTGTTTGGGAGGGATGGTTATATTGTGTATCTGGAATGAATTTTAGGTCTCTACGTCCATCCCATGGGGAATGGGAGCAGTAACAAAGGTGTTGCGTTTATATTTTTGTTGAGTGTATATTTAAAAAATTCAACTAAATAAAATAAGTTTACATTATATTTGGGATTTGTAGGCAACGGGGTAGAAAGTGAGTAAAAGTATATCATGGCCAGAGTTTCAGCAAAACAATAAAAATACTTGGAGTGAGGCTCTGTACGAATTCATTCATTCAAATGTTAACCCTAAACCTACAATTCAGGAATAAAATGCATTATTATTATTATTAGATTACTTTCTCTCTGGCAATTTAATGATACATGCTCAAAAGGTACCTTACCTGTGAAGACATAAATGTTATCATACACTGATCATCCGTAACATTATCACCACTGACAGGTAACGTAAGTAACACTGATCATCTCTTCATCATGGCACCTATTATTTGGTGAAATATATTTTGTCCAGCAAATGAACACTTTGTCCTCAAAGTTGATGTGTTAGAAGCAGGAATTGTACTGGATAAATGACTGGGTCAGAGCATCTCTAAAACTACTCTTGTGGGGTGTTTCTGCACTGCAGTGCTCAGTATCTAACAAAAGTGGTCCAAGGAAGAAACAGTGGTGAGTCAGTGACAGGGTCATGAGAGGGGAGTGGGCTCGTGTGGTCCGATCTAACAGACAAGCTACTGAAGTTCACGGTGGTTCTGATAGAG
The DNA here is from genome assembly GCF_057381845.1 of Rhamphochromis longiceps. Taxonomy (NCBI): domain Eukaryota; kingdom Metazoa; phylum Chordata; class Actinopteri; order Cichliformes; family Cichlidae; genus Rhamphochromis; species Rhamphochromis longiceps. The sequence goes on from NC_140576.1 coordinate 10,230,909, forward strand.
AAGTGTCAGAATAGACAGTGCATCACAATTTGTTGTCTATGGGCTGTATAGCTACGGAGCAGTCAAGGTGTCCGTGCTGACCCCCGTCTACTGCTTAAAGCGCCACCAACAAAAAAATGTTCTTGTCTTAGTTTTTATGACATTATAATAAAAATTTTACTACAGCACTGTTGGTTACATCATACTGCAGTCACAGTAGTGATATCAAATGGTTGGAATGATCGTTAAATTTAATATCAAGTTTACATGGTACTACTGTAAATTGTAAGCACCCTGTCACTGTATTTATCAGAATCACAAACTGCACCAGGATCATAAGCAAAACAGCCTAGAAAAAAAATGCTAAGTGGTGTCAGAAATCCTCGGTTTTACAAACTGAGTCACGCTCATACATCCTGACGAATGAATGCACCTGTTATACACCTTCCCTGTATTTTTCAGTGCCTGTTGTGTGTAATTATTCACACATGAAACCACACAGTATTGAGATCAGTCGTGACAACTGAAAAATCATCATGGCTCACCCAGCTAAAAACATTAGCACAGCTAGAGAGAGAACCAGGAACCAGGAACACACTAGACTTTTTCACACCAGCCCATGGTTCCCTGTACGCCCCCTGAATTTCTAAAATTGGCTTCGTTTCCCCCGACACCCCCTGCCCAGCGTAGGTGCATTTGTGCCACAATGGGCTCTGCTGTATCTTTTCACTACTGGTGCAAAAACCACAACAGCCTGGGCTTGCCACATTTGGTGAAAAGCCAGTGCATAGAAGTTGTGTTTTTGCAGTTAGTGCCACATCCTAGCATGTTACTGCAAATGACTGGCTTAGAGGAAGACACCCCTCTGTGGCGTGTATGTTCCTGAGATCAGTTGTGAGAGAAAGCCGTGGACTGTCGTAGAAATGGTGGTACTCGGCAGATACTGAGGGTGTGATCACACGTACGGTTTGTTTCATTTGGTTCAGTCGTTTGGAAGTTTGTTACTGACAAAACTATTCACAGTGGTGACAAAGTAAAAGAGGACCCTTTAAGCCCAACTGCAATTACATTTAATGTCGAGATTTCCTCAATCCTGATAAACCCAATCTGATGAAAACACTGAAAACCATATCAAACCTAAACTGAAATTTGGTCTATTTAAATCAAGAACTGCCATAAATACAGAGACAACATTATCACTTGCACTGCTAATTAATAACCAGATCAAAAAGTACTGCTTTATATGTCATTTGACCTTTTTTTTTTTCCCAATTTAGACTCAAACTGTTTTTAAAAACCTGAAGTCTCATTTACACTGCATTGTAATGGATTTAACTGTACTATTGTTTAACTGTATATTATGCTTTTGTCTTGTTTGCTTGTTGTCTTGTTCTCTCCTTTTTTCTGAAGCAAAGTTTGCTTTCATGCTGTTTAGGAGGCACATGTGCATCTTTGTCTTCTATCTTCTGTGGAAAAACCAAAAAAAAAAACCCAAAATATGAGAAAGTCCAGATGAGCCAAATTGGGCTTTCCCATGCATTGAAACATTAGCCTTAATTTTTCTCTTGTGCCTATTATCATACAGCAGCATACAATCAGAGCTATCATTCAGAGTGAGAGGGAAAGTTATTACACAGGAAAAATAGGATCCTACCGCAGTAAGATCAAATTCAGCGCAGTCCTGGTCCATCCAGGCTTAAATTTTATTCACATTTTCTAAGAAACAAAAAAAAGATGATCCAAGAAAAAAAAATCCTGGCTGTCTGAGAAAAGACCTTAATAAATGAACTTTACTTAATAGATGTGATATGTTCTCTTTGGTGTATTCAGTGTTATTCTCTTGCATTTTGTTTCTATAAAATATGGTCCTTTGTGGCTTCGGTTTGATTTCATTTGTTTTTTGTTACTATATTTGCATTTAACAGTAGCTCTCAACATAACGCATATGACTGACATTACCCATATGGAAAAGAAACTTATAAAAGACTTGCATAAGATGTGGCCTACTTCATATAGTGAATCATGTAAGGCTTATATGATTTTCTCATGAAAGTGGCCACTTTCTCATTACTTTCATATATTGTTTTAGTAAGTATCCAAAACATAAGAATTTCATTTATATAATTTTTCAAGGGATCTTATATCTGTTTTCACTCTTGTATGCTTTTCATACAAGTTTCACACAAGACAGATGCAAACTTTATAAGATTTATATATATCTTTTCCATATGGGTAACACTCGCTAACAGGCTGCAGCCTGAGACACAACACAGCAAGACTAACATAGAATCCTGTTAACAAGTAATTAATCAGTCCTGCTGTCAACGCAGGCTACCGAAAGCATATTTTTACTTTAGCCTAGTTTTCTGTCTTTTACACACACAGTATATGCATGTATAGGAGCAGCTGCGGTTCTAAGACCTGTGCATAGTCAGCAGTACTTATCTTTGAGCAAATACTAATAAGGTCTAAACTAACCTGCTGATGGTAAGCAAGCAAGTAGTAGAAATGTCTAATTTGCAGAAGTTAAGGGTTTTTTTGGTCATAGTATTTAATTGTGGCCTGGGGATGGCACTGGAAAAGTTACTGAATCGGAGAGCCAACTCATTAGAGACATCCTGCTGTGACAAAAAATGTCTGTGGACTTAATGGAAAATCATCCAATGGTTCTGGGGACAGTTTATCCAGACTCGGAAGCAAAAACTAGTCCTACACCCACTGTCACCCATGAATGCCAAATGTATGGTGACAATGGGTGTGAAAAGTCACAAAAGTCAGTAGGTTTTATCTTCCAAGGACGCTTAAACGTTTGTATGCCAGAACAACGTTTATAGAATGCCGTCAGTGTCAGTCGAACATTAACGTGGAGTCTTTCTTATATTTAAACTCAAACTTCGAGTTTCACCTGCTCTTCTAAAGGGCTCTATCACCCGTTTGATTTCTGTAAAAGATTTTTTCACACTGTATAATTGAAGATCCTTAGACAGCCTTATGTATTATGCTTGTATCCAATTGAAACCATCAAGTTGACAAAGTTAGTTTCGTCTTCTCAACTGCCTGAAAACTGTCAAAGTTCATTTCAGTGACTGACATGAGAAAACCACACTGCACTTAACTGAGTCTGTTGTTTTATTAATCGCCCTCTTGGTAGTCTGTCTGTGTCTGTCCATTTAAAAACATCCAAATATGAGCACCAGTCAGCGCTGCAGTTAGACTTAAGTTCTGTGACAGGCCCATATTTATTTCAGCCATCTGCCTGAGTGTCTTTTCAAGCAGCTTCACTTTGGTTTTTGATAGATTAAAAAAGTATAACCTGCCTCGAATTTCCCAGAGGAACCCACCCGAGGGATTAATAAAGTTCTATCTAATCTAATCTAATCTAATCTAAAGATTTAGTCAGCCTTAAAAAGTTGCAGCTTTTATATGTTGTCTAAAACTGTGAAAAGATTTGTGCATTATTGTACTTTGTAGCCACCTGATATAAAGAGAACCAGATCTCACTTCAGAACAATTAGCACGAGAGAAAGATTATTCAAGTACTATTGACACACATGAGACAGAGTTTTCATGCTTCTCAGTAAATTGCTTTCAGAAGTGGTTGAGTGTGACTATGAGGGTGTTTTAGCTATGCTGAACTGAATTATGGACAGAGACTCCTTATTGATTTACTATAGTAGAAGCCAATGAGGACAAGAATGTATAATTTAACCGAGAGTATAGTCAGTACTACTGTATAACAAAGCTTCACCACCTCAGTCCTCTTCAGTAGATATTAAAGGATAAAAACTGTACAGTATGGCCTCATTTGAAGCGATTTATATAGGGCTGTAGCAGGCTTTTTCAAAGACTGCCTCATTCAGAATTTAATCCCAAGTGAACTGTTCTATTTTCCTTCATATCCCTTCATACCAGCTGTCTTGAAGCTAGGAAGAATAGCACCAATAAAGTAGGAAATCTGACCAGGGAAAAAAAGATGAATGTGCAATGTGACATTTACTACCAGATTTACTCAGGTGGAGTTCTTTCATAGATTTCCAGATCACAGTGGTGAGCTGGATGGCAGCTTCAGCCAGGCTGCTCCAAGTTTTTTACCTGGCAACTGGACCAACAACTTCAAACAACTGCCTTAAGCTAAACTGAATGTCCCTTTGCTCACTGGAGTTGATGATAGTGCACATTATTATACTGTGGTTATAGGTTGTTTGCCGTTTAACTGTGTTTTTTTGTGTGTAGTATTTTTGACGTGTGTGCGTGTGAGACAGTCAATCCTACAAACAAAAACACAGATGTTCTCTTTTTAGTTCATCAAATAGAAGCTGAAGGGCTTGAATGCTTATGTTTCTTATTCACGAAGCAATGCAACAACCAAAACAACATGAACATATTCTACAAAAACAAAACAGTAACGGCACATGAAACTTGCTATAAAAACTAGAAGCTCAACATAAGCTTATTTCCATATTCTTTTCTTATTGTTTTGGGTCTGTATTCCTCGTGTCAACAGAAAGAAAGCTGTAATGTTCATTCTGCTTTTTAACAGAGCTTAAAAAAATGGATGTGAGGCAGAGCGAGAAAAACTTGTATGAATCTCTTCAGAGACTCAGCTCTTCTCTTTTCAGACAAAGACGTTAACTTGGCACCAAGGTGCTCTCATCTACAAACAAAAATCCAGCTACGTCTTTAAATGTAGATTAAAGTTTACTATCACAGCAACAGGATCATAGTATTTTTCAAGCCCAACAACAGTTCGTTTAGGATCTGGTATATATTCTGTAACTGTAGCTGACTCCTAATTATGCTCATAGTTGCGCGGTTCCAACTTCTTGTTTATTTATTGAATTTTGAGAATTCGCCTTGCTTCCCTGGCCGCCTGCCTGCTATATTTATATTGATCGGGCCTCTTCTCGTGTCTCTCAAAGGGCAGCAAGTTATCAAGCTCCTCGGGGCAGCATTAGGGTTTGTGCGAACATGTGCTGTGAGATACACATGTTGGTTTGAAATAGCTCACAGTCCTCATGTTTGTTTTCTTATTTGGAAATAGAATTTTTACTTACTTGTATGATTTCCCCTGCAATATAATAAGGATTAACTGCTATATTTTGTCTAACTATGGATTCCACTTTACATGGCTTTCATATAGAATAGTAGATTTTTGTTTCACTTTGTTTTCTTTGGCTTGTCAAGTGAGCATCAGGTTTACTTTTGACATTAGCTTATTCATTATAGTTTAGTATTTTATTTAGAGCTGCTAATTGTTTGTTGAAAACAGCAAATTTGCTGTACTATATTATTGCTGTCATACTCAGCCAGTCACAACAGATGGCTGCCCCTACCTGAGCCTTGTTCTGCTGGAGGTTTCTTCCTGTTAAAAGGGAGTTTTTCTCTCTCACTGTTGCCAAGTCCTTGCTCAAAGGGAGTCATTTGATTGTTGGGGTATCCTCTGTATCATTGTAGGGTTTTTACCTTCAAGGCAAATGCTGTTATACTTTAAATTTTGTTGCTAATCATACACTTCTTTATACCTCTACCAGAGCTTTGCATTAAACAGTAATATCCAATATCATGTTGTAATGTGACTCACTTTTTAAGCTGTGATCAAGAAATGAAAATAATCTTCAACTTTCTGGCATTTGTGTTTCAGCTTCCAGCCTCCTACTTTGTTATCCACCGGGATGTCATTTGACATGCAGGCTATTTTCCAGCCAATGGTTTGTAGCATCACCACTGCCTGTAAACATCTATACTTATTTTTTTCTTTAATCTTTATTTTCATCAAAAACTATTTCAGTGGTTATCACCTGTTGTTTGTTTTTAACTTTTGAAATCATACTTACTGTACAAATACTCAATAATAGGGATGAAATTAAGTATTTCTCTGAAGATTAATTGTGTGGTATCTTCCCTGTTTTATCACATGGAATAACTTAAACACAACATGCTAAATAATGAGTCTTTTACAGCAGGTGGATATTTTTTGCTGGCCAAAGTAGCTTCTTCCCGATTTGCCATACACGTAATGGCGTGAGGTTGTTAATTATCCTATCATTTTTCCTGCAAAAGTGTTCTCTGTAAGTGTCTTTCTTAAAATGTTGTGTTCTTCCTTCAAGATGAGTCATCTTATTTAAGATTTGGTTCCACATCCTTTGCAGCAAACAACTCATACAACTCCTCCACTGCCCCACTCTTTGTTTTAGCATCAAATTTTCTGCCGCTTGATCAAACATGAAGCCTTTGTTTTTGCTTACCACAAAATCATTATCTAATCTCTGCAGATCAACGAGGACTTGGAAGGAGAGCTCCAGTTTGCATCAGCTCTGGGTCCCTTCTTTGTGCCCATCAGATGCACTGTAAAGAAATGTATTGTGAGTAGTGAGCTATAGCCAAAGTTTTTGGTAATTACAGATAACTGCTAATTCTGATTTCATAAGCTTGCGTCTTGTGTGTATTTTGTGATGTGAATTTCTTGTCCAGTCTTGCTGTAGCTTTTTACCCTTATAAATTTAGCTCTAATAATTATTTAGGGAAATGAATTTGTGGCTAAACCAATCACACTGCATGGTCACACCACAGAAAAAAACACTGACTGCCTTTTTATTTTTGCTCACTGTCTTATTTAATCAGCTTTCTGTGAATTAATGTATGTAAAACTATGTACTTTGCCTGGCAGCTGTTCACTGACATTGCTAATTACAGGATGTGACTATACTCTTTCTCTAGCTGAAGGTTGACAGCCAGTTTATTGACTTTGGTTCGCACGTTGTGGGCCAGACTATTTCACGGACCATCACACTGACCAACAAGGGTGCACTGGCCACGCATTTCAGCCTGGACAGCTCCACATGTCTCAGTCCAGAAACGAGCTACGTCCAGATGCCACCACAGGTCTCTACCAACACATATGAGGTCAGCTGTTTATGTGGACTGTAAGAGTTAATGTTTCTTGGATACATTAAAGGAGAAACTCCAATATAGCTAATAAAAAAGTCAATTGTTCCTGCTTTTTTTCCATATACATTATACTGCTATTTTGTCTGTAGATTGAACAAGCAAAAGATTTTGAAACCACTGAAAAAAATTGGCATTCATTATTTTCACATGAGAGAATTCCAAAGCTTCTGTCTCAGGATGCCCATACCAGATATTATGGGTAAAAATAAATGAATATATTTGCCTGTTTGTTTATCTGAATAAGGCATCCAGTCAAAACACAGCAACTAACAACCAGAACAGCCCTGAATCCATTGATGCTGAAGATGTCCAATCAAAGCTACAGAGTCGGGAGCTCTCTGCAGGAGAACAGCAAGAACAATCAGGTAAAATATGGACACACACATGACATGATTATCCATCACAGTTTGTGTCCTGAACTAGAAAAACTGAAATCTAAACTACAATACATAATAGCATGAATTCAAAACTGGGCACTCTGTCTTTCTTTTCCCAAATGATTGTCAGTGTGTTTTACTCATGATAAGCACAGGACATGCTAAAATACCAGAATAGCAGTTTTTGATTCTTTGAGTAAAAAGTGCCCCAATGTTGACTGGAGAGACTGTAATGATTTTAGTTAATTTGGTTAATTTGTGCTCTAGTCCTGCTTTTTGGTGATAAAACTTCCCCTAGTGTTATAATCAGCTCATTTTTTTTGTCTAATGCATTTGTTTATGATCTTATTATTATTATTATTATGTCCTTACATGCAAAGTATTCTGACTCTGATTATTAGCCACAGAGTTAGGCTAATTTGTATTTAGTACTGTTTTCGCCAGGTATTAGCATGCTAACGCGCTAAACTAAGATGGTGAACAAGGTTAAATCAGTATATTGTATTCTGTCATTAGCATGCTGTGCAAACACAGCACCACCTTGGTGAGTGATTATAATATGTGGGAGACAGAGAGACAGTGTTACCCTGAAACAGTCTCTGGAAGGAAAATGAGGACTGACAACATCTCCTCGTGGTAGATGATTTCTTTTTTCCTCTGTCTCTCTATTCCTGTTAGGACATTGAGTCCTTGTAAGAACGAAAATAAAAGAACACACACACACAAAGCGGAGGGTTCACCTTGCTCTTACAGCTGGTGGCAACAAGGCATCTTCTCTTTCGTGTTCTCGCGGATCTGAAGTCTACATCACTGCACTCAGCACTTCCTGCTGCTGATGCTTTGATAAGCTGCTCAGTCTTTTGCCTCTGCTCTGCTGGCTTTGGAAATTCTGTGTTGAAGTGGCTCCGACTCTGTTTCTTTATTTTATCTCTATTGTCGAGAAAGGCTCTTGGATGTTGGACCAATTTTGAGGCTGTTGATGTTCCTTTCTGAAGCTGACTGTAGTACATTTTGTCCAATATGTTTTCTGTGTCACAGATTAGTAAATAAAGGTCAGATTGCAGATTGGCATAAAAATGTTCCACACGTGTCCAAGAGGAAAAACAGTGTTATTTGTCAGAGGGCCTATTTGTCTGGATTTAAATGATATTTCTAATTTTCCTCCAGCGTACACTAAAAATACTGCTACAATGAGGCCAAGTATTACTTCTTCTTACTTATGACTTATTACTCTGCTCTTCCATCAACCAATTACAGGTTCACCATTATTGTTTTAGTGTTAGTCCGTACAAGGTGCCCACTTAGAGTAACTGCTCAACAATAAAACTTTGAGATGACTTGCATTTGTGACTTTTATCTGTGTGTATGGCAGTGTCAGAGGGTGTGAAAACTGTTCCTGGAGCTTGTCTTTCATCTGATTTGGACACTCAGACAGACCAGACCCCCTCAGACTCCAGTGACATAAAACTAAGAGATGTAAGTTTTCAGTCCTACTTCAAAAAGGACACCGGCCCTCATGGACTGGGATTGGGGACCGCTGTTCTAAAGTATTCTTTTATCTATTAAATATCCAGAAATAGCATAGACTGGAAAATGCATAGACTTCTGTTAAGTAAGGTAACTATACAGAGTTTTGCAAAGTCATACCCCAAAAGCTCATTACGAGGTCGCAAGAAGCCCGGTCTTTTGTGCTGAAACACATTTTGCCTGGGCTAGTTACAGCTATACATTAATATTTATAGTCTGGTATACAATTGTTGCTAGTAGTAGTACTGTTATGTAATCTAGCTTTGGTGTTTCTGTGGTTTCATAGAAAAAACCCTCATGACTATGATATACTGGTAGTTTTTCAATATGTTGTTTTTTGAGATTCAGTAAACAACATATTGTATATTTGACTGCTCTTAGGAAGATAGAACAAGACTTGAGGATAGTCTTGTAGGAAGAAAGTCAGCATGTCTGTTCTAATAGCGACAGGCTGAATTAAATTAAAGTATTGAGTCAAGGGTGAGGGCTGTGAGTCAGTCAAAAATGGTCCATCTTCTTTGGAGCATGAATCTTCTTCTTGTCAAATCATAAAGGGACTGCATTTTTATAGCTGAGGTGCCAGAAATCTGCCCAGATTCTGAAAAATTTTGAGTGGAAAGTCGACATTTTGTCACTATTGTGTGTCGTTGAAAGACTCTGCTTCTCTGTTTTGTTTTTAGCAATGATGCTGTGTGTGCCTTGTGGCCCATGTGAAATTCTAGACTTTTCAGGGTTCATTACGTCTCTCTGGTGGGGGGCTAATGGTGCATCACCTCTCCCTCTGCTATTATTGCGACTGTGTGTGTTGCGTGTGCCTGCATGCCCTCGGCTCGATCGTTGTCATTTTGACTGATATTTCCACATTGTGTGGTTGAAGGCTGGTGTCTTAAATGGCAGATTATCCATCAAACTATCATGATGCCACAGTACTGAGGCACTTGCTGCATCATTGGTTTATTACTCATTTTCGTTTATTACGCTCTCACCACCTTGACAGTTTGCCTTCACTGTATGTACACGAGTGTATGCCTGCATACCTTTTAATGTTACATAACTGCACCACAGCTTTCACTTTCTCCTTCATGTATAGGAATACCTTTGTGTCATCAGGTAAAACTAAACTTTTGTCAGTATAAAGATGTGTAACTACACATTTAATGTAAGAGAAGTGCAGTATCAACAGTATGTCTGTCCATGTTCAGGTACGCGGGGGAGAGATCGGGTCATTTGAAAGTGTCAAACTGGAAATTATTTTCACTCCAACCATTCCAGGAGAGACCAGACTGGACTTCTCCTTTAAATTCTCTGATAAAACCAGCAAACCAGTAAGAAACAGCTTGTTTTTTAGTCTTGTGAATTACTTAGGAAGCAGACACATTTATAGTTTACAAAGCCATAGAGTAAATGAATCAAATGATATGTTTAGTGCATGTGACTGAGGACTCATTCAAACAGATACCCATCCATGTGAGAGGTGTGGCAGTCAGCATGCCTGTATGGGTACTTCAGCCCAACATTGACCTAAAGATCTGCATGTTTGACCGCCTTTATCAAGACACCATCATTGTCCAAAGCAGGTAAGTCCCAGAGCCTGAGATGGTTGTAAACCTTCTCATCTGGTCAAGCTGATGTCCAGCTGTTTCACATTTAGAAGGAGCTCATTACTTTGATTCAGAAGGTCTACACATCAACCTCTTATGCACAAGTGACAGTTTATTACAATTTGTTGAATGCTTACACAATGTAGTGGTCTTTAATGCTAAGTATTGGAACAAAATGTATAAAACCATTCGTTATCACTAGTTTCCAAGGTGATTTGCATCTGAAGTTAAAACAGTGACCAATTCAGAATTCATTAGATTTACATTATATCTTAGTTCTACGTGTATTTAAAAAAAAAGCACAAAAAAAACAACACATTTTTTGTTTTTTGTTTGCAAAAAAAATAACTTAGCTACAACTTTCCCCACTCTCTTTAGAGTTTGTAAGAATTAACAAGGAAATGTTATAGAGTAGTTTCATAACTGAATACATTTTTTTAAAGGATAATAATGTTCAGTTAAGTACAGGACATCTCAAATAGTTTTGTATCTGAGACATTTAATGTTTATAGAAAACTAAAGCACCCTTGTATCTAGAGCTGGGCGATATGAGATTTTTTCATATCACGATATGTTTTTTTCATTTCAGGCGATAACGATATCTATCACGATATAAGCCAAATAACTATATTTGTAAGATTTAAATGTGCCGTTGCTCACAAGTAAAATGTGAAATAATCAGCAGCTTGTTTTTATTTAAATATTTATTTCCCATAATAAGTTCAACAGGGTAGATGTACTTAAGGAACATGAGACTTTTTCAGATAAATAAAGGCAAATATTGCAAACTACACAAAAGGCAGCCGCTAAAGCGTTTAAGTTTCAAAATAGAACAAATGAAACAGACTACTAAATTGTCAATTCCACTTAGAAACAAAATATTAATTCTAAAAATAAATCTTAGTTTGTTTTACAGAAGAACAGACAAAATTGACTAACTTTTGTCAATATCAAATAAACTGAGAACTAAAAGGAAATTCTCAATCTCTCCTTGTTGTATAGCTGAGCTTTTCAAACAGTTTTAACAATTATTTTAGTCTGACAAAAGCCGAATGACGAATTAGCGCTTCCAGTCAGAGACTGAGGCTACGTCCACACGTACACGGGTATTTTTGAAAACGGAGATTTTCCGTTTTCGTTTTAAAAAATAATCCCGTCCACACATAAAGGGGGAAATGAAGGAAAACGCTGCTATGAACATGCCAAAGCAGCAGGTGGAGCTAGATTCCTAACCGTGCAGAAATGTTGGCCAATCAGAAGTCTAGAAGCCTCGGTGGGAAAAAGTAAACAAAGCTGGGGCATAGAAGCAGAACTGAGTCGTATGTGTGGAGGGACAGTAACTGTGTGTATATGTAAGCATTTAAACACTGCAGAGAGTAGAATTAACAGTAACAGTATTGTAGAAATTCATTTCACCGAAACAATAACGTGGCGCACAGTGTGACGTCAAAAAATGCGCACACCTTTGACGCTGCGTTTTCTCCGTTTTTCTGGTCCACACGTAAATGCAAAAACTGAGTTTTCAAAAATCTTCGTTTTCAGTGACCAAAAACGCCGTTTACGTGTGGACGAAAGGTGCAAACGCATAGAAAAATCTGCGTTTTCAAAATACCCGGGTACGTGTGGACGTAGCGCATGCACCAGTTTATTGTATTTCCAGACTTGCTTTCGGCACAATTTACAGTGCACGCTACTCTGTTTTTTGTCAGACTTGAAATAGCCGAAATACCTTCACACTACGGAACTTCTATGGCTCTTCCGTTCGACAATCTCTCCGGCATTGGAACCATCATCTGTTTTCTCTTCGGTAACCTTCGGTCACGCTCGGTTGATTTTTCTAGTCGGCACACTCATTTCCTCCATTACCCGGGCGGTATGGTGGCTGGCTGCTTCCCAAACAAATACACATGTGCAGCTTGGCACTTGTGCTGTACGTAACAAGTCACGTGACGTGACGCTGCGGCTGTGATTGGTTCGGCTCTGCGGTACGTAATTTGGATTGGCTGCTCTTTTTTTTTTAAGAGGACAAGAGCGGCGATGTCTATCGCGATAGTTTAATTTTTCTATCGAGAAAAAGTTATATCGCGATACATATCGTTATCGTTCTATCGCCCAGCTCTACTTGTATCCATATCTTTGTAATAATCATCAGCGTTATGTGTTGTATTGCTAACAAGGCATGCTATTCTGCATGACCAATGACAACTAGAGTCTCAAGAAAAGTTAAGTGTAAGAGTTGTGAAGCTGACCTCAGCGTGGGATAAACAATGGCTTTTACCCTTCAGTCATAAAAGGCTGGTGTGTGTGTGTGTGTGTGTGTGTGTGTGTGTGTGTGTGTGTGTGTGTAATACTAGTTTAAGTCATTTTAATTACATGAGACTAAAGCCTAAACACTGTGTGAACAGTGTATAACAATAATATGACAGATTTAGACATACAATAGTAATATGACAATATAAGGTACCTGTCTCTGGGTAAAGTGCAATATGAAACAATTTAGTACCATGTTTATATGCATGTCAGTTAAGAGTGTTATTATAATAGCCACTTTTGTAGACATTTAACCAATGCAACATTATGCAACAGGTGGCCTGTTAAAGCGTCTTCATCACAATAAAATGTCTAATTTGGTAGAAAGACTATATAGATAGCCATGACAGCATATGGCAGAGAAACAGATTATGCTCTGTTCCAGTATGTGATGCAAGAATACTGCTTAAGGCTTGTTTAACATTATGGTGGCATTTAATACATAGAGGGAAAGATCTGTGTTTCTTTCTTTAGACGTTTTTCAAATATATGCCCAGACTGATAAAAAAAAAAAGCACGTGGAATTTATCTTTTTGAAAGTCAGTGGATGCACTATATAAGCACATAGCTGTCTTTGTAAGAGCTGTGCAAAGTCAGTGTGATGTGAACCAATGCTTTTCTCTGTACTGCAGCGTATTACTGTGAAAATTGCCTAATGCACAGCCAGTAGACATGTGTTTCTAGGAAACAAGTCATGCAAAAAGAAGTACACTGCCCGGGTTTACAAAAACAACATAACTTCAGTAAATTCATGAACACCAAATCCTAAAAAGTGGTTGTCCCCTCAGTGTTTTACAAAATACATACAAGAGTGAGGCCAGCAGGGTAATGATTTTTACTAAATAGCCCTTTCATCCACCCAGCCCATATAAGTCTCTTAACTGTTGCCTATATTGTTAGAATATTATTTTAACTGAAGGAATGAAATGCATCTTAAAGTTTATATTTTTAACAAGATATACGAAACCCTCAACCTAGAAATGAGTGGTGCATGTCATATTCCCATTTTATTTGTTGCTATGCTCAGAAACATCCTTGAAATAGAGTTTGGAAAGTGGCGTGGACTGCTGATGTAGCATGCTGGCTTATCTGCTGAATGCACTACTAAAACTCCCTCATATACTCAGTCTCTGCCAAAACAGACATTTTCACAGCAAAACGGCTCAAGGAAATCCCTTAAAATTGACAGGGCCCGCTTACTTTTCAGTCCAACATCAAACTCTCCGCCTAACTACGCTTACAGCCAAGTAGCGCTTTGAGACATTTAACAATTCAACGCGTGGATGAAATATAATAGAGATGAATTAACGGATAAATGTTCCTAAACAAAGCATGGCATCGCCACAGTCCTCTTTGACCGATACTGTAGCACAGAACAGAAGTAAATCCTCTTTGATTATGGATGTGATGCATTATGATGAGCACATGAGGTTAGGAATACACCAGGGGCAGTAGCATTTGCAGCAGTGAGGTCCATCACCTAGCCAGTCATTGTGTCACATCATGTGGGGAAGGTAGTGCATGTGTGGGGGTAGGGGATTTGTGACAAATGCCATCTGGTCCGCTGGCACACCAGCACGTGTGACAACATGACGATGACAGTGTCAGTGTGAAGTGCAGCTTTTAAAGTTAAAAAAAAAAATGCTAATGCTTGCACCAGCAAACCGTGCAATATGTCACTCTGCCTCCAAGACAATAATTTGAACACAAAATAGCTTGGCAGGCTTTTGGGGGGAAAACAATAGGAGAGCTGCTGCTTTCATCATGGAATTTGTCACTTTTTTTTTCTTTAAGTAGTTAGTAGATATCCCACAAGTCCTCCCAAGTTTGTGACAGATTTTTTAAGAGAAAAGCACAAAGCATAATTGAATATGTCCATCTTGTCTGTGAGCCAGTGATTGGAATATCACTCCTACTAATTGAAAGTATTTTTTTAGGAAGCTTTAAAATGTGCAGTGTTTGACTTTGGCTTGTGAGCCGGTGATTGGAATACTCTGAACACAGTTGGCAGGGTGTTTTCTTTTTTAATATTTCAAACACTCAGCCCCGACTTTCAAATACTCCTTTGCTGGCACCAGATGGGGAGTTGAGCGCTCCTGCCCAAACCCAGCCACAAAAACACAACCACCCTGCTTCTTTATTTCACAAAGCCTTCTGTCCTTGATTTTTCTCCCTTTTCTATATTTCTAATGCGCCAACTGTACCTTATCTTATCTTAGTCTCAGTCTGAGACCTGTTTAGTTTGGCCCGAGGAATGAGATCAAGTTAACCTTTTTTCTTTACTTTTTATGTGAAAATAGCAACATACAGTAAATACTTATAAAGAAAACAGTTCTTCTGGCAGGTTAGTTTTATTTATATATAATATGTGGGATAAAAGGAGACAGTGCTGCATTATGGGGACAGTTGCCTAGAGCGCTTGCCATGAAGGCTTGGTCTCCCATGGGGCTTTGGAGTACATGTGGAGTATGCAAGCACAGCCACCTGTCTCTTTTAAGAAAAGGCAGAGCCACTGCTGCAGCCGTGGGCACTCGGAGTCCAGGCACTTGGTTATTCAGCACTCTATGTAGACTCAGCATGAGTAACCTCTCTGCAACATGACCTGATATCATTCCCACTAAACCTTGATGATTGTAATGAGTAGCATTATTATGTGGCTCTAATAAAAGAAAGTTTAACTTTTTAGGACTATTTTTACGGAGCCCCCAAAGGGTCACAGTGGGAGTTTTTTACAGACGTTTCATAGCCTGCTGGAGCTTCTGTGAATCACTAAGGCAGTAAAAGGTTGTGTTTTTATGTTGCCTCTCTTTGCTGCATTATTCTTGATAAGAGACATGAGCTCTTTTGTCCATTCGCCTAACCTAGCATTTGCTTAAAGTTTTTGGCACTGAAGAGTAGAAACTGATGTTAAATATAGTGAAAGAACGTGAAAAAAGTTACTAGCTAGATTAATTTATATAGTAACTGCCTAAAACTAGCCCAGGCAGGCATCCAACTGCAAGTAGTTCCAGTGATTTTTATTTAACTTGTTATAAAGAATGCATTATTGTTAAACCCACAGCACATGCATGAGACCACCTGCATAAACTAAACCAAACCCAGAGGAAATATCATATCTATAGTCATATATTCAACACTATTTTCACTTTGTCTTCACTCTGGTGATGTTGTTTGATAGTGTGGAGGTTAGGTCTGTGCGTCAAGTTCTTTCACGCAAAATGGGAATGCCGTTTTGTTATGGACCTTCCTTCACTTCTTCAAACTGTTGTACATATTTAAAATTGATCATGTGCATCTTAAAGTTGCTGTTATGCAATAACATGCAAACCTTTACTTCTTTTTTGCCTAAAATATCACTGCATTACACAGTATTAATACTTCTGTGGATTTCCACTAAGCATTGCTTCAAAAATAAACTGGTCACTGCCTGCCAGTAAAATCAAGACAGGTTGAGTTAAATGCCCATGTTAATTAAAATCCCTAATTACCCTAAATTGTTATGTAGCCATGATTATGCCTCTGCCAGCAATTTGAAGGCTGTCATTTAGCTGGCATAAAGATAGCAACTTAATATCCCCCAAGTGTCCCTGTGAGTCCTTGCCTCGGGGAAACAACCATCTGGCTGACCTCCCTGTTCAAAGTGGGCCAGTTCTTTTGAGAGGAGAATCAAATAATGACGGGTCCCTCAGTCTATTTGGCCACAGCTCGCTAAAGGCTCACCTTTGTGTCTTTTGAAGATGAAAGCAAGCACAACAAAATATTATGTATACACGTGTCACCTCCAGCAAACTGTGTTTTCAGCTTGTCTGTACTGTCATTGTTTTTTGAAGGTGTGGGCTGTATTGGATGTGTTGGAGAAATTCCCAAGATGACGAGCCATTTATATCACAAGCCTCAGCTATAACTGAGGCTTGCAGCCACGGGCACAACCATCTGTTGAAGCTTGTGGAAATTAGGTCACTTAAATTATACTGATTTGGGGTAGATTTCTCCATAAAAGACATTTTCTGTGGGTGTCACTGAGACCAAATTCTTTCAGTACCTGCTGAGTCCTCGAAGGATAGCAGGTTTAAACAGGGTTTCATCATACTTTTGGTTATTACACTTGAAAGAGCAAAAAAAAGGGACTCATTTGGAGGCATGTTTGTCTGAGGAATCCAAAAACTAGAAGTTATAAAATTACCTGACAAACTTTACATTAACAGACGATACAATACAATCTGGATTCCTTATTATGATCAGCCCAGCCTAGTCTTTAACTTCAGTTTTAATTCATCTGACACCAAATCATACAGGATATCTCAGTGCAATTCACTCCATTTTTTAGAGAGAAACCCAACAATTCCCCTTTGAGCAACCACTTGGTGACAGTGTGAAAACAAAAAGAATCTAGCTTTTAACTAAAAACTCAATTAACCTCAAACAGAAGAAGTTTTAGGGCGAAATGTAAAATATATGTACATTTCTTTGCCATACAATAAGTAAGCTACCCTTCATTTAACAATTAACTTGAGAAAGTTAATGAGAAACAGGGAGTGTTGGGGAGGACTGAACCAATAAGCTCAACTCACTTCTGCTCATTATTAATTTTACCTCATTATAAGCTTTTTAATGTGGTCCTCCACAACAGCCCCTGCTTCTTATGTGGACGCTCAAACAGTTAATTGTCCATTCTGAGTATTTAACATCTGAGATCCGCTTCAGATAATGTGGAACTGCCATCTTTACCTTTATGTCAGTAAAATAAAAGTATTCTTGTATATTGTTGCCTGTGTTTTATATATCATGGATTATGTATTTATATGTATATTTTTTGCATGGCAGAGCCAGCACAGCTTTGAAACTGACCTTTGAGGTATGTAAGGACATGAGGAAGCACATGGAGATCCTACCAAAGACCGGCTTCATCCAGGCTCAATCAAGCTTTAGTGCCCAACTGAAATTCATCCCGAGGTAAGGAAGGACACACAGAGGATGCAATGATAATGGAACCACTGGAGCAGTGATAATCTTATTTTAGAATAACCTTGTTAAGATTCTCTCAGCCTTCTATGAAAGTGCAAACTGTTTCACCCCAAAGAGAAGTTGTAATATATTTTGATCCTGGCTTACAGTTTTGTGTAATCTGCTTCTTAAAAAGGGTAAACAGTTTTTCTGTGGAAAAGCTGCTGTAGATTATGTACGCTGCACACTTAATGTTTTAAAAAAAGCAGGTGATTATAGTAAAGAAGAAATCGATACACTGTTATGACAGGACAGTTCATGTTCATTTTAAAAGCTTCTAAGAACAAAAACTACAACTGTTAACTTAGCTAACTTATCATATTAGCCTACTGTTGGTGTTAGCCATTTTGCACATACGAAAACAGTTCAACAAAAGTCAACATGCATATCAATTTCTGTGAACCAGATAAATCTTATTACTTAATACTGCTTTACCTGTTTAGCTGATATCCTTCCACTTATGCCCACTGACTAGGGATTATAGAAAGCTAGATCACAGGTTGTTGAAGTGAACAATGTTAACAGTGCTCTCTTGCTCTCCAGGCTGCAAAGTGGGAAATAAACTACCGGTTTTCTCTCACTCTGTTTTATCAACTACTATCCATGTACCCTGGGCAACTTAGCTTCCATCTGTGCCTCACAGTCAGTGCTATAGTGGATTAATGTGCACTACAATTATTAAGTATAACACAGCCCACCATCTCAACCCTCATTTGCCAGTTTAAGCCGCCTGGTTTAATAGCTTTTGTGGCGGAAAACAATGAACAAAATAGTTAAAGAAGCTGTGATGAGCACTCACTGCGTCGATTTTACACAACAATTTATGCTAGCTTACTTTTTGTCTATAAATCGTGTTTCCCTGTGTTGTGGCTGGCTACAGAAATCTGTTGTGATATTGTTACTAGTTTACTACAACGCTTTTTTGACACAATTCCCTTTTCCAAAGCAAGTAAACGGAGGAGTCTTACAGAGTTACAAAAGGCAACAATCTGAAGCCTGTCAGCAGCCAGCAGGTATAAAAGAGTTTGTACAACACACCTGCCCTCTAATCGCAGGGGCATGAAGGCTTGTGATAATGGTTTCTAATGACTTTGAAGGATGTGGTAATTCTTTCAAGAACAATACAGGCTCTATATTTAGATGGAGAGCCAGGAGCTGAACTGTGGTTTGAATGCCAGGAGAGCGGACAAGGGGACCCCCAGGGCAAATATGAGAGGCGTGCGGTAAAAACTCTGTGTGGGTGTCAGTATTCTTCTGCCCACACTCCTTTTTTTTCTCGTTTCACAGTTCAACAGCCTTGCGTATTGATAACTGAAAAGACATTTGTGTATGCATAAATAAATAAATAAATAACAGGAGGTCATTTTCGTTGCAAATGACAAAAGTTAAGGGCATGCAGTGGTCATCGTACAGTAGGGTGGCAGTAGAGGAAAGTGGGAAAATGTCAGTAATCTGGCTTAGCGAATCAGCAGAGGTTTTTAATGCGAGGATTAGAGTCCAGCTTTACTTGTGCTGCTGCTGAGATGGTGCATCCTTCATGAGCACTAACACAACTACAGCTTCACCCCCTCCCTACTCGCTCTGTATCACACTTCATCACTCCATCTCTCTCTCTGTCTCTCTCTCCTGCTTCTGTGGCGTCTTCTCCCACTCGCTCACACATACTTCTCTTTTTCCTGGCCTATCACCTCTGTGCTTAATTATACTTCTTTCTCTTTGGGTTTTTCTCTCTCTCTGCAGTCCTCTGTGTTTCTGTGCTCTTTCACTTCTCCAGCTCTAACTCTGCATTTATTCTGCCTCTTTTTGTTAGTATCAAGCTCCTCTCATCCCTCAATGCATTCACGATTCACCACTGCTTATATGATGGTCCTGAATCTGCTTATATAACCTAAGACACCAGACATAGATCCGTGTGCTCTGAGTGGCCCACACTGTTTTCACTGTTCTCATAGTGGTAAATCTTGTTTATTTGTAGATTGTAGATCCATTATTAGAACATTAAGCTCAGCACGGTAAATTCTGAGAACAGAATATCACTAAGTGTAAGTCTGGCATTAAATTGTTTTGCTGTGTTGCTTCATTTTTCAGTCTAACATCCTGTGTTTATTATCCTTATTTTCTCTCAGGTAATTATGTCACAGTCTGATACACAGACTGTATATTAACAAGGTAATATCCTGTTTAGAATCAGTTCTAAATGTGTTTATTTATTATTTTTGTCAAGGAAAAAGGTATATGATCACAGATCAAGACAAAATGAATACACCTTTTACTGAATGTACACTTGTATTATATCATTGATAGGTAGCAGATGGTATGTGCATTTTTTAAGATTTTGCTGCATAGCCAAAACCTGACTGCCAGCTGTATACAAGGCATGTTGTATTGTTTTTTGTAGCAAGAGTGTGGTGCAATTGGAAGCGGCAGTTTCAACCAAGTGGCCTCAATTAGTTGTTTTTTTACAGATCTAACAAGGACATGTTTGGTATAATGTGCAAGTAGATTGCAAGTTGAGTGAAGTACAAAAACAATTTGTGGCTCTAACCCTAAGTGTCACGGTCTGGCTGGCAGACCGTGGGGATATGGGGAAAGAGGACCCAGGCGCAGAGCTCTGTGTGCAAACAGTGCATTTATTTACATTGAGAGCTGTAAACACAATAAATCCCAGTTGCTCCCTTGACTCCCGTCTGTGCTCGTGCTCCCTGCTGTTGTGTTCTCGCACACCCCGTGCGTGCCGCCGTTCTGATCTACTCTTCCACCTGCGGAAAAACCACAGAAACAGCCGTTAATACCAACCCTGGCAGGCATACACGAACTGCACCGTCATACGCTGACTGACACACACACACACACACACACACACACACACACACACACACACACACACACACACACACACACACACACACACACACACACACACACACACACACACACACACACACACACACACACTAACTTGAGAAGACAACCCCACACCAGTGGGAGCTCCAACACTCTCCTAAGTAGCTCCCCCCTGACGAGCCCTGATCAACAACAGGTGTGTGGCAGGAACTTCAGGTGTGGCCAGTCCTCCTGCAGGGCCACACCCATCAGGCCTGCATGTGGCCACACCCCCAGTAATACATGTACACACCCACACCCTGCCTATACATATAATGAGTGGAACACAGAATAACACAGCATAGTGCAGAAAAACACACATCCCCAAATAATAATAATAATAACAACAAACTGCTCACGGACCCCCGAGTCCTCCAGAGCCGGGTCCGTGACACTAAGTTTCATTCGAAGTGGCAAAAAAAGTGCCTTAAAAAGTCTTAAATCTAATATGTAGGAACCCTACTTATGATCAGATCAATCAAAAAACTTAATGAGGTGTTGTGAGACATATTTGGACACATCTCTTTTTGTAGTGTGAACTGTACTGTGCTATGATGTGTTGCCAACAAGGACATATCAGGAAAATATCTTGTTTTTTTGTTTTGGCATGTGTCACAAAAAGTCCTGACAATCTCAGCAGTTGGAATATATGTCTATTAGTGCTTAGCCCTTACTAAACAAATCTGGAGCTTGACCAGTGACAGATGGACAAAGGGCTGTGCGTGGAGGCCCTTTCACTGGAAGTGACGTAGACAGACTGAACACGAGTAGTCAGTTGGACACCTTGGACACACGTGATAGACACAGGTGGAAACAGAGATATGTCTCACTTCCACTTGTGAGCTAAATGCATGAAATACAATTTTAAACTGAGTGTTTAAGGGTTTTGTATGTATCTTCAAAACACCAGTGAGTTTTATTAAACGATGATCTGGGTTTTTAAAAGATTATCAGGGGTTTATGTCTCTCAAAGACATAAACCCGTTCTGTAGGTAAGTATGGTCTCAAAAGGTGGCTAAAGCTTTACAAAATAAGATTTTAATTCTCCTTTAAGATACCCCAAGGACCCAAACAGTGTCCTTCATCCACAGCAGAAACTCACATGATTCTCACTGGGATTGGAAAACAAGTATGTTTCCAGCATGTCATCAAGCTGTGTCCCTGTATGTGTCATCTCTGTCATGGTTGGATCTCGCCTCCCAATCTGTTGATTTTTGGTAGGTTTGCTTTTGTGTTATGCAGTGGCGGTGTGTCATTTAAGATGGCATTGCCAATTCCTTCAGCCAGGGATTATCATTGGATTTCCAAATCCTCATTAGAAGCACTGCTTTCACTCACTGTCTAATCCGTGCACACACTCTGTCATGGTCCTGGGCCATGTGGGCCCAGTATTCTTAGTTTTCATGTATTTTTGTATTTTGTTCTTTATTTAGGCCATGCTTCCTGGGTTGATCTGTTACGTTGTTCCTTATGTGTTTTCCCTTCGTGACTCTCACCCCCTGTGTGCCCCTCTGTGTATTTATGAGCCCTCGTCTCTCTTTGTGTTTTATTCTATGTTTTCCCCAGCCCGTTATGTCTGCGTTCTCCCCGTGCTCTCTCCCCTCCTGTTTGAACCTCTGTGTACTTCCTGTTTTACTTTGCCCATCTCCCATCAGTGTTACGTTCACTCCTGCCGTGTCTTGTTATGATTATCAGTGTCACCTGTGTTCCCCGTGTGCATCCACTTCCCCTGATCATCCCTCATGTGTATTTAGTCTCTGTGTTTCATACAGTCTGTGTCGCGTCGTCTGTGTTACCACCTCTGTGTTCCGTATTCCAAGCCATAGCTTTTCCTTAGTTTATTTCCAGTTTAGGTTTTCGTTTGAACGGTTACTCTTATGCTGCCTTCACTCTGTTTTGTTCCTTTTCATCAGCCATAATAAACGGCTCGCTTTTGTTTAAATCCACTCCTGCATCCTCGCCTGTGTTCGCACCTGGGTCCACCACACACGTTTCCGCACGGTCTGCCTCCGCAGACCCTGACACACTCACACACTGTTAAATCTGGATTCACAAATGACTCATAGCTTTCATTCTTTATACAGGTGTTTCCTTCTTGCCTCCCCTCCTCAGGCTTTTGGGAGAGGGTGAGCACATTCTTGCTTCCTGCTCCGAGGGATTGTGCTTAGCCTGCCCACATCATTCAGCATCTCTTCTTGCTTCAGCCCTCGCTGCCTGTCTTCCTCCACCTTTATTTGTCACATCTAGCCCACTCACTCTTTTGCCTCACATTCTTCCATGTGCAGCATAATCCCCTCTGTACTGTACTAAATCTAATGGTTCACATGTTTGTGATCCCGCTCGATGAAGAGGAATGCTGCTCGTTTGAATTCAGATGGACGCTGACGGAATCAGAGTGATTGCCATTTTGTTTCGTGACATTTGTGCCGCCCGATATTCGGTTCGTGTTAGCTCATTTCTGTTCGGCGGAGGGTTGTTTAGTCTTTTTACTTTGTCATTTACTGCCAGCACAAAAGCTACAATCAAAATTGCTTTGAATTTGAGAGTTTCCCTTTCTTTTACATATTGTACTTTATTGTAACATACTAAATATGTCTTGAAACGTTACACGCCGCACCGTTATAGATGCATTACCATGCCATGTGAGCTGGTTCTTTTGGTCCTAAATTTTGGCTTCTTCTAAAATCTGTCCCACAGAAAAGGAAAGCACATTCTTAGGTTGTGCCTGTGGAGAATTTCAATCTAACTCATGGAAATTTGTTTCCCTGTTTTTGCTGATGACAGGATCATTTGAACAGGACTACTCGAATTAGTGGTTTTAGGTGTAATCTCTGAAGAGCAGGCAATGTCTCCAACCCTGGCAGTTCCAGCTGATAAAAGGGAGATTACAAGGATAGATTACTGCAGATTAGACTGAATGGTTCTGCCAGCACTTTAACTGCTAACGCACGACTCTCATCAGAAACGTTCACACTGCAGTGGGTTTCAAGATAACAAGCAAACATAACTTCCGTAACTTATTTCTTTCCCATCATTGTTTTTTTACTTAATGGTCATTTACTGTAATTCTCGTCCGCCCGTTTTTGCACAGTGAAAAATCCTTAAGCCTCTTAATCTGTAATCCCTTTCATAATCACTTTTTTTAATGGTGAAGAGAAGTCTAAATACGAGTGCAGACTGAAGAGGAATGTATATATTTTCTATGTGAATACATTATTTTTACTCAAGCGAAAGGAAGCGCTGTGTTGTAAGCTCATAAAGTCCCCTGAAAAACAGGCTTCCTTCTGGTTTTTTCCTCCTCACTGTTATAGATTAAAGCTGGTCATTAGAAAAACCACCTGCTGGATTGAACAGGTTATATCAGTAGTTTCACTTGAAATACTCTGGTTATTTGCATTGCGGCTCGGAAGTTAGAACAACCATTTGAGTTTTACTGCATCTACTAATCTCTGAAGTACCATAAAGGCTATAGAGGAGAATTGCTTTTGGACTGTGGATAATCTGGCTGCAGAGAGGAAGAGCACACAAGCAAATCTGTTTAGGACACTGACAAATCTGAAAGCCTATCCATCGACAAAATTCTCCCGAGCATATGGGCCTGGCGACGCCCCACCAGGCTTTTCCACTCTGCCCTGCCAAGCTAATTCAAGAGTGACTCTCCAGCAGCGATTCTATTAGCAGGCAGAACAAGAGTGCTTCCTTAAATACTCCCTCTGCACTCATTGGTCAACCTATACAGGGGGAAAAAAAGGACTTTGTAATTGCAGAGATTTAATTTTGATGGGTGAGGAGGTGACCTTTGTGGGTTTTGAGTCATGAATGGGGTTGTCGTAGAGCAGTTTCTGGGACGTACGAAATACAAACCTTTCCTCGAACTTGAAGCTGACAGATTTGCTGAAGGCGAGGGTGGTTGTAGCGCTTTGAAAAGGCACACTAGCATCTGGGGAGCCTTAAAACCAATGACATTTACAGCATTAGCTCTCAAGCCTTCAACCGGCATTAAGAGTGTAAAGAGGAAAAGACAGAGGGAGGCAGTTGAAAGGAGAGAAAGGGAGGGAAAGCGAGGAATAGCAGAGAAGAAAATTGAAGGATGTTAGGAGAAGGAGAGAGGAGGTGGTGGGTGGATCTAAGACACAAACAGCATTTGACATTTGACCACTTTTCTTTTTTTTACATGCTAATGAATTCTGCATACGTGCATATATGCAGTTTTTTACTGGTGCTAGCACGAGAGCAGCTCTTGACACTGAGGGATATTGAGGGACTGGAGTTTTACATAAGCCTGTGCATGACTACTGGTCCTCTTTGAATCATACTTACGTCTCCCATCACCATGGCTACAACCTACAGTAGTGTGGAGGCGCGCTCTGCATCTCTCTCCTGCTTTCCCCGGCGTGCCGATCCTACAGTCGTGGGTTAAAGTAAAGTAATGGGTCTTCAGGGTCTGAATCTTTCTCTTTCTTTCTTCACTGGCTTGTGGCTTTTGACAGATGGCATTTTTTGTATTTTAACAAAACAAATAAAAACGCATCAAAATCACTGTTGCGATTACGTGTTTGTTTTCAGCCTCTACTTGATGTCTTTGCTCTTTTCTGCTTGTGAACATGAAGATAAAGCTGTTTTTATGACAAATGGCGACTTCCTCACGCCTTCCTTTTTGCTTTCTCACAGACGCTCCCTGTCCAAAGATGCAAAGTTTTTTGACAGTGACACAGGAGTCCTGGAGGTTCCAATGACAGTGCAAGTAGCAGGCCAGGTTTGTGTCATGTTACGTACTATACACGTATACTGCAGATAAGAGCAATGTGATCCTGAAAGCAGTGGGCTTGAACGTGTAGTGCAGTGCTAGTGTCCTACTTTGTCCTAAACAGAAGCGCAGCTAGCGAAGGTTGTAACCTATTTTGCTTGTAACAAGCTAAAATTATCTCCCACCCCCAAGGCCCAGTTATTCCATGGACACTAATAAGCCAAGCATAAAGGTTATCCCATATAGTTTTGCTGAAACTGTCTGCAGTAGCACAAAAATGGTAAAGTAGGTTTCAGATGTATTTGTTATCCCCTTCTTTTATTATGGAGTACCTGTTGTGCGCAAAATTTGACTACCTTAAAACCTCTTGCCCAGCAGCCAAGGCAGTTGTCGTCTTTCTTGATTTCATCACATACATATAGAGCAGTACACATGTTGATGTAGTACTCTGATGCTTTAGGTCAGGGGTGTCAAACATAAGGCCCGGCAGCTAGAACTGGCCCAGCAAAGAATCCAATCCAGCCCATTGCAGTGCTTTGGGAAATGTGAAGGAGGGGAGACCTCCCATATGGTAATTGATACAAAAACATTGTAATTAAGTAAAAGCAAATAAGCAAATGACAGAAAACTTTTTCATTATCTAAAAGAGAAATTTCTGTATATATTTACAGTGATTTCAGAGTAAATTAAAAAGAAAGCTTTTTGTTAATTAACTTAGGCAAAAACATGCCAGTGCTTTTTCTGTCATTTTAAACATTTATTTCTTGCAGTTTAAGTCATGCTGACAGATTTCTTTTACTGACTACATCATCTACAAAAACTAAGACATACCATTGAAATTACACTTCTTTTTCTTATATTAAATATCTCACCGATTAAACACGTAGTTAAACATCTTTCAACTTACAGAAAAAAAGTTGGTCCAACCCACTTAAGACCAAAGCAAGCTGTATGTGGCCCTCAGTGTAAAATGAGTTTAACATTTCTGCTTCAGGTTCTGCTCTGGCAGCGTGTTTGAATAAATGAATGTTGTTTGCTGGGAAATATAGTTGGTTTAGTACATGATTCTACATACTAAGACGGGGATCTCAAACTTAAATGAGCTGTGGGCCACTGCTGGCCCTGTCATCTCACTGAAGGGCCACTTTAGTGTCCAAGTAGTACAAAACAAACAAGAAAATACCCACAAATATTTCCGAACATATAGTGTTTTGTTTGTTTTTTCATTTCAAATATTGTATAATAAGACAAAACTGCAAATGTGAACACATTTTTTTTTCTCACTCTTAATCAACTGAAGCCTTTCATTGAACTACCAAATAAACACATTGGTACTCTCTTTCTGGCCAGACACGTGGCAGCACTTCTGCTATAACTTTGTTCGTATTTAACAAAATAAAAACGCTAACACAGCCAATCCCTCAACATGTTTGTACTCTCTGCTCATATTTCCTTCATGTTAAATAAGTTTTTGCTTTTTAAAGAACTTATTTGTAAGAACTTCAACAACAAACAAATCCACCCTAAAAAAAAAAGTAACTTCATGGGCCAAATTGAATTCGATTTTTTTACATCAATATATGGGCCGCAAGTAGGGGTGATGTACTAAGATATTCATGAGCCTCAGTGATGCTCGCTACAGACAAGATGCCAGCATCTTATCTATTGCTTGTTTTTTGTAACTTAGTGTGATGCATAAATGAGACTCAGGTGTCTGTGATTTTGATTTTAAAATCACTTATCTGGCAGTATTTGACTGGATCTCTTGGCCTGTTTTGTCACTCTTTTGGGGGATTGTACTAAGACATTAGTTCATAAATGTATCATTATATATTCACATTAATGCAGCTACTGTTTACAAGGATATAAGTGGAAATTCTGGACCATTCCTCTCAAGAGGAAATGAAACTGCAGCTGAATTCCTTCATATCATCAGACAGTGTTTATTAAAAACACAGAGCAGCTGCTTAGACATTCGTGCTGTGCTTTTGCCAGCTTTTTTTCAGTAAATCTAAATCTGGACAGTCTACTTGCCAAATTGTCACCTTCCTCTACCTCCCCAGCCAGCGACTATTCACTGACTTTACTGGGACGTGGAGAGGAGAGGGCTGGGGCATGGAAGGGGTGTAGCTCTGACGAGAAGCCAAAGAGCGGGCCAGGATGTTCCTGTGATGCACCAAAGCTGTTGCCCCCAGCCCCTAGTCATGAGCTCCTGGCATTACACCATGAAAACACACACACATTCATACATACACCAACTGGTCACCAGACATCACAGCAGCCTGGAAATCAATGGTGCAGTAAACAAGCTCATCTGCTTTATACTGCTGGGGGGAAAAATTCACAAAACCTGACAAAATTTAACAAAATTGCCTCTTGTCTAGTACAATTCACATGAATTAAATGCTGTCAGAGAATAAGGCTAACGAGGCTAATGAGCTCCAAAACTTAGTTTTCTGCATCGAGGAGCTCCAAATTCATACACATTGATTTGTTCACAAAAACGTGACACCAAATTTTATTTTGAGTGGATCTCAAACACATCACCCTGCCTCCATGAATACTCATTGGAGCATGAAATGTGTATTAATCCACTGCTTAAAATAGTCTTGAACAAATGTTCTGTTTTACTCCTGCCTGAGAAACATTTCCTGTAAAAGCTAGAGAGCTCAGCTGTTCATGAAAGAGAAATAAAGACATGACCAGACCTCAAAAATTATAGACTAGGACTAACTAATTGTAAAAAATGTACTTAGGTCGGTGCTTTGTAAAGCCGACTCTGAGCCACAGCCCTGTTTTGGCTTGCACACACACACACGCGCGCGCACACACACAAACATAGACGCATTTCTATCAGTGCAGGGTAATGAAAAATGACCGAATGCACAAAAATTGCTCGATTTTAGCCATGACTGATGTTAAACATCAATTTGATTCTTTCGATAATTCAACTGCATCTGTCTGTTAATTCACAGACTTGAGAAGTCTTTGTAAATTAAAGCAACATCAGTCTGTAATATGCCCATGTTTTTGACTCAGAATATGATAATGTATAATTAAGATTTAAAAAGTGATACCAGAACAGTTTTCAGGACAGCCCGTGGAGTTGTATTATATAAGCCAAACTTTTTCTGGGGCAGGTTAGCAATATTATGATAAAGTGAAATTAAAAGAAATTCCATGTTGTACTTAAAAAAGAAAGACAGATTTACCTTCACTGATATAAAGATGTTTGTCTGGAGAACAAAGATGTAAAGATGCTTCATGTTTGTGCAGGTGCAGCCTGCCCATTTCACCGTCCATGCCATTGTGACCTCCTCAGACCTGCAGTTTGACCACAGCGAGGTGGACTTTGGCTACTGTTCCATTTACCAGTCAGTCAAGAGCAGCATTCGCCTCACCAATCTGTCCCTCCTACCCCAAGACTTTGGCTTCTTGGGTGTGCCTGAGGTACTGCATGAATGATGTGAAAACCTTTTCTTCTATTAAGTGTTAATGTGTTAGTGAGGTAGAGTTGCGTGGATCCAGATACAAGCATTGCTATCTTTGCAGATAATGTTATGTTTATGGAAGAATCATATTTAGTCCACATCCCACTTTCACTGTTTGTTCCATTCCACAGGGTTCCTCCTATTATTAAAATTTGTTAGGTTTGCATAAACAGTAACTTTATATAGCTCTTATAGTGTAAAGAGAGTGAACAGTAAACAGAGAGGCTGTTATCCTACATTGTTTCCTCGTAATCCCCCGTGCTTAAGAAGACAATGTGCATCCTGTGTTTGGATTGGCAGATTCTGCTGCCACCAATAAAAGCAACAACAGACGGAGGGATAATTACTTAATGTAAATGCTTTAAATGGCTACAGCAACCAGCATCAGAGTCTAAGTTAGATTTCATGAAAACATCCTGAGTTATAACTTTAAAGCTTTTGTTTTTTCTCTAAATCAAGTTTATTGAGGTTCAGCCCAATGATGGATTTGGTACTCTGCTCCCACAAGAAACCCTGGAGGTTGATCTGATTTTTAGTGCCCAAACTGCCAAAGAGTACGTCTTTCAGCTCAGCTGCAAGTCTGGAATTAACAGGTTAGTTTTAAATCCTACACTGTGTGTAAATGAAGGACATTTACTCTTTATGGCATCATTGTGTCTGCTTAAACATTCAGTCTTTTGTACTTATCTGTTGATAGGACAATCACTGCCTTTACTGAATGTTGTGATCCCGTTTATTCAATTAAATCCAATACCTACTGATCCATAGCAAAAACATTCATTTTGTCATCAGAGATTTTCTGCTGTCTTGCCGAGCAGTGGGTGTCCACCCACCACTGGAGCTCTCCCATTTTCTGGTTCAGTTTGGAGCCACAGCAGTAGGTGACCAGTCCACTGCCATGCTGTTCCTGAGCAACCGTCAAACGGGCCGTGACCAAAATAGACAACCAGTCTCTCCAGGGGTCAAGGCGCCTGTAATGCCCCGTTTGTTCTCCTTCGCCCTGCCAGAGGACTCAGACATCGACATCAGTCCGTCTGCAGGACGCCTTCTTCCTGGAGAGGTGCGGTATAACACGTCTTATTAAGCTTACACTTATGTTAAAGGAACACACCACCGGTTTTATACATAGAAGGTTGCTAGTGTGAAGAAGACTTCAGATTTATAACAGTTAGACAGTCTATTTAAATCTACTTAGTAGCTTATTCTAGAGTTAGCTGAAAGTAATTATTAACTGAATAATTTCATGTTATAATATCTGTAAAATAATACAATGTGGGCCATCTGTTTTTTTTTGTCCTTACCACTTAAGAGTACACATCATCCAGCTCCATCCATCCAAAATCTCACATCAGCCCCAAAAACAGATTAATCTCCTTCTGAATGCATTTATAAACCTGAATGGACAAGATAGTGTGACCTTTTGTTTCTATAAAGAAATTAAACATTAGAGAAAGCGGTTAGTTTTTATTTACTACATCTTGGTTAAAAATGATCTTAATAAGCACAGAGCTAAGGAACCAAACCATCTGTGCTCAGAGGGAATTATAAGTGTAATGATGCTCTCTGCTGGACACCTGATGGAAGTGAACAAGCACTATTTATAGATATAAATGGGGGAAAAAAGCTCAATGAAAATCACTTCTATTGGTTCTGACAGTCTAATTTTAAGTCTTATTTTCCAGATGACCACTTACCTCCAGACTCCAGTATTTTTTTTATTTAAACTTTATTTTCCAAGCAAGATATTAAGAATAATATATTTACAGTGACAACTTCACAAGTGCTAGAAGGCACAGAGATCCAGGGTAATATATCAGTCCGCTTGAATTGTTACAAACCAGTAACCCCAAAACAGGACACTGCTGAAAGCTAATTTCAACCTTAATATGAAGCAGAGGTTTGAAGTTAAAAAGTGATATGGTGTAGGAACACTGTAGCGTGAAAGAAACACACAGAAATATCCCGTGTTATCCTCTAAATCTGAGCAATTTCAGACATATTACCATCTCTCCTCTACCCCAGAGATGTCTTGTCCAGGTAACGTTCAAACCCAGACTGTTGGACCAGGAGATCAAAGAAGAGGCGCTCCGTCGTCTTCATCGAGCCAAGTTGCTCTATGAGAGTGAGCTCGAGGGAAACAGACTCGCTGAACAGGAGGTACAGCTTCACACCCACCTTCCCACTCCAGCCACTGTCCGCTTGTGCCAGGGTTTTTAAATGTGAACACATCTTAAGTGACTAAATGGGTTTTTTTTTACTTTCATAATCACACAGAACATTTTTTTTGCAAGATGTAGTCCCTTCAGTCATCTACCTTAGTATGAACCCATCACTCATGTTCATGTGCATTGTAAGGCAAAACTGGAGATCCCACTGGAACCTAGTAAGGGGAAAAAGGCGTCAGTGAATCCAAAAAACAGCAAGGTGTCCAATGAAGCAGAGAAAGGAAAGCAAAGTGAATCACCAGATCCTGGCAACATAGTACCAGGGTAGGTTTCTACAGATTATTTACTCAATCTAATCAAACAGATCCAGTTTGCTGGACTGCAAATAAAAAATGTTTCTCTAATTGCACTTCCTTTCAAAAGGCTAAATCTAATTAATACCTTCTGAGATCCAACAACACTAGAATATCAACTACTAACAAAGCTTTTCTTTTTCTTTTTGTTGTTGTTGGTTTTTTCTTCTTATTCCAGTGACTAATTGATTTCAGCAGCATTCCCATTTCTTTTCATTCACGGTGATCACAAAATATATTCATTTACAAAATTCATGAACCACCCATCATTTCCTTACAAGGAGTCAGAATTTCTTGTAATTTTTTAAAGTGGACTTGAGCAGTAGTTCTCCAGGCTTTATGAAGGTCTTTCAAAGGTTGTCTACAGACTTTGGTTGGTTATTCACTCATTTTCTGTCCAGTCCAAAGGAATGCACTTGTGTTTGTTAAGCCACTTAACACTGACTTATGAATCATTCAAGGATAAAAAAGCCACTGAACCATTGTTGTGTCTACACAAAGGATTAGTTTTAAATTCTATCTTTAGGCACTTTGAGAGATGCATCTGGCCCTTCAGCTGATTCGTCTATTGTTCACCCAAACCTCATCAAAAATGGTCTCAGTGGAAGGTCCGCTGTCAAGATGTCATTCTTAAGAGAGGGAAACAGGGGGAATAGGTTGCACAAGAACTGCACTGAGAATCAGGGGCAACAGATCATATGGAGTGATAAATCCAAATTTTAAATTTTTAGTCCAAATATTCATCAGTATATATGAAGGACAACAGGAGAGCAGTACAACAGTAAGTGTCTACAGCCATCTGTAAAACATGGTGGAGGCTCCGTCATGGTTTGGGGCTGCATTTTAGTCTGTGATGTTTGAGCTCTTGTCAAAAACACGCTGCCAATGGAGTAAAAGGATACACAGATAGAAAAACACACAATATAACATTATCAGTCATGGATTGGTCTCCCCAGAGCCCAGACCTCAAGCAGTGTGAAATGATCTTGACAGAGAACAGAACAAAAAGCAGCCAACATCCAAAGAAGAGCTTTGAATAATAATAATAATAATAATAATAATAATAATAATAATAATAATAATAATGCATTTTATTTGAGGGCACCTTTCAGAGGGGTTGAGGAGCTGTGGCTAGATGGAAGGTGGTCATGGACGGCAGATGAAAAAACAGCTGGGTTGATATTACTAATTTTCCTAAAAGTGATATTACGAGAGATACAGGTTTTGGAAGCGGTTATGTTTGCATCAAAAGAAATAAACATATGATCAGACTGGGGAAACAATGTGGCTTTACAATGGGTGGGGGTAATGCCAGAACAACAGACCAAATCCAGGATATGACCTTTAGAATGGGTAGGAAATTCTATGTACTGTAGAAGCCCAAAACTTTCCAGGCAGGAGGTAAAATCTCTGAAAAGAGGGATTTTATCATTGTCCACATGAATATTGAAGTCACCAGCAATGATCAGATTTGGAGAAAGTACAGAGAAATGAGTGAGAAGAGCAGAAAATTCATTTAAAAACTCCTTATTTGGCTTAGGTGGCCGATAAACAGTACATATGATGGTGGGGGTAGATCCAGGGAGCTGTAGTGCAATGTATTCAAATGAATGGGAGGGAGGGGCAGAGACAGGGAGTAATTCCCAGTGCTTCCGGTGAATTATCGCGAGACCTCCGCCCCTCCCCGAGATGCGAGGTTGACAGGTGTAAACAAACTCAGACGGAGTGGAGTCATTGAGAGAAACAAAGTCATTGGGCTGTTGCCATGTTTCAGTCAAGCAAAGAAAGTCCAACTTACGATCACAGAGGAGATCATGGACCAGATGTCCCTTACCAGGGAGAGAGCGGATGTTTAATAGACCAAACTTGATGCTGGAGTTACCATGCCTGACAGTAGGCTTAGTTGATCTAGCCAGGTGGGCCAGCACACTGTGGTCAACAGCCCGGTCAGTCTTGCAGGGAGGACGACGAGTTTTTGACCAGATGGAAAATATTGAGTTAGTGTCACTGATGTTGAATCTCCTTCAAGCCTGGAGAACTATTCCTGAAGATACTTAAATAAACTACAAGGTTTTCTAAGAGAGTTCAGGCTGTGTTCAAGAATAAACGAGGGCATACCAACTATTGACTTTAAGGTTTGTTGGAATTGTACAAAAAAAGTGCTCGCAACAAGGAGTCTTTTTATATGTTTAATTGTTACTCTTTTCCTTTTAAGGTCAAGTTGGTACGAGGAGGCCAAGGCCTCTCTACTATACTCCTTCAGGAAACATTATAGAGAGTACACCATTCCCTGCTTTGTGTCAGATGGAGACCCTCCAGAGGACGACAAACTAGTCCAGCCAGCATGGAGGTCAATAATCAGCTTCCATATACACGTGTACAGCACACTGTAGGCCCCGTCATGTTAGGTTTTTGTCATGTAGAGGTGGGCAGATCCATCCAAATATAGATATCAGATTAATACTAGTGCAATAGGATCGATTCTTTGTTTTTATCCTGTAAGTTCAGTATGTAGCCCACTGAAATGTCTTATGTGTTGTTTTTTTCTAATTAAATGACATACCACCTCTTCAAAAACCTAGTTTCAAAATGCATGAAAATGTTTAAAGTTGTGTTTATTTGTATTAACCATTTATTGTGGAAAGAAAAAATTATTTAGTGGTCATTAAAAAATTTGCAGATTGATGATGATTGGTCTCATACATCATCACACACTGGTCTCCACTATATAATTTGCCTTTATAGGTTAAAAGTATCAGTATCTGTGTTGGTATCAGCAATCCTGACCCCGGTATTTTACTTGGTATTAGATTCATACCTTATTTTGTATTATCAACAAACCTTCTATATACAACTGGCTATTGCATATAAGGAACACTTTTTAAGCTACCCACAATATTAAACGTCAACACCAGCCCTCGTTTCGTAGTGTCTCTGATTTAATATTTGTCAAGTTTGTTGTCACTTATTTTTTGTGTTGTGAGGGGTTTGATTCTGCTCCCCCCACCTGACTGCTTAAAATGACAACCATAACAACAGTTAGGCTCCCAGTTTACCTCTGTTTCTTCCTATTTCTGTGACGGTGACATTACCTTGAGATAACTGTGTTTCCATGTGGAGTTTTTGATAAGTTGAATAACCAAAATTATTTGACATCTGACTTCAAGCACAAGACCTGACAAAATGTGGTTGTTGACCTGTGGAGCATTTACCACTTTTCTTTTTATACAAATAAGTGTGCGTAACTAAATGCCTCTAGAGTTTTAATAGTCTATTAAGGGAGCATGTATGTCCAAGAAATAGAAGATTTCTTTAGCTGGTATAAATCTCAGAAATAGTTCAAAAAAGGTGCATTTCAAAAAAGTTAATACTCCACTAAAAAAAAAGTTTGTTAATGGCCCCATCTCAGTTTTCTAGGTTGGTTTTGTGCTAGAATAATTATATTACAAGAAGGTATTCAGCTTCTATGGTGAAGATCATATTACACTTCTACATCTCTTATGTCATTTAAGCTTCATTTTAATAAAAAAAAACAAAACAACAACAACATATATGGATCTGCATTCATCAGATGTCCTTTACCTCCTCAGTCCCTTCAATACGCTCTACTTGAAGCTTCAGTGTCCTGCTGTACAACCCCCTCTAGTGGTGATATCCAACAATGGCTGCAATATCATAAACTTCCATCAGGTGACAGTGGGTGAGTCGTTTATAAAAAATGTATAGTTACATTAAAAACGCTTAAATAATGCTGGATTTTTATTCTTATCTACCTTGTTGTATTTGTGTCTTCCATTTGTAGGAGAAAGAGTGATTAAAAGGTTTACAGTTCAGAACATTTCACAGGAATCTTTGGATGTATCCTTTCTTTTTCTTTTTGTTTTTTACAAAACTATTAATTACCTTGCTGACAGCTTTAAACATTTGTGATACTCATGATATTCATAATACATATGTATGTGGTTTTTTTCCCTTTTCTGAATTTATCTGTGTGAAGGATTTTTCAGTAATGTGTATTATGTGCACACTGTGTTGCTTTATACACAGCAGAATTCAGATATTTGGTGTTAAAGTTCCATTTTGACTTTCAGAACTAAATAATTGTGCATGAAAGAGTCAGGTCACCCAAATTAGACAAATAAAGCACATTTTCTTTGTTATCTCCAGAAGAATTTATCATCACAGACAGGTGGTGATTTGAGGATATCAAAATCTGGAGAAAGGTGCATTTCATGGCCCATCTCTCAAACTCTCAGACACCATGGTATCGCACTGATTACAAGGTTTATAGACTGTGGTTTGGAGAAAACTATTTATAGTGCGCACTGTGACATTTGCCAGCAGCATCATAAATGAAATTCTGTTCACCATCATTGCATTAGGATGGAAGCAGGCTGTTGGTGTGTCTCTGGGGTTGAAGATGCTAACTATTAATCTCAACATCCACATTTCTAGTCTGACTTTGGGGCTTTTGTTTCACTTCATTTCCTGTCTTAGTTTCACCATAATTTCTGTTTGTCTCTACTTTCTGCCAGAGACAAACAGATCTTATTTAGCTCATGCTAAATAAAAAAGAAATTGCAAAAATCTGGAAAAGTCCTATCAGGGATGACATGTGAACAACAACAAGTTGAAGAAAAAGATGTTATGTGTTCAAATGGATCACCACCGATAGCACAGATTACAGTGGGGCAAAAAAGTATTTAGTCAGCCACCGATTGTGCAAGTTCCCCCACTTAAAATGATGACAGAGGTCAGTAATTTGCACCAGAGGTACACTTCAACTGTGAGAGACAGAATGTGAAAAAAAAATCCATGAATTCACATGGTAGGATTTGTAAAGAATTTATTCGTAAATTAGGGTGGAAAATAAGTATTTGGTCACCTCAAACAAGGAAAATCTCTGGCTCTCACAGACCTGTAACGTCTTCTGTAAGAAGCTTTTCTGTCCCCCACTCGTTACCTGTATGAATGGCACCTGTTTGAACTCATCATCTGTATAAAAGACACCTGTCCACAGCCTCAAACAGTCAGACTCCAAACGCCGCCATGGCCAAGACCAAAGAGCTTTTGAAGGACACCAGGAAAAGTATTGTAGACCTGCACCAGACTGGGAAGAGTGAATCTACAATAGGCAAGCAGCTTGGTGTGAAAAAATCAACTGTGGGAGCAATCATCAGAAAATGGAAGACATACAAGACCACTGATAATCTCCCTCGATCTGGGGCTCCACGCAAGATCTCATCCCGTGGGGTCAAAATGATCATGAGAACGGTGAGCAAAGATCCCAGAACCACACGGGGGGACCTGGTGAATGACCTGCAGAGAGCTGGGACCAAAGTAACAAAGGTCACCATCAGTAACACACTACAACGGCAGGGAATCAAATCCCGCAGTGCCAGACGCGTTCCGCTGCTGAAGCCAGTGCATGTCCAGGCCCGTCTGAAGTTTGCCAGAGAGCACATGGATGATACAGCAGAGGATTGGGAGAATGTCATGTGGTCAGATGAAACCAAAGTAGAACTTTTTGGTATAAACTCAACTCGTCGTGTTTGGAGGAAGAAGAATACTGAGTTGCATCCCAAGAACACCATACCTACTGTGAAGCATGGGGGTGGAAACATCATGCTATGGGGCTGTTTTTCTGCCAAGGGGACAGGACGACTGATCCGTGTTAAGGACAGAATGAATGGGGCCATGTATCGTGAGATTTTGAGCCAAAACCTCCTTCCATCAGTGAGAACTTTGAAGATGAAACAAGGCTGGGTCTTCCAACATGACAATGATCCAAAACACACCGCCCGGGCAACAAAGGAGTGGCTCCGTAAGAAGCATTTGAAAGTCCTGGAGTGGCCTAGCCAGTCTCCAGACCTCAACCCCATAGAAAATCTGTGGCGGGAGTTGAAAGTCCGTGTTGCTCGGCGACAGCCCCAAAACATCACTGCTCTCGAGAAGATCTGCATGGAGGAATGGGCCAAAATACCAGCTACTGTGTGTGCAAACCTGGTAAAGACCTATAGTAAACATTTGACCTCTGTTATTGCCAACAAAGGTTATGTTACAAAGTATTGAGTTGTATTTTTGTTATTGACCAAATACTTATTTTCCACCCTGATTTACGAATAAATTCTTTACAAATCCTACCATGTGGATTCATGGATTTTTTTTTCACATTCTGTCTCTCACAGTTGAAGTGTACCTCTGGTGCAAATTACTGACCTCTGTCATCATTTTAGGTGGGGGAACTTGCACAATCGGTGGCTGACTAAATACTTTTTTGCCCCACTGTATGTAAATACTTCACCACCAACACTCTACAGTGAAACCTGAGATTATTCCATCATTTCAGATGTACCTGGACATTTAATCCACTTCACCTTATGAATGGCAGCTCTTTACATGTTTTACTTTCATGTCCACAAATCAAAGATTACAAAAAACAAAATCAATGCACTGCTTCTACTACTATAATATTCACCGTAGCTTTTCTTTAACCCTTTATAAGCTGAGCTCGTCGGTGTTGGACATGTACAGTCCCTTTTCCCTGCTCAATGCTCTTAGATCCATAAGACCTGGAGAAAAACACACTCTGATTCTCGCCTTCAGTCCAACTTTGGAAAAAAAGGTGGGTTAACTATGTAAATATTATAATTTAGCTTTGAGTGACAAGCCGACCATCTGTGTTAATACACTGAGTCTTCTTTGTACCTGTTTATGTAAAATTAATCAAGTATAATGATGAACACACTCATCTAACCTGTACTGTTCCAGTGCTGTGACATGCTGGAGGTGCGGTGCCAGAAAATTACCCTGGAAATGACTCTTCTCGGGGAGGGAATAGTCCCTGCTGTCACCTCCTCCCACAATGGAGATGTTCTTGACTTTGGCTATGTGCTGGAGAAGGAGACTGCCTCACAAGTCGTGAAGGTGTGTGAAAGTTAATACGAACAAAAAAAAAAAAAAAAACTGTCGCTAGTTACTTTTGAAAACTAATTTCTTAGTGGACTGAAAAAAACTCACTTGGTTAACTTTGATGTAATTTTATTTAAGTACATTAACTTAAACATATTTTATGATTCATGTAAACACTAAGTGGAACGAGTAAAAATGGTAAAAGGGGCCATTTTCATGTGTTAATCATAGTGAGGAGACTCACAGGTTTTATGGTTATAGTCATGGATGCGTTAGTATAACTCTGAGCCATATGAAAACACTCACAGCTAAAGCTGATGCTAAAAACGTGTTGGGTGTTTTCTATTTCTCTTTCAAATGGGTCGTTCCATATAGATCTCTCCTTAACCCTCCTCTACCTCCTTTTTCTCCTGGTCTCCCATCCCTTCTTTGCACTTCACTTCCTCTCAGATTGTTCCCGTATTTGTTGGACTATTTCATTTTCATCATCACGTCACCATTAAGAAAAACAAAGGCAGCACCATGCAAGATATTTTTAGACTACAGAGTAATGAGGGAAAAACAGCCTCGGTCACTGGCATTAAATCTCGTTCTCCCTGCAGTTGCAGAACAGCTCAGCGGTGGCAGTGAGCTTCAGGGTGATGCTCGCTAGTCTCTCTCCCTTCAGACCTCAGGGTGGAGCTGACCGGGTGGCCTTTCTGCTAGAAGAATATGCAAACTCCCATGTCCACCCTGCTGTGGGTAAGATTTGTTTGGAGCTCCAGAAGGGAAAACAGATTGCAGCTTGTATTTTTAACACTTTGTCCGTATTTCACTGCTCACGTAGACGTTTTTGTAGTATTTGACTACACATACTACTAAACTTGACCTTAACTTGACTTTAATACAGTATTACCTACTAGAAGTATTGTATAAGAGAGCACAAATGTGCACCAAATAGCCCAATAGTTTAAATTTCCACAGTTTCATAAATTAAAACTAGCAGTTTTTGCATAATCCCACTGACAGACAAACACATCTGAAACTGTAATAATGCTGTAAATGTCAGAATATTTGCTTAAAAAAAACAGGAGGGTAATGTGCTCCAACAGTTCAATCCTTTCATACTGACCTAGCAACGTGTTTTCTGGCTTGTGCAGGGACTCAGAACTACAGTGGGTTGAGTGTGTTCAGTGTGGTGCCAGTAGAGGGCAGCATTCCTCCAGGGCAGAGCCAAGAATTCACGGTCACCTTTCAGCCTGACCACCCGTCTGTCAACTACTCTGACAAACTCACCATAGAGCTCATGAATAAGGTCAGAGGGGCACACACGTGTACAGATTTACACGCTCTTTCAGCTGTGAATGCATGCGTGCTCTCACCCTGTCCTTGTCCTCAATCACTGCTTATAAAAACTGATCGCATGGCCAAGGTTAAAACACTGTTCCTAATGCATTCATGTTATTTAGATGTCCTTACTGCAGCCTGGACGTCCTCTCTGGTCTTGATGATATAACAACCTTAACCCTGTGCCATTTCTGTCTCTCAGAGTAAAGTGTGTGTGATGGAGCTGAAGGGTGCAGCCTCTTCACATAGCATGTATCTGTGTGGCGGAGATCCGCTGACAGTGCCTGTTGAATCCCTGCTCCCTCCAGTCATAACCAGTGAACCTCAGCTCACAGGTGGCATGATTCAATTTCACTGTTTTCTCTCCAATATGCTCTTAAATACTGGGAAAATCTTACACTGACACTGTAAAGATGACTAATATCTTGCATACACTTTTTATGATTTACGCGAGCAAGGCCAGCGTATGTGATGAAGTAATTTATGCTAATCATAGCTTGCTGACAGCCCGTGCGCTTGTCACCAGCAGTCAGATCATATTTTACCACCGAATCCACGTGTGAAATAGTTGCACCTCCTCAGTGAGGTAGTAGTAAACTGTACTGAGTCCAAGAGGTGTTGGTGCATTCTGAACGCCTCTCACTGACACTGAGCAAAAATTGACTTGATGAAATGTGCATATTCTAAATGTCTTGAATAAGGAAGTAGCAATTTGCCATGGTGTAATTTATACAGTTTCATCGTTTCCAGCTATGTGTTTAAATAATTTTCACACATATGCTATTTGTTTTCTTTCTTTTTTTTCTTCTTTTCAAGTAAGTAAGTAAGGTTTATTTGTTAAGCACTTTTCGTAGACAGGCAGTCACAAAGTGCTGTACACAAAGATTAAAATAAAGAAAACATTAAGTAATAAAATAGACAATATAAACAATGCAAATTCAAAGCAATTCAAAAGTGTTGATTAACAGAAGGCCAGTTTAAACAATAAAGTTTTTAACTGCTTTTTAAAGGATTCCACAGAGTCAACCAAACGTAGTTGTGGAGGTAAACTGTTCCACAGCCGTGGTGCCACAGACTGAAAGGCTCTGTCCCCTCTCGTCTTCAGTCCTGTACGGGGAACAACGAACAAACTCTGAGCCTGTGAGCGAAGACAACGAGCAGCTGTGTATTTTATAAGAAGCTTGGATAAATAATCTGGGGCCTGGCCATTTAGTGCTCTATATGTTGAAACAAGAATTTTAAAGCAAATTCTAAAATCTATTGGGAGCCAATGTAAAGAATATAAAATGGGAATAATGCGAGCACGCTCACACAGCATGTTTTTGCTTTTTAAAGAGTGCAAGAGGTTTTATATTTTACATTTTGTCATCTTTCTGTGCAGCAGAAATACAGTATGTGCCAAAAGTGTGTGAACTTGCAGTGTGGTTTCTTCGCTTTTTGCATATTTGTCACACTTAAATGTCACAGATTGATTTCAGCATCAGTCAAAGATAACCTGAGTAAATACAAAATGCAGTTTTTAAACAATGATTTAGGGAAACATTTTATCCAATCATACCTGGCCTTGTGTAAAAAAAAAAGTAATTGCCCCCTAAACCTTATAATTGGTTGTGCCACCTTTAGCAGCAAGAACTCCAATCAAGTGTTTGTGACAACTGATAGTGTATCTTATACATCGCTGTGGAGGAACTTTTATTGGAGGGTTTTTCAGCATGAGCGGCTTGTTTAAGTTCATACCAAAGGATCTCAACCTCAACCTGATTTAAGTCCAGATATGCAAAACTTTAATTTTGTTTAGTTTTTTTTAACCACACAGAGGTGATTCAAGACAGAAAAGTTTATGAGTTAATTCTCCCTGATGGTTGTATGATCATTAAAGAGATGTAAGAAAATCCATGACTTGTAGTTAAAGAACTAAAGCCTCCAAAATGCCTCTCTTTAGCAGAGTCAGAGGTGACGGAGAGCCCCACCATTCCTGTGTTGGTGACCCTGAAGGCCAGGTGTAGCTCGGGTGCCATCACGCCTGCAGTCAGGGAGCTGCAAGTGGGCTGTATCCGCTCCACACAAACCAGTAAGAAGGTAACGTGCTGATGTTCAAGCATCCTGAAGCTTTCAGAAACAAAACCGACTGCTGCCACAGGTTTCATTGTTTAACACGGGGATTGAATTTACATTAGCACAGCATTCACTATCATGGTTTAAAGAGACATTTCTGTTTTTACCAGGGTGGTGAGTTTTACTGGGATAATGTGGCATCCCTGCAGCAGCAGGGCTTTAATGTGGAGCCGAGCAAAGGCAATGTGGACACAGGCCAGCGACGCGCCATCAGGATCACATGGACACCCCACACTGGATACAATGTA
Source organism: Rhamphochromis longiceps (assembly GCF_057381845.1). Classification (NCBI taxonomy): domain Eukaryota; kingdom Metazoa; phylum Chordata; class Actinopteri; order Cichliformes; family Cichlidae; genus Rhamphochromis; species Rhamphochromis longiceps. The sequence continues at coordinate 10,272,895 of NC_140576.1, forward strand.
AGGAAGTGCTGATTTTGGTCTTTGGTTGTCTTTGGTGATCTGTGTTGCTGTTGATCACAAAAAAAAGTCATAAAAGTTCACTTCCAAGGAACTCAATATGTAGTTGAATAGTACAGCAAAGTTAAAGCATGGTTGTGAAAAATGGGTTCCAAAATGTGGAGGGAATATTGTTGATTTCAGCACGAGAAAAAAGTGTTATTTAAGACTTTCAGCAGAATTAGGTTTAAAATGTCTTCCTGTGTGAAACACGTGTATATACTTGTATGTATATACTGTCTGACAACATGTTTACGTCTGTGTGTTTCAGCCTTATGAGGTGGTGCAGATGTGCGTGCCTCTCACTTTAAAGGGCGACAGGATGAATGTTTACAGAGTCACCCTGATGGCTTTGGTCTCCACGACCGCCGATTGACCTCTAAAGGACTTGGATGATGGCCAGCAGGAATTCTGCTCACACATACTCTGACTAACCACAAATACACATATTCTGTGTGTGTGCAGAGCCAGCATTAACAAATAATGAGATCATTAAAGGTTTTGTTTGAACATTAACTTGAGCGATTTCATTTTGCGTTGAAATGGATGTAGAGGACTGAACCAGTATTGACTAGATTATTGCAATTTCCACTTTCAAATGTTGTCATATTAGAAAATAAAAACACAGTTCTCAGTTTTTTGTTAAGTTTTTGTGTTAAGAATCTCATATAACTTCCAAAAATAGAACGTCTAATAAAATATAGACATAAAAAAGAAGGTACACCGCCCTCTTCCAAGGTTTTACATATTAGAGCATATTAATAATCATCTGTTTCTTAGTAGGTCTTAAAATGGGGTAAATACAAACAGCAGATGACACATTGTACTTCACACATATTCATTATTTATTAGCACAGCTTAGCTTTGCAAAACTACATCTGAACAACCACAAGACTTGTGACCCTTGGCACCTTTCAGTCGTAAACTCCTGTCTATACAGAAAATTACAGAATATCTAATATAATATTTAAGGTTGTATTTTTTACTCACATTTCATGACTAATTTTGACAGACAAGCTAACAATCAAAAAAGGAACAGGAGTTGTTTTGAAAACTTTAACTTTTTCGTCTGATTATACTACATCAATGTAAATATGGACATTCCAGATGTACAGTATATATTTGAGAGAATAATATCTGTATGAGGGAAAGTTTTTTTGTCCACTTGCTTTTGCTTTTTCTGTTATGTGTATATTTTCCTGTGTAGAGTACCACAGCAACAACATTACAAGTTACAGCCCCGTGTATCTTTGTCCTGGACAGCTACAACTGAAATTCTCCTTAATATAACATGGAAGCAAACCTATCAAAAACAAAGTGCAATAGAGCATAAAATGTTGCAGAGATATACTGTATCTAAACGATTGCTTTACACCTGAGTGTACACCTGTTTTCACCACTAGGGGGTGTATGTAACACGAAGTAAGCAGCTGTGTTAAAACCAACATGGTAAAGGGTGTGTCAGCAGATGTAAGCCAGCAGATGTTCAGTAACACTGCTGGTATTACACCCATGAAGTGAAAGGAGGCCAAGTTCACACCGAGGTCACACAAGGAGCATATTAGGGAAAGTGGATCTAAATGGGCACACATTAATACATATGAATGATAAAATAGGATGAAAATGATACTAAGAACTGGGCATGTGAACAGTACTTGAAGAGTTAACTGATTAACAGTGGTTGTAACAATAAAAGTGAATGTAGCATTGCTATTATTTGCCAAGTGTATATAGAGGCATCAATCCAAAAATACACGACATGATGAAAAGTGTTCTCTCAATCATCCAAATCATTGAGTTCAGGTGCTCTATGGTCACAGGTGTATAAAATCAAGCACCCAGACATGCAGACTGCTTCTACAAACATTGGTGAAAGAATCAGTCACTCTCAGGAGCTCAGTGAACTCCAGCATGATGACACTGATAGGATGCTGCCTGTGCTGCATCCTATCCAGTCATGAAATTTCCTCGATATTAAATATTCCACAATCAACTTTTAGTGGTATCATAACAACGTGGAAGTGATTGAGAACACCATCTCAGCCATGAATTGGTAGTGGGGTCAGTGGATACTGAGGCTCATAGTGTGCAAAGATCGTCAGCTTTCTGCAGTCAGTCAGTACAGACCTCCAAACTTAATGTGGCCTTCAGAGTAGCTCAAAAGCAGTACACACAGAATGTGATTTCATGACTGATCAGCTCCTGCCTTATATCACCACACCAAGACATTTGTTGCTACTGTTACCGCACAACTTTGCGGTAACAGTTTGGGGATGGTCCTTCCTGTTCCAACATGGCTGTGCACCAGTGCACAAAAGCATGGTCCATGAAGACATGGATGAGCGAGTTTGGTGTGGAAGTACTTGACTGGCCTTCACCCAACCCCACAGATCACCTTTAGGATCAATTAAACCTTGTGGAAAGCCTTCCCAAAAAAATTGAAGCTGTAATAGCTGCAAAGGGCGCAGATATTTATATATGCAACAGAATATCAAATATAAATATATTAGATGGTGGGTTTTGTCAATTTTGAGGCACAAAATTAAAACATGTCATGATAAAAAAGAATGTAGACCGAAGAAAACCTGAATCTTCGACCAACTTTAAACTTAATGACAGGCGGTTCTATTTTCTGGAAGAGGAAGAGCAAGTAAACTCATTTTGCATCAGGATGGCTGGTCAGTCAAAGACGATCAGATTACAGGTTTGATTTACTGCAGAGCACCAACTCCCACCAGCTCTTCTAATACAATAACATCTTCATGCAGTTAAATTGTCAATGTTTAAGTCGGCTCTTTGGCAATGTGTTTTAAACATTTATCCACCAACAGTGTATCAAATACTTGTAGCCAGATATTTTAACCGTTCATTCATTATTTTTTGGAAATTGTCCAAGTAATTATCCATCTTAATAGTAATATGTGTCTTTGTGCGGGTGAATGCCGTGCCTGAGCACACAAGTAATAATATCAGTGTTGATATTAGTGCACTAGCTATGATTTGCTCACCGATTCTTTAATTATTAAATGCTGTGTATATTTCAGACCTAATCCATAGCAGGTGCCTGGTTTGTCCTGCGGCTAGGCTAGTAGATCGCACAAACCCTGCAAACATTTTCTCCACTTTAGACTTCACAGACTTCATTTGTGAAATATACACGAACACTTACTGTATGCATCCACGGGATTTCAAAATCAGTGCTAGTTGAGACGCAGGTAAACGGGCTCAGTGCAGTATGAATAATCAACACTCACATCGGTCAGTTGCTCTGTTACAGTCAAGTCAAGCTCTCTCTTGATAAACTACACAGGATGTTGTACAGTGTGAAGTGCAGGCCCTTTGTATGTGAACAGCAGATGTCAGTAATGCCTCACAGTGGACCAATAGGATTTGCCCTCTCTGAGAGATACATGCTGTAAGCATTTATCAGAGATTGTAAGAGATTATGCTAAATCAGATTACTGTACCCCAACCTGCCTATAAAAAGCAAGGTCATTATGAGCTTAGCCTCATGTAATGTCACCCGTTTTATGAAATGCATGAGATCATATTAGGCAATATTTGTGTTGTTATTTTGCCTCTTTTTCTAATCTGATTTCTCCTATGATCTCTTGTTAATACTGTGGGATAGTGCTACTTACAGTCCCTGCTCTGCTAACGGGTGGAGTTCATGTGTCCCTCTTTGTCTGTTAATGAATGTGACTTTTTGTTTTTAATCAAATCAGAAGCAGGACAGATCACTCTGTCCTTAATTACAATTTAGACTACATTAAAACACCACAGAAGTTATTTGTAACCACTTTAACAAGTGTTTCTAATGGGCTTTAAAGGCAAATTCATGCCTTCATAATACACTAAAATGTCTATTATTTGTCAATCCTTGCACTTATCAGCACTGTTTACCATGTCCAATTTATCCCAATTAAATTAGAATTCGTTTTGAAACAGAAAGCACATCCAGCTTTGGACTGTTCGCCTCATCAAAAGGCTGAATGCAGACAATAAGCTTTCTCCCCTGGGTGCTCTGAAGCACTACTAAAGAAGCTTCACAACACATATATGCAGAGACAGGCAGGGGTGTATCCAGGGGCAACTAAATCTCAGCAGCATTAACTTGGGTAGATGAGTCCCAGTGGAATCCCACACCCTGAACACTACCTGACAGACAGTCCTCTTTGCCAATGCGTTTTATTACATAAAAAGAAATCTAAATGAAGATATCAAATCCATAACCTTAAGATAACAATTAATACCAATATCGCCCTTTTGTACACCTATGAACTTGAAGGAAAGCTTTTGGTGGGTTTTAAATCACATCTCTATACAATACTGCATGGTTACTTTGGTGAAATTGTGAAATTAATGTGTGCTCAGAGAGCAGAAAGTGTACACACAGAACAGCAGGCCTGTCCCGCCACCACAGGTTTTAGGGTTTACAAAAGTGAGATGGAATCAAATACACACACTAGTGGAAATTCACATTTTTAAAGAGCATATTTACTGATTTTTTTAATAGACACAACTACTCTTATAACATTTCTAACTCCATCAGCTCATTCATACAAAAGAGTCTGTTTTTATGTAAAAGTATACATCAGTGTTTCAGAATGAATGTGACACATGCACACATTTGTCCAGCTCACATTTTAATTAAACTGAATTTAAACTGAACTTAATGTGCATTTGAAAAGACAGCACTAAACAGATCTGGCACAAACAGAGAGAGTAGCTCTCTCTAGGGAACATTTCTCTTACAAGCCAAGTAACAGTAGCTGTTGTCTTCCCCTGTCGGACCGAGCCCGTGCACACTTTGTTGTCTCAGAGGACGACAAAGTGTTCCACGTCTCCAAGTAACGCCTTAACCCGCTGAGCATTAACCCCCTCTTCTGAGCACTCTACCTAGACTACTGGTGATAACGATCAAGTCATCTCTGTGCTGCAGTGATGGCCCACCCATAAGCACTGAGCAGAAAGCAAACCCCCAATGATTTCAGTTTATATAATTGTGGTGAAGTTAATACCCAGAGAATATAATTTGTCAACAAGATTTTTTCCAGGACCAGCTTATACTAACCATAAGACATTACTGATAGATCAGCAGAAGAGAACATATTACTTGATACTTAGTTTTTGTTAAACACACAAAAAAATACAGGGTCAAATGTACATGTTAAACATATATAAACATCAGATGTTGGTGTAGCAAAATCGTGATATGTACTTAGTCACGCACGCTAGCAGGAAAGTAAACATAACATTTGCCTGTTTTGGATTGCAAATGAAAGCGTGTTGTTCATTTGAAACACTAGCTGCTTTACTGGCATGAAGGTCAGATTTCAATGGAATTTGATAACATTTTCATATTGCAAATACATGACACTTTTGGATATGCATCCGGTCTAATAAAATGCCAGGGGCACATTTATTTGAACTTTTTACATTGCTCATTGTGTATAACAACATAGCAGTGAATACAATAGTCACTTATGTTATTGCTAAAATGTATCCATTAATTTGTGGTCAGTTTTCAGTATAAAGCAACTAATAATCTGTACAAGTTTGTATTCCAAAGTGACAGATCCTCTGGTACAAGCATGGCCTGGCGTGTAGTTGGTTGTTCGCCCTGCCAGATAAACACTGCTGTATTGCTGTTAATGCCTAATCGCCTTAAGTTAGCATTTACGTTATTACCAGTAAGACCAGTAAGTATAAATGCAATCCATTATTATTATAAGTGTAACTGGTCTTTTAGCCATTATATATCCATCATGCTATATTTTGTTTTCTACTTCAACAACACATCAGTTATTATGAAAGGTATATGTAATTACATAAATTTTCAATCATCATTTTTTCGCCAATAAATCTAAGATTATTTGTATTGTTTATAGCTTTTAGAAAATAATCCCTTTAGACATCATCTGAAGCCTGGTTAATCTTTCAGTCATTTCTTTTAGTTAACTTTCTCTTTTGCTTCCAACTGTAGTGTTTTAAATTCACTCGAAATGTATGTTGTTGTTGTTTTATGACATTTTCAAATGTTACTTTTTTCCAAAGTACTTTCGTTTCTCTTTATGTACACTCTTTAGTTGCCCCACAACTTTCCATGTACCTTTCAGCAGCTGCATTCTCTTAGGGTGAAAATCACTATTCAGCCTTGCCTTGGTTTCGAAAACTCTCATTCGCTTTTCCAATTTTATCTTAAGTTTTCACATTAATCGAGTTTTAGAATTAAAAGCAGTGTTTTAGCAGGTAAACTTCCCTCTAGGTACGTTGGAGATACCAAAGATGGCAGCATTTCCTGATCTGAAGTGGTCGCCGACCCCTCCGCCGTGCGTTGTGACGCTGCCGTAACGTGGGGTTTCCCAGACCTGAATGCAGGGTTACCGCGCCCATCTCTGCTGTTTGATGGCCGGAGGAAGAAGCGACTGAGATCCTGGCGTGAAGGAAGAAAAAGAGGGACGACGACGGTGGGAAAGACGAGAAGGGATTTTTTTGCTTTGAGTTGGAATTTGTGTTGAGACGGAGGAACGTTAAACCGGGACTCTGACACGCCTTGTCTGGGTGAACACAGTCTTGTCTCTGCGCCTCTGTGCCGGTGTGTCTCCCCCCTCGGCGGGTCAAAAACTGGGTTCGGGGAGTGCCGCTCCTCGGTGGCTAAACAAGCTAAATCTGAGCGCCTGGGCGGAGAGAGGAGAGGCAAGAGTTTGCTGTTTCCAGTCAATGTGATATAAACAACGGATACCCTTGATTGAAAGCGGGTAAGGAAATGTATTGATATTTGAAAATGCGCTTCAGGAAATACAGTAAGTCTGCAGTTCACTAGCTGCCAAGCAGGGACAGGGAACGAAAAGGGTTAAACTGGGTTGAGTGGCTCCTTCGTTAGAGTTAGCTGCAGCTAGCTAGACGTTTCTGCCAAGACGGTGAGTGGGGGTCACTGGTTAAGTTTCTCAAACAAAGTGTCGTTTAACCAAATAATATATATCTAATGGCTTTGTCCGGCAATGTTGGAGTTAATGGCCAATGCTAACCTTAATTAGCAGGGTGAATTGTGACAGCTCGTTAAGTTAGCCCGCACCCCCTCTCCAACGTCCGGGTATCTTTCGCTCTCGTTGAAGAAATTAGCTACCTGCGTTAACCTGCTTCAGCTTTACTTAAGTAGCAATTTTTCCCTCAGCAATCGGGATGTAAAATTTATCAGTTGTTACCAGCATTTTTAAGCTCTTAAAGGGCCCTTTCCCCCCACCTATTTCCTCTATAGGGTAGCCTGGGATTACCTGATAGGCTAATTGGTGGCACACTTGCTACTATCAGTTTATTGTTGATGAACCCTTGGCCAGCTGTTTAAGAAGAAACACAATGCTACTTCTCAAACTTACACAACTGAAACGGGCGTGAGCAGATTTTGGATTTACCACTACACATACTGCAAATTCGTAGCATCATGAAACTGACAACGAAGGGAGTCTAAAAATGGCTACTTCACCAACAGAATCACTACCACCCCCACTATTCCCTAGCCAGTCCATACAAGTAAGCCAGCAGTGGCCACAGCCTACGTTTGCAGCCTGGTATGGATCATCTGGGTGTGTGAATTACGAATATGGCAGCGACGACAACATGCCTGTATCCATAATGAATTTGAACACTGGTGCTGTTGCTGATTTATGATTTTTAAAGCACATTGGTTGTATTTTAGAGGCAACATTTACTGTTATTTACATAATGTAACAAAAATTAAACACAGTTACTTGCAAAGCTATGTTAAAACGGGGTAGTTGAACTAAAAGCATTTATGTGAGTGAATCGAAACTAAACCGCCGGAGATGATGGCAACTGTATGGCACAGATATGTTAACAAATTCCACGTTTAATCAACAGTCAGCCACCCAGTTCTTCAGCTTGGCCTTTCGTTATAATGCTCAGCGCGTTAAAGTAATATGAATTTGCATCGATTACCAAGCCGTAGGGCCGCTGTATGATCGCGAGGAAAAGGGCAGGCACGGCTGTGGATCTGATTGTGGCCATAGCCATTTTAGTTTCATGAGAGTTAACCCAGCGTCAGTTAGGTTGAACACAGTTAGGTTGATTTTAGACTTCTTCTTTTAACGGCGTGGAAACAAGATTGACGAGATCCAATTAGACAATCTGTTTATCTCAATCACGGCTCCGTTGCAGTGCAAGTTGTTAGCAGCTACAGTAACCGTGCCCAGCCGGGCCGCGCCGCTCCATAGTATCTCAAGCTCTAGCCCGGAAAACGGGCATGCTTCCTCAAAGGTGAAGCAGCATATCCCAGTCGGCACACTGTCGTAGAGGGTTAAGATAGAAATGAATTGGAACAGTTGTATTTAGCGGCGGGAAATGTTTCGTAAGTGGGTTCAGCGGCGAGGTTGGACGTGCTGTCGCAGGAAGCTGTGCTGTGCGCCTCCGACAGCACCGAGACGAGCTATATGAAGCCTGGCGCTTATACGGACTTTTGAGGCCAGCAGTATTGAGATACTGCATTAGAAAAATCCGTGACCGCACGTAGACTATTTTCAACCGTTTTAGGAAAATTGGTGGTGTTTCTTAAGAGAGCTAGCCGTTTTTAATGGCTCACAAAGATGAATTCATTTTGCCAGTGTGCCCCCTCCCTCCGCCTCCTCGAATGAATGGGTTCCTGTATTCAGGGCCCAAGCAGCTGCAATGAACAAGATGGCGTTCAAAGCCTTTTTCATCACCGCTTTTTCTCAGACAGGGAGAGGCAGCTGCCGAGCATCGGATGGGTTTAGGCTTGGCAAGCTAGATCTCATTGATTATCCTCATTCTAAAAATGTGCAGAATGTATTTTCATTAAAAACGTTTTCATTCTCATAGCATTCCTGGTCAGATTAATCCAGTATGTGCACCTCACTTACAGGACAACATGGTGGGGAAGGGGTGTTGTACATCTTGACTGTGAACCTGAACATCAGGGGATCTGAAAATTACATTATATCTTTAAATACTGTATATGAAATGTATTTTTTATTTAGATTTTAATATTATACTTATTTTCTTTTTTAGAATTTTTTAACCACACCTTAGGGAATGGGATGTTTCTTCTCAATCCTCACAGCTGCTTAGGGATGTGATAGAACAGATTACATAATTTAAAGAGAGAAAGATGTAATGGCTTCTTTAGATTTTTAAGTTATTTCTTTCACATTTTGTTATTGTTGCAGTAACAGGTATTCTGCTTATTTCCAAAACTTATTCTGTTTCTGTGTGCCTGTATATCAGACACATTTTGTCTATTTGTTTTTAATCATGCCTATTCATTTCTTAGTCACAATTAGATTTATTTTAACACTGATCCAAAACTTCCAGTTCTAATCTCTTCATACTAATCACATCATACCTCACAACTGATTTGATGGAAGTTAAGTTTGGGAGAAATCTATGGCATTATTTGTTTTTGTATGAAGTGGTCTGGTTTTCTAGGCTTGTGGCCAGACCTGTAATAAACTACAAATAAAAGAGGAAGTTTATGCAGAACAGTATACTGTGAATAGTTAAGGTTTTATCTGTAGCACTTTTGGGTTAAGCGCAACCTGTATGCACGCCCAAAAGCATCCAGTTATCAAACCAAGCATAAAACATTGTTCTATTTATTGTTAATCAGCTCACATGACCTGGATGTGACCCACTCTATATTGGCACCCTGAATATATCCAACACTGTTTTTCTTTGGCCCTGTTGGAAAGCAATAGAAAAAGCTGCATGAATTTCTCCAGCATTTTATTGATGACTTTGCCTTGAAACAAGTCATATACGACAGGCCTGCCTAAAAGCATTAATTGCAGAATTGTCTGTTTGAGACTGAGTTTGTGCACAGTGTAGCTTGTCAGTAGCTTAGCTGTGAGTGAGTAGCACCACAAGATAATGACCATGTGTTTAAAACCTGAATAATTATCCTGTTGGCCTGGGATTTGGGTGGGTGGGTGGGGGGGGGGATTGTCATCCAGTTTATTTTTTCCCTCATTTAATCTGGGAGTACTGTATATGAATGGGATTAAATTCTTAGATATGTGGATTTCAGTCTTTGGGATTATGTGGCTTTGGTTAGTGATAGTGCTTATTTATTTTTATTTTTTTCACATCAGGCATGATCCTGCTTTTCACTGTCCACTGTAAAAAGCAGATGTGCTGAGGGGCCAAATAAATATGGGCGTACATATAAGTACATACAAGTGATTGATACCTTCACAGGATTACCCCTCTACCCTCTCTTTGATAAAATACCTTTTTCATTCAAGTGTTGGATACCTGAACTCGCAAGATGTGTTGTATGTTTGTGACAGCCTTGGCTGTAACGTAACTTCTGACCAGACCAAAATGATGCAAATTTTATATACTTGTGGCTCCAAGAGACCAAAAAGCAAGAGTGGTTGGATCCAACGTGGTGGTGGTTTTGTCTCATTGACCATTATGGTATATTATGATTTCTTAGTTAGTGACAGTCTCCACATCTTTGGTTTGCATCTGGTAGGTTCAGGTTTTGTTTTTGTTTTTTTTGTTGTTGTTAGTTTTTGTTTTCTTTTACTCAATGAAAAGACGCATGCACTCACAGATTAGTATAGCATTAATGGTGCTGGACTGTGGGAAGAACCCAGAGCCCCTGGAGTAAACCCACACAAGACCAGGGAGAACATGCAAACTTAAAACTGCTTCAGACAAGCTGGTTCAATCCAGAATTGTAGCAGTGAGTGTGAACACCATGACAACATAACTTTTCTATTGAGGTTCCTAATAGATCTGTAGTATGAATATATACCAGTCCCAATTCAGTGCCACAGAACATGTTTAATAATGGTTCTTTAATAACATTTATGGTTGGTAATCAATACATTTAGTCAGTAAAGCCCTATCACATCTAGACTGAAATAAAAGGCCTGCATTGAAATGAAATTGCCTTGGTTCAGTAGTTAGAGTTATGCATATCAGCCCCAAGTTTTTTGCATGTTAATAAACAAGATAATTTTATATCCTGTTAATATAGGATATATAATGCTTTTGAGCAATTCCCTGATTGTTGTAGCTGATGGGTAATGGCTGAATGTTCAGGAGTTTTGGTTTTATTGAGTGGGGAACTCTTCCGACTTTGTAATGGCTTTTTCACTGTTTTCCAGTGGACTGGTCCTGTTTAGCATGGCCATTGCAAGTGTTATTCAAGTAGTCACAGTACTGCTGCAAAACTGAAATTTTGTTTCCTAAATTCTGTACAAATTTATGATAGTTTTTTAAAATAAAAAAAGTGAGAAAAACTGCCCCTTTTTTTTTATATAGTTATGGAGTTATAAGTATACAACTACTGTAGCCTGATCCAACTTCAGATGTTTTCCAACAGCCACACAAGTATTACTACAAAAAGGCTTAGTTGTGCAAATGCAAATTCAGGTATACTACAATGCTTGATAGAAAGCGTAGGATACATTATGTAAAGTTTGAGTTTCAGATTCAAGATAAGAACGAAATAATGCATTATTTGCACTTAATTGAAGATGCAATTTTTGGGTAAATAATTATTTCCTGTTGCATAACAACCCTACATTTCTATCTACCTATATCTGACTTAAAACTTCACTGTGCCTGTATATTCATCTCAATTTCTTCAAAATAAAAAGGAATCATGACACATTTAACGGGGTCTGTGTAAAATGTTTCCTTTAAGGGAAACTGGTAGCATGCCATTTAACTGTTGGTTACAAGCCACAACAAATCAGTTTTCTGCGAAGCATTTTGGGGTTCTGGTTTCTAACACAGACAGTTTCATGTAAGAGTTGATGGAAAAATACTCAACAGTATGGGCATGGAACTTGAGTTATCCATTGTACTATGCCAAGCTCTTGAATAAGTATTTCTCTTCATCCACAATAGTGACTTTATCAGCGACATTATTTGTGAATATTAATTTTAAAAGACCATTAGTCGCAGCCTCTGCAGTATGCCTTCATTACTATACTCATAGGTCTTGTTGGTTGAGCAATCTAAATCCTTTCTTCTTCTTTGTGTAATACAGCTCCTGAAAGCAGCACAAGCGCAGTTTCATCAGGGTGTGTTGATCATCCATAAGCAAATGTGCAGCTAAAGACTGTGATGGGATCGCTGTGCTAGTACAGCTTTGTTCTAACAATATCTTTCAGAAGATAATAAGTTTCTTAGCATCCACTGGTGCAAGTTATCTAACTATTAATTGCATGCACACCACACATGTGTTTCAGCCATATACATATGAGCACAGATGCAGGCATACATTAACACTAAGTGTTAATAGAAGTCTCAAGGCTACAATGTACAACTTCCAAATTCAAATTTTAGAGCTATTCACAAAGATTATGAAACTTGGCACTGAGTGCAAATGCCAGCACACCCACAACAACAGCAGGGCTTTCCCTCTTTACCACAGCAAGGTTTATAGTGAGGGAGCCCAACAGTAGAATCAAAAACATCTGCATTAAAAGTTCCTCGAATAGTTCAAAGAGGAAAATTTTAGCCTTTTCTAGTTGCAGGAATTTTTCATCAGCCATTAAAGCCTTTTTGAAACTTGGGCCTTTTACCCGCATGTCATCTGGAGGAACCTAGGTTTATATTCAGTTTCTGAGCCAATTTTCCTGTCTAAAAAGTCCCTGCTCAAGTTGTAGTACTTGGTAATGGCCCAGGAAGTAAGTACGGTAGTCGTTGATTGTTTATACACAAAACCCAGATCTGTTCTGTGCTACTCGCCCTGCTAGTACAGCTGCTTGCCAGGTATTTTCAGTGAGCTATGCATCTAAATGTATTGCCATAATTAATGTGACTGATGCATAGCAGAGAAAACTGTCAACATGTAGAAAATGTTTGCGTTAAGAACTGCGATGGCAACATGAAGCAAATTCCATGTCATCCAGAGTCCAGTTTCCTGTTTTATGTACAGAAACAGGTCACAGGTAATCCAGTGCCTTATCTAATGTAGCACTTGTAACTTATATCAAACATCTGTTTTGTTTTTTTGTTTTTTCTTGTTTGGTTTTTTTTGCCCATCATTGGAAACACACTACTGGACACTCAGTTATAATTTAAAAGGCAATTTAAAAAATGAATTTTAAGACTGCAAACTGAACATTTTTGTGTTTGTTTGTGTGTGTGTTCTGCTACCTTTAGTGGCAATGCAGGCCAGCTCTCTCAAAAGTGTCACTACCCTAAAGTGGCAGCTACAGTGGTTTACACCAGGATGTTACATTTCCTGAACACAATCACAACTTAAACGCAAAATGATTTGCTTTTCTTGAGTCATGGTTTAAAAATAAATAAATAAATCAAAGGCATATTGGAGTTGGTTTTAATGCCTTACATTGTTATAGGTTATACAATTTAAAGTATTCTATTCAGTTCAGATCTTCCTCTCAGAAGTCTCATACATTTTTGTTAACAGAATCATTGACATAGGTTGCCATCTGCTAACCTCACTAACAGAACTGTAAAATTTTAAACATAACAAATTTATTATTATTTAAGTTATATTGAACATGATCCGTTATATAACATTCACCAATTGGATAAAAGAACATTTAAAGTTTATTTGGTACTGTAATTGATTTATCAGTAAAGATTGTTTTAAGCAGTGGCAAGAACAGATTACTTATGAAAGGTGTGCAGTAACAAATAAAGATTTTTCTCAATCTGTGTCTTGGCAAACATTCTTAGTCTTTTTTTATAGCTCCAGGCACTCCCAAGTGTCAATATTACAGCGAAAATTCTTCCTAAGCCTTTCCCACTGTTTAGATTTGTGTATAGTTTGACTGTAGGTGCTGTTATGCTTACATAACTTGTCACCGCTGGCCCAAAGGTCTTAGCCACTGTTTTGAATATTCAAAGTAAGTGGCACCAGAGCCGCTTGGTGACCCACACACTGGCCATCACTGTCATCACTTACACCGTAACCCTCCCACAAGCCCATAACAAACTCTGGCCGTCTTTTGCATGTGGATTTCACCGCCTGATCTGGTTTGAATAGAGACCATCTCTGTGTCTATTTACATTCTCGCCCTTATATTTGACTGCAAAGGGAAAATGTGACCAAACCTGAATCCCGAGATGACTGGGAAAGACAGCTACTATTAGTGAGTGTTCTTCCTCTTCAAAGCAAGAAAGGCCACAGTCACTTGAGCAAGAGTGGGGTAGCTGTCATGTGACTCTTCACACACTTGTTCCTCTCTTGGAAGCTTGGGGAGAAAACACAGGGGGAGGGGTGTGATTATTAATGCAATCAAAGGAGTGTATTTTATGCTTTAAATAAAGTCATGCTTTTGGCTTTGGGCTAGCCTGACCTTCCCTCCCTTTCCTTCCCTCCCTTTCCTTCCCCCCCCCCCCCCCCCCCCCCCCCCCCCTTACAGTTTTAATTAACTATTAACTCATTTATATCCAAGTATGAAAAGATGGTTGTGCAGCTTTGTAGCAAGTAAATGTTAAAATGCATGAACTTTCTTTACATATACAATCTTATCTTTTTAACAGGCATATTTTTTTTTCTCTCGATGCTATTGTCAGAAAAAATGCTGAGCATTAGGAATAGCTTTTTTTTTTTTTTTTTTTTTTTTTTTTTAAAAGGTTGAGCCTCATGTTAGAATTCTGTTTTCTTGTTAGTAATGATCAGTTATATTGCAGAGCAGCTTATGTGCATTAAGTTTTTGTTTTGTTTTTGGCTAGGTTTGCCTTTTGAGAGCATCTTGTTCTGAAATGTGGTCTGAAAAATGCCTGCTATTTCTACCAACAATGTTTTCTGTCTAGCAAAAGAGCACACAGCATCATGGAATGTTTCACTAATCAATCAATTAAACACTACTGTCAGTCGCATTGATGTTATGTCCCCTATCATCAGACATTACCAGCACAGGCCAACCACATTGACGGTGCATGCATACAAAATCGTGTCCAGTAAAAGGGATGGTTCACACAGCATATATAAAGAACACTCAAATGTAGGGCTGGGTAATTGGTTGAGTTGTATTGTTGTAAATTTTTCATTGTAATGATTGTGCAAATAAGATGAATCATTGTAAAAGGAAATATGTTTTCTTATGCCTTGCGATTTTTCTTTTCTTTTTTTAATTTAGGCTTCCCCTTCCCTTTTCAGCACTGCACCCTAAAACCACAAACCTCCAGTAAACAGTGGATTGTTCACTCAGTAAGGTTAGGGTTACCCCACTGATGTTTTTTCTTTTTTTGCAATAGTAACTTTACCAACAGACATTGGCAGCTAGCCAATTATGCTAAAGTTTTCTCAGCTGATTCAAATTAAAAATAATAATAAAAATAGTTCCTTTACAATTTTTTACAAATTATTACAGACGTCATAGTTGCTGTTGTTGGGTTTTTTGGGGGGGGTTTTCAGACTTTTATTTTGTGAAATTTCAATTAGATTTTGTCCAAGATCTAAAAAAAAAACAAAGTGTAGGATATTAGACAAACCTTTTTTCTACAAATGAAATAAGGTTAGGCATTTTATTCAACATCACTCTGTAATTACACCTCCACAGCGTTTGTTTGCTGTGGGGTTGTTATGTGGTGATGAGCTTTTTCTTCCAGTTCAGACATTGCTGATCATGCTGGAGTTGGAGCCAATAATCGAACATTAGTCTAAACTATTACAATGCAAAAAGGTGTGTTTATAAAATTTCATTCATATCCAAATTAGCTTAAAAAATCTCCAAGTGCTCTTGAGGATTAACACTTTGACTGCTGCATTCAGGCTGAAAGAAAGCAGTAGATGGGGCTAGTATTTAGTTTCAACTAACTTAACTGTGTTTTGTTGTTGTTGGGGGGGGGGGGTTTGCTTTAAAATAACATAGCTTACCTAGTAATTAATTATGTTGTTGGACATAGCATCCTGAGACATGGAGTGCTTATGGATTTCCATCTCATGTCATAGAAATGTATCATAAAGCCATCTGTTTTTGGCAGCTGTGCAGAGTCACACATGTTCATCCCCCTGTGATTGATGGTATTCTTATGTCTACATGCCAGAAATCCAGGAAATAGAAACTTGAGTTCCACCCAAAATGGGTTGGTAGTGCAGTGGTCATTTTTATCTTATAGAGATTAAGCTGGATAGAAAATTTGTCTGTAAGATGTTTGTTCACACTACCAGAGCCTTCACTTCTCCAGATTGGTCACAGTGTAATGCTCATGCAGAACATAAATTCCATAAAGTGTTGGTTTTTTGATTGCATTGATTAGTATACTTTGAGTAACAGAAGCAAGGAAATGGTGCATTGTGCCATTGACAGTATTGGTGGGGGAGGGTTTCTTAAAATAATTGATATCTAAAATTGGCTTTAGTGGACTTGGTACATATTATAATTCTAAAGCATACATAGAGAAATATCTTGTTTGTGGGGATATCAGTCTGTGTACGTCCAGTAGGGCTGCCACAAACGATTATTTTGATAGTCGACTAGTCACCGATTATTTATGCGATTAGTCGACTAATCAGATCATCATCCACTGGACGTAAAACTACAGCTTATTGCACCAGCAGCATCTGCTCTTATATAACTATCATTAGCTTACAGCTTTAAGCTTTTAAGGTGCTAACTAAAAATAAAGACAAGATGATAGTTTATTCAATTTTAATGAAATTTGCAGATTGTTTCGGTGAAGTTTAATAAACTCCTTGCTATCTAAAATATAACAGGACACTGGAGTATATTCTGGAGCATCTCACACTTCTGATAATCAGCTGTCTGCTTGACTTTATTCAGCTGTGTAAAAACTATAACTTTAATCTCAGACAAACCGATTTACTCAGGAACAAATAAAATACAAAAAAAAAAAAAAAGCCAAACAACAACATTTTTAATTTATCTAAGTGACTCATATATTTAACCTGAGTAGCGAAAGACGGCGGTGGGTTTGAAAACAATTTGCCGGGAGTCCGGTGTTCTCACCGCGCTAGTGACCTAGCCCCCGGCTAGCTATCGAGCTAGTGGGTAACAGACGTCTCCGAAAACGTCGGAGCGCTTTTGAAAATATGTGGTGTCCTGATAAACTGAGCCGATATTTGAGGTTTACACAGCTACATTCTCGGCTGAAAATATGTTAAACGTTTATTTTGTGACCCAGAAAGAATAATAAGAGTAATATTAAAACTAACTAGCTGCCGCCATTGTTGGAAACTGAGCTGGGCCGCGCTATGAATTCTGGGACACAGCTGCTTCTTCTTCTTCGGGGTTTAACGGCAGCTGGCATCCTTGTACATGCAGTGCTGCCATCTTCTGTTTCAGTCCGTTATTACACTCTTAAATCCTGCTACTTATTCCTGCGTCTTTTGGGATCTTACAAAGCTTCAAACGACGCGTCGACTATTAAATCAGTCGTCGACGATTTTGATAGTCGACGTAATCGTGACTAGTCGACAAATCGTGGCAGCCCTAACGTCCAGTATGAGTGTTTCAGAGGCGAAAAAGTATGGATAATAGTGAATAGTTGAATTTGTGGTACATTTCCAAAACTGTTGGGGTAACTGAAGTCTGTGTACTGTACTTCTTTTCTTTTCAATAAATCTTACAGTTGATTTTTGCACCTCCACTTGCTCACTTAATCAGAACTGTGCCATCTTATGCATACTCATTTGTAGCCTCAGGACTTTACTCTACATTCATTGGAGCAAAATGGGTTATGAGGCCCAAGGCTATTCATATTTAGTTCAGCCATTCTTGAGACTCAGAAAGATTTGCAACCCACCTTCTCAAACAGTGATTTAAGTACTAATCCCCATCTTGTCAACCTTTCCCCGTCATCTAATTTATATCATTAGTGGCACAGTATAAAGTGAAAGTGCAGAAATATCCACAGTTAATCTTTCATGTTAATTTTAGTTGCGTAAACATAAAAAGTGGTTATGCTCCCCCTTCTTTTTTCTAGTACCAAGTCCTGTGTTGGTCGTGGGTTTCACTATAACTGCTTAAGCATTTTATTCACTTGACTTTATTTTGGGGTTTTCTCCTCTTTCCCCTAGTGACTCTGCTGATGTTTCAGCGGTTTATGTTTGTATTCAACTTCAAACATGCTACATGACCTTCTGACTTATTTTCTAGTATGTTCAAAAAATGGTAATGGCAAAGAAAACATTAACAACTTAAAAACTAAGGCACTTAAGGTGCTTAACAGTTTGTGTTAACCAAGGAGTGTCCCTTTACTGTTACAAAACAGTGGGCTATATTGGTAAAAGTAAAATGAATGGTCATAAAAATGCAAAAATCTCACTTTAGTTTTTCCCAAGTCAAATTATCAAATGTGATGTCAGTACAGTTATATACATTTTATTAAATCCTTGAAAGTTGAATGTGGCATATAAATTACAACAGTGCAGTAATAACAGAAATGGTCTTAAAAATAATAATATGGTATTGAAACTCTGGTATTTCGTGTCACCGGTGTGAAAACCATTTCATAGTGCATTCATTCATACTGATGCTAGCTAGTCAGGGAAGGGGAAGGAATCACTTCCTGCTCCACAGTGCTGTAGCTGCCTTGTAAACAAGCCGCTCAGAGCTGAATGGTGTGTTGGAAAATGACAAAGTGGATGAGATTGGTGGAGCTTTTAAAAAATGTCCAGGAGCGATTCCCTTATGTCTTGTGTTACTGCATCATCACCCCCTTTGTCCTTTCTTCCTTTGTGACCTGGTTGTGTTTCAGTTACATTTACAATGGATCACTACCTCACAGCACTTAGACCCTCGCCCACCAGTAAGACTTAGAAATCATGCACTTACTGTATCTTTTGCCTGTTTTTATACTCTAACAAATTGAACTATAACATATTTAAATATAGAAAGTTTTACAGTTATATACGTATTTGAATTGGTATTCATAAAGTTTTGTTTTTTGGTTATCCAAATGAAACAAATGTTCTAGAAATAATCAAGATGTACTGTGATGGTAGTCAGTTGCGACAATCCTCAAATATTTTTCAGTAGACATACCAGTCACACAAATGTTTGACTGTTGTGGAACGTTAAAATTCTCAGTTTTGCTTTTACTTTCATTCTGATATGGCCCAAAGCCTTTAACATTAGTCTTGAAGCATGTCTCAATTATTATGCTCATCTCCTACAGTGTAACCAGTTGTCATGGCTTAACTTGATGTCAAACAGCAAAGGTTTAGGATGTTTTAAATGCTGTAAAGTTTAAAGAATAGACAGGAAGAAATAAGGTAGCTCCTCTCCACATAGTTTTCTAAAAGCCGTTGCTGTTCCTAGAAGTGCATTCCCCAGGTTTTAGGGAAACCATCTGCCATTTTCGTTTTCTGACTTGAACCCAGATAAAATACCACATAACCTTTTTTTTCTTTCTTCCAGATATAAATGTCGAAATCAGAGAGGGATCTAATCACATTTTCGGGGGGAGTAGGTTTGGTATGATATGCATATTTAGTGTGTATTTTCAGGGGGAAAAATATTCCTTTTTTTTTTTTTTAACTTTCAGATTTTTAGTTTCACACACTTGTGCAGAAGCAACGGTGACATTCTTTTACACAGCCTGCGTTTTTAAACCAGGTGTGATTTTTTAGCAATGTAAAACTATCCGCAAACACAATGATGCAAAGCACATAACTGGAAATGGGTTGTTGGCGTAATGTTGCATGTGTTTTCATGCAAACACTTCAGTCTGTTTGACTGTAGTGTAACATTGTCACCCAGTAAGAATAAAACTGCAGCAAAGAAATGTCTTAATGCTCTCAGCTACACATTCTACTGTGAACACAAATGTTGTAAAATTACAACGTTCATTAGTATTTGTCAAATACCACTTACATATATTGAGTATCGGACTAATTAATCTTTCTGTCCAGTTCACACTAAACATGTTGGATATTGTGCTGAGGACCTGGCGTTGGATTTGAGGATTTGGGCATTGTTACTGTGAATTGAAGTTCACTCGGCTTAAATTCTTTGAACAGGTTTGGGAGCCAGTCTTTTAAATGCTTGCTAAAAATATTTCCTTTCCTCATCTGAAGTACTGGATAATATCGTTTGTATATTGCCTTTTTGAATCGGTTGTCATACTTTCATCACCCCACCACCCCCCTCCAAAGCAAAGTCCCTCCATAGACTCTGACTTATCAATGAGTAGAGCTATCTTGGCAGCTGCATTCTTCCATGTATAGTTTTTGCCTGTGTGGTTTCTCCTCCAACAGCTAAGGACAGACTTAGAACACTTGTAGCCAAATGTCTTCAGTTCTGGTAGACTTGTTGCCTATATGCTGCCTACAGTACCAAAGGAAATGAGTACAACACGTTTAGAGAATTTTTGTATTGAATGGTGACCACCTTATTCACAACTACCATACCTGCATGGGAAGTGTTTGCAAAATGTGTGAATTATAGCTGCAGCATGCACCACCATTACTAAATTCTCTTTTTGTAGGAAACGTACTAAAATTCAGACATAATTATTTAAAAAGGGAAAAATAAATGGACCACACACAATTCAGTCCTTGGTTGGCACATTTCCTTTGCGATTTTAAGCATTAGACTCAGCGGATGCTAAAATAATCTAGCCCAATCTTAGGTCTTTTCTTTCTTTTTTAGAAGTCTTTATAACACATATTAATTTGTATCTGTTTGTTTAGTCCTGCATGTGGGATGTTTAATGGCCATTTGTAAATTATAGTTACAAAAAATATCCAGGTTACACTATTCTAAACTAGTAGGTCTTATAGTGCCAGTTAACATAACATTAAATGTAATGGCTGTTACAATAATAACTCTGTGACATCACATGGAAGGGTCCATGGGCTGCCAAGCTAAGAGTAAATACAGAAACTGACATGATGGTTACAAGTGACCTGTCCCACTGCATCCTCGGTCTTGATTATTTGTTTACGAGCATGGGCCAGGTCTAATCTAAGTCAGACTGACCTAATTCTGTGTGAAGTGCTAGCCTATCCTCTGGTGTTGTAACTCTCAACACACTGCCTCCTGCTGGATCTCCACCCTCCCCTCGGTCTCTTTGATCTGCTTCTTTTTCTTCTTCGATTTTATATTCACCTTTAGCATAATGCTGCCAGTTATTATTTCCAGAGTAACCTGTTTCCATAGCCTGGTTCAAAAACATAAATGGACAATGGCAAACACGATTGTAATAGAAGAAACCACCGAGCAAGTGTATTTGTAAGTGTGTGTGTGTGCTGTCGCCACATCCGCTAAATGTTTTGACAAAGGGAAGAGAGAGACGAGCACAGCTAGGGAAACACCCTTAAAAAGGAAACGCCTGCTTAGAGAATCTATGCATTTGTATCAAGGTGGAGGCTGCATGCTGACACAGATGATCAGTAGCTAAGGCACTGCAACAGCTAGACAGCTACCAACTGGCTTGCGAGCAAGAGCAGCCCCCATCCATACCGTGCTGCAGCTCATACGGTTTGTTTCTACTAGCAGCAAATCTGCCTCAACCTAAGAGGCACATTAAAGGTCAAGAATTTAAAAACAAAAAACCTTGAGACAAGTTGGCAGGAACAATCAGACAAGTGAGATGGGAGCAGCCCCGAAGGAATAAAAGGGTGGGGCAGCTGGTATCGAGGCAGGAGGGTGTAAATTATTTAGCCCACCACCCTGCCTTTGTGCCTAATACATGGCTTTTTGTCTTGGTCTCCGAGCTGGGCAAGAGTTAGAAATGTAAAAAATAAATATATATATATTTTTTTTAATATTTGGAATACCTGTTTATTCATTTTTAAGAAATTAGAAGAGGTATTTTGTTGTTGCACCAGTGTACAGGCTTTCCACTAGGGCTGCTCGATTATGGCAAAAATGATAATCACGATTATTTTCACTGAAATTGAGATCACGATTATTTGACGATATTTATTTAACCCTTTAAGACCTACTATAGAACCAAGTCCACCAGAGCTTATATTATTTTTTTACATGCTGTAGTGCCATTTGTGGGAGCATTTCAAGTTGCTATACATCAATACAACTGTTATAGCCCATATTTTAATAATATGTATGCATTAAGTGCATAGTAATTACATAAATTGCAAAAAAGTGCAATAAACTACAAAAAAAATTGAAAATCGCTTTTGTTTTGTTTACATATATTTCTACTTGGAGAAATTTAAGAGGCTTATCCCTCAAAACTTTAAATACAATAAAGTTGCAAAAAATAGTTTCCCACCACAGGAAATTTATTTTGAGTGTCTTCATAGTTTTATTTTGGAGATACAGCAATTTTTATATACTGCAGGAAAAACAAAAAACAATCCTATGATGCAAATTTGCAAAGAAAACAGCATGTGCATCATTTCACTGTGGGAAGTGTTACGAACAGCTGATAGGAACGGCAAAGCGTGTTTCTGGAATATTATGTTTTTGTTCCTGCAAGCGCTTTTTATGCAATTTTTGCAAAGCTATATGTGGAACGAAACCGTGACCGAGGACAAGCTGATGGCATAAGATGTAAGTACAACTCCTCCGGTTTCATATGCAAAACAAATTATTGCGCTAGCTTACGCGGTTCAGGTTCTACAGGGATTTAAAAATAGTTACGCAAAACGGAGCGTGCTGCTCTGACCGGCTTTAAAGGGTTAACAATGACTTTAAAAAATAATATAAAATAGTGTGCAACACCACTGAAGTTTTTTTTTTTTTTTAAACTCTTTTCAACCAACGGCAGTCACTCTCCAAATAACTTCTGCTTAGCTTTCCGAGCTTCCCTCGGGTCCTCTTAATCAGCGGTCTCCAACCTTTTTTGCGCCACGGACCGGTTTATGCCCGACAATATTTTCACGGACCGGCCTTTAAGGTGTCGCGGATAAATGAGGGAGGGGCTAATAATCGGCTCAGTCATTTTTAATGATCGTTGAAAGCCCAGATCGTAATCGTGATTAAAATTCGATTAATTGAGCAGCCCTACTTTCCACATTGTTTCTATTTATTTGTTTATATGTGCATTAGTCTTTATTTATAAGATTCACTTGTCTTTTTTGGCATTTTATTTGTGAATGAAAATATGAGGTCTATAGGAATATATCTGGCTTTTGGAAAGATAAAAAAAACAACAACCCAGTGCTGGATAGGGCTGCACGATTTTGCATAAAATGAGAATCACGATTTTTTTTGGCTTAGAATTGAGATCACGATTCTCTCACGATTTTCTTTTCCAGTATAAATATTTATTGCACTTATTAACTGCACATCAACTTCGTAACAGTTGAGACTGAACATAAAAACAACAAATGTCTCACGTTTTGTTGTTGCCGCAAAATGTTGTACTGCTTGAAATTCCGTCTCCACCGTTGCTCGACACTGCGTGCATAGAACAGGTAGTGCAACAATAGAAAAATAGTTGCGGGACGGCACTGTGTAGCGTTTGTCTAGGGTGTTGATCATTTTCCTAAATCCCTCGTTTTGCACAGTGTTGATGCGAGCCATATCTTTGGTCAGGTGATAAGTGATAGCCTCCGTAATTTCTTTGAGTTCGACGGGTATAGGGAAGCGGTGTATAAGGTTCCCGTTATTGATGTTTGGGTGGTTGACCGGAACGGATTTTCTCCTGTCACTTTCTCGTCATCCCTGACGTGCTCTCCGTTGTTTTTTCCCTGCTAATTTTAGCATCACACGGCACAGCTTCTGTATCACGTGGTATAAGGCTCCGCCCTTGTCATTTGTTGAGCAGGAAGAGTGAGCGCTTGTTTTCATGCAGAGTACGTCCCGGATCAAAATGCGGTACAGTCGTCGTTTTGTTTTTTGTTTTTTGTTTTTTTTGTTGTTGTTGTGTTTTTGTTTTTTTTTTGTTTGTTTTTTTAAAATCGTTGTCATTTGGAAATGAGATCGCACATAAGTATGAATCGAGATCGCGATTTTCTAACGATTAATCGTGCAGCCCTAGTGCTGGATAGGTATAATCTTTCTTTGTTAGTCCTGGATGCCATGAAGCATATTGGGCCTTGCTCCCCTTTACCAAGCGGTTAATTAGCAGCTACCCTCCCAATTGTCCTCTGCTTGTTCACTCTCATTAGTTTAATCTGGCTCTGTCCTCCTGTTTGCCTCTCTTGTCTATATCCCCTTGTGCACGAGGACACTGTCATCACACGGAGTTATCTTGTCTACCCCAAAATCTGCTGCCTCACCTCACACTAGACCATTTTGTGCATGTCCCTTCACCTGTGATGCCTTACTTTTTTTTGTTATGTCTTAATTAAGATATACACTTGATAATTTATCAGATGTTTTGATTAGTTTTCTCTGTATTTAGTGTTGTGTCATTGGCATAAATTATACTAGCAACTTTTTTTTATTTTTTTTCCTTAGTATTGCCATAGTCACTTCCAAAAAAATCACAAAGGGAAAAATGTTCAAGAGTAAAAAGATGATGGCCTTTTTAATGAGGTAACTCTTGTATTTAAAATTTAACTCGGACTCAAAATTTGAGCAAACTCAAATTTGCTCTCTGAAATCCACAAATTCGTTCCTTCGCAAGAAATATTTTTGAAATGTTTTGAGATATAGGCTTACCAACTAAAAAGGGGGGGGGGGGGAATCGGATATTATACTGTTTAATGAAACGCCAGCAGAGATGACATCTGATAAAGACCTATAAATGTGTATGCTGTGAAAATGGATGCTGTATTTGTGATCATTGTGTATGGGAAGAAGAAATACCAATGAAGTCTCTGTGTATGGAGTCAAATTACACTTCCTCTCTCCTTGTCAATGTGTTGTGCTCGAGATGTCGGAGCTGATAGGAGTGGCTGGAAAATGTGAAGTCTGCTTCTCTCCTCCTCTTTCTACTCCTCCTCCCCCACCACCTCTCTAAAAATAGCTGGCAGAAAGAGAAGGCAGTGAAGTCGAGGCTCTATCTGTTGGGCTGCCAGTGGTTTCAACACTCCCACCACCAGCAAAAGGGAAAAGAGTCCTCTGAATCACACCTTTTTTATGCTAATTCTAATCTCAACTAGTGCTTGATATTACGTTTTTGCCAATAGACTTCTATAAATTTCTACCATTTGAATAAATTTAGCATTTCAGAGGCTGTTATTTTGGAGCTCAGACACCAAAATTTTAATTCATTCATGCACAAAATTTTCAAGGATCAAACCGTGAAATGTTCATGACACGCTACATTGATCCCCTGACCTCTGGCAACTCCACGTGTTTCACTTGCTAAAGACAGAAAGCCCCTAAAAACAAAGAAAGAAATGACAATAGCTGTAGGCCTCACATGAGAGCAACATCAGGACTAAACTCAAGCTTTTGCACATTTGAATGGTTCTAGCATATTTGTACAGCTCTATATTTTACACATACAGGCATATTATTTATGTAATATGTTATCTGTAGTCTAAAACGGTATACTGTGTAGATTACATGGATGTATTTAAATCTGAACCTGTAGGTTCCTTTTTTAGATTGCAGAAATTTAATATCACTGTAATGATTATGAAAAAAGGCTAATATGTTTACATCGTCTGTGTTCCCATCTAAAAATGTGCAGGAACAAAGTTAAGTTAATTCAGAAACTGCTTAAAAATATGTGTTAAAGATTGACAAAGAGCTCCAGAGTTCCCCCCCGGATTGTCCTCTGTCTTACACTCATTTAAAATCTGGACAATTATTGTAGCTAGAATAGATGTTGTGAATGATTTGGAAGCAAGAAGGCTCGTGTGAACAGCCAACAATGTTTCACACAGCAGACTCACCCCAAAAGTTCCTAGGCCATGGGAAAGCAGTGGAGCTAGTATGTTTTTTGGGGGTTTTTTTTGGTTTTTTTTGTTTGTTTTTCTTTGGGGGGGCAGGATCTGTGGCTCATTGTATTGATTTACAACAATGGTGTTTGACTGTTGTAAAGGAACAAAGGAAGAACACTTTTGTACGCACACAAAAAAAAAAATAGAACATTAAGGGTCAGAAAAGGACGATCCAACAGCAGTGATTGAATCTAAAAACCTTTCTTTTAAACTCAGTGCCCACCATGTTTTACTGCAATAGCTGTTAAAGGGAATTGGATCTTTCATGAGGTTTTATAGAAATGACTAAAATGAGAATAAGTAAATGGAGGGAATTTTTTTTTTTTTTTTTTTTTAAATAATTCATAGGCTTTATAGGAAGGTTAATCGCAGCTGGACTGATTTTTCTTCAGCTGTGTTGCCAGTTGTGCATCCACTAACCATAACCTAGACTTTATCAACCAGTGGGATGCATCCTTTGTCTCCCTCACGCTTTTCAAATGCTTGTCTTACAGTTTAGTTATGCTCAGGTTGCAAAATCTGAACTTGCAATATCTTTGCAAAAAGTCCACTGGTAGTTTTAGTTTCTTTACCTGTGATTACTTAAAGAGTTAGTGCAGAGAAGACAAGAATTAGCCTGTGATATTACCATGAGACCTTTTTATCAAGATTAGGGGGCTAAGAGGACTTGCTTAGATGCAGACCCATTTACAGCACTAGCCAATCAGGTGACAGGTAGCTACTAAGATGTCAGGCGCCTGAAGGGTAAAGTGTTCATTCAGGTCTCGACACTCTTTAGGACAAAGGACCGAAACCCAGATAAACAGGAAGGTAAGATGTGTTTGCAGTGCAGATGGTAGTGTTCGTTAGCTTGTTTGACACACCAGGGAGTAATGATGCTTACGTTGTTGTCTTTAAATATTTAATTTTTATAAAATCTTGAGTTTGTATTTTTGAAGTGAAGATAGGAGAAACCCTAATGAAGACAATCACTTCATATTGAAATATAACACATTTCAATGAAATGGGGTCTTTTTTTGGTTTGTTTTCCTCCCCACTAAGCAGGTGAATTGGTCTGCTGATTTGTGTTGGCACCTAAATTTTTATTGGTGCTGAAAGTAGCAATGATTGTATCACTTCAGTTAATCTTCTGTCAGTGTAGAATTTCTGAGCTAGGGTTCATTGTTGTTATAGTATTTTTCTTTGAAGTCGAATTTGTCATCTTTCTGTGGATAGTGAAAGTGTCTGTGTTAACCAGAGGATTGGGGTCAGCAAGATAGCCACTGCTTTTAGGATCATCAGCAGGTTTTGTCTTAACCGGATTTGGCTGAGGAGCTGAATCAACTGTGTCCCAGGATTACAGGGATGACATTGGAGGAGAGTTTAGAGTCCCGAGGCCAGAACGTTGACAGCTTTGTCAGTCCCAGCCCATCATCTCAGCACCTTGGGGTTTCAGTAGTGCAGTGAAACTGCTGCTTTCTTGGTCTGTCTTGTTCCTTTCTTGATATCTGGACTTTTGATCCTTGCTCCGTTTTGTCAGTCAGTAGGGGGTATGTGTTTGGCCTGCATGGCCTAGTGTTTTTTTTTTTTTTTGTTTGTTTTGTTTGTTTTAATGTATTTTTGCCTTGATTCTGAAGAAATGGTTATCAGCTGCTCATTGTGGCCAGATGTTTGCCCAAGGGTTTGCTGTCGTTTGGGAGGGGAGAGAGAACAAATTCAGCATCATCCTCAAAATTGTTATCTTAAGCCTAAAGTAGCTGCCTAGTGCTTGTTGCTAGGTAACAGTTTCAAGCTGGCGAGGACAAGTCTTGAGCTGTCTAGAAAGCGATTCCCTGAGACTTTGTCTGGGCCTCACAGATTGGATTTAAAAGATACTGTGTGATCCCCGGCTTTTCTGTAACTAACAAAATGATAACATGTCCATAAATACATTAGAGAAGACAAAACGTAATTCCATTTTGGCCAGAATCACATGTAAATTTTGTGTACTAGCCAAAGTAATTTGTCAGCACCATATGTTTAATTCACATGTACTGTATTACAACTGACTGCGTTAATACTGTTTTTGTTTTTTTTGTTTTTGTTTTTTTTAAAAGCAGCATGCGAAATGTATGTTGAGCATCTCGTTGCTTGTCTCCTTCAGATCAGCAAGAGTCTAGGCGGCGGAGCGAAGCGCACCATTAGCTGAGGAAAATGAGTGAACTGGATCAGTTACGCCAGGAGGCTGAGCAGCTCAAGAACCAGATCAGAGTAAGTCCTTCAGTCCCCGAAGTAACCTGCATTTGTTTTCTTTAAGTAGATTTATAAATCCAAATAACATTTGTCAGTGACCTCCAGGTTTTACACTAGTAGTGATAATAGGGGTTATGTACTTCTTGGTTTGTCCTATTAAAGTGCTTCAATACATTTTTACAGGCTTTATCACCTGTAGCAGTACTGTAATGCATATTGTCACATGATCAAAATCAATGTACCGTAAGCACCACTAACACTAGCAAACAAAAATAGCTGTGGGATGACAGTATTTCTGCATTGAGCCTCTACTACATTTTACATGACTGCTGTGGGCAAGAAGTTAAAGCTGCCTGCCAACGCTTGCTCAGGTTCCTCAGTAGCATCATTGCAGTGGGATGCCACTGAGCAGGAATCCAACTTGATTTACATTAATCTCACTTGTATTGCACCATAGTTTCTTATTATTTACTATTATTAAATGGATGTCGTCATTCCAGTGCATTTAAGATGTCAGACATTTATAGTGTAGTTAATTTTTTTTACAGAGTGCTTTAAAAGTAAGGAACCCCCAAACATGAAAGCATGCCATTTGCACATAAAATATGACGTTCTAATTTTACTTGCTGCTTTTTTCAGGATGCCAGGAAAGCGTGTGCAGATGCTACCCTGTCTCAGGTAAGCGCTATAGTTGTTATGATGTTGACTTGACATAATTTATTATTTTGAAACTTAAATGAAGACAATCGGCTTGATGTTTGGTTGGAAGGTTTTAATACTTTGACTAATACATGATGGTCTCAAGGTGACTTTCTCTCTCATCTTGATCCTTTTTTAGATCACAGCTAACATTGACCCTGTTGGCCGAATTCAGATGCGCACTAGACGGACACTGAGGGGGCATCTGGCTAAAATCTATGCCATGCACTGGGGCTCTGACTCGAGGTAATCTCATTCAACTCCATTCTGTCCATTAACTAAATATTTTATCCCATCAGCCCCAACCCCCACTGCCTAAATGCAGGAAATGGATATAAAAGCTTGCTTGGCTGTCTTTGTGCTGCTTACTTCCTCCTGAGGGTCCTCTTCAAACCGTGGCATTCCACAGTAACTCACCCCACTCTGAATCCCAAAGCAAGTCTTTTGCAGTCTGTTATATTACCATGTACTCACGGTTGTAAAATTTTAACAGTGGTGTACTGTACTGGTGCACATGCACAATATTAACACACTCATTACCATGAATGGTTATTTCAGGTGCATCACTGTATCTTGGAGTGCTTCTACTGTGCTGTGCCTGTGTTTGTGTGCACTGGGGGTGTGGTATGTGGGTAGGGAAAATACTCAAAATGGAGTCAGTCTTTGTTAAAAACAAGTGTTGAGCCTCATAGCCATGGCAGATGAAGCAATAGTCCTCACTTCAGAAAGTGTATTCCCCAGAGCTGTACACACCTCTCACCTCAGCAATCAACAAGTTAATCACTGTGGCGCTGCCGTGCGTCAGTCCACAGAGAGACCACTGCAAAGTGCTCATTCATCTCATCACCCTGCTGGTCGTCGTATAAGTAAGAAAAAAAAATCTAACACAGTGTTTTCACTGTAAGAGCTTACTATTTGTTGAATCTCAATGTTTTATCCTCAAGAGGTGTTTGTGGGATTTTACCCAATCAAAAAGATGTTTTGAGCTGCAGTCTAGGCTAGAGTTGGTTCTTCACGTGCCAGACTAGGGTGAATTTTCTACACTTTGAGAAAGAAAGCCTTCCCTTACTTTCATTTACCAGCCAATAATGTGTAATTTTTCAGCATGCAGTCCTCAGTATATTATGAATCTGTTATAAAACACCAACAGTCTGTAAGACAAAGTTTAATATAAGGAATATGATGCTAAATCCCAGAAATAGCATGAATATTTTTTTTCAAAAGCCTAAATGCATCTCAAAAATGTAAGTGTTTTTTTTCTTCAAAATATTAAGGCATTAGACGTTCTTAGAATAACACCTCAGTTATTAATTTAGAGCTAATTCATCCCCGTATATTTTCTTTCTTTTTGTCAGTGCATGTGAGAACACAAAGCACTGGTTTCATGTTGAAAATAAAGTAATTTGTTAAACAACTTTAAAGTAGAAGTTTGTACTGACTTCAACAAAGCAATTTGCGTTTTTTTTATGAAATATCCTGAGTACTCAAATGTGACTAACTCGTCCCACAAGACGATCCTCAATCACATTACCTAAACACATGTTGGATCATTTTGTTGTTTTATGTAAAACATCTGTATTACCCATCTATATTAGGCTCTTTCTTATTGCTGCTCATTGCATTTTCAGACCTCCTATTGTATCATATCAGACAACCACAAAAGTGTATCTTATGAGAATGAGGTGTGGGTACATGACTGGGAAGCCATGAAAACGAAGTTGTTCATAAAGAGTACTAAAAAATTGCCAAACACGTGCACTTTGCTGCATGCGCTTGTCTGCCAGTTGACATGTACTCTGACCCGAAGAACTACGAGTTTCACAATTGGTAACTTTTAAATAGTTTCAGTGTTTTCTTTAAAAACCACGTTTTTGCCTTTGAAAATATTGGTGGCTTCTTCTCAACCCTCAGAACTCTGAGCTCCTTTCAAGTTAGGGCAAAGTCTTGTGTTGCAGTCTGCTAACACACTCAGTGTCACAGCCTGATCTGAAGCTAACATTTTTTTCCCAGATCAAATGTGGTCATTTTTAAGACCAAGAAGCTGGTAATTATTTTTTTCCTAGACTAGAATTCCCAGCACAAACCTTTCGGTCCCCGACTTATTATCTGCTGGTGTGCGTATGTGAGCATATTCCTGCCAGCACAGTAGTTAAGATTTCCATATTCCCAGCAGTCATTGGTGTGTTCACTCTTTTTCCTGGTCCTGTGTGCATTGGGACCATCACTGTGGTTACTCCTGTTGGGTTCACCCAGATAGCAGAGCAGTCACAGAGGTACTGAGGAGCTTTCTCTTGAAAGCAAAAACTGGAATATATCTCAGTGGGGTTTTTGTTTGTTTTAAAGATGCTCTTCTAAACATACTTGAAAGTATTGGTGTAATTCAGCTGCTAGATCAGTCCAGTTGGGATTAGCACCATCCATTCTGCATGTAAAATTATGTAAATGTATTTAAGACGGGTATCACAAGCTTTTTCATTTGTTTGGTTGCTTATGGATCTATTTTTATCTGTCTAGAAAATGTCTATTCACTTGCTCAACAGTGCAACACTTAGCTTCCATGATGGTTCTTGAACAAGCCCCCCCGAATCTCACCACCCACATAATTTACACAGTAAATTGAATCATGTGACCTGCATTGGTTCCTATCTTTTGTCCTGTTTGCTCACAGGAAAGTGACAGCACTGGCAACACTACTAAACATGGTTAAGTGATATCTTTCCTATTGTGTTGGCTCTGAAATGATGGCTCATTGTTACCCCTAATTCCTAAAGCGCAACAAAAATATGGATGCAATAAATTGGAAACGCCTTCAAAAAGTAAATCTAAACTGTCTAAATACCATCTGAAATGTTCCGTTCTATCACTTCAAACCCCTTAAAATAGAATAAAAATGTTCAAGTAAGACAAGCCACATCCTCGCGTACTGTGTGTTAAGCAGTGTTTTTGTATTGTGAAGGTCACGGATAAACATTTTCTGGGTAAAACTGTACTATATATACACATATGCATCACACTCTGCTAGTTCAAATTGATGACAGTCTTTCCCTTTATTAATCTCTTCTTTCTTTTCACCAGGCTTTTGGTCAGTGCTTCCCAGGATGGCAAACTCATTATTTGGGACAGCTACACCACAAACAAGGTAACTGAAACAATTTAAATGGTCAGTAATTTGGGGTGCTTTTTTAAGTTCCTGGTGTTTAACCAGTGAAATGTACAAAGAAAGACACACATCCTCTCTTACGTTGGTATGGGAGGTTTTTTTTTTTCCTTGTGGTTTGATCAGTGAGCAATACATTCTAATAATATTTTAAAACTGATAACACCAAAACACTGTGAAATGATGACATGATGTCATAAAATGTCACGTAGTTGGTTAGCTTGTTCAAAAACCAGAAAGCTAAAACAAAACTTCTGTTGACCCAGAGCTAACCATCCTTTAATCTTGAGCTGTAAACACAGACGGGCAGAAGATTTTAGATGTCACCAGGACATATAAAACCCAGAAAAACACAATAAAGTGGGGCCAGGAGATCTGATGAGGTCGGGGTAGTCTAAACATAAGATGTGTACAGTCATCCTTCACCAAATTTCCAAATGAACTGTTGTCTTTTCCCTTTCATCCAAGATCAAGTCAGAATAGAAATAATGATAACTCCCAGACTTCCATTTGCAAAAGGTTAAGTTCATTGTAATACAATTCACAAGTGTTTTGTGTCAAGTAAGGCTATTTATAGTGAATACTGTGCCCTTGAAATGTTAAGTTAATACTGCAGACAGACTTTGTCACATGCCTGCCCCTTCTCCCTCTCTTCCATCTGTCACTGCATACTATCTAATATTAAATCTTGCTCCTCTCCTTCAGGTCCATGCCATCCCGTTGCGCTCCTCCTGGGTGATGACGTGCGCCTATGCCCCTTCTGGGAACTATGTTGCCTGTGGTGGCCTGGACAACATCTGCTCAATCTACAACCTGAAGACCCGTGAAGGAAATGTGCGCGTAAGCCGCGAGCTGGCCGGACACACAGGTAGGCAGGATGCTTCCATTAGCTTGTACCCATTTACCCGTCAGTCCCAGGATGTTGGGAAAAGTCTCCCGTTCAGAGACACAAATCCCTCAAGGGTTATGTCAGAAAGGGCATCTGGCGTAAAAATCTGACAAGTGAAACATGTGGCCGTACCTGCTGCAGCAACCCCTTGTGAAAGAGTGCAGCCCAAAGTAGCTTTGATTTGTCAGCGTTCTGCAATCTCTGACAAGGGCAGTATAGGTCATGGCAGGACTCAAGTCACTTGATTTTTAAGACTGCATTCCTCATTTAGGTTTCAATTTGGCCCTCCGTTTGAGTAGATGGAAGTTCATATTTCTCACTTTTTTTTTCTTTTTTTTTTTCTTTTTTTTTACTTTTTGTTGCTTGGGCTTAAATATGGTTGTGAGACTGGTAGTTTCATCTTGTGAGTCTGATTCTGTCGGTGTGTGGTCATGGTAACATGCTTTTGAATATTTGGCAAGTCTTTTGTCAAAGCAAGACTTTGCAGCCATATAGGATGTAGCCATACAAGTGTGTGTATGTATGCATATATTTATACATACATACAAGTCCTTCTATAAACAACCAGTCGGTTATAAGCCATTATGTTGCTACGGTAGCCCTTATATAATTGTGGAAGCCCAGTTATTTTTTTCAGATCCAAAAGATACTAGTCATATTGTGCATCTGTCTTCATTGTGTCATATACCAGCTCAAGCTAATGAAAGTGTTGAGCTCTTGGGCGCGGAGCATTCATCTGATCAGTGTCACATGATGCAGGAAGTGTGTCAGCATTTTAGTTCCAGTTCCTTCGCTATTGGGAGGGGTTTATAAACTCTGCCAACTAGTAAAGGAAGAATTATGGAAGCAAGTCATGAACCAGGAGATGCCCTACAGCTTTTTCTTTTCTTTTTTTATCTGGTTGTGAATTAGTCAATTCATCTCCCCCACATCCAGCTCACATAACATTCTCTGAGGGTGGGATGATGATTTGGGATGAGATTTCTTTCTCTGTGCATAGTATAAGGGGAGGAAACTTGTCTTATAGCTCTGCAAAATAATATATCATATTATAGTTTTTGATTCAGTTTCTTTCACTCCTCTCAGGTTACCTGTCTTGCTGTCGCTTCCTGGATGACAACCAGATTGTCACCAGCTCTGGAGACACCACCTGGTGAGTTGGGATATTGCACCCACTGCAATCAGTTCAATCAAGTACACTTTTTTTTTTCTTTTTTCTTTTAAACAGTTGGGTCAGAATTTCAACCTGTCAAGAGCTTCAATATTTTACTGGTTTCAGGGCCATCACATTGGCCTGTAAGTTCTTTAGGTTGTCTACAATATTTATGGAAATACAAGTGTTCCTAATTTCATACACTCGTGTAGTGCTTTCTGCTAGAGAGCTACTGTTTAAATACAAGGTGGCTAATTAATACATCTTTCTGGGCTAGATTCTGCTCATAGGTCAACAGTCACTCTGCAGAGTAAATGACAGTAAATCATCTTTGCGTTTTCTTGCAGTGCTCTGTGGGACATTGAGACTGGCCAGCAGACAACTACTTTTGCTGGTCACACCGGCGATGTCATGAGTCTCTCGCTGGCGCCCGACACCAGGCTGTTTGTGTCTGGAGCCTGTGATGCCTCGGCCAAGCTCTGGGATATCAGAGAAGGAATGTGCCGACAGACCTTCACTGGCCACGAGTCGGACATCAATGCCATCTGCGTAAGGATACAAACAGAAACCTTATATACTAGTCATGTCAGGGTGTCAAGTCTTAAAGCCACTCAGCAGATTACAGTCAGATCTGTCAGCAAGTCTGGGGTTCTTGAGCAAGTCGATTAAAATGACTGGATGACTTGGCTCTGTTTGTGTTGACCTTTTTGCTACGTTTAACTTTAAAGCTCTTTCTAAAAAGGCTGAGACAGAGCAATTTGAAAAAACAATTAACGCTAACTGTTGAGACTTTGTTTTAAATGAACGATCTTGATTTCATAGTACATAGTAGTACTGCAAGTAGTATTCAGTATGCTTTGCTCTAAAAGTGATGACTAGACGGACTAAAAACAGATTTGGTATGTGATATCTGCCCTTAAGTGTAAATAATTAGCTTCACTCTGAAAAATCGCACAAAAGTAAGAATACTTTAGATTCCCCTGCCCTTTGTTACAGTTCTTCCCTAATGGCAACGCATTTGCCACGGGCTCAGATGATGCTACCTGCCGGCTGTTTGACCTGCGTGCTGACCAGGAGCTGATGGTTTACTCACATGATAATATCATCTGCGGCATCACCTCTGTCGCATTCTCTAAGAGTGGCCGCCTACTGCTGGCTGGCTATGACGATTTCAACTGCAACGTCTGGGACACTTTGAAGGCCGACCGTGCAG
The DNA here is from genome assembly GCF_057381845.1 of Rhamphochromis longiceps. Taxonomy (NCBI): domain Eukaryota; kingdom Metazoa; phylum Chordata; class Actinopteri; order Cichliformes; family Cichlidae; genus Rhamphochromis; species Rhamphochromis longiceps. Next base: position 10,308,003 of record NC_140576.1, read on the forward strand.
GTAGGCACCATACAGAGCAAAAGACTGGAGCTGTGTGAATGTGATTATACTTCACTATAATTTGAAATATTCACATTATGAAGCCTTTAAGGAAAAAACAAAACCTAAAATTATTATTGCTGATGATTTGATTCACTGCTGATGCCGAGTTGCCAATATGCCATGAAGTCAATATTTCCACATGTGCTGCATTAGAGTGGCAGCACTTAAAAGGGTAAGGTCAGGACTCCTCATTCACAATATGGAGGTACCTGTTGTGGCATTGCTTCAGTTTCAGAAATATTTGCAATTAAAATTTTCTGATGTCGAGCATTATTCTATGAAAGTAGCCGGCATGCTAACAGCACTTTTGCAACTTTGCTGGTGTGGCCAGTACCTGCACAAACTTGTCAGTTGGTCTTTTACAGTTAGTTCTTGTTGAAGAGTCAGTAATCACCATTGTATTGACATATTCACCGTGTGTAGCAATAAAGTGATTTAAATAGTTTTAAGTTGTTGTTATCACTAGATCAGGCTGTGTGGCAAACAGAAGATTTGTCTTGGCGTCATAAATTTTTGTAGTTTGTTGAAGTTACTGCAACTGTTAGTGAAAACACTGATAGGAGTATGTTTGTTCTTTTGTGTTGCATTAAAAGTAGCATTTGTCTTACAGCTTATACAGCTGCATCTATTCTGAGGGTTTTAGTTCTGTCAACATGGCGGTGAAGCGTTCACTGTGTGGTAGTTGTCAGGGAATGATGGAAGCTACCAAATAACCTTATAGCCTGCAGACACTGTTGAGGAGCTGCTATAAAGGGAGACACTATCATAAGGCCGTTCTGGGGAAACTAGGAAGAGAGTGTATTAAAATGCCTATTAGAAATGACTTTGACTATTAAACCTAACACTATTGGTGCAAACCAGCATAAATGCACTACTCCTGCGCAATGCTTTACTTGTGAAGGTAGATGCTAATCTGGTCTAATTGCACTTGCACATTGTCCCTGTGAAACCTGACGAGTTTAAGCAGAGTGGGAATAAATATTTTGTAGCCAAATGTGCAACGTGTAACATGTTTGTTATTAGTGTATCATATGTCTGTATCGATGTGTATCTGCAGTCTTGGTTAAGCATGTTTGGCTTTATGTGAATACTTTGTGGAGTAATATTTCCCCATTAAAGATCTGAAGCCAAACTGTAGCCCAAGGCCAATAGTAAGCAGCTGAGAGAGGAGAATCATCCCCTGTTCGAGTAGTGAAGAGCCCCCATGGAGGCATGAATACTTGATCTATTGACTGCATACTTGATCTATTGACTGCATAGTGGGATCTATTGAGTGAGCCAACATCTTAGCAGACAATTTTTCTTTTTTTAAATATATCGATCCACTGGTGTATGGAGTATTGATTATCAGTATATTGGGTCAGCATCAGCCTTTACTAACTGGTTTATAGCCTACTCTGCACTTTATGGTTTAAAACAAGTTTCATCTTGCCCTCTTTCACCTTTTCATCATGTAATCAGTTTCCAAACCTGCATCTTTATTCTCGAGTCTATGTTAGCCTGCAGTACCCGTCAGACAGAGCAGGTTTGGTGCCTTGTCTCATCCTCTGCTGTCTTGGCAGGTGTCCTGGCCGGTCATGATAACCGGGTGAGCTGCTTGGGTGTGACTGACGATGGCATGGCAGTGGCAACAGGGTCCTGGGACAGCTTCCTCAAGATCTGGAACTAGAGTCTGAAGGTAGGTGTTAGCACCAGCGCCTCAGAGTTCATCTTTACTGCCATCTGGGGGTTTAGATTGAAACTGCAGGCACCGGCTTACATGATTTTAGTTTTGTGCACAGTCAGTAACTTTGCAGAATAATAACGATAAAATGTTTGTTTTTTCCAGATGGCATCCGGACTCCAAAGTTGAGTGGAAGACCATTCCAACATCACGATGTTCAATTTTATTGCATATCCAATCTTTTCGAAAACACACCATGATACTGACTCCAAACACCCCCTCCAAAAAACTATCAAGGGCAAAAATTCTCTCTCTCTCTCTCTCTGTCTCCTTCTCATTTAAAAGAGCACAATTGTCTGTCACTCATTAAGCTACAAAAAAAGAAAGGAAAAAAAAAAGCTTGGGGAATTTAGTGCTTTCAGAGTGGAACTGAGGGGAAAATTGTGCATTCCTCCTACGACCATGGTCTGGTATTGTTATAACTGAAAATACAAAAACCCTACCACCGCTGCCACCACCACCATCACCAAGCGAAATGTGTCCTGCGTCCTCATTATGCACAGGTCTGAGTGAAGGTTATTACATGGCAGTGATCTAACTTTTGATAGCTTTTTGACCATGTTTATTTTTGTTTCTTTGTTTTGTTTTTCTGTTTAGTTGAAGAGGTAGATCAGTGAACTGTCAGTTAATGTTTAAAATGAGGATCAAAGCTTTTATTTCCTAGTCTTTACACATTTTTAGAGAATGTTTTTAAGTTGGGAAAAATAAAAGAATCTCCAGATCGCGTCATTTTAAATCCAGCTTTATCCCACCGGAGAACAAAGCGAGAGAATTCAGCTTCAACAGGGAGTCCTCAAAGCCACTTCTGGCCCTTCTGTATATTTAGCCCCGTAATACTTTTACTGTCTTTTGTTTGGGTTTTTTTTTTGTTTGTTTGTTTGTTTGTTTGTCCCACACCACACCCCAGTGTAGTCCACAAATCTGTTTGCACAAAAATTAAACTTTGCATATATACTGTCTAAAGGAAAAAAAGTTAATTAACCAAGCACATGCTGTTTATGATGACGAATGCTCGTTTTTAAAACGGAAAACAACAACAACAACAAAAAAAGAAACCCAAACATTTTAACCATTCTTACACCTTTTTGTCTGGCAACAATGTAGAATAAAGATTAACCCATCAGATCATAATCCACCCTGCCCCTCGTTTTGTTTTGGTTTGTTTTCTGTTCATGCCCTCCCCTCCTTATCCTTTGTTTTTCCCCTGGTTTCTGTTGCCCGTGGTTGGGACCGGTGATGTGATTTGGTCAGGTAGAGAGTACCTCCACTTTAGCCCGGTTGCAATCCGGACGTTTTCTCTTTTAACAGAGGTGCCCATTCCGTGCTTGGAAATGCAGTTACTACTCTGTGAATGACATGTTGTATAAATCAATGTTTGAAAATAATGATATTGAAACTTTTTAAGTTAAAAACGAAAAAAAAATTTTTTTTGGTTGTCTGCCATGGGTGGGTTATCTCTTAGAATCGCATGCTGTAGAATTGCTTAAAAGGTGCATATGAAATTAAGTCCTTTTGATGTTTTTCTTTGAGAAAATAACCTGTTGAATATATCAATACGATGGTATTTATATTTTTCTTTTTCCTTTTTTCCTTTTTTTTTTTTTCCCTCTTTGTTTTTGGCTACTCCGTGCATACACGATTCAACTAAAATGTCAAAGCTATGCACTCGAGAAGCAAACCCTGCGACATTAACGGTTACTTGGTCCATACTTGGGAGGGATTCCACAAAAATTAAAGTAATGTAAGTGTTTAAATTGTACACACATGCATACGTACATTCATTCACGTAAACATACACAATCTCCAATGGAACAAAATAAAATATTCATTCCTTCTGTAGCAAACGAAATTCCATTTACAAAGGAAAACATTTTATAACAGGTTTTTTCTGTCCTTTAATAAAAAAAAAAACGGGAAAAAAAAATCTTGCAGCATCTGAATGGCAGAAGTTTCTGTTGTTCCCTTCTTGTAAACAAACGCTCTTTCTTTAGCAGTAGTGACATTTTTTCCATTCTGTTTTTTTCTCTGCGACATTCTGTACAAAAAAAATGTGCTGTAATTGTGCGTTAGGCCTGGAGTTGGCAAAAAATAAAACAAAATAAAAAAAATATTACAAATTAATTAAATTCCCTTTCCTTTTTCTCTCTTTCTCTATCAAATAACTGTAGAGCTCTGCACCCCCACTGTTCCCTTTTCACCTTTTGTATTTAATTTTAAAGTCAGTCAGTGTACAACCGAAAGCTGGATGCAAGATAGAAACTATATTAAAATGTACTGTTATTTAAGATGTAATAAAAAGCAGTTTGAGATGACCTACTGTGTTGAGTGTGATTCACTTAGAGCATTTCCCACTGAAGCTAGAATGTTGCAGACTGTTTGGTTTCCTTGTAATTATGTTCAAGTCAATAAACAATTTCTTATCCACTGTTGAATCAGCCTGCCTCTTCTGTACAGTCATTAACGCACTCACTTAACTCTTTTTGTTCATCAGCACTTACAATGAGTGTAAAGGCACCTTCTTGTAGTGCCACTCTGAGTGTGAAGACTAAAAATGAAATTGCAGACTGACTTCCCAGCTTGAGTAACAGCAGCATACGTGTCCACGCTTGCTGAAAACATCAGCGTAATTATACACGCCGATCTTAACTGGCGTGCCTTGCTAAAGAGCATTTCCCTCAGTGTTAGCAGTTTGCATATTGCTTACTCGGTATATTCTCACACTTGCTGATCCCTGCTTCACCGATGGATGATCAGAGTCCTTTCTAATGATGTACATGCTTTGGTAATAATCCTTGATGTTTACTGCCCTCTACTGGGCAGACATCTGAAATACAAATACAGATTATTTTGTGTGGATGTGGCAGAGAATGCATGACCATGAGCAAGTAGCTTTCCTTCTAGATGGTCAGCACATCTGTAACAACTCCAAAGAAATTACCAAGTCTGGTCTTTCTGATGACATGTAGAACTTGATAAACAAGTGGCAAAAATAAAGATAAAAAAACCACTACATCAAAATGTACTGATTCAGCCTCTTGGGTAAAATCACTTTTTTTTTAAGAGCTTTGTTTTTTCAAATTCGCTGTATTTCCTGTTACTAGAGTCATGGGAGGAGGGGGGGATCTAAAATCGGAAGTAGTGGCTCAGGGTGGGGAAAAAAATCACACCCCACAATAATTTCTGTTGTAATCTCCAGCATTTTCTTTGTGTACAGGCTGTGATCAGCTGAAGTGTGTTGCTGCTGAGGTTTACTGCTCTTTGTGGATTTACACAGCTGAATTAAAGCAAATGTTTCACAAGCTGTCTTGGCTGATTTCCATGGTATACTGTTTATACTGTCTTTTTACTACACAGCACACAGTTGGTATAAAGATTCAGTAAATGAATCGAAGCTTAATCGCTTACATCTAAATTCATCTCTGCTACACTTGATGTACCCTTGATGTAATCTCTGACCATGAACACTACAGTCACTGTGGTGTTAAGTCCAAAGCAGTGCTTTACTTTAAATTCACCACAGTACAGCGAGCCAACCTCTTTATATGCACTAAGCTGCTCAGTCTTCGAATAACACACAGTAGGCTATACACCATAACTTACCATCATATACGGACCCAATATGTGATTAAAATGATGATCTTTAAATCTGGTGTCACTGAGCAGTTCTTACCTTTAAATCTAACGTTTCTTCTGCCTCCCATCCTGTCTTTCTTATCTTTCTCCATCTCTGAGGTTTCTTTGCTTCTTTCTTTTCGCTCCCTGGGAAATGCAGCAGCTGAACCTTTAGCTGGCAACACACCGTGAGTCAAACTGCATACAAACGGCTTGTGTGTGTGCTGATATCTGTCCAGCTGTTAGAAATGTTGCATTTGAAATGACCTGCTGCAGCATGTGTCTCTGTAGTGCGAACTAGATCCTGAAGTACAACACAGGCTCCACTTTAGCCACTGGTAAGTATAGTGCTGTGAATGATGCATAAATAATATGTTGTTGTTTTTTGTATTTTATCTCTGCATATGTGATAAGCTCCGGTGATGGCTACACCAACAACATTGTCTTTTCTGTGTTATTGTTCCCTCCATTTAGGCTCAATGATGTTTGATGGAAATAAAAACTTCCCTCAAACATGTTAAACCTAAGTAACATAAAGTTAGGTAAAGTAATGTGAATTCTAGTATTTGTACTCCGTTATTTCCCACCTCTGTAAAGTTGTACTGATTGACTGAAGCACACTGAAGTGTGTAACAATTGCCACAGTATTCTTTATTTTTTGTTTTTGTGCAAAAGTCTTGAGCCACACCTCATTTCTTCATATTTTTCTAAGAAAATGGGAAATGGGTGCAGCGATTTTTGAAACATGTTTCAAACATACACGGAAATAAGGCAAAACCGGAGTTTGTACAATTCTAATGAGCTTGAAAGTCAATATTATACGTTTTTGTAATTTCTTTAAGTAATCTTCAGGAATAGGCTGAATTCTATGGGATTCTTGACGCACATTCAAAGCTTTGGTTTGGATGTTGGCTGGCTTTTGTTCTGTTCTGTATCAAGTCTTTTCTCCCAGTTTCACTTCCTTAATAATGGATTCTTAACAGCCACCCTTCCACCGAGACCATTTCTCCTTTGCCAGATTGGATTTTTCTATTTGTTAAAGACACAACTTTTAGACACTGTTCATTTGCTGAAGGATTATCATTTCTCTCCCACTTGTCCACTTTCCTATGTTCTTTTAAAGACACCATGCACACCATGCTGCATGTTAACTTTTCATATAATAGCTAATTGAGAATCACCTGGTACATCCCTCAAGTAAGGTAGCTTTTTTTATTGCTGAATGACTATATGAATGTTAAATGGCTAAAAAACAAAACAAAAAATCAGCATCTGTCAAAATGGTGAGGTACTCGGACTGGAAAATGAGTAAAAAAGCAATGCCCAAAGAAAAACCATGAAAGACCAGAACCATTGCTAAAGACCATTTTCAAAAATGACAAGGAGAGTCTAGTCCCTTGTAAGGAAAATATAAAAGAAATGAGGGATGTTTTTTCCCGCACAGTACTGTTTAATGGAAAGAAACAGAATAAAGCGGAATAAAGGTTATTTTGCGGTTTAATCATTAAGAGGGGTGATAGAAATTTAAACCTGGAGGCTATAGTGGAATCATTAATCCAAAATAATCCCTTAATTCATGCAGCAGCTATAACTTTATGTCTTTGCCGTATAATTTTTTACCTACAATGTAGTTTGGTCCTGTGATATAATCTGAATGCTGTATATATAACCTGTGGTGCTGTAGCCTGGAGTGGTAGTCCAATATGACGTCGGCGCAGAGGGAGCCCGTGATTGGCTGGTCAGTATGAGGAAGTTGCGAGGCGATTGTTGATTCCTGAGTAGTGAGATGGTGTAACTATATTATTATCAAAGCGAATAATAATGGTGAAGTTCTGATCCTGCGGGATTTTGCCGCGCGCCAGATTTGCGTCGTCTCCCGTGACGTTGTGAGTAAATAGGTAGCCGTGCAGCTGGATGATGTGACGCTCTGTGATCAGGACGGCTAACTGCTAGCTTAGCTTGGGAACTAGCTCAGTTGCCTAACCGGTGATATATCTGTGGTCGCCACCATTCATCCGTTTAAATAGTCAGGCAAGTCGGTGGAGGTCCTGTTGTAGACCACACGGGACAGTTCGACCATTAGAAAAGTGATAAAATCGCAAAGACGAGGCTGTTAAGCGCAAAATAAACATTAACCTGTGTAAGCTAGGTTGCATCTTTTTCTCTAGCTGGCTGACGGTAAGGAAAAAACTTTAGCCAATATAATTTAGTTGAAGCTTAATTTTGGCTTAACTTGAAGTTTTTACTGTTTGGACAAAAACTTTTATTTCAATTTAATATCGACTTAGAAAAGAGTGCATATTAACCCTTATGTAATTTGGTGAACGCCGGTTACTGGGAGATGTAATCTGTAAGATCGATAGAAGTAAAATAAAATAAAATAAAATGAATAGAAATATTTGAGCGCGTCAGTAGATTTTATGTGACCAGAGCTGTAGACTCGCTCGTGTTTTCTTTATGTATATAATAGTTGGAATGATGTTCTGTAAGTTTTTGCCTCTTTTGGACCATCAGTACAAAAGCTGGTTTTATTACATGAAGTTTGGCGCATGCAGCCAATACACTGAGCCGGGGTTGTTTCTGCCAGCTGAGCTGATTAATGGTTGCTAGGGTGTTAATGAACAGAGTGAGCAGATCAGGACAAACTCATTGCTGTTGATGCACCTCATGGGAGGAGTGTGATTGAGGGGAGAGGGCGCAAATTAAAAAAATTGGCATTTAGCAATTGAAGAACAAATATATTTTATGTGTGCAACTTTGCCAGCTCTTTCACTAGGTAAATATTACTAGCTATAGTCTATTTTTAAGTTCTTATGCTATAGTCCCTGTATCTGTTAAGGCTGCGATTAAATGTTATTTCAGCAGCTCTTTTGTGTGATCATTTTCTTTGGGTGTCAGTGGGGATGAATACATAAATTGGCACATTTCTTTTGATTCTGAGCCGATTGTGAGAAACATACATACTGTTGTATTTTTCCCACATTCAAAATAACTTGAACAAAAGGCTTTGAAAATCATCTTCGACCAGCCTCACACAGTTGTGCGTCATCGCCCAGCATTTATTGTCACTTAGTTTTCATTCCTTTGTCGCAGTTTATATCCTGTATATTATACAGATACAGATCAGGTGTCACACTTTGCGTGACACCTGATCGCTCTACTCACGAAAGATTGCTGTGTCATGTCAGTTTACCTCCAGCCTGGCTGTGTGAGATGGAGGGCGGAAAGGACGTGCGAGTGGAATCTGCCCCATACTCCTGCTCCACCTGTGATGGAGGGGAGGTGCCTGCCCGCAACCTGACTCGAAGAAACAGAAAAGTCCGCAGCTTGAGCACTTCCTCAGCCAGCACCTCCTTTGAATACAGGTAAAGCAGTTGTCCACACATGAAACTTGATTTTATCTTTTTTTTTAAGGTGGTAATGAGCCATGTTTAAAGTGCAAAGTCAGAAGAACAGTATTACTTATAACTTCAACCCCTCGTTTTTATCTTTCCTTAGGGTTATGGTCGTGTGAGTGTGAGTGAAAAATTGCTGATTCACTGGTCAAAACCTCCTGCTTATCAGAGACGTGACCCTGGTGCAGACTAACCTTTAAGCAAACAAACCAGGGCTTGCTGGATTTACAATATGCTTTAAGTTGTTGTCCAGTTGGTCAGCTCACTTTCATACAGAGCGTTGCTATAAAGGTCAAGATATTAATTCATTACTTCTCACTAAATTTGCAGTAACTCTGTCACACACATACACAGATACAAACAGCCACGAAGAGGCCCGCTACATGTAACGATGCCAAGTGTTCAGCCTGAAACATCCAGATGTTTTTTTCTTTTTTTTTTAAATGGTCCATGTTGCCATGACTATAGTCCAGTAATGCAATCGGTTAACCTGATTGCATTACTGCGCTACCACCTTGTAAGCAGATTGGAAAATGTTGAGACACAATCACAGTTGCAGCAGCTGAGACTTTTGTGAAATGGATTTGTGTGGGTATCTGACTTCACCTCTTTGGTTTGCTAACTGTTCATGTTGCAAGGTTGTTTTTTTTTTTTCAGAAGCATTAAGATTTAGGAGGAATTTATCCTAATTGGGAAAGGACCCTTTTCATTGTAGCAAAGCAAAAAGTGAAGTGGACCTCCTTGGCTGAAAAGTAACTAACGTGAGTTTAGTTAAAAGCTTTCAATAAGACCAGAGCTTACGATAAGCGGATCACAGTTTGATATCTGTGTATTATTTTACTAATACAACGCAATACAATATCTTCTGTTGGAGTAGTTTTAAAAAAATGTTGTGACTCCACCTGCACTGTGATCCAGTGCTGGACTGAAATATTGATACATTCTCAGATTGCTTGAGAAGTTACGCAGAAGTAAAGCTTACGTACACAGCTGGTTGCTTGGGGACGTTGTAGGCTCTGGTAACCTAGGTGACTGTCTAATGCAAGGATGTCAAACTCATTTTACATCGTGGGTCAGATACAGCTCATTTAGATCTCAAGTGGGCCGGACCAGTGAAACTGCCCTTTAACTAAACATTTAGTCAGAGGTCAAGTACAGTTTTAGCAGCAAGTCTCGGTTTGGTTAATTCACAGAATTTTTTTTGGACCCACTATAAAAAAAAATAGATTTCTATAATAGAGAACCTTTCTATTATTTAATTGTTTATCTAACACTTAACTAGTTTGGTGTGGTATGAGTGGTCATGTGGAGGTCTTTGTCAGTAGGAAAAGCTGTAAAGCATCTTCCAAAGCCTTCCAGGCCAATTCTGTCCCCCTGGCCTTATGTTTGGTCACATGTCAATCAACGATATACTTAAGTCTCATTGGTAGTCTCGTCAGTCTCTCACCTGAGACTGACCTGAGCAGTCTTTTTGCCCATAGTTGCTTGAAGTCACTAAATGCCATTTACTTTTATGCTCTCTGGTTGCTACCACCACAAATCCAAAGTACACACAGCTTTACTCTGTTTTTGTACTTTAGTGTCAGAGCTTCATCTTTTTATTTCTCTTCTCTTTTTTCCTTTGCCCATTTGGTGAATGTAAAAGTCTTAAAGTTGCATTACTTTTTGTTTTTTCTCCACTGGAGGGGAAAAATGACCCTAAAACAAGCTCACGACTGCTTATCGTTGATCGAACTGCTGTCACTTTAAAACATTTGCCTTTTCTCCACATCATCCCATTGGACTCCAGTTTTTTGGCGTTCTGACAAATACCAAAGCAGTGAGCGAAACAAGAGCAGCAACAGACTCTGTAGAGTTGCAGACTTGGTGATAACTGTCAGTGCTTTTGTCAGTGTGAGCAGCGGCTCTGGCGTTGCGCGTTAGTTTCTTTACATGTTTGTATGAAAATATCGTTCAGTGCAGCTTGAAGAGCGCGTAAACGGCAGATGGTGCATTCGCAGAGTGAGACGGCTAAGAGGATTTGATTGAGTGATTCAGCATGAAGGCTGCGTTTGCGCCGTCAGTGAATGCCACCGCTGACCTTTTGACCCCACACTCCAGTCACAATGCGTTAACAAAGCCTAATACAGACAGGTGCTTAAGATTTTCATTTTTTCCACTGCGCAGAAAGCAGATTTCTGTGAGCTCCAGAGTAAGTAAGTGGATAAGTAAGGCTTATAAAACAGCTTGTCAGGCTTAATTTCACCGATGCACTGTTAACGCTGCACCTACGACAAACAGACGCCCCAAAAAAGTCTAAATCTGAACAAAGAACATTTCAAGCACTGGGCTGTAGCGCCACAGTTTACACTTTCACCTATCAAATGAAAGGTTTCCAGATCGACGCAGTGACACAAATAGAGACTCTAGTGGTGTGTCGAAGCTAAGTAGACACAAAATAAGCAAATATCGGCTGATTTGTGAATTCTGTAAATTCTGAACTTCCGCTTCTGTTTTGTAGACGTCTCCAACAGCCTTTGTTTCGCTTCCCCTTTTTTTTTTTTCTTCTTTTTTTGTCTTGAAAACTGAAATTAAAAGTGTAATTTGTTTGGTGAAAACTTTGACAAAAAGAGTTGGTAACTTGGGAATTTCTAGAGACTAGCATCGGCATCAAAGGGTGAGTGACATCGTCTGGTCTTGAGCTCAGCTTCCAGTTTCCTGTAAACGAACAGATGACAGTAGAAGAGGTTGTGGGGTCAACTTATGCGCAGTTCGAGAAAGATGAGATCATTTTAAAATGCCTTGGAGTCTTCATTTGCGTTCTTGCCCAACTACTTGCTGTGTTTACATGTGAATGTTTTTTTTTATTTTTTTTTTTATCCTGTCTTTTAGGAGGACTCAATCACTTCATGGACCGAGCCCTGTGACGACATTCGGCCCCAAGGCATGCATGCTCCAGAACCCACATGCAGTAATGTAAGTCAAACAGGGAGAGTTTTTTTTATTTATTTTTTTTATTGTTGTCCACCTTTGGAAGTCATTCCTAAGCTTTAGTTTCAGTGTGAGTCATTGTACAGTGAACAGTAGTGAGTTTAGTGTGTCTTTGCATCACTAAAACCCACCTGTACAACAAAGCATCGTGTCATTGCTTTGAAATCCGGTTGGGCCTGTAAAGGGTTTTGGAGCAGAGAAAAGAGCAGTGTTGCTAATGTCCTTATTTGCAATAGCCAATAAGGACATGAGTGGTCAACTTTTGGACCAGTTCTTTTACCTTCAGTTATGCAATCCTGTAGTTAACTTTGACGCTAATCTAGCATGTCAGTCTTGTGTAGTTTTCGTAGCACAATGGGTCTAAATGCTGCAGTCAAATTAGCGTTAAAGGCTATAAAGGAGCTTTTTAGCATCACGGTGAGACTTGTGCCATCTGAACTTTTGCAAGTCCTTTCAGATCTGGATGATTTTAAGGCCTAGTTAAAGGTAGCAGCAGAGTCTGTTTTTCTGGCCTTTTTTGGAGAGGCACAAAGAAAAATAATCTGAAATAAGTGATTGTCACTAAGGAAGTGCTGTGGGCTCAGTATTGATAATAAAAGCAACACAATAGTGTCATAAAGTACACATTCATTTCAGTTATTGTTGGATCTCTTTTCTTTTTTTAAATGACCCATATAGATCTACTCTACACTTAAAAAAGCATTTTTTTTTTCTGTTTTTGTTTTTTAAACAAAAAACAGAAATGCATTTCTGTTCAGTTAAAAAAATAAAAAAAATAAAATAAATGAAAGAGTAGAACTGTTTTTAATCCTTTAAGACCGATTTAACACAAGCAAAGCAGGGCTAATACAGCTGACTGCTAATACACAGTCACTTTAGGTTTCCATGTTTCGAGTCAGGTTTTACTTTAAATCTAGAATAAAGCCTGAGCTGAGTTTGATGCTCTGAGGCTGTTTTCATGCTGATCTTCAAAAGCAGGTAAATTCCTCAGAGCTCAGGTCGTTGAACGCGTGCACATGCAGCACATACTCCAACGTGCCGAATATAAATATATATATATATATATATATATATATATATATATATATATATATATATATATAATGTATGTATGTATGTGTATATATATATATATATATATATATATATATATATATATATATATATATATATATATATATATATATATATATGTGTATATATACATATATATATATATATATATATATACATATATATACATATATATATATATATATATATATATATATACATATATATACATATACATATATATATGTATGTGTATATATGTATATGTGTATGTATGTGTGTGTATATATATATATATATATATATATATATATATATATATATATATATATATATATATATATATATATATATATATATATATATATATATATATTTTTCTGCAACTCCGTTAGTTGGCTAACCTCCCTCCGTGCTACTTTGATCTTGCCCTCTAGCCTCCTTCTCCATGGAGGGTACTGCCCCTTGTGGCTGTTCAACTTGTAGCCAAGCATCTCACTGATCACTGCTGCCGTATTGTAGATCAGCTTGTTAGTGTCGGTAATCGTGGTTGTAGGTGGCTGCACTCCACGAGCGTCTGGCAGCACAAATGAACCAGCTGCTAGTTAACGAGATACACCCGGAATGGCTAACTGAAGGCCGGACGGTCCTGATCCCCAAGGACCCCAAGAAGGGACCGGTCCCCTCCAACTACCGACCAATAACCTGCCTCAGTACTACATGGAAGCTCCTGTCAGGCATCATATCGGCTAAGATGAACAGGCACATGGGTCAATACATGAGCGGGACACAGAAAGGAATTGGCAAGAATACCAGAGGCGCAAAACACCAGCTACTGGTAGACAGAACAATCAGCCGAGACTGCAAGACCAGACTGACCAACCTGTGCACTGCCTGGATTGATTACAAGAAGGCCTATGACTCAATGCCCCACAGCTGGATACTGGAATGCCTAGAATTGTACAAGATCAATGGGACCCTAAGAGCCTTCATCAGGAACTCAATGGGGATGTGGCGTACAACACTAGAGGCCAACTCCAAGCCCATAGCACAAGTCACCATCAAGTGCGGGATCTACCAAGGAGATGCTCTGTCCCCACTGCTGTTCTGCATAGGCCTGAACCCCCTCAGTGAGATCATTAACAAGACTGGCTACGGATACCGACTACGGAACGGAGCAGTTGTCAGCCACCTCCTGTACATGGATGACATCAAGCTGTATGCCAAGAGTGAACGAGACATCGATTCACTGATCCACACTACCAGGCTATACAGCAATGACATTGGAATGTCGTTCGGACTGGAGAAGTGTAGTCGGATGGTAACAAAGAGAGGGAAGGTAGTCAGAACTGAGGGGATTGAACTACCAGAAGGCAACATTGCAGACATAGAGGACAGTTACAAGTACTTGGGGATCCCGCAGGCGAATGGGAACCATGAAGAGGCCGCTAGAAAAGCTGCAACCACCAAGTACCTGCAGAGGGTCAGGCAAGTCCTGAGGAGTCAGCTGAATGGTAAGAACAAGATCCGGGCCATCAACACGTACGCCCTGCCCGTGATCAGGTACCCTGCTGGGGTAATAGGCTGGCCAAAGGAGGAGATAGAAGCCACTGACATAAAGACAAGAAAGCTCCTTACCATGCATGGAGGGTTTCACCCCAAGTCCAGCACCCTGAGGCTGTACGCTAAGCGGAAGGAAGGGGGCCGGGGACTGGTGAGTGTCAGCACCACAGTCCAGGATGAGACAACGAACATCCAAGAATACATTGGGAAGATGGCCCCAACTGACCGAGTGCTCAGTGAATACCTCAGGCAGCAGAAACCCAAGAAAGAGGAGGGAGACGAGGAACCAGCATGGAAGGACAGGCCCCTGCACGGTATGTACCACCGGCAGATAGAGGAGGTGGCTGATATCCAGAAATCCTACCAGTGGCTGGACAAAGCTGGACTGAAAGACAGCACAGAGGCACTAATCATGGCAGCACAAGAACAAGCTCTGAGCACAAGATCCATAGAGGCTGGGGTCTATCACACCAGGCAAGACCCCAGGTGCAGGCTGTGTAAAGATGCCCCAGAGACAATCCAGCACATAACAGCAGGGTGCAAGATGCTAGCAGGCAAGGCATACATGGAACGCCATAACCAAGTGGCCGGCATAGTGTACAGGAACATCTGTGCCGAGTATAACCTGGAAGTCCCGAGGTCAAAATGGGAGATGCCCCCAAGGGTGGTGGAGAATGACCGAGCTAAGATCCTGTGGGACTTCCAGATACAGACGGACAAAATGGTGGTGGCTAACCAACCGGACATAGTGGTGGTAGACAAACAGAAGAAGACGGCCGTAGTGATCGATGTAGCGGTTCCGAATGACAGCAATATCAGGAAGAAGGAACACGAGAAGCTGGAGAAATACCAAGGGCTCAGAGAAGAGCTCGAGAGGATGTGGAGGGTGAAGGTAACGGTGGTCCCCGTGGTAATCGGAGCACTAGGTGCGGTGACTCCCAAGCTAGGCGAGTGGCTCCAGCAGATCCCGGGAACAACATCGGAGATCTCTGTCCAGAAGAGCGCAGTCCTGGGAACAGCTAAGATACTGCGCAGGACCCTCAAGCTCCCAGGCCTCTGGTAGAGGACCCGAGCTTGAAGGATAAACCGCCCGCAGGGGCGTGCTGGGTGTTTTTTATATATATATATATATATATATATATATATATGTGTATATGTATATATATATGTATGTGTATATATATATATGTATGTGTATATATATATTTATTTATTTTTTAGCCAACGCCTTTAACAATGATTAGCTAAATGTTCTGCACAAGATTGAAGACCATGTGCATACTAACTAATCAGTAACTTGATCAGCCGTCCACATTGTGCAGGACACGCCAGGATGAGGAAACAAGTGTAGAAAAAATACTGTTAAGCATGTGTCGGTGTCATGACTGACATGCTCCATTGTTTCTGAACTCCAGTGCAATTTTGCTGTAAAACTAGTTAACACAGCTTAAAAAACATTATCATTCACTTCTTTAAAATAATCAGTTTATGAGAACAAGTCTTCCATGTAAATGTGCCAATTTCCTCTTTTGTAACTTCCAAGTGTAAACGCAGCATGTTGCACATCGTTTGGTACTTCACGTCTAGTCTTTATCAGCCGGTTTCAGTGCTTAAAGTGGAACCTTGAATCCAAAATGAGCTTTAGCATTACACTAACATCATTCTTCATTGTTGTGTTGGCATTTATTAATTTGTCATCAGTGATTTCATTCTAAACAGAGCTTGGTTATTAGTGTTTATGAGTCTGTTGGGTGCTTCGTGATAATCACACATTGGATCACATCAGCGCATCTGCTTTCCTTTTTTTGAATCTGTCTGACAAATCTGTCAGAGGCACGCTGGGTTTAGTGTGCTGTGAAATGCAAATTTAGAAAAGCAAAAAGTGCAGACTAGCTGCAGGTTTGAGAAATTCTTTTTTTTTAATTATTTTATTTTATTTTTATTTTAACCTCAGATCACTCCATGCTTTATTTGAGGTTTAAGGTCATGTGCCTTGACTACTTAAGAGTGTTTGATTGTTTGGCCTCATAAATTTCTTGGTTGCCGTGTCTGGATGATAAGTGAGTGTCCTGCTGCGCATCTACCTTTAAACATAACGTGTAGCATCGAAGAACGCTGTGTTGCGTTGTCAAATAGAAAGAAGGGAACGTGAAGGTTCGAATAATGACTTTTACAACTGTTTAGATTGAGCATATCAACAACGATTTCTGTTCAGTTCTTCTCGTGTGGCTGAAAACAGCCTCACTGTTCTTTGTGTCCTGTGTGTTGAGCAAAATACCCAGAATAAGAGAAGCGTTATGGGTCCCTTTCACATTGCTGAACTTTATAATTACTTGGCTATGTGACACTTTCACTATGTTTAAGCTGTTACCGTTTGACCGTTGTGTCTTTCTGAGCCTCCATAAACATTAAAAATTATTTTAATTGACTATTTAGTAACACAACTTGCAACAGCATGCTTTTCTTTTTTTTCTTCTTATGTTCCTGTGGTAATGGCTGGTTTCATGGACACAAGCATAAACCGTAATTAAAAAAAAAAAAAAAAAAAAAGCAGCCAGAGTGTAAATGTCTTAAACCTGCATTCTACCTGAAGGTCAAAAAATGGTCATAGCTGTGGCTGCAAAAACCTTTGTGGTCCTATAGACGTCTGTGGGAAAACATAACGCTTTCCTAGCGAGTTTATGGGCTCGGTCACTTGTTTAACGTCCCACTCAATTTACAAAAAAAAAAGAAAAAAAAAAGAGAGGAAGTCTGTTGTAAATCCTTGTCATTATGTTTCAAAATAGTGTTATCTACACACTCACTGGCCAAAAGGTGATCACTCACAAACCATTAGCGAATAAGCGTAGGAGCTTTGTGGTCATTCCTGCCCCTTTTTGTCACATCCTGTTGTTTGCAACCAAAGATGAAGGCGGCAGGACCGATCATGTCACGGCTTCAGATTGGGTGATGTCGCCGTGGTTACGTCCATCTTTTCTGCTGTCAGTCTCTTGGTCATTTTTTTTGTTGATACATTTTTTTTAAAAAGCCAAAGTTTCCTCAAATCTTGGATGCTCACCAATTTGCAAAGGAATCACCTTTTCAACTTTTATGTACAGGAATCCAGTAGTTTCTCTGCATAAAAGATTGCATGCAATCCAACATATTTTGATAATGTTGTTCAAGGCGTCAGCACTACTTGTTTCTTACAGTCACTGTGGCATCACTGTCATATACACGAGTCACCTTATTTGATTGTGCCCTAGATCACTCATCATGCTGCAGTTAGGAAAGTCTTGACATTCAAACTGTTGATCTCTTGACTCGATCAATCACATAAGTGTCTGCGTTTGTTCAGGCAGATTAGCTCCCTTAAAGCTGCTCGACAGGTTAAAAGTAGCAAAACCAGACTATCTTTATTCCAAAGGCTGCACTGTAGTTCTTTTCAGGATAACCTGGTTTCACATATTCAGTGTTTACAAGTGTAATGTTTGCACCTACTGTGGACCCTCAGCTGCTGTGACCAGTAGGTGCTATGCTTTATGGCAGTAGGAAGAAGGAAATGTGATTAAAGGTAAAGCAGCACCAGTTTAGACCTTCCTAACTGGAAACTCGCCTCTTACATCACACTCTGTGGAAGGGTGTGGCTGTGAGTGCTCAAAGCAGATGGATGCAGCCTTGTTTCACTCATTGTCGGCTTGTTTTGGGGAACTGCAGACACATGTGGCCACATTGATACCCGACACCCTAAATACACCCTGAAAACTTCACAGTGCATTGTTCTGAAGACCAGCCATGCTACTCCCTTTGTTCTGTGTTGTGCCTCATTGCTTTGTTGACTTCCACTTGAAAGACGAGAGCTGAGGCAACTGTAGTCAAATCCGAAGTACCGCTGAATGCACACAGAGTGCTTATGTCATGCCTACATGTGCTAAAACATAATCAGAACTTATGTTAATTTTTTCCCACTAAGTAGAGATTTAATTGAACCAAATTAAACCTGGCCTTTTATTAAATCTACAAGTACGTTTAATTCCTTGTGATCAAAACTACTTAATTATCCAGAGTGGCCCAATGGTAGTGACAATATGTTTAATATATTATTTTGAGGTAAAGCCCAATGAGATGCACCAAGCGTGAGCAGTTCACACAAGCAGAGATAAGAAACAGAGTGTGCATTACTAGCATACCAGTGAACAGGTGTAGTGATTTACACATTTGTGATTTTGGGAGGAGACACAAATCCATTTAGGGTTGTCAGGAAGGGCATCTGTTGCAAAAACAGGCTAAATTAAGCGTGCAGAGAATAAGAAGAGTTCAAATTAGTTGGGTTTTTTGTTTGTTTGCTTCATAGAAATTTACTGTAATGTTAGGTTTTAGTGGAAGATTGAGGATGATCACTTTCTAAAGGACTCCCAGAAATGCCCCAAAAATATTTTACAGCAGGTACTATTCATAAACTTTGACTCAGCTCAGTTTTTTCTAATTATATAAATGTACACTGATGTGAAAATGTCAGCGGGGAGACTAAGGACAGCTAATGTCTGAAGGCAACTTCTTATTTGGTTTGTGACTTATTTGTGTTTCCTGTTACAGTCACACTGTAGGTTCCCATTATATCATGTGTGAAATGTGATTTTTATGCTATAATGTTTATCCTCTCAATAAAGTCCATATTGTTTAAGTCTCTCTCTGCTTACCGTAGAGCATGAGGAAGTTCAAATAGATCCTGGTGTAATACCATAACCCAGAATTGCATAATTTCCTAACAAAAGCTCTGTTGATGTGTTTGATTGTTTCCTTTCTTAAGCTGACAGGTCACATTAGTCATCTGTCATGCCCATTGGTCTAAGAGGCCTTTCATTGCATTGTACCAGGTCTATGAGCTCCGAGTTGTACCGGCGTGGTTTCAGTGTTTGAGATAATCACACCTGTCTGACAAGGAAGGTCCTTCCCAGAAATGGGCGGGTTCAGTACAGCAGAGTGGGCGGAGTCTGCGATTAAGTCAACTTTAAGATGAGTGAGAGGTCTGATTCAGCAGCAGAATGCAACAGGAAGGTTTAGTGTTAAGTCCTCGCTGGGCCAAATATAGCCACAGAGGATCCATCAGCAGGGGTGGCGTTGCTGCTTGTTGTTGTTAGTTGTTTTCAGCGCATGGAGACACTTCCAGCCTCTCAGACTGCCGGTGGCTGACTCGCGACTGGACTTCAGGAAGCAAACTGATTCAGCTGCTATAATGTGCAGCTTTCAAGGAAGTAGTTAGAAGCGGAATGAACTGTTTTGTCAGAACGGGCCACGACGACAGAGCCCCGTTCTCCAGCTGAGTCATCCTGAAGCAGCATCTCCGTTACATGTGTACAGTTATGAAGTTCAACCAGTGTGTACTGCAGGACGCTCCTGCGAGCCACAGCGAGAACAGGGTCTGGAAATGGTGAGAAGGCTTTCTAGCATCTTCTGTCTTTCTCAACAGAGAGAACATGTTCAATGGGTGAAATATTAACTGGCATGCCACCGCTGCCAGACAGATGTTCAGAGAGTTGCACTCCAGTGACCTGCAGTGTAGGTAATATTAAACTGCTTCTTAAGTTTAGACAGAGAATTCCACTTTATTTTTGCGGCTCGGTAACAAAAATAAACATTTAAAAGTTGTTGTTTATGTGTGCCGGGCTTACTGATTGAAAGGGGAAGGTCAGGCTGAGCATGCTTTGAGGTGGTCAGAGGAGAAACTGTCCATGAATGGATCACAGCTTGTCGCTGCTTCAAATGCTAATGAAGTTTTGCTTTTGTCTCATGTGATTGTGTTTGAAAGCAGGCCTGCACTGCTCAGTTTTAGATGTTTGGACACGTGTGTGTGTGTGTGTGTGTTCAGGTCAGTCAGAGCCAAATCATTCGAAATGTTTTACTACATGTAACTAGTCCTCTTGTTTTAAAGAATGTACCAGCCCTCACAGCCTTTGTAAGTAATCTGTGATTGTTCTAATTTTGAGTTTGGGGGTATTTTGTCTTTACGTCATTTTAGGGTTTTTTTTGTTTTTTAAAGAAAGGGGAACTGAATGTGTCATTGCTTTTTCATCTGTTATGGTGGGAGTTTCGTAGGTGTGTTTGCTGTGGGGGGTTTTTTGGGGGGGGGTTTTAAACACTGGTCACTGTTTTATCATATGGGGTAAGTCGGAGTGTGTTGCTTTAACAGTGTGGCAGCTGTTTTAGAAGCATGTAATATGTCCTTGGGTGAGGATTAAAGCTTTAAGGATGTTGAGTCAATCTATTGCGTTGATTCCTGTGACATTGATTCAGAAGAAGTGAAAAAGCGGGTCAGTGTGGTTGTTGCTGCAACTTCCAAATTTTTAGCATTAAAAAAAATAGCAGGTCATGTGCATTTGCTGTTGACAGAAAGCTGTAAACTATATGTAGAGATGTAAGGTCTCAACACACTCACGGAGGGAAGAACCGTTACAGGCTGATGGAACAACTTCAGCACCACAGATATGATTTGGTACTTTGTCTGATTCCTGTGGTCACCCACACATTCAGTGCTGATTTCACAGAAATACTCATGTAGGTTAATGCATTACTTAATAATTATTCATTTTTGTATGTGTTTGCATGTCCAACTGTATCCATGAATGCGCTGAAGTCTTGTCATGAGTAGTTTTGGAAGTTTTTGCACCAGGATAGCCACATGATTTTATTTCATTCCTGAGGTCTATGCTCGTTCTACAGCTGAAATTGAAATGTTGAAGTTTTATTGATAACAGATAAGGGAGAAGTTGTTCTGTGAAAATCTATTCCTCTCGGTAATTTAGCCACCTGACTGTAACGAGGCTCAACACCCCACAAAAAGTCATGCTGATGCTAAGCTAATTAATGTTCATTTTGTTTCAAAGCTAATGCTGGGTCGGTGTATAATACTCCTATTGTATCATGCATTTTAAGTGGCTTTAGTGGTTTGATCCAAACGTTTATTAAAGGATTTACTGAAATGTGTAGATGCGGTTTGATTAAAATCAATAAGGAAGGATTTTAAAAAGCTCTTATATGAAAGTGTGTTTTTAAAATAAATAAATAAATAAAAAATAATGAGTATGTTTGACTGTGCAGTTATGCTACTGGTGACGGAGCCTGAATAATTTCTGACTTTTCACTCCTGTAACTTTAATTGCATATATTTCCAGGGCTGTAAAACCAGCTTCTTGCATAGGAACTGCTTGTACAGAAACTAGAATCAGCTGATTCTAGAGTCATTAAGTTCCTAATATGTATGGCAGAGCTGTAACTAACTCAGGTCAGCAGACTTATCTCTTTTTAACCTGTGAGAGTTTCATCCGTCCTGTTAGTTTCTACTTCAACGTTTTAATCAGATGTTTGTTTGTTTTTTCTTGCATATTTTGCAGTTTTGTAAGGATTTTAATAACCGAGATGATCATGGGGTTGAGTCAGAACCCTGCAGACAGATTCACAAGTGTGTGGCAGCAGAGCTAGACAGTAAGCCGACATGTCTAATTGGATAGGTTCTGAGCAGCCTTGGTGGCGATGAACAAGAGGAATTTTCAGTTAGCTGATACAAGATGTGTTGACTAAGATCTCGGTGCTCACGTCCCAGGCCCTTTACGTAAGCCGGTGATGCAGCTCGGTGCCGTTTTTCACCAAGTGACGATGTCTTTGTTCGGACCTGTTTCTTTGTTCAGGCACATTCAGGATCCCGCCAGCCAGAGGCTGACGTGGAACAAACCACCAAAAAGTGTCCTTGTCATCAAGAAGATCCGAGATGCCAGTCTGCTACAGCCTTTCAAAGAGCTCTGCAGGTTCCTCACCGAGGTAACCACAAACCGAAGGGCGGGGGGCAGCGTTTGTTGGTGGGAAGCTGCTGAGTGTTAATGTTATACCGCATGTCCAGTAAAAATAACAGGCTCTCGATTGTCGTGTGTCATTTAGGTGAAAAGCATGATTGTTTACGTGGAAAAGAAAGTCCTGGAGGACCCAGCCATTTCAGGCGATGAAAACTTTGCGGCCGTTACAAAGAAATTCTGCACTTTCAGAGAAGGTAGGGACACCAGTCATCTCTGATCCAGTTACATGAAGTGTTTATAACTTTTCTTTTTTTAAAATAAGAGATTTAAATGAGCTGTTGTCTACATATCTCTTAGATCTCGACGACATCTCCAACCGTGTAGACTTTATAATCTGTCTTGGTGGAGATGGAACTTTGCTGTACGCATCTTCGCTCTTCCAGGTATTCAGCCGGTTGCCCACGCCGCACTCTGTGCGTTTTTGCTTTTGCTGCTGTAAACATAACCGTCTCCTCCCATCGTAGGAGAGCGTTCCACCAGTCATGTCCTTCCACCTGGGTTCCCTGGGCTTTCTGACCCCATTCAAATTTGAAAACTACCAGTCTCAGGTCAACCAAATTATTGAAGGTAATGAATGTTTTCTAACTGGTCTTTCAGCCTCCATGTTTGTATGACCTACTTGTACAAATCTTTCCATTCTTTTTGCGTAGCTGAAAGTTTTTGTGTGTTATTTTCCGTAAAGGAAGCTTAAAGCATTTGTACTGATTGCAGGTAACGCTGCCATTGTCTTAAGAAGTCGCTTGAAAGTGCGGGTGCTCAAAGAGAACTGGGAAAAGAAGTCCAGGGTGGACGAAAAGGGGATCATTTTGACCAACGGGGACATTGAAAGTAGCCGCAAAGCCATGCAGTATCAGGTAATGTGTCCACCTCGCATTGGGACATAGACATTCAAACTGTTCCTGCTGCAGAATGCAGATTCACAGACGATTGTCCCCTGTAGGTTAGAGCTTCTGGTTCTCCGATAAAAGTTTTTGTCACATAACTGCAGGGTCCAGCTCCCCTCGCAGCCTCAGCCCGCGCTAAAAATAGGTCAAAACGGCTCGCTAATGCAGTTTGCTCGTCCTGACTCGGCCGTCTTCAAAGAAGGCGCCTGCAGGCTGCTGTTTAAAGAGCGGCAGGAGCAAACTGAGTCATTAGCGAAATGTAGCTCTGACCGCACGTATGAGGTTAATGGCTTCTGACAAATATTTGTACTGGCACAAATCCAACAATGTGGTGCGAGTGGGTGACATCATATCAGCAGACATGGGGGTTGTGGCAAATTGAAAATCGTTTGATGTGTGAATTGTGTTTTTTTGTTTTTTTTTGTTTTTTTTTTTCTCCTCCCTCCCACAAATCTGCAGGTACTGAATGAGGTGGTGGTGGACCGAGGACCCTCCTCCTATCTCTCTAACGTAGACCTGTTCTTGGATGGACACCTCATTACTACGGTGCAGGGAGATGGTGAGTGGCATGAGAGCGCGGAGACTTCGAGGCCGTCCAGAATCAGGGCATGCTGACAGTGAAATCAGATCAGTGCTGCGTGCTGATAAGGCTAACAACAGTTTTGCTTCACTATGTGCTTATTAGAATGAAAACAACAGAATTTGAGAACAAACAACGGAATTTGAATGAAAACAACGGAATTTGAATGAAAACAATGGAATTAGAAATGGTGGGTTTTAAAGGTAGAAAAGCCAAATGGCTGCTCTCTGGGACTCTTAAGTGTTCAGGATATCCATGAGTCACTGCAAAGGTTTGGCTTTTTTATTTTAGAAAGAAAAATGTCTAGAAGCTTCTGCACAAAGTTCTTCTTCTGCACAAGCATTACTAAGGGGTGACGGTCAGTCAGAGATGCAGGCTGAACTTTGCCCTTCGTTACACTCTTTTGATGGCTCAGTGCATTAAGTACCTGGGCTTCAGTGAAAATGTGCTTTTGCATCTCTGTCCACTCAGGTGTGATAGTCTCCACACCCACAGGCAGCACAGCGTACGCAGTGGCAGCAGGAGCTTCCATGATCCATCCCAACGTCCCAGCCATCATGATCACCCCCATCTGCCCGCATTCTCTCTCCTTCAGACCAATCGTGGTGCCGGCCGGGGTGGAGCTCAAGGTACTGGCGAACTTGCCAAAAAAGCTCATTCATCACGTGCATTTGCTATTATTTATTTGTTTTAACAAGAAACAGGCAAGTCTTACAAGTAGATCTCGTTTGAATCTGAGCGGTAACGCCACACACACAAAAGATGAAGCATGTTCTTTCTGTGACTTCTGCATTTTTTTTCTGCGTTGCCTCTCAGATAATGCTCTCATGTGACGCCAGAAACACAGCATGGGTGTCGTTTGATGGACGAAAGAGACAAGAGATCTGCCACGGGGACAGGTTAGTCTGGATGCCGAGGCCATGATATAGACATAGACACACACTTGATAAGTTTAACGCCCCTGCAGCTGCCTCAACACTTAAAGGCTTTGTTATGTAACCTTATCAACCTGCCTTAATGGGCTTGAGTCCATGAGTGTCTCCTGAGTCCGATCCAGCTTCTTCCTTTATGTAACTCAGCAAAAACATAATCAGCTTTCTGGTTATTGGAAGAGAGCTGCCAGGATTCCTCAGTAAATGCCTGCTGTTTTCTTCTTCTTCTTTTTTTTTTTTAATAAGGAAGTTTGAAGACAACACCTCTTTTGTTGAGACTGCAAACAATGAACATTTTCTTTCCTTGTTCAGTCCTTAAAAAGTACAACTCCTTTCATTTATTTATTTATTTTTTTCCCATTTCAATTCTTGCTCCAGTATTACCATCACCACTTCCTGCTTCCCCGTTCCATCGATCTGCTTCCGGGACCCGGTTAATGACTGGTTCGAGAGCCTGGCCCAGTGCTTACACTGGAACGTGAGGAAGAAGCAGAACTACCTCAGCTCAGAGGATGAGGAATTCTGAGGCCTTCTTCGGGGTCTCCTTAAAGTCTTGGTTTTAGCTTGACCGTTCTCTGTGCCATTTTTTTTCTTTTTTTTCCATCTTTTACGGATAGAAGGTCTCACCAAACTCTCTTCAAAAAAATAAAAAAATCTGTTATAATAGTTTTCAGTAAAACGAGGTTGCTACAGCCCCTCATTTCATCCACCTTCATGGCAACAGTTTTAGTTCCCCCACCCCCTCATGAAGACAGCTTTCTTTTGATTGGCTGCGCTTTGTAAACAGAAGGTTAGGGATTGTCTGTTCTCACTGACATCATAAATACCCAAAACTAGAAGGAAAAAAATGACTGAGCAGTTTGAAGCTCTACCAGTGTACCACTGTGCATATATGATAGAAAATAAGGACAAGCATTCAAGGTCCTTTTAATTAAAAAAACAAACAAACAACTAATACTAAGTCCTACTTTCTAAAATACTGTTTCATCATTCTTGTTTTTTGGTAAACATTTCGTTCACGACAGTAAAAAGCTAAGCTCCTGTAACGACTGCAATTGGCTGAAATGTGGACGCTGCGACATGCCCTTAAAATTCAAAATATGACTTTAATAAATAAAAACAAATGAGCATTTTTAAAAGCATTAGTTAAAGAAAATTAAACCAAATAAAAAAAAAAATTTTCTTTGTGAACTTTGAAGCATTAATACAATTTCCCAAATGTTCCCACTGGACGTTCGGTGTGTAAGACTTTTAAAACGATGGATTTTTGAATGGAGTTTGGTTCCACTATTACTCCAGGATCTGAATGCTGTGAAAACCTCTCCTTTCTTGAAGTTGAAACTTCAGCTTGTTAACAAAGTGTTTTGACTAAAAATGAAAAGGAAATGCAACACTTGAAGTGATCTTGTACTGAAACTTAAAGGTCAGTTGTGGTTATCAGATGGTGGTTATCAGATGTGTCGTAGCACTTTTTAATCAGATGGCAGGGTAAAAACTAGCTCTCTGTGGGGGTGACGGCAGAGTTGCACCTTCCAGGAAAGATCCAACTCTGGTAAAAAAAAAAAAATATGGATGTAATGCTATCAATGAAAGGCAAATGTTGTTTTTAGAGTTTTTTTTTTAGTTGCGTCTCATGGAGGAGCAGATTTAAAGTACATCTACCTAGCAACACAACATTACAGACTGTGCCTTAAACACTGGTATCATTCATGTAAAGAAGTAATATTTTTCAAGGTTTACACCACACTTTAAAAACAAAAATCACAGATTTGTGTTTTTGTGCATTCTCATTGTTACCACATTGTGACTGTTTGTCTGCGCTGTTCACAGCACTTGATTGTCACTCATTTGTGTCATTTATTACATTGTGTAATATCTCTACTATCAACCACGGGGTGAACACTAGGAGGCGGTATCCATTCCAGGCTAAGAGAACACAGATTGGAAGTCTTCGTATTTCATACTTTGTATTTTTAAAGTCTGCTTTTTAAAATGTGCTTTAAGCCATAGTATATTTTATAGACCAATGTCTGTGGGCTGTGGGTGGTTTAATGGTCTGTGTGTGAGACTTTGGATCTGTTCTTATCAGTTTACCCCTGTGCTGCCTTTCGTGATTACTTTGAGGTGGCCTGCCTTACATGTCTGTTCGGGCTTAGTGCCCGGAAGTTAATATATATGTGTTGTGAATTGGCTCAACAAACTGTGTCAGGGTGAAAAGATGAATAGCTTTCATCTGTAACGCTAAACAAAAACCACCCGAGCACTAACAGCTAATTATTCCTTAAACCTTTGAGTATGTATATAAATGTAATGTTTGAATAAGATGTATTTTGTAAAGTTCATGTGTTTATTAACAGTTTCTAATGTATTACTAATGGATAATAAATCTATTTAGTACTTTTTCTTTTACATTCTTTGGTTGTAAATTCTGTTTCACTGATGAAGACCAATCTGCTTTTAGTAGTTCTGCTCATCCAACTGAATTTCTAGCACGGTGTCATTGGACAGAAGTACAAACTGAGTTAAATATCTCTTGAAATGCATTCCAGGACAAAGTGAAAAATGTCATTTCTGACGTGGACGGTGGCAGAATTATTTCAAATGTTGGTCTGAACTGTTTAATCTCAGTTTAAAAACACACACGCGAAGTTCAGTAAGATAACCAGGCTTTGACGACCCTTCTGTGAAGCATTGTCAACTCTCAAAGTGCTTTTCACTTTTGTAAATGGCAATTTTGTATGAGTACACTTGTTAATGTTTCTAATATGGAGTCTGATATTTTTCCCAAAACATTTAATAAACAGGGTTAACCAACAACCGTCTGATCATGTGCTTCGACAAATGAAACCAGTTATATGATAAAATCACGGGCATTTGCACAGAGTTACTTTAAGTACAGTCCTGAGTCACATGGTACTCGAGATCCCCCAACGCCATGGAGTGAAGTGCAGGCTTCAGTGAGAAGTAGATGGATCAGCTGGTCCCGTGTCAGGTCTTTGCTGACTTTCCCCCCCTCTTAAGGACGTAACTTTCAGATAATGTTCACCTGCTGTAGATCAGTATTTTATTTTATTTTTAAAGTCCTGCCACTTTTTTGTCCTTCGTCCTGTCCAGTTTCCCCAAAATGTTTAAGTACACACGTACACAAGTACATCACGCCAAGTTATAAGTTTTCACCCGATAGCTCTGTTTTGTGACGTTTCCAGCAACAAGGAGCCTAAAGAAACCATTTAAAATAGCTACTTTGCCCAGTTGCCTGTTATAGAGACACAACACCGGTTCATCCTTTGATAAGGTGTTTTTTATGCTTGAATGATTCATCATGATTCAGTTTTAAGTGGCTTAACATACACAAAAACATTCCTCTGAAAATCCTCGTGTAAAAGGTGACTGAAAAGACCACTTTAAAAAGTTACGTTGACGTCAGCCTGTTATTGTGACGTCAAATGTTGTTGTACTTCTCTCCATGCCCTTTCATATGATACATGGTTTCTTGGGCAGTGACAATTATGGTCAAGGTCAAATACAAGGCCTGGTATATTGTTGTGAAGTTTGAAAACAATCCACTAAGAATTGTGGGTAATATAAAGTTATTAGTGATTTTCACTTTTGGTCTGACCTTGAACTTGACCCTAAATTAAATCAGCTCGAGCTGTTATTGGTATGTACCATCACACAAAATTTGAAAATGATATATTGAAAACTGGGCGATACACTGCTAACGAACAGACGGACAAACAGAAGGATTACACACTCCCTCCCTTTGGAGAAGTACAACAACGTCTGGCTCACTGAAAGCAAAATATGAGGAGTGGATCGAGACTTGCACAGAGCTGCATGTCCCAAAAAGATCAGTAAATCAAAATGTCAAAGTTTTTGTTAAAATACTTTATTAAGAACTTTGGATGAAAAAAACAGGAGCGCATGAAAGTGCAGCAGACAGTTTAAAAAATATGTCAATAAAAACACGGCTAGTCGTGGTGGTCGACTGCACGAGTTAATTTACACATTTCTAATTTTAAAAAGCAAACTTAAATCAGTCATAACTGTGAATACAATTTACAGGAAGAAATCACATTTTTTAAAAAGTGGAGGATGTTGGCAACGCTACAAAACTCGATTTAGGTGTTAAAATGCATATTGGTGTAAAAACGATTATATGAAGCTGGTTTACAAACGCATGTTGACAGGATACCAGAACAATCTACCTGCGTGGCGACATTCAAAGGAAATATTTTAGTCGTGCCACAGAGAGCGACAGAGCGTACGCTCAGCAGGGGTAAAAACAATGGAGCTCATAGACTCAGTGAGCCATGCTTAGCTAATACACGTAATGCACTAATATAAAAGTGTTGGCACAACCTGGATAGTGAGGACTTAAATACAGAGAGCTGCATCGCACGTCATGATGCATGCACGTATTCAGGTACAGACTGATCATATCAGATGTTTGCATCTGATATGATCAGATTCCTTTTTCGGTTACTGTTTGAGTACTTTTATGTAAAATTATAATCTGTTGGTGTTGTTGTTGTTGACTGAAATAAAAAATTTAAAAAAAAAAACCCCTGAGAATTCATTTAAATTCTGTAAACAGGGACGCCGCTGAAGCCAGAAACACATTAACATTCTTACAGTATACAGAACATGGAAAAATAAAACAATGCTGAGTGATGATTTTGGCACACTTGATGCTGAATACAAATGTGAGCTTCGCGGTCAGCAGCACGGTGCTTTAAGCCCACAGCGTGCAGCTGTTTCCTTGGTCCTGATGTTTTATCACCTGTTATGTGCAAACACTGTGAAGAGCAATAAAAAACAAGGGTTTCAGTATTCTGATGCTCAAGTTTGGCAGATTCAGGAAAACTCTGGTTTTCTTACAATCAACATCTCGAACAAACAAATTCAGGGTATTTAGGAAGAAACAGAAACTGCTAACTCGGTGTTCTGCAGATGCAGTGTGTGTTTAGTGTTGTGCTCAAAGTAACTCTTAAGGGACTGAAGCAGTAAACTCACTTCTCTCTCTCAGGCCTTGTCCAAAGCTGTGTACCAGTCTGATGAGGCCCCAGAATAAAACCACTTTGATCACCAGTGAAATCAAAGCCCCGGTTATAGCAGCTGCCTCCACTGTGTACGTAGTGTCCTGGAACCATTTCTCTGCCACCTGCGATTAAAGCAAAATCATTGTTTCCCCGCAGGCGCCTGTATCTGAGCGCACGGCTCAGCCAAAGAAGGGAACGACAACATGCGGCGTCATCCTCACATCACAGAGGCGCTGTCCTCTGTGATGTGAGCAGCAATCGTGTCAGAAAGTGCTTTTTGGGGGGTTTACTGGAAATACTGAAAAACACTGGAAAGTAACTATTCAAGTGCTACGCTAACTGCATTTATTACTGCACCTACATCACTCCCTGATGAGCAAATGCCCAACTTCACAGCACAAATAAACGGATTTGAAGTCTTGGAATAAAAAAGGTTTATAGCTGTTTCCACTGTGTTGCTGTGCAGGACTCACTGTGAAAGGAAATCTCTGCTTTGAGTGACTTTCGTAGTGACAGAAAGACTGTATAAGATGTCACCTGTTATGCTAGCCATGTTAGCATCCCATTTAATAATACAGTGCACTCAGCTACCCAAGCTTTACATCTACTATCATCCATTGATTGTCATGTCCAGATTTGAACCTTGAGGCTTCAAAAAGGTAGCCAGCAAACTAACAGGTGACATCAGTGGCTCTGCCATCTGATATATACAGTCTATGAAACTACAAGGACTTTTACAGCCCAGCACCAACAAATTTTGGATAGTGTGTAAAATGTAAATTAAAAAACATCCAGTGATTTGCAAATCTCGTAATCCCATAATAGAAAAATCATATTTGATGTTTGAACTGAGAAAATGAAATCATTTTGAATTTGACAGCAGCGACACGTCTTAAAATCGCTGGGACAGAGCCGTGTTTTACTCTACAGCATCCCCTCTTCTTTTAACAACACCTCCACAGTTGTGGGTCTTTTTAGTTGTATTTTTTTATTTCATCGTGTACCAAACTGGGGAACAACCTGGACTGCAGGAAAGTCACTACCGCACCCAGACTCTTCTACTATGCTGAAATATCCAAGGCCTTCCCTGAAAAATCTCTTGCCTTGATGGGAGCATAAGTCCATTTTAAATGAGCTTTGGCGAGGAGAAGATAGTGGCCCTTCTGGATCAAGTTCACATTTGTGGATGTGTTCACAGTTTTCTGTAATTGCTCCTGAGCCCCTGCAGTGATTTCCATGCTAGCATCGCACCTGTTTCTAATGCAGTGCTGCCTGACGGACGAAGATTTAGTCCTTGTCCCTTGCGCACAGAGATTTCTCCAAATTCTTTGAATATTTTGATGATTTTATGTTCCGTAGATGTGAGATGTTCCAAATCTTTACAATTTTACATAGCAGAAAATTATTCTGAAATTGTTTAATAACTTGTAGATACAATTTCTTTGCACATCTTTACTCCTGAGAAACGCTGCCTCGCTAAGAATATCTTTTTATACCCAATCAAGTTACTGACCTGTTGAAAATTAACCTAATTAGTTTCAAAATGTTCCTCCAGCTGTTTCTTTTTAGTGCCACTTACTTTTACAGACTTTTGCTGTCCAGGTCCAAACTTTCCTGTTTTATTGTAAATAAAGTTCATGAGATTTGCAAGTCATTGGATTTGGTTTTTATTTACATTTTCCACATTGTCCCAAAAAACTCATCACTGAGTCACACTGGCACAATTTTCAAATTATAAATTCTCACAGATATGATAAAATGTGTATTGATCCTCAATAGAAAGATAGCCCCCAACAAAGGCACCGGTCGGTCATATTTGAAGTGCGAGTTGTGTGACGTACTTTGGGACAGTCATTCCTAAGCAGGATTATTATTAGGAAGACTCACTTCATAAAGCACACTCACACAAACGGAACAACAAAATGTGTAGTTAAATAAAATATCTGAATAAATGAGGGAAATCTCAGCCTACCGTGTACATCAGATACACAAAGAATGCCACCTGAGGAACGTTCTGCGCCATAAAGATCCAAACCAAAACTTTCTTTTCCTTTAAAACCTAAAAAACAAAAACAAGTGGTTACAATTGGCTGCTCTTCAGCTTGTGACTGTTTAAAGTGCATCTATGTTTCTTGTCCTTTTTGGTTTATTGTCGCTTGTGACTCTCTGGTGTGACCAGAGGATGTATAAAAAGGTCTCACCGCAACAGCGCCCACAACTGTAGTCAGGATGGCCCAGAACACTCCGACACCCACGATTATGTTGTTGGCACCAGTCGCCGCCAGGCTCGTTGTTAAGATCAGGGCACACAGGCACAACTGAAAAGGTCACACCAACAGCACAACGTCACGAAGCCGCTCATCAGCTCTGTTAAAAACAAACTCACCTCACTGTTGGACGCTGAACACCAAGGAAAAAAAGCATATGACGAGGAGCACGTGCAGGGCGACGTGCAGGGCGACATGCTGCGCGCGTGAAATGCCAAAAATTTCCACTGTAAAAAACAAAAGGAGAACGTGCGTGTACCTGAGCCTGCAGGTCAAAGGTCACCATGGAGAAACACAGGTTTAGCAGGAAATACTGCTCTTGAAGGCACTCCAAGGCTCCGCCCACACGGAACGCCATCATGTTCGGTCTCCGGATGAGCAGCGTGGTGCAAAAGATGTGCACGACGCCCAGGGTGACGATGCACACGAAACGCACCTGCCACACAAACAGATCGCCGCTGTTCACTCAGTTTGTGCTTCAGGTTTGTGCACGGTGAAAAATTAAAGGCAGTTATTACATCAAATTATTCTCTATCATTCATATCAGTCACCCGCCAGTAAAAAAGATGGTTCAGTTTGCAGAAATGTGGCATTATTCAGTAACTCAACACTCAGCTGCATGTAGACTGTCTGTGATATGAACTGCTCTTCCTGGGGCTTTGCATGCTTTTAAACAGAACACTGGTGGAGCTGTAACAGGTTTACCACCTTAGCTTTTATGTATGTTCAGCAAACACCAACACACAGCAATAACCATCAACATGTAGTCTCAACATTCACTCGTTGGATCACTCATTCACACATACAGTCACAGTGACATCAAGTGGTGGAACTGAGAATCATCTAAACGGGAAGTAATCGTTCACGATGCCTGCTGACACCTGTTTTGTTTATTTTGTTTCCTTTCGTGTCTTAACAGCAGCAGCAGGAAGCAACGATGACACTATTCAGAGCTGACGTATACACAGTCGGGTCCAGAAGGATTTTGGATGACGGCACAAATTTGATTTCCTTTTTCTTTTGTACACCATGGCAGTGGATTTTAAATTGTCCAATCAAGCATGTTTGAAGAGCAGACTTTCAGCTTTAATTGAAGGAGTCAAAACTACCTGGAAAATTAAACTGAGCAGATAAAAGCTCTGGGCCCTATTTCAGGAAGCCGGTTTAGAAAACTCAGAGTGAAAAACGATACTCAGGGTTGAGTAACCCCGAACTGTCCAACTCGGAATATTCGGTTTCAGAAAGGCTGATAACAATTAGTTCAATCAACGCGGAGTTGCTTTAACCCCGAGTTAAGGGCGCGCACGAGGATACATAAAGCCCTCATTAGTGGAGCACAGATTAAGCGAGTCACCATGGAGACGGAGGGAAAGAAGGCGCGGTCAATGTATCTTACAGCGCTTGAGGCCGAAATTCTGATGGCAGCATATGCCGATAACATGCAAATTTTGCGGAAAAAAAGTAACACAGCCTCAGCTGCAAAAGAAAGTGAGCATGCATGGCAAAACATAGCCGACAGAGTCAATGCGTGAGTGTTAATTTAAACATTGATCTAGGGATTTCCACCCATTTAACACGTTATTTTATTATATTTTATTTTATTTTTTATTTCATACATTTTATTTCGTGATGTGATGTGAGCGCAGGTGCAACCCAACAGGCCCCAAACGTTCCTGGCAGCAAGTAAAAATGAAATATAAAAATATAGTCCAAACAGGTAAGGTGTAATTGTATTATGAGCCATAGTGCTTGGTCTGTTTGTCCCATGTAAATCAATTGCAGTTAGAGGCTACATTAATTTCCCCTCTGTAAGCACTTATTGAAATTATCTGAGCACATTACAAGTACATATTTGCTTACTCTGTATGCTCAAATGTGACCCGTTATAGCCAACAGAAAAAAAGCGGAGGCCCGAAAAACAGGTGGGGGTCCTCCACCACCACCACTCACAGAGGCTGGCCACTTGGCTTCCACCTTTGTGATAATGTTGGCAGCATCACATATGACCTTCACAGTGCAGAGAACACAAATTAGCATCCATTACTATGATGAAATAATTTGTTAATTTGAAATGCTACAGGGAACTATGTACCTGTACATTGATGCTGTGGAAAGACTTCCTGTTCACATAGTCTCCTTCATTTACTGAAGGAGCAATGATTGGAATGTGAGTGCCATCTGTACAGCCAATCACGCCTGGGAACCCTGAAAATAAATGTAAAATTTAAGTAGTAGTTCAAGTATCACCACATCATGTATTAAGTTTTGGTCATCCTGATACCTGCAATTTTGTGGCATCCCTCTTTGATAAATCTTGTGGGTCTATGACCGGGGAACACCACAAACGAGTACACGAGACGTTTCAGTGCAACTGTAACATTCCTGACTGCCCGACAGACGGTAGCCTTGGAAACGTGCTCAGCGTCACCAATATTATACAGAAAGCTCCCGTTTGCAAAAAACCGAAGTGCAATACAAGTAATATGTACAGAACTGAGAGGATGTCCGCGATGTGTCACATGAGCAATATTAGGCCTGAGGATGTTATTCAAATGAATTAGAGATTGTGCTGAAAAACGGTAACGTTCACACAGGAAATCATCAGGAAATGATAAAATGTCCAAACGCGCTCTAATCACTCTCTCCCGGCGGAGAGCTCTGCGGAGAATTTGGGCTTCACGATCTACTGGCTCTTCAAGGAAGGAGCACGCCATGTCTGACACTTCCTACAGTCAGGTTTCTGACAAAGAGGCGGAGAAAGTCAAGGTTAGTTGAAGTAAACCTGCTAGGGGGCAGGTTAGCTTCACGGAGTGTGTCGTCATAGTAACTCACTCAGAATTAATCTAAACTCGCTTTGTGAAACCGAAAACCCAGAGTTTTCGTTAACTTAGGGTATACTTACTCAGAGTTTGCACTAAACCGGCTTCCTGAAATAGGGCCCAGGAGTTCATTCCAAGTGTTTAACTTGTGTTTGGTGAATTTCCCTGTGGAAATCTCTCAATATGAGGCCTGAAAGCATGTTGATATGACCAAAATCTCATATCCCGATAAAAGACATTTCTCATCCTTAGAACATATATACATATATATCACAAAATAGGGCTTTTTCTGTATATTCTGTGAATCTCTGGCAACCCCACTTGTGTCAAGTGTTTTCAGCTGGGAGTGGTGTACCTGGAGTCGAGTGTTTTGACCGATGCATGAAACTGCTGCGAGGAAAAGCCTGTTCTAACGTTTGAGTCTAAGGTTTATTTAGAGCAGCTGACGGCTATTTTT
This sequence comes from Rhamphochromis longiceps, assembly GCF_057381845.1. Classification (NCBI taxonomy): domain Eukaryota; kingdom Metazoa; phylum Chordata; class Actinopteri; order Cichliformes; family Cichlidae; genus Rhamphochromis; species Rhamphochromis longiceps. The sequence goes on from NC_140576.1 coordinate 10,343,168, forward strand.
TGCTTCTCATCCATAAGCTCTCTTCACACTCTTTCTCGTGATTCTTGCGTAGTAGTCGAGGTTTGTCGTGGTTGAGTCTGTGCTGGGGACTGGTTTGCGGCAGAATTTGCATAGTACAGTTTTCTGGTCCGTGTCATACTTTCATAACCAAACCATGTCCGTGCTACAGGGGTAGCCCCTCATTTAGGAATAAGGTCCTCGATTTGTTTTGAACAGTCCTTCTGTTTGGAGCTAACGTATTCTGCCTCATTTTTACTGGCTATACTAGGGCTGTGCGATATGACCAAAATCTCATATCCCGATATAAGAATTCTATCGTCCCGATAACGATATAAATCACAAAAATGTAACATGTTCTGTAAATTCTGTGAATCTCAGGCAGCTCGTCTTGTGGGCAGTGTTTACAGCTGCGCGTCATGTAGCTGGAGTCTAGTGTTTTAACCGATGCATGAAACTATACATTTTTAGACATGAGTTGTAACGGCCGCTGTTTTCTTTGTGAGTATTTATTACACGGCGTGCTGCGGGGAAAAGCCTGTTCTAACGTTTGAGTCTAAGGTTTATATTTTAGCACCTGGCGGCTCTTTTTTACTTCTCATCCGTAAATAATCTGCTCTTTCACGTGATTCAGTTTATTTTGAAAAGTCTCAACAGGATCTTGAGCTTTATTGTAAAAGGTTTATATGGAACATAAACAAGCGGACACGCGATAGTTTTACGTTGTTGCTAACCACAACGCATAAAAACAGGTGCTTGTCCGTCCATCCTTAGTGTGGTTATATAAAATATAAGAGAAAGAGAGAACTTTAAGAAATGAATATAGCCACTACAGTGACCATCAAAACGATGAAAAAATATTGCTGTAAACAAGACGTTTCTGAGGAGAGTCAGGAGAGTTTTCTCCAAGCATGACATCCCGGTGCATTTCAGACCCAGCAACACGCTCAGGCAAAAACTGGTTCACCCGAAAGACAAAACGCCAAAACACAGACTTAACAATGTGGTGTATGCTGTACAGTGCAGCGAGGAATGCCCAGACCTCTACATTGGAGAGACCAAACAGCCACTTCACAAGCGCATGGCACAACACAGAAGAGCCACCTCCACAGGACAAGACTCAGCAGTCCATCTGCATCTTAAGGATAAAGGACACTCTTTCGAGGATGCCAATGTTCACATTTTGGACAGAGAGATAAGATGGTTTGAAAGAGCAGTGAAAGAAGCCATCTATGTCCACTGTGAGCGACCATCGTTGAACACAGGTGGTGGTTTACGACACCAACTGTCTGCCATCTATAATCCAGTTTTGAGATCCCTTCCCAGACGCCTTAACGCCCACTCACATCCTGGGCCGTCTGACCTCAGGAATTCGCATGATAAGGTGGGGCCAGGTTTCACAATGAACTCACCCGAAACTCTGGCTGATTGGGACCCACACCCAGTTTCACACCTTGGCTCAGGCGATTAGAGGATCATCAGGGGTTCCTTTTGTCCCTCTGTGGGGGGAAACTCCCACTAGGTTTATATCTGGGACTCTCCACCATTTGACCTTAGAACTGAAGAAGCTTCTCGGATGAGAGGTGAAACGTCTTCAAGTAACTTAAAGAAGTCCAGACGCTTTTCTTTGCAAGCTCCTTTGACTACGATGACCTGGATGACTGAGAACCTTCACAGACACATTGCTGTAAACAGTTTATTTTGCGACACCACGAAACAAACGATAGCGTAAAATGAAACGATAGACGTTTTTATATCGTCATCCGATATATATCGTTATATCGAACAGCCCTAGGCTATACTGGTATTCTCTGTGCCCTGATGAAAAATATTGCCGTAAACAGTGTATTTTGCAACACCACAAAACAAACAATAACGTATAATTTGACAGATGTTTTCATATCGTCATCCGATATATCTCATCATATCGCACAGGCCTAGTTGATAGGAGCAGAAGGAGGCCATCTTTAGGCTGAAAAATCAAAGGAAGCTTTCAGAAAAACAGCAAAAACGTTTGGTGTGTCCTAATCAACAATCGGGCTAACTCTGAGCAACCACCGAAGACAACTAGAGTGGATGATCGCAAATTTTTCCTTAGAGTTTAAAAATAACTTCATAACCTCAAAGCAAGCCACACGCTCAAGAAGATATCACTGTGAAAAGTGCAAACCACTGGTTACACTCTAGAATAAGAAAGTGAGATTAGACGTTGCAAGAAAACATCTAAAAGACACTTTGGACAGATGAAAATATGATGGGAAGAGAAAAGTGTGGAGAAGGAGAGAAACCACTTATGATCTGAAGCGTACCAAATTACCTGTCAAACATAGTGTGGGCATGTATTTCTGTTTATTGATGACTACTGACACAAGGAGTACGACTAATGGAAAAGTGTACAGGGCTGTGCTCTCTGCTGAGATTCAACCAAATGCTGCAAAACTGCTAAATCAACCCAAGAGTTTCTCAAGGAAAAGAAACGAGACATTATTGAATGAACAAGTCAGTCACCTGATCTCAACCCAGCGTGCTTGGCTGGAACAGCTCTCTCCGAGCACGTTTTCGGTTACTGAAAACAAAACTGAAGGCAAAGAGACTCACAGCAACTAGCAATGGGAGGGAGCTGCAGTGAAGACTGGGAAGAACATCTGCATTTGGTGATGCTCGTGGGTTCAGACTTCAGGAAGTCAAAAGACATAAAACATATATATCTCAAATTATGTTTGTTTGTCCAATCACTGCTGGGCCTCTTAAAATAGAAAACTGTATAAAACTGGCTGTAATTTCTTACAGTTAATTAAATATTTTGTGAAAAGAAAGCTGAATGAAGTCTGCACTTCAATCACAGGCATGTTAACTGTTTGATTTAAAATCCACTGTGGTGGTGTACAGAGCGAAAACTACAACAACTGTCTCATTTTTGCAGCCATCGGTCAGTCACGCAGGACTTATGGAATATCTTGAAGTTTAATATACTTCTGTCGTGCTAAAGATGTTTTACCGTGTTGTTTTTTTTTACATTTTCTCACATTGCTCATATTAACATTAGTATCTTTTCTGGTTTTGTTCTGCAAATCCAAATCAGTCAAAGTTCTATTTGCTTTTTGCACGAGAAATATTCACGATTCCCTCCAAACTCCTCACCAGCAGCTCCTGTTGGCCTTTCGTACCCAGCACGGAGAAGTTGACCACCGACCGAATCATCACTACCAGCACGCTGAGCACGAACGCCACCAGCTCCTGTCGGTTTTCCTGCAGCACGCCGCGGATGATGTAGTAGATGCAGAACACTGCAGGGGCCAGACAACAGGCAGAGCTCACATGCAGGACAAGCACTTTGAATAAAGATGAAGTATTTGTACTGTGTGTGCACACCGTTTCTCAATCATATAGCTTAAGGATATAAGTATACGATACAAAGCTTTTAATGAAGCTCTGTGTAAAAAATGTTAATGATCATGAACAAAATCAGTTACTTTGCTACTCTGTTCATCAAACATCTCCTCAGAGGTAACGTTTATTCTGCACTAAGCTCCACAATTTATTTGCTAATCATTGCATTTTGCTTTTATTTCGGTTTTTCACAGCATCCCAGTGTTTGTTGGAAATGACGCTTCGAAAGCGACTTTAACCTCCTAAGACCCAAACTCTTCCACAGCATGTATTTTTAATTTCTCTTTGATATTTGTGCTGATTCGGACCTGATGAAAGTAAAAACAAAGAATTACCTGATGTTTTTTAACCTGATTTTTGTTTCTAAGAAAAATGAGAGCCACATATGAGGATATTCGTTTAAAATTTTGATAGACCAGTAGCAGTATAATGTCCTTGTAAGTGGATATCAGGCCCTTGTAGAGCAAAATTGAGTATTGTGGTCTAAATAACCCAAAATGTGATGTCCACATATGTGGATGAAAGGTCATAGGAGGTTAAGCAAAAGTCACCATTTCCTCAAATCTCTACAGGGCAGGTAGAGAGTGCAGCTCAAGTCATTTTTATGGGAAATGCTTCAGCGAGCTGTAAACCTGAGCTATGAGGAAATAAAGCTAGCTCAGTTGACATAAATCCTCACTGAACACATAAGCCACTGGAACTGGCTCCTTCCACTGAAGTTTTCATCATATGATTGCAACAGAAGAACTTCTGCTTTTTAAAAGGAGGCGGTGGGGGTGATGATGAATGCTGCAAATGTCTTTTTTTTTCTTGCCCTCAACAAACTCACCTATTCCAACTAGCTGGATCAGCGACACAGTGAAGTTGTCCTCATCGGACACGTCCGTGTCCGTGTGCTGCTTGTAGAGGCTGGACACGGTGAGGCCGAGCAGCGCCAGCAGAGACAGTATGGCGAAGCAGAAATAGACCTGCAGCAGGCGCGGCAGCTCCGACCAGCGCTTTATCTGCAACAGCATGGAAAGGACAAAGAATGTGAGACAACCTGTGATAGCCACAACAACAACAAAAAAAATCACAATCAAAGCACGACAGGAATGAAAACATGTGCTTCGCTTCCCGGCACGGCAGCACCAGTATCTCACCGGGCCACATGGTGTCAGGATCAGTTCCTGGTGTCTCGGCCTCAGGTTCGGAGACGGAAGGTCCGAGCCATGTGGCTGGTTGCCCAACAGAGGACTGAGAAAGTAAACAAATTTTACATAACTGCAGAAGATGATATTCATTCAGGTCACTAAACTTAAAAAAAGCACTGCTCACTGATAAAAAGAGAAACTCTAAATAAGCCGGGATCCTTCTTCCTGTTACATGCTGCACATTCAAATACAGAAAACATCCCACAGAGGAGGACAAACATAACAGATATTTATCACAGCAAACATTTGAATGTGTCACTGGTTTCGATAACAACATTAATGATTGCTCGGTGTCACAGTGAAAGCTGTGTCTACTTGTGCATTTCCTCCTACAAAATATCAAAGGTTTTCTTATCAGAGGACCGGATCATAAAATAAATATGTTTGCAGCACCTTACTTCAGCAAATGCTGAGGTCTATAAAAAGGGACCCCAGGAGACGACAAACACACCCCACGTTACATGCGGTGTCCTCCTAAGGTGTGCTCACTGGTAAATTATGATGTGCAGAGAATCCAAAATATCAGAAAATCAGCTGTTCTTACACTGATACACAAAATTGGCGAACATCGAGTTCTTGACAATTGTAGGCGTTCTGCCTGAAAAACTGGTAGCTGATCAGTTTGTCACTTCTTTAAACAGCACTTCTTCAGCTTTGCACCCAGTGCAGTTTGGGTTTTGAACCAATCACTGCAGTGATACAGCAAATTTGGGCTTTTTTTTTTACATAGAAAAGTTAAGAGCCTAATTACACAAAGGGAGCTTGTGTTTTCAGTCTTTGCAAAGCATTTGATAGTGTTAATCATTTCTTTTTTTCCCCCCTCTGATGTCCTTTGTTGGATTGAATCATGTCTTCTGAACTGCAGTGACAATTCCATTGACCAATAACTGTCATTATAGTTTTCATCAACAGTCTTTTTATTTTGGAGACGAAAACAAGACAATAACTAAATAGAAACTAATGCACGAGGACAAAAACTATGATGAAATGTATTGACACTTTCATCAATGAATAAAAATGAGATGAAAATATTCTGGAGAGATGAGATCCAGTCAGAACTAATTAAGTTGTTAGAAAAGTGGGATGAGTATGAAAGTTCTCCAATCAGAAGTAATCTCTGTGTGTAATAAGGTCAGACACACACATTCAATCTGCCTCTGGAAAACAGCACTGTTAGCTCCCATGCTCACTGTTTCACATGAAAACACAACAAAATGTCACTGTTTGCGAGGAATAGGGGAGTAGACATATTGACACATTTAGCATTTGATCTCAAGAAAAAAATGACACATTGTAAACTGTGTGGAGCAACAGTCGCTGGTTAAAAATATGAAAAACTTCTCATATAATCAACAATCAAGCTCTTTGTTTACCTGTGGGTGTTCCTCAAGGCTCATTTCTAGATCCTCTTTTTTTCTTTTTGGTATATTAGTGATTTTCAATCTGCTTGTTGCAAACTAGTAGCACGTGAAAATGCTGGTCTACCATGTCTATTTCAAGCTTTGCCTCTCCAAACGGGAAATGGACACAGATGCAGAAGCTGCTGTAAGTTGCACTGAGTTGCCGTACCAGCACAGGGAGACATTTTATTGCAAGCCAACATGAAAATAATGATGGGAAAGCGCTAAAGCAGACATCACTAACACATTTACATGTACATATTATCTGCCTATCTTAATAGTTACTTAATATCCTAGCCTAATAGTTTCTGGCAATTAAGGACCCTGTTATGAAGTACACTTACACATACCTTCCTTGCTTAGTAACAATGTCTTGGATTTAAATGTATTATCTCCCACTGCAACTTGTGCATGCATGTGCTTTTCACATTTTGAAGAAGAAAATTTGAAATGGACACAGTGGACCGGCGTGTCTATAACATGCTTTGTCGTGATATTGATTGGCTTGTTCTGGAGCTAATACTCTTTGCTGATGATGTTGTTATATATGCATACAGTAATAATGAAACTGAAATGTTCTACCAAACATCCGTGATTTCTTAATTGATATTAATTATTGTATTACTACACGGTCACAGTCTGGCTTTAATACTTTAAAACTATTACAGTCTTTATATAACAGAAGATTGGAAATATTTAATAGAATAGCATTATTGTTATCACTACTGTTTAATTTTACAGAAGCACAGCTTACGTGGCTTTGAAAATCCAAGTATCCAAATTATGTGAAAATTTATAAATATGACAAATATTCATGTGTTAAACATGTGTTATAAATTTTCACATAATTTGGATCCTCCACCTTTTAGTCATTACCATACTATTAGGGTAAATAGAAAACCAAACTACACAGAATACATACAATATTTTTAAATATCAGTTAAAAAGATGGCCAATCGATAACCAGAATTGCCAGCACTGAGGTGGTTTTATCTTGTTTCTCTTTAATACATCTGTCTAACTTTTCTCCTTTTACATTTCAGTTTACATTCATGCATCCCCAGCAGGGCCTTGAGGTCATGTCATCAGGGCCAACTGGTTGTGCATCATACCAGGCTGAAAACTATACGAGGCAGAGCTTTTGCAGCAGTGGCCCCCAGACTCTGGAAGTCTCTCCCTCTGAGCTTCAGATCTGTAAACTCAAGGGTCGCTTACAAAATGCAGCGAAATTTTTTTTAGATTTGCATTTGGTTTTATCTTGAAAGGTGCTGAAGAAATATTTTATATTTAAGTACTTACATTGTCCCAATTAAAAATATACAGATAAAAATGCAGAAGTCCTTATTGTTACTGCTTATATAGGTTCTTAAACAGTTAATACAAAGACAGATATTTCCCAGCCAGGTGAAATTACTCCATTGGTTGGGAAACTGTCTAGAAACACCATCTTGTAGACAGTTGATCATAACCACGTGACTTACCAAGAATTTCTACAGTTGAGGATTGCAAAACTAGTAATTTACCTGAACATGAATCGTGCCCCTTAGTTGGGGCAACTAAAAAGACTGAATGCAAAATACGTTTTAAGCATTAATGTGTCTTTCCTGTTTTGTTCCTCTGGTCGTTTGTCTTTGTTTTATTTGGCTTGCATAAATATGACTTTATTCATATTTCTACAGAGGTTACAGTCGTCCGTGCCAGGTTCAGTCCTCCACATACAGAAGACTTGTTGAACCATAAAGCCTCTACATTAGCTCAGACTCCATATAAAGCTTGTCAGATGAAGACTCACAGTTATAAATAACAATTTATTGATGTTAATGGGTGTGTCCGGTTATAACGAGATAATAAGGTGTACATGTACCAGCTGTCTGATTACATTTTATCACGACACAAAAGCTCGGTGACTAACAGAGAGAGAAATAAAAAGTAACTTTTACAGTTAAATGCACGAATTAAGCTGCTCACCTTGTCTCGTCCATTTCCTGGCGGACTACAGCGCAGCAGCTTACATTCCCGAAACCTTTTCAGTTCGTCTCCACCTCCAGCCCACACAACTTCAGTTTCACATTTTGCAATGTAAACAACGGGAACAGTAGCCTGGCTAAATTCTTCTTCTACTGCTTCATTTGTTGCAGCGCGAAAGTGCTGCTGCCCCCTCGTGGACCACAAAGAGGCTTGCACAGATTGATATTCACATTTTCATATTTTATGAATTAAATATATATTTTAATAATTTATATACTCTGCTTGTCAAAAGCTTGGACACATCTTCTCATTAAATGCTTTTTCTTTATTTTTACATTGCAGATTCTTATTGAAGGCATCAAAACTATGAATGAACATATTTAGAATTATGTAGTAAACAAAAAAGTGCAAAATAACTCAAAACATGTTTTATATTTTAGATTCTTCAAAATAGCCACCCTTTGCTTTGATTACTGCTTTGCCATTCTCTCGATGAGCCTCATGAGGTTGTCACCTGAAATGGTTTTCCAACAGTCTTGGAGGAGTTCCCAGAGATGCTGGGCACCTGTTGGCCCTTTTGCCTTCACTCTGCGGTTCTTCTCATCCCAAACCATCTCGACAGGGTTTAGATCAGGTGACTGAGGAGGCCAGGAGATCTGGCACAGCACTCCATCACTCTCATTCTTGGTCAAATAGCCCTTACAGAACCTGGAGGTGTGTTTGGGGTCATTGTCCTGTTGAAAAATAAATGATGGTCCAACTAAACACAAAATGTGATGGGGTGGCATACCGCTGCAGTGTGCCTTCGATTTTGAATAAATCCACAACAGTGCCACCAACAAAGCACCCCCACACCTCCTCCTCCATGCTTCACGGTGGGAACCATGCATGTAGAGACCAACTGTTCACCTTTTTTGACATGGCAGGTGGAACCAGAGATATCAAATTTGGACTCATCAGACCAAAGCACAGATTTCCACTGGTCTAATGTCTATTCCTTGTGTTTTTCAGCCCACACAAATCTATTCTGCTTGTTGCTTTTAATTAGAAGTGGTTTTCTAAGACTTAGTCTAAGTCTTGCCCTGTCAAGATGCCAATGTTCACATTTTGGACAGAGAACACAGGTGTGAATGGCCATTGTGAGCGACCATCTTTGAACAGAGGGGGTGGCTTACGGCACCAACTGTCTGCCATCTATAATCCAGATTTGAGATCCCTCGCCAGACGCTTTAACACCCACTCACATCCTGGGCCATTTGACCTAAGTAAATAATATGATAGGGTGGGGCTAGGTTTCACCCAAAACCTTGGCTGATTGTGACCCACACCCATTTTCACACCTTCGCTCATGTGATTAGGCATAGGATTAATCAGGGGTCCATGACCTTCTTAGGGACACTCCCAATAGGATTTAAAAATCTTGGACTCTCCATCAATTGCTCTTAGAACTGAAGACGTTTCTCGTATGAGAGGTGAAACGTCTTCAAGGAAACTCAAAGAAGTCCAGACACTTTTCTTTCCAAGCTCCTTAGACTACAGTGACCTGAATGACTGAGGACCTTCACAGACATATTGCCTTGCACTTTGTGAGAAACACCCTTCAATTAGTGCAGGAGCATGAAAGGGAATTAGTAGTGGTTTCTTAGCAGCTATTTGACTATAAAGGCCTGATTCGTGCAGTCTCCTCTGAACAGTGGATGTAGAGATGTGTCTCTACTCTGACTATGTGTGGCATTTATCTGGGCTCTAAATCTGAGGTGCTGTTAACATGCGATTTTTCTAAGGCTGGTGACTCAGATGAATTTATCCTCAGCAGCGGAGGTGACTCTTGGTCTTCCTTTCCTGGGGCAGTCCTCATGTGAGCCAGTTTCATTGTAGGGCTTGATGGTTGACTGCACTTGGGGACACATTCAAAGTTTTAGTAATTTTCTGGACTGACTGATCGTCAGTTCTTAAAGTAATGATGAACTGGTAAGCACATCCAGCAAGATACTACGACCTCTAACTCATGATTCACTGGAGTGGCCTAGTGTGTGCAAGAAAAGGTTTCCCTCACTTTTACATCACCAACAACCTGGACTGTTTGAATGAACAAGGTGGGGTTCATGGTTTCATGTTGGTTACCATATCCTGTTTGTCAGCTCCAACCCATCAGCTCATTCAGTTCTAAGCTAAAAACCACCAAAACCACAAAAACTATGAAAACTACACATGCCACTGGGCTAGAGTACTACTGATCTTACCACAGCCACGTGTGTTAAAATATAAATCTACTTATGTGATATGCTGATATCCATTAATTACGGTAAGTAGTTGAAGTCATCTCCAGGTCTGATATTAAAGCTGTAAACACCATATATAAGAATCCATTCATGACAAAAAGCACTTTGAGAGCACAAACATCCGCTAATGGAGCTCACTCTCTGTGCAGTATTTACTTTACAGTAGCATGACAGATGTTTACTTTGATTACAGACATTATGGAGGAGTAGGTAATGGGCAATAGATATTGATTTGTAAATAAATGGAAATAAATATCTTATTGTGTAATGTTATACTACAGTATATTTTTAACTAACTGGGCAGCTCATTATTTTTCTTGGGAATAATTCCTTCAAAGGTAAAACACATTTTGGTTTGAACTTGAAAGAAAGGCAGATGTGTAATATAAAGGTGAGCGGTCAAATGTAACATGATATTTGGATGTCAAATATAATGTTGTCATTAAAATCAAAGGCAGCAGAATTTCAAGTACAGTTTTAAAGATAAAAGGCATTTTATGAATGTTTGACCTTATTTGAGCTTGAATGAGAGGTCAGGGTCAAATGTGACTTGATATTTTACCTCTTTATATGGAAATTTCTTTATGTTGACACCACACATTTGTTTCCTACACACTGTTTATTTCTAAATATGCCGATTTCTCTGTCTTTATTGTCCATCCCGAGCCATCTTGGTAACAGTGCTAGGCGTTATTTGCTTATTGTTTATTTGGTTATTAATACGTCTGTATTAATAGTCACCAATGAAATTAGATTAAAAAATATGTTGTTCTCAACATTTTACAAACTTCACCACGTGTGCTGTTGCAGAAGTCATTCCTCTTGTGCCGACGGAAAGCTGAGAGAATGTATAATGTTTTGACAAGTGTCAAGTGTGACGTGAGCCCCACCGGAAACACGCTGATGGCAGTATGAAATTAAAAGCACAATTTAATTAATTAATTAATTTTTTCTCCAGAAAAAGCCAGGATTTTTTAAAGACTATAAATAAGTTTGAAAAAGACGTTTAGAGAGATATTTATAATGAGACAAACTTGAACTCCTGACCCTCTGGAAGACCGCTGCATTCGCCGCTGGAGATTTTATTTTGAAACTTCTGATCTGTGGCTCTTTCGATGTTACTTGACGCATGCGCATTGTTAGCAACCATGTTTCGAAGCCAGGTGCACAACTGTATGTAACCTAGAAACAAAGGTAAATTCTCTTTAACAGCGGGAAGGGTGTTGCGATGTGGGTGTTGTCCGGTGTGGATGAGAGCGCAGCGTGCTCTGTGGGTGACGCCCGCCTTGTTATATTCAGTGCAGCAGCAACAACAACCAGCAACGGCTGCTAGCTAACCTAAACTTCCTCCTGTGATAAGTCCGTTGCCTCGCTGAACCACTGTCTTCTCAGTATTTGTCTGTACAAGCCTAGGCAGTCAGGTTACAGAGAGAGGTAAGAGCTGGGTCTTCCTCGTGACGTGATATTTTTGAGTAGTTTTATCTCGTCACTGCGAGTTTCTGCGGGAAGAAGCTAGTAGCCACCCCCAACCTTGTACGTGTCAACCTTGTTTGTGTGTCGTTGGCGGTCCTTGAAGCCTCGCTGTAAGTCAGTGTTATCATCGGTTTAAGTGAACTTTGATCTGGTTTCATTCACCGTCTGTCCTCCGTCCTAGTCCTAGCCACATGTACAGCTGCTCCTTTCACTTGCAGGACTTTAACGCTGAAGGTTAGTCGTGCAAAAATTAATAACATAACAAGCTGATTATATTCATGTTTTCATCAACGGAGGATACAGTAGATACGCGTTATATGCAGTGAATTGCCTTTATATAACATAACACAGCTTACCGTGTTGAACAGTTTATGAAGTAATTTCACTGTGCACTTTTGTTTCTATGTAAACTATTGGAGCAGTGTGGGATAAATGTGCTTTGTTTGGTTTTTAAAGTAGGGCACAGCATTACAGAGCAGGGTGATTTATTTAAAGATTTTTTCCCTTCCCTGTGATCTTTCCTTTTCCCCCCCCCCAGTATCTGCAGCAGAGGACTAGTAAGGAAACACCAAAACAGGAAGTGATTTCCAATAGTCACAGCAAGACTGAGAGGTAGCTTGCTGGACATTTCAGAGGATGGACTAAGAACCAAAAAACAAACAAGCAAACAAACCCTAAAAAACTGAGCCACATTAAGAGTCCCCCTTTTGGTGGGGCCCGCGGGGGGCCCTCAGGCAGCAGGAATAATGCCGGGCAGCAAGCAGCCACTCTGGTGCCTCTTGTCGCAGTTACGTAGCCGCCAGGAGCGAGTGGTGCTGACCCGCAGTGAGAGCCTCCCGGGGGAGCAGGTGCTGAAGATCACGGTAACGGAGACTACGGTGATCGAGGCAGAGTCCGGGGTGTCCAACTGGCGCTCCATGACCTATCTGGGTCTCTGGTACTTCTTCAGCTTCTGCACCCTGTTTCTGAACAAATATATACTGTCGCTGCTGGAAGGAGAGCCCAGCATGCTCGGTAAGAAGTAGTAAAATCATTCTGCTGCTTCTAACACTGATTAACTGCAATAATCACAAGATAAGAAAAGTGCACCTCAGTCATGAATCTTAAGATTAATGAAAAGCCATTGTGATTCAGATTGATGAAGGGCAACTTTCACATAAAACTCAAGAACGGCTTGCTGAGACAATACTTATTGTTTTAGATTGTAAAACTACCAGTGCAGCTGTGGGTAGGTGGTTTGGTGCATTCAAGGAGATTTTAATTTACCAGTAATGAGGACCTGTGTGCAGTGGCGGTCCTAGCCTGTTTGGCGCCCTGGGCGAGCACTCCCTAATTTTGCGCTCCAGTATGAACACCCATCCCCCAACCCGAGAATCACCACAACATAACCTAATAACCTAACCTACACCTTAGTTCACAGATTCGCTTTGTCTAGGGTTTATTTCTGGCATTTCACACAACCCAGGATTCAAATCATGAATACATGATGGACTTGGATTTACAACGTTATGAATGAAATGTGCTCTATTTGGAAGCAGCCGGGCCCCTCCCCTTTCGAGGGGTTGTGTGTGAGACTTTAAATCAAACTCTAAATTCTAAATGTTAAATTGTTATTGATCCCTTTACCCCTGGTCCTAAAGTGTATATTTATTTTTTTACTCTTCTTATATATATATATTGTTTGTTTACTTGCACTGCTGTAACAGGAGCCTCGTCGTATCGTCTCTCTATATACTGGACTGTATGTAGCGGAGATGACAAAGTTTACTTTGACTTCAGCAGCGAGCAGGCGCACCGATGGCTCTCGCGCTCACTTTTCGCGTATAGAATTTCGAAAAAACATCGGTGCAAATTACAAGTCTGTATCATGATGTCTGGTGTTTTCGTGTTTGTTGGTTTGTTTTTATTTTGTTTTACTTTGCGAGTTGGTTATTAGATGCTGCTCCAGCCAGCCAGAGAATCCCCCGCCGCCCCGCCCTCTCCTCCCTGTGCTGCAAGCAGCAGGCGCACCTCGCAAACGGAGGGCGCCCTTACTCCCAGCAAATGGGCGGTAGAAAACCGATCGGTGCCTATGCCATTCCCACTATGCGCTGGCTGATGTCAATTTTTTTTTTTTTTGCCGATGCCCGTGATGCCACCCCCACCACGATGCCGCCCCGGGCAACCGCCCGTGTCGCCCGTATCAAAAACCGCTACTGCCTGTGTGTGCTAACTGTATGTTCATGTGCATACCATTTTTGTTTGTTCAACTATGAACCGCGCCTGAGCTGTTATACAGGCCGTTACAACATGCCAAAGCAACGTGCAGAACAGCACAGCCAAGTGAAAGGTAGTGTGACAAGATGACAGAAGTGAAATTGCAGTGACACAAATGATCAGGTGATCTGAAGTTCAGTTTAAATAGACAACTGTTTATCCCACATCAGTCTGATGTCAGCATTTTTGGCATGAATGGACCCTCATAGTCAGACAGGAAACATTCATTACAGCAGTATTTTGAAGTGTTTTCTCCCTCATGAAAATTAATGTCTGCCTTTGTATTTTTTTGTGTTTTTTAACTGCCATTTTCTTGCTAGGTGCTGTTCAGATGCTCTCCACCACAGTCATAGGCTGCTTAAAGATGTTTGTTCCCTGCTGTCTGTACCAGCACAAGTCCAGAAACGAGTACCCCTCCAACTTCATCATGATTATGCTGTTTGTTGGACTTATGAGGTGAGATTGTTTGCTATCCTGTAAATATGCAGATTAATAACAGATTGAATGCATGCATTTGAAAGGAAAATAGACCTCATTGAGAATTTTGTGTTTTGTTTTTTTTATAAGTGCAGCTTGATAAGAAATTACTCTTGACTGTTGTTGCAAGTTCAGCACAGACGCCATCATTGTCTCCACTTGCAGGTTCACCACAGTGGTTCTGGGCTTGGTGAGCCTGAAGAATGTTGCCGTGTCATTCGCTGAAACAGTGAAGAGCTCGGCGCCCATTTTCACAGTCATCATGTCAAGACTGATCCTCGGGGAGTACACGGGTAAAGTTCACGTTGCTGTGCTGGCTTCAGGGCGTGTCTTTCATATGCGAAGGAACAGTGAACGCCTTATTGGTGTTGGCGTGCCTGGGTGGAGTCAGACCAGTTAGGCAGCCGCAGCTCTGGTTGCTGGTTTAGTTTAGATAAACACGGGGATTCATTTCACCTATCCCTTTTGTGTGCAGGGCTGTGGGTGAATCTGTCCCTGTTCCCAGTCATGGCCGGCCTGGGCCTCTGCACAGCCACCGAGATCAGCTTCAACATGCTCGGCTTCTCCGCTGCTCTCTCCACCAACATCATGGACTGGTACTGGAGCACACAGCACAGCTTTTCCACCAGCGGTGTATTCCCTACTTTGCCCTAACTCTTGTCTCTCTGATCTCAGCTTACAGAATGTATTCTCCAAAAAACTGCTAAGTGGAGACACATACAAATTCAGGTAAAATCATGCTTTAATTTAAACGGGTAGTCTCACTGAGAGCGAGGTCTGCCTTTCAAGAGAGACCTGTGTACAAAAAGCACATACATACAAATAGAGACAAACGGCACATTGTACATGATCATAACTGAAGAAAAACAAGTGCAAAATGGATAATTAAACCCTTTAAAAGACTTCAGTGAAAGCATTTAATGCAGCTTTTTGACTCTAAGCTGTAAAAGGCTGATGGGGTAAACACACAGCTCTTTTTTTTTTTTTTTTTTTTTTTTAAACTTGGTTGTGTTATTTCAGCCCTCCCGAGCTGCAGTTCTACACCAGTGCGGCAGCAGTCATCATGCTCATACCTGCCTGGCTGTTCCTTTTGGTGAGGCAAAACAGAAGTTCTTAATTTCCAGACTTGTTAGGCCCTACAATGCTTAAGAAAACAAGCGGGTAACTTTCTTGATGGTTCTGTTTAATTTCCAGGATATCCCCACGGTTGGGAAGAGCGGACAGAGCTTGATCTTTAGTCAGGACATCATCCTGTTGCTGCTTTTCGATGGTTGCCTGTTCCACCTGCAGAGCGTCACTGCCTATGCGCTCATGGGAAGGATTTCTCCTGTTACTTTCAGGTAGGACACAAAGTCAGAAGCACTTTATCCTGCATGCCATGAGTTTCTTGGAGGCCATAGTTCCTGCTACAGTTAATTAATTGATGTATTTGAACCGCCCACGCTTAGCTTAGTAGATAACCACTTGTTGCATTTGCAGATTTTCAAGTTACACCAGTATCATCTTATCTTATCATCTCACCGGCACTGACTAAAGTCTGTTCTCTGCTGTACTAGTACAGTACAGCACAGCATCGATTTGCACCTCAGTGCTGTCTATTTACAATAGACAAACCAATCCATTAGTGAGCGTATCTGAATCCACAAAGTCCAGCGTGTTTGGCTCCCTATCCCACCTGACAGATGGGATGTGTGCTGCAGATTCCAAAATAGCTTCAGTGAAACCACAAAATGCTTAAACTTTACCGTGCTCTGCACAAGAACACTAGAGACGGCAGCAGAGATGCTGAGGCGGAGCGTGCCCAGTATGGGAATGCTCTTAATGAGCTCGTGCACATATCACTGTATATTTCCCAATATAGACCTTTTAGATTCTATAGCTGGAAGTTATTAAAGGGGGCCTACTATGCCCATTTCCAGCTCCATATATTTTTCCTTGGGCTTGAGTTGATTATTTTGTATATGCTTCACTGTTTATAGCGGGTCTTTGTGCAGGTATTTTAGTTCCATCTCTCTAAGGCGTCCCCTGATTTAGCCCTTTTCTTTTGATTGGTTGTGCCCCACTAACAGCAGCTTGGTGAGGCTTGGAGAACATGTTAGGGATCGCTCCTTTCTTTGACATCACACAGAGCCGAAAGAAGAAAAAAAAATGAGAGAAGGAGCTTTTAAAGCAGTCTGATATGTCATGAAGATAACTTATATGTACGCTGAAATTAAGATTGGAGACTGTTTAATCTGAGAATTCACCGTTCTAACATTTATATGCAGATCATAAGGATGAACATATAAAAGTCATATTAAGAAGTTTAAACTGGATGAATTTGTTGTTAGCCCCAGTAATAATCATCCTCATTCTTCCTCAGTGTTGCCAGTACTGTTAAGCACGCCCTGTCTGTGTGGCTGAGCATCATTGTGTTCAGCAACCAGGTAACCATCCTCAGCGCCACCGGGACCGTCCTCGTGTTCATCGGGGTCTTCTTGTACAACAAAGCCAGGCAGTTCCAAAGAGCAACCTTACAGGCCATGGCTGCTGAGCAGAACCACAAACCCCTTCTCCACGACCAGGACTTCAAAGCCTCTCAGTCTCACTGAGTAGCCCGCTCTTAAAGCTGTAGTGCTGCCTGAAATGAACTGGAAGCATCAATAGTTCACTCCGGTTCAAGAGCTTCTGTCTTTCAGGGTTCCTTCAGTGTCACTGTTAAAGTAAACCATTTGATGGCTTGATGAGCTGTGGGTGTGTGACCGAGCAGTCAGCCATCAGTCATCCTGTGGAACATTCTCACCAGTATTTCTTTGTACCTGACCGGATTACCACTTTAAGCCTTTTTGATCCTTTCTTTGTCTTTTATTGGTCAGTAAAAGGAAGCTCAGGGTGTTTTTCCTACATTTGCATTCCATTACAGGCTAGTTTATCTCTCATCTGTGGTATAGCAGCTACTAAACGCATGGGAACTGCAAAGCTCGGACACTGTAAGATTAAAAATTTTGTAGTAATGTTAATCTTCATTGTATAATCCAGTGTAAAATGTATCTTAATAGCGTCTGAGTGTAGGGCTCCAGTGCCCGAGGTAGGAGGCCTTTTTTGAGGCTTGTCCAGCCAAAGCTTAAGACTGCTTTACACGTTAGTAATCCATGTGTAAAACACTTGGATGCCACATTATTGCATTCTGAGAATGCTCATCCTCTATAACGTTATAGCTTTTTTCACTTTTTTTGTTTTGTGTACACATAAAGCTGACATGACCACTGATCCACGCTGGGACGGCAGCCCTGTTAATCTAATCAGGAAAAGAGGACTGAAAGAAGGAATAAATGGACAAGCTGCTGTTTTTATACATTTATAACCTTTTTAAAAAACAGTTTATTACAACTTGAGTTTTATTTCTGTAGTTCTTGCCAGTGGCTATCAAGCTTTGTGTCTAGCAGTGCGCCAGCTGTATTTTTATTTAATTTTTTTTTAAATAAACTGTAAAATCAGCACTTGAGGCGTTACTGTGAGTGTAACTATGTTCCTTTGATCACTTGGTTAACAGATGTTTATGCATCTTGTTATTTTTGGTGAGTTGTTAAACAGAAATGAATTTTAAACTGAAATAAATGAAACACTACTTAATAAAAGAACCACAGCTGCGGTAGTTTTCCGGAACCTCTTCGGTGGGCACCATATTTTGTGTGCCTGCTAATCATCTGCCGTAAACATGGCAAACTTCCTGGTTCGGCTCTGCTTGCTGCAGTTGTAAACACTCGGTTCTCTTATGTGGTGACAGAAACTTGTAAATGCTCACTTTTGATTGTTCCTCAAACTAAAGGAATTATTTACCATATGTGGAAAACAGCTGATGCTTTCCAGGCGTTCTGTTTTTCTTTGTGGATCTTTTCCTGTAGAACTTACTCCACATTTTGCATTTCTAGCATTTAAAAACCCCACAAACAACAAAAATAAAACCCAAGTTGCAGTAAAAACAAAAGTCATCCTGTGCTTGTCACTACAAATTTACACAATCTCAGTTCCTCCTTCTGTCCTCGCTACTTCTAATTTCAGCATCCGACCTGAAAGTGGAAGTTCCTCCACCCGTATGTAGAAAGTCGTTCTGACCGTACCCAGGACATGTCTGTCTTATTCAGTTCCAGTTTGACCGTTCTTGCTGTGCCTCGAGAAGCAGCTTTTCTTCTTCTCTTACATGTTTGTGGCCACAGTTTAACCACAAGAGCTAACTGACTTGAACTTTTTGTCTTTACATTGAAAACATTTTTTTTTCTCCCGTGTGGGCTCTGATTGAACATTCAGACGTTAAGAATTGATCTTTTTATACTAACCTTCCACTTTGAGTCTTTGAAATGCTGCTTCAGGAGGCAATTTTCAACATGCAGATGCTTTTTTTTCAGGCTGTTGACCAGGTTCAAAGTGTTGAGGTAATGATGAGCTGTGTTTGGAACTGTGCAAATCAAAGGTGTAAAATATTTTGCAGAGGATGTAAAAATGTTTGATGGACACTGTGCAGAAGATTAAAGTATTTTCTTTCACTATGCCGCCTGTTTAATAGTATCATGTGCTGTTAATTTACACACAGTGTACACGTATCCTGATTATGGTAATGCACTCACCAGCCACTTTATTAGGAACGCCCAACTACTTTGAGTGGATAGGCAGGCTGCAGTAACTCTAATAATTTAAAACCAATGTATGCAGAAGAGCATCTTTGAATGCACAACAGGTCTAACGTTGAAGTAGATGGGCTACAGAAGCAGAAGACCATAGTTGGGGCCACTCCTGGCTACAATTTGCACTTGCTCACCAAATCTGGACGTTAGAAAACTGGAAAAACATTGCTGAGATTACTGCAACATTCGGATGACAGATCCAGAATTAGGCATGAACACAGAAGCTTGAGTATTGCTGACCATGTCCATCCCTTTATGACCACAGCGTACCCTTCTTTTGATGGTTGCTTCCAGCAGGATAAAGCAATATCACAGTCTCAAACTGGTTTCTTAAACACGATGAGTTCACTGCACTTAAATGGTCTCCATAGTTACCAGATCTCAATCCAACAGAGCACCTTTGAGATGTGGGGAAACGGGAGATTGAAATCAGGGATGTGCAGGTGTGTGATGCTATCACATCAATCTGGAACAAAATCCCTTAGAGTTTCCAGGTCGTTGCCCAATCGATATGTTTCCGGTATGTAAAGTGTATCCACTTTTTGCACGTGTGCACAAGATTTCTTCTTGATAGTTATTTTAACACTGAGAAATATGTTGACAGAGCACTAAAGCATCGTCTCCTAAAGTAATAATTAAATCTTTCCTCGCCAATATTTACTTTTCTTGCCATAGCCTTTTCTGCTCTCGGGCCAATCCTTGAAGCACTGTACTTGTGGACTCAACGTTTTATACAACATCTGTCACTCACCCAAAAAACAAACTCAAAAGGTCTTTTTTATGGAGTCATTTCAAGTCATCACTTTTATTGTGATATGCTGTTAATGCAGAAATGTTGACTGTAGCAGTTTTGATCTAAAGTGTGTATACTCGTGTAGCAGGAGGCTCACTGGCAGCAGCTAATCTTTCCTCACCAGTAGGTTGAATTTAAAGTGTTCCCAGGTTTCTGATGCTTTGACTTATTCTACAGGCAGTTTAAAAACAGCATTTAGTAACTGAGAACACTCTTTATACTGAAATCGTCTCAAAGATATTTTATCCTTGAAGTCAGTGTCTCCATCCCTTTACTGTGAAGAGTGACTGGCTCGTGGTGGATAAAAAATCTTCATCAGGCTCTCGTAGCTGAGGAATGTGACAGCGTTGACCGGAAATGCTCTCAGGCTGTTCAGCAGGAGGCCTTTGAAAAACACCCTCACTCCTTCTTCCCTCACGCTCACTCTCATGCAGTGCAGGACGCCGCCGTACTCCCGCCCGCCGGCCCCCGACATCTGGAGCCGAGCTTTCACGACGTCCATGGGCGTGGCGAAGGACCAGGTCACCACACCTGCGAATCCACCTGCCACCAATATCACAAAGGTGCCTGAGGACAGAGAGGCAGAACTAAGACAATACTGAGGAGTTTTCTAAACGAATAGTTTTCATTAAACTATTTGCCAAAAAATGTGCCAACGGTTTTCAAAGCAGACTCTCTCGTAGAGCCAAATATGAGGTTGATATAGTAAAATATCCATGTGGGTTAATGTGTGCAGGGAAGATTTTAATGAGACCTTAAAATCAGGATCCCTGAACATAAAAGTAACTTAAGAAATAAAGATGAATTTTCATGAGTAACTAGATATTTATATTCAGCTTCATCATGTGTGTTCACCTCATTACTGGATTCATGCGCTACAAACTGAAAGCCTTAAAGATTTAAATGACTAATTCCAGTTGAGCAGCTTTTGTGAGATGAAGTCCTTTTAAAATCTGTCAGAATACAAGAAACTATCCCACTATGATATCCAGTATTATGTTATGATTGTGACCTGGCTCTTTGCCATCTTGAGTGAGAACCTTACGAGTGACCTCGTAAGGTAAGAAGTAGAGCCCATAGCAGGGGACGTCCCTCAGAGTGAGGGCCAGGCCTCCTCTGTACAGACCCCTGAGCCCCTCCTCCCTCACGATGACAGCGACGCAGTGCACGGGTCCGCGATATCGTGTTGACGTCGATTGACCCTGAAGACGCACCTTGACCAGGTCAATGGGTGCAGAAACCGACACCTGAAAACAGATTGCCCCAAAGATTAAAGTAGCGTAAAGCCGAGTCATGATCTGCAGTGTAAATAAATCTCAGTTATGAAACATGAGCTGGTTTTTAATTTCCTTAAATCTCTTATCTGGTTCTGAGCTGCAGTCAGTGAACACTCGGAGGCCCCCTTGTGGTCAGATGTAACATTGCATGAAGAAAACCTGAATTTCTGTGAAAGCAGTGATAATCCTGTTGTTTCAGCATTTACTTTGGCAAGAGCACCAGCTTTAATTGTTTAATACAGTTTTTGTCTATTTGTTTGTTTTTTCTTTTGTTCTCTGTGTAACAGAGTTAGAAAATAGCTTAATGAATTTCCACAAAATTGATGTGCTTTGTGAATAGTTGGAGCCACCTGGTGGACAAATACCGCAACTGCAACTGTTTCAAATTGCTGCACAGCGCATGCCTCAGCAAAGGAAAATACTCCCAAGCTGGTGGTAGGTGCTTGTGAGCGCCAAAGTCTGTCCTAATGCAGTCACACTGATGCAGTAATGGCTGATAAAGTACTTCAAACGGACTTGGTTGAGATTCTTCTGTAGGTATGTTTGTATCTCGTGGCTTGCAGCTAGAATGTTGGTGTGAGCAGTGATTTTTGCAACGTGTGTGGTCTCCTGCAGCTCTAACAGATGAAGCTTTGTGCATACACAGTTGCATGGCAGTGACATGTGCAACCACAGAACATCAGGTGATCTTACCTGCACCAGGCCTGAGAAGCAGCCAGCAGTGAAGACCTGTGCAGCAGAGGCCGGTTTGCCTCGACTGCGCTGAGACTTAGTGAGGTAACCTAAAGCATTACTGTAACAGCCAAAGACAACGGAGTTGGTGATGCCAGTGGTCAGCACAGGAAATGCCATGCCCTTAAAGAATCCATGGAGCTGATGTGATTAAAGCATAAAGGATCAGTGCTGTCTTATCCCAGTGGAGCATTACACTACTTCACGTCAGTATTTCTTGCAAAACAATGTAGGAAAAATGTGGTACCCACCCCTTCATGAGAGTATGTTTTAATCACACAGTGAAATATCCCTTTATACACAGACTGGGCTTGGAGACGTACCTACAAATGTAAGAAGAGATGTAAAATAAAAAATAAGAAACAATTTGTGCATTAAGTCATATTTATTGGTTTCAAAGTGTCATGCAACCTTCACAGTGTCTAACGGATGTCCTACTGCAATTCCCAGTGCACCTACAACAACCAACAACAACATTTTATTTCTCCACAATCAGACAATTACTGCTCTGTGTTACATTTTCTGTTGTTCTCTTAAAAACAGGATTTTCCTACCTGAAATGCTCCCAGCTAAAAATTCCAAGAGAGGCATGACTTTTACAGTTTCAAATCTGCAAGAAAACCACAGTGTTTCAAAACTCATAAAGATAAAACCTAAAGATGCAGCTTTACAGCTGTCATAACTGAAGCTGATTGGTCTGGCAGTCAAGGAGGTTAATGTGTGACTTATTTTAGAAATGGTACTCTATGGGGGTTGCATCAAAATCAAAGTCCAAGGTGAAAATCCCACAACAATTTTTTTTCATGGCTCAGAAAATGGAATTTTCAGGAGTGATTGAGAACACAAACATATGGATTCTGGCCTGAGTTAAGGCAGTATGGCATTTCACACACATTCCTCACAATCTATTATTATTTACGATCATCTGACAAACAAAAACATTTATTATGCTTCAGTAAATGAACATAAAATATGGTTTTTAGGGTTGCCAAAACAGTAAATGGTAACCAAACCTTATAATTTAGCCAGGTTTAATCTTTGTGGAATGGTTAAAATACAATAGCGTGTTCAGGAGGACAGTTCGCTTTCCAGTTCTTTCTTCTTCTTCTTTTGCATGGTGTTTTTTAATATCCAGTTCTAGAAAAAAAAAATAACAGCACCTTGCCTACCTTTAGAGCTGTAACATCCTACGAATAAATTTGTTCACAACTCATGTCATTCTTCGCTCTGCGGTCAGAGTATCCCATGGACATAAAAGCCCACTTGTGTCACATGAGGATTTGGCCGCTTCCCAAGATCGCTTTAAATGTGCAACAGAGAGTGAAGAGGACTGCCCCTCTGTTGGTCTTCCTTGGTCTCCTTGTGTTGGTCTGGAGTTTTGATCTCCTCCATACCTGCTTCATGCCCTGGTGGACGGGGCTGTGGCTCCCCACACCCTCTAGCAGATCATTACATGTAGGAACCTTTTAAAAACAAGCGCGTTCATGCTCACAGGTGTACACACGGGTGCTCACACACACAAACTACACCCTTTTTGGCTCCTACCTCAAAGCAGGCACGTGCAGGGAGGGGGGCTAGAGGGGCTTGAGCACCCGCCCCTTTCCTGATGGGTGCCCAAGGTGCCCTTTTGATAGGGCAACTTTTTAAAAAAAATTATCAGTATTTTTTTTATGTGTGTGTGCGTGCGGAGTCCTGTCTGTGCCCCTCAACAATAATATTTAACTATTAATCACAGTTTTGCTAAATAAAAGGATCTGGCTTGCATCAGTCACATGATCACATTTAACCAATGATCGCCCTTGACGGCAGAACGCGCTAGTTACGAGACGGGAACGAGCTCACAAAGAGCACGCGCATTTTTAGCGGTCCGGAGCTGTAGGAGAAACACAAGTTAACTCAGAGACACAGACTGATGCGACAAAACCAGTAAGTAGGTGTACAGCGTACACTGTAGTGTATAGCACCCAGGAGTATTGGCTTATTATGTACACGTTGGTAAGTTGTCTTGTTGCAACTGATGAATTGAAACAAACGAGCGTGCTGTGTGTGCAACAGCGCGACAAACATTACCTGTCCTTTTATTAACTGCACAAGTAGTGCTGGTCATAGCTGCTGGCTACCTGTGTAAGGCTGTCATGGGTCTGTAGCTCTGTCACCGTTTTAGGGAACATATTTAGTTTTAAAGTATTTAGAAACATATTTAGTTTTAAAGTAAGTTTCCGGGCTTTTCCTGCCTTTCTGGAGGGATTATTTTTCACTAAAAACGATCTAATATGCATGTCCACATAATTATGCATTATTATAATTATAATATATTAAAAAACACACGCTGTATTTTAAAGAACATACATTAAGAAGCAGATTATATTAGATTTATATTTTAAATAAGATAAGATAAGATAAGATAAGATAGAACTTTATTAATCCCTCGGGTGGGTTCCTCTGGGAAATTCGATTTCCAAAAAGCACAGCACCGACAGAAGTAAGACATAAGACAAAATTTGGATTTTACAGCAGTAAAATTATTGTATCTCTACAGTTTAAAAATGTAATAAGCTTTGCCCTGCACAGAGTGGATATTGAAACAAATGGAATCATCATAAATACACTTTAGAGTCAGACCTGTTACAGATCGTCAACTTTTCTTTATTATCAGGTGTGTTTCCAGAATCACTAAAAACTGCTGTAATCAAACCTATACTGAAAAAGGACAATCTTGACAAGACACAAATGAACAACTACAGGCCGATCTCAAATCTCCCGTTTTTAAGTAAGATCATTGAAAAAGCAGTTTCTCAACAGCTCAGTTACTTCTTAAAACAGAATAATTGCTACGATGCCTTCCAGTCAGGTTTTAGACAGAACCACAGCACTGAAACCGCTCTGACCAAAGTGTTTAATGACATATGTCTGAATACAGACAGTGGAAAAATGTCAGTCCTAGTTTTACTGGATCTCAGTGCAGCATTTGATACAGTTGACCACAACATATTACTCAAACGACTGGAGAACTGGGCAGGTCTTTCAGGAACTGTACTAAACTGGTTCAAAACATACGTAGAAAACAGGAAATACTTTGTATCAATAGGTAACTTCACATCTGAGCAGACAAGTATCACATGTGGAGTTCCCCAAGGTTCCATCTTGGGACCCCATCTGTTTAACATCTACATGCTCCCACTGGCACAGATTATAAACAACAACAAAATAAACTATCACAGCTATGCAGATGACACACAAATATATATCACAATGTCACCAGGAGACCGAGGCCCTGTACAGGCTCTTGGTAAATGCATCGAGGAAATTAATGACTGGTTGTGCCACAATTTTCTCCCGCTAAACAAAAACAAAACTGAGGTAATAGTCTTTGGTGCCAAAGAAAAACGATTACAGGTCACCAGCAAACTTCAATCTATACATCTAAAAACCACAAACCAGGCGAGAAATTTGGGTGTAGTGATGGATGCAGACCTAAACTTAGAAAAACACATTAAGACAATAACAAAATCAGCTTACTATCACCTCAAGAATATATCAAGGATAAAAGATCTGATGTCTCAACAGGACCTGGAAAAACTAGTCCATGCATTCATCTTTAGTAGGCTTGATTACTGTAACAGCATCTTTACAGGTCTACCTAAAAAATCAGTCAGACAACTACAGCTCATTCAGAACTCTGCTGCTCGAGTCCTCACTAAGACCAAAAAAGTGGACCACATCAGTCCAGCTCTGAGGTCCTTACACTGGCTGCCTGTCCGTCAGAGGATAGACTTTAAAGTTCTGATGCTGGCCTATAAAGCTCTGAATGGTTTAGGACCAAAATACATCAGTGACCTCCTGACCCAGTATGAACCATCCAGATCCCTCAGGTCATCTGGATCCGGTCTTTTATCAGTTCCCAGAGTCAGAACCAGACACGGAGAAGCTGCATTCAGCTTTTATGCTCCTTATATCTGGAACAAACTCCCAGAAAGCCTCAGATCAGCTGAAACACTCAGTTTATTTAAATCCAGGTTGAAGACTCACCTGTTCTCAGCTGCATTTGAATAAAGCACCAAATCCACACTTTAAGCTTAAATTTCAAAACTTACATTTAACTACTGATTTTATCTACTGTTCTGATTTTATCTGTTTTGATTTTATATACTGTTGTTTGTTTGTTTGTTTGTTTGTTTGTTTGTTAATTAGTTAGTTAGTTTATTTGCTTGTTTTATTCAATTTTAAATCATGCTTTTTATTTGTTCTTGTTTCTAATGTCTCTGTAAAGCACTTTGAATCACCTTGTTGTTGAATTGTGCTATACAAATAAACTTGCCTTGCCTTGCCATTATTTCATATTTATTACTTCCCCCTCCTCATTGCTTTATTATTGTAGCTCATAGTATATACAGTATTCTGAAGAAGGTCTAAAATGTCACTGTGTGTGTGTGCATGTGTGTGTTTTATGTATATGGATTTTTTTAAATTATTACTCATGATATAACATTGTCCAGACATGGCTGGTAAGGACATGAGGAGGAAACAGTAGGAGCTGTGTGAGGCTGCTAAAGGCAGTGCTATAACATTTTTCTGTCATCATTTTATTATAGATTAAGTGCAGGAGTTGTTAGGTGTGGATAATTAGATTATAGTTTATTGCAATAACAAGTTGTGCCTTGTTCTCAGATAGACAGCAAGTGGAGAGTGATATATGAAATGATGGGATGGAAGGAAGAAGAGAAGCAAAGAGTGATTCACAGGCAGAGCCTAAATTATTTCTCACAGTTTTTTGTTGCCTTATGGTTCCAAGCGCTGTCACCAATCTTTGTATTTTGTTATTATCTCATGACACTTGTTTAATCAGCTACCATCTCTCCTATGGACTTTTTAATGTCTACAGTCTCAGATCAACACAGCCCTGACCTTCCCATATTAGATTCTTGATGAATGTGTGTTGTTGTTATTCAACCTGGTTCAATGTGCCCCTTTTTAACTTTGAGCACCCGCCCCTTTAAACCTCTCTGCACGGCCCTGCCTCAAAGCAAACTGCACTGTCCATCTTACGTGTTGCGCAATAATGTTTAACACTTAGTATTTACTGTTATGTTCCCATAGATCATCATGATGTTGTTTATCCCTTGTTAAATGCTTGTTTTCTTTTTTCTTTCTCAACAGGTGATCCAGGTGATTGATATATGTATTTTTGTCTGCTTATTTTGTTGGTTTTTGTTTTTTGCCCTTTATCCCCGTCCCTCTTCTCCGCTGTTTTTTCCTCTTTCTTTCTCCCTTTTCTTTTCCTCATTCAAGTCTGTCCCGTATCTAGCAAGTGAAAATAAAAAATAAAATAAACAATAAAAGGTGAATCAAATAGACCATTACGGCAAGGCTGGGATCGTCCATTTGGTAAAGTAAATCCGTTGGGCATCTTTCTTCGCCTTTAGACAATAATTCTGATAGCAAAAGAGCCAAACGGGACAGGCAAAAAAAAAAAAAAAGAGAGAGTGAAGAGGACTTTTGATGTAAGTTAGCATTTGAATTCAAACAACCAAAAAATGTAAAAAGAAAAAGAATAAGCGTAATAAACAGATTGTTGTGATTGTCTAAATAACCAGGTATAACATTAGTCACCCTTAGTTAGGCTGCATATGATTTACTGTTTTAATTCAATATGTTTCATGCGTAATTGGTATGTTTTCATATTTATGAGCAATGGGACACCTCGGGATGGCATAACCTTGCCGAGGAGACAGAATACCTGCATTCGGCAAGACTGATAATTAAGGATATTTTCATTCATGAAGCTGTCATAGCAAGTATAAAACCATAACTAAAAAATTAAAACCAACTTTTAAAAAATCTGATAATTATCTAATAATTGGTAATTATCAAAACAAAATTGTGAACTCAATTAATTAGTGAAATAAAGCCTATTATCAATTATAATATAATAAAATATAATATAATATAAGACAAAAATAAATGTTTCAGGGCTTTTTGCCAATCACCTCGCGGTATTATTATTATTATTATTATTATTTTGTAATAACTGTTGCGGAAAAAAAAGGTGGAAACTAAAAATAAAACCAACGGTCCATATCACGTCATCACAAGTGGACGGCAGAGTACGCAATTGTAAACAACGAGTGACGTCACCTCGGCGGGCGACGAAGCTTCGCGTACAAAAAAAAAAGAAATGCCGCGGTTCGGGTCGGCAGGTTGCTAATGTCTCCGGGTGTCTTCATGTGGACCGTTGCGGGTTTTTTTAAACACGTGTAAAATTCTGTAAAAACTGAACTTCTTATCTCTTCGGTTGTCAGGTACAGCAGCAACAAAAAACGAGATATTGAACCATTAAAATCAATACGAGGACCGGTAAGACTGCTGCTTTACACAAGTTAGCAAGTCGTACAGAAAATTAAGCATTTAAATTTAATTTTGCTGAACCAGGGGAGTAAAACATGACAACTCTAACGAGGCAAGATCTCAATTTTGGGCAAGGTAAGGCCATTAAAGGAATATATATATACCAGGTCTGGTCAGCTCGGCGAGACTACTGTTAATTTTCCAATAGGTAGTTGTCCCCCTTGCAAAGTCATGGGCATATGGAACCTACATAAACCATGCTGTCACTGTCTGCCTGGGTTTTACTATGAATTAAAGTGAGCTAAGTAGGCGACGCTATATTGCTGAATGTTTGCATTGGGTTTGGCGGGACTTTGTCACATTAGCAAGAACACGAGAGGTTTTATTGTTCGCATGTTTTCCAGTGGTTGCTGACATTCTGTGTGAATTCCTGGAGGTCGCTATTCATCTCATCCTGTATGTCCGTGAGGTTTATCCCTCTGGGATATTTCAGAAGCGAAAGAAGTACAACGTACCTGTGCAGGTACTGTTTTATGTGTTATTACTATTTGTTTGCAGCTGTTAGGTGTGTGCATATTAGCTTCTCTAATACAGGACTTCTGTTGGTGTGTTTTATTCCAGATGTCATGTCACCCAGAGCTGAATCAGTATATCCAAGATACACTACACTGTATAAAGCCACTCATTGAAAAGGTAAGCTATGTCCTGAAAGTGACGGGTCAATGTCACACAAAGTGTACTCTCATTTCTCCTCTTACTGCTCTGATATCCTCCATTCGCCTCTTAGAACGATGCAGAGAAGGTGGTTGTGGTCATCATGGACAAAGAGCATCATCCAGTAGAGAGATTTGTTTTCGAGATTTCCCAGCCACCACTGCTCTCCATCAGGTTGCCCTCCACATTTTAATGTTTACTAAAAAGAAGCATCTTTCCGTTGAAATACATTTTTACTGTGACACTGGTCACTGACTGCTATTTGTGTTTTCACAGCTCAGACACGTTGCTGTCACACGTGGAGCAGCTGCTGAGGGCGTTCATCCTGAAGATCAGCGTGTGTGATGCTGTTTTAAATAGTAATCCACCAGGTAATGTCATCGTGGCTCACCGGAAGAGAAGACAATTACATACATGCTTATATACTCATATACTCTGCAAAGGTTTTGGAAAGATTTTTAAATGATATCCTTTAAGTCACATGATTCAGCACAAAGTCTTGCCTAAGCAGCTTAAGAGGATTCTCTTCATTACTGGGGTAAATATTTGTGTTCACCTTTGGAAGATAGGAGGTGCATAAATTGATTTACCCATTAGCAAATGATTTACATTCATTTAAGTCTGTGCTCACTTTTCTTCATTGCAAACACCACATACTCCTTTAAAGGCTTACAGACACAAACTAACTCATTCACTTGGCACACATAAACATGAGAACACACCAAATCTACCTCAGAAAACTGTCAGAACTCTTAATGTCAGAAAGCCTTCCAAGAAGACAGAGTAAAGGTCAATTTTGATTGTGTATATATATACCTTATTTTATTTGACTTTGCCCTTTGACTGTACTTGAGATTATTTAGATATTTTTGGATTTTAGATAACATTTTCTTTAAAAAAAATTCCATTAAAACGTGACACGGAAATACAGTCAAAGGTTTAGTTTTTTTGTTTGTTTTTTGACAGGTGTTGTATGCAGTTAAAATTTAAAACATTACAATTTCTAAAATGGAAACCAATTGGGGTTTCATTTTGAAATACCTGTAGAGTTTTCTATATTTATTATTGCTAATTAATAAGACAAAAGTATTTCTTATCAGATTAATTGATGGAATAATCAAGCCTTTGTCAGAAATCTATGCCAATTAAACTGAAGTCCAGAGAAAGGTGACATTATAGTGCACATAAGGTGGTATGGGCTCATAGATTTGACTGATTGAACTGTTTTACTTTTCTTTTTTTGTCACAGGGTGTTCGTTTACAGTACTAGTACATACCAGAGATGCTGCTACTCGCAATATGGAGAAGGTTCAAGTAATTAAGGTGAGGTGTTTAAATGCACTTACTCAGAAACACAGAATTGTTATTTACATGTGTTGGTCACATTAATGTGTTTGCCTCTGCAGGATTTTCCATGGATAGTCGCTGATGAGCAAGAAGTCCACATGCAGGAGCCTAGACTCATTCCACTAAAGACTATGACTTCTGATATAGTAAAGGTAAGCAGAAGCATCCCATTCACTGATTCATTTAATGGTGAATTATTGTCATCTGCATGTCCACATTGTTTGGTTGTTTGCCTTTAACAGATGCAGCTGTATGTGGAAGAGAGAGCCCAGAAAACATAGATGCTTTCTTAGCAGAAACCATGCTGCAGGAGATAATCTGTGACACCAGGGAATCCCAGGCAGAATCTTCAACACAGCCTATCAGTGCTGAATTGATGAGTTGTTGAGGAACACATGGGGAGAGAGTGATGTTCCCTGTGAAATGTATTTTTATGAGGTCCATTAACTTTGCTTCTGGCGGCGTTAAAGGTTGGACTCGCACACTGGGTTGATAGAAGTCCTTTATCATCAGCGTGGGCCATTTTCTCATTCCACATAAATGCGTGATTATGGTTCTGTTTGTGAAATTCTGGGCCGTTGGTTAAAATGTATATATTTTTAATTTATTTCCCGTTATGTGCCAGGAAAGTCTTTCAGCTCTTCATCACACTCCACTGCTAAATATCATCCTTTTTGCTGATAGCAGTCAAGTCTGATATTGTCATGAATGTGGTCAGTGTAGCTGTGCATCGTGCTGATACGTAATGTATTTTGTTGTTTTTTGAATGGAGATTTTTAGGGTAACCGGATGGAAATGTCCTTGTAACTCTATGAAATTCAAAGCATATGGAAATCAGGAAAACAGTGTAGTATGTACCATTAACACCAGTCTGTAAACTGAGATGACAGTTGTATTGTTAGTGCAATAATATTACTCTGTTTCTTTGTAGGCAGATTTATTTGCTGAAACTCCCACAGACAGCCTGTCCTTATAACTCCACATGGAGGTCGTCTGTCAGTCTGTCTCACTCTGTTTATTGTACGGTGTCTTAACTCTCTGTAATGTCCTGCCGAGCAGTTTCTTGCATGGTGTCCACAGCAGCATCTATCAGGAAAGCCTTCCTGGAGTTTCTGTGAAGTTAAAGGATTTCGTTGTGTGCATTTGCAACCAGGGGTAGCATTCTCTTCTATTGTTGGATGGCAAATAGAAAGTTCTAATGGAGCATTTGATTTTTTTTTCCGTTCACAGAAGTTTGTTTTAATATGTGAAAGTTTATTAAACTCTAAAAAAAACAAACAAACCAAAAAACGAACTGTAATGTAAATAAAGGTCTTGGTATAAGAATTCAAGGACCCAAACACATGACAGGAGGAAGAGTAACATCTGAAATCTGAATCTTTTAACAAGTTGAAGTCATACAAACAGGTGGTTAATTCCACCAAGGGGCAAAAAACAAACCAAGTGCTACAGGAGGAAATCTAACAAAAACCAATAATGTGTGAGAAATAAACTAACACAGGGAAAATGGGGAAAACAGTTTGTCTTTGTACAACCGAGCTGTCGGCTTTCAATCTGCCGTTTGGGAAATGATGCACAGGAGGTCTAAATACCACGGAGACTGATTAGCTACATGAAGTGTCTCACAAAGTAGTTCTGGCACAAGAATATGAGTTTTCCTGTCTGACAGCAGATCATTTATGGTCTGCATAACAATAGCTAGAATACCACATTAACACAAGATCTTCAGCCTTGCATGCAACTGAACTGTTTACAGTGCTTTTAAATGTAAATGGTTGGTATTGTTTGCACAATGATTCATAGGCATTAACTTTCACGTCAGTTTAGCCCTTAATAAACTTAAAGCTTAAATTTAATTTGTATTGTTTGCAGGATTGTGTCATATGAAACCAAAAGACACTTCATAGATTTAAAATATAAAAATGATCTGATACCACACGAACACGACAGGCTCTCTAAAGTTCAGTTCATTAAGAAAACACAGAGGTTGTGTTCTTTTATGAAAAACAGAGATAACTTAGATTGAGTTGAGGTTTAAAAATAGATCACTTTTTAGCATAAAAGTAAAAAAGTAGGTTTTTAAACATCCATTTTGTCTTTACTGCGTAGTGATGTACTGGAGTATGTGTGTGGAGTAGATGTGTTAAATACAAATGTATTAAAGGAAGCTGAGATCCAAAACTGTTGAAGCTGCAGTTGTTCAGAACAATTGGGAAGAAATCGAACAAAAGCAGAAGGTCTGGATGAGTTTGAGTGTCACTAAAAGACCAGCAGTAGCAAACATTAAACTTACTCAGTCAACTTCCACAGTGGCTGATCTTCAAATGACTCACAAATGTTTGTCTAAACTATTGCTCACCCTCAGTCTAAACCAAGGTGATCTAAGACTCCTGCAGTCCACAGAAATACCACAGTCAGTAGATCCAAAGGTATCTCCTGCCCAAAGGAGTTTATCTCTAGTTATCAGTTTGGACAAAAAAACAGCCTGATATTTTTGGAGAAGGATATGAATTAATATTTTACACTTCATAGAACATCATATAATGATATAACTCCATTTTCATGTGCCGTAGTATCAGTATGAACCATGAATTTGTATATTTTCTGATCACAATAAATCCGATTCAGTCACAGCTCATTCTGCATATGAAGCTTATGCTTTTTTGGTGTGTTTTAAATCTCTTTTCTCTCCTGACCTCCTGGTTCCCCTACGGGCATCGATGGATGTAGTACCCCATCACATATCCTATGATGTAAACTGCCACCAGTGCAGCTACGGCTCCTGCTGCTTTTACTACTATTCCAGTGCTGCCGACACACATGCTGTTGCAGATCCTGTGAATGGGAAAGAAAGGGGGCGGGTTTATTTGGTACCTGTGGTTTGGTACCTATGGTGGATGTAAGCTTAATTTTAATGGATTAATAACATGACCCCACTCTACACCTTTAAAACAAAGTTATACCACAGTTCATTCAGAACTTGGAGCGATCCCATTCACAGACACACAAACACTGTCAAAAACACAAGTTCCCTGGAGGAAGTAACTACATATCATTTAAACTATAAAAAATAGGTTGCAGGAAGTTTAAGTGAGATGGATACATGGATAAAACCTATTACAACCTTTCTCCTACACTTGATTTAAACTGTATGGTCAATGTCAAACTCATAAAACCTGGATTCTTTTTATTAAACACATTTAACCTTTGTCAGTTTAACTTAGTCCTCATGTGGTGTCAAGCCCAGCTGCTATCCTCTAAGTCTCACCTCCTCAGTGAGGACTGTGAAGCCTCTACATTCATGTTGATGTTGTCCTCATTCCAGCGGTCGTACTGCACGCTGCCGGAACCGTTGGAGTCCATGAGGACAGTTTTCCTTCGTCTCAGGGGCTGATCTGCTGGAATCACCGCTCACTCACTGCTTCAGTGTTGAGCTTCACTGCGCTCTGAAACAGCGAGTTTGGACAGTTGTGTCTTCGTAACAAAATACTAACACTTTTAGGGTATCTTAAAGGCAATCAAATATCTTGGGGCTAAACCATAGCTCATGACTGAAATAAACCAGTTCAAAAAGCAGTGACTGAAGGATTACAAATTCCCTTTATATCCTCACAGTCTTACAAAAGTCTTGCTCACCTGTAGGAGTCACAAACACTCACCAGCCTGCTTAGGAATCTCTGCTCTCCGGCACTTGTAAATCAGCGACTGAGACGAAGGGCTGTGCCTCAGCCTGTCATAAGTCCTTTGCTCCTAATCCATCTGTTGTTTTTGACCCTGTTAAATGACTCTTTCTCAGTGATAAAGGCCAGCTCGATGTGGTTTGTTAGTCTCCTGTTTCAGCAGAGCCTGTGCAGATAGTGCACTGCTTAGCAAAGATAGTTGATTTTGTAGAGTTTAATGGTTTGGGCTAAACACAACAGCATGCAGGTTTACTCCTCGGCTTCACTGAAAAGGCAAAATGCAGTACTGTAGTACAGTCCGTGTACTGTTTCAGACACATAATTCAATGATCCCTGCGACTTACTTTAATTACAGTGCATACAAGGTAATACCTCAAAAGAAGCAAAGGGATTTTGTTTTTACTTACCTTGAAGTGTCATATTTTAAGCTGAGAAGTTGAGTTAATGAGAATCCTGCGTGTGAACGAAGTCGTTAAGTTGATTTAACCAGTCTGGTTAACAAACATTCAAATCATTTGATCCTTGAAATCGGAAGGAAGAAGAATCGCGGTAGAAGACTTCAGCACTTTGGATTGACAATCTGCAAGGATATAGTGGATCCTAATAAGACTACAGCTTGCACCAGTGTTGTTTCACTCTGCTTTAGACATTCTGCAGGTAGAGGTAGAGACTCATTCATCATTAACTTGAATGCTGTACACTGCTGCCCACTTATGGACACGCACTGAGCTTGCCTGCAGCCTATTTCTCCTTTCCCTATGTGATACATCTCCCACAAACCTAAAAATAATAAGCAATATTGTACTTCTTTAGATTTTCTTTCTAAGGAGCCAGACTTTCAGATATTTTAACTGGTCTTGAGCAACAGTTCTCCAGGGTTTCTGACGGTCTTTCAAAGTCTTTCTTTAAATATTGACTGTGTTTTCACTCGTTTTTCAGTCCAGTCCTTGTAGCTCAACATTTTAAGAGAAATATTTGTTTTTGTTAACACTGACATTGAAATTTTAAAAAAAGGCACCAAAAAGACACCTAACTCAAGGGACTTAACAGACAACTTAGCAAGGAACAATGTTACATTGTATCTTAGGCCCCCAAAAGGTTGATTCTGTTCATCTGGACGTGGCGTTTTCAGTGGGAGAAACGTTTCGTCGCTCATCCAAGTGTCTTCTTCAGTCTCAGCTGACTGCAGGTTTCCCCAGCCTTATAAACACTACATTTGCATAATGACTGAAACCAGCCTACTGAATGAACAGTGGGCTGTGAGGTCAGTTCCTTGATCATTAATATGAAAATTGTCATGACCACCAACAACCACTCAAACCAGTGATCCTCCCTGTCCAGGATGTGTCCATCCTCATCACTGAAAGAGTGTCAACTGGCTTGTAGGTATGAACAGACTGCAGTCCTGGCCCGACGAGTTAGCTCTTCTGTCTTGTGCCATCCGCTTAGCGGCTAAGTGGTATGAGGGGGGGAGTCAGGTAGGCTCTTTATGTGAAAAGGGAAAGACCATCTCTGAATCGAGGAGGGGGCCTAAGTGTACATCTTTCACCATCTTACAATGCTGTGATTGCAGCCATTCCCCAACTCTCTGTGAATGGTGCTCATGGCCATTGATCAGTGGTTGTTGGTCAATGGTCATGAGAATTTGCATATTAATGATCAAGGAATTGACCTCACAGTCCACTGTTGATTCAGTGGGCTAGTTTTAGTTATTGTGCAAATGTACTGTTGATAAGATTTGGGGAAACCTGCAGTCAGCTGAGACTGAAGAAGTCACTTGGATGAGCGACGAAACGTTTCTCCCACAAAATGCTACGTCCAGATGAACAGAATCAACTTTTTGCGATTTCCTTACCTGGATGATTGAGCATGCATCAAGACCAGTGTTGGGTAAGTTACTTTAAATTAGTAACTTAGTTACATTACTAGTTACTTCTATTAAAAGTAACTCAGTTACTTCAAGTTACTCGTTACTTTCAGAGTAACTAGTTACTAGGGAAAGTAACTTTGGTTTAACTCAGAATTCTCTTGTTAATGTGTTGCCTCAGTAACTGGATACCCAGCAAGATTGACAGTCTTCTAGCTTGCTTACTTGCCACAAGTGCACTGTGCCACCTACCAATAGAAAGGAAAAAATAATGTGCACATTTCCACGAGAGAAATCCCACGCCTGATTCTATCCTAGCCATTCTATCCTCGCTTTTTACATCCAACACAAAAACTGCAGTCGTGGTGCTTTCGATTGTACTCAGAACTCGGAAATTCTGCCTTCTGAATAGGAAGATGTAGGTAACACCAGACTGCAGATGAGCTGCATACAGAGCTGGACTGGGACAAAAAAATCGTCCTGGGCATTTTGACTAGAGACCGGCCCACCATTATAGGAAAAATCATAAAGCCTTTGAATGAAAATAAGCACTGTTGTGACAGTGATGTTCACTGTTTTGATGGTATATATGTATCAATCTATCAATTGTTTGTTGTAAGACTCAGATAATTATTTTTTTTAAAAGTGAGACATTTTAAATGAGAATAAGAAAGTATTTCCTTGTGCCCCCCTTTCCCTTTTAATTCCGTACATGGACCTCTGGCAACACTTTCCTAGACCCGCCCCTGCACAGTTACCAGCTGTCAGCTACTTAGAAAAGGATCCTGGTGTTATTTGTCTCTCAGAAACAGTTCATAACTTCTCTTCAACTCATTCATGTTAACTAAAAGGTAAACCTGTTTCTCCATCACAGCTCTGATGATTCAGTAAGGACATCTCCTGGTTTCATCTTCATGTTTCCCTCTCACCACATATCCAAACCGATATCATGACCAGCAGCTTTACAGCTGTGGCTCCAGCAAACACCAGCTGATACTAGAAATTAATATTAAATAAATTCTAACAACAGCTGATCAAGCTTAAAGGTGCTGCTGTTGTTTACCGCGACATCCGCTGGTTTCCTCTTTCTGGCGCAAAGTGGGCGATAAACAAACAAGAGAGAAAAGCCGATCAGCTGATCATTGATCAGTTTCATGATTGAAGTAGAAACAGGAGAGAGATGGTGAGAGGATGAGAGAAGAAGAGGCAACTGTGCAGCAAAGACACAGAGTAACTCCAGTTTTGTGTCTTTTTCATTGTAGCTGAAACATAAACTGTGTTCCTTTTCACCTCAATACGAAACGCGTAATAATTTCTCTGAATACGAGACGATTCCGTTTTTTACTGGACGGTTGGCAACTCTAATAATTAACCTTATGAACAAAATAAAGTTCAACATCAGTAACATAGCACCACCCAGCTGTATAGAAACTCCGTCATGCTAGCTAGCACGCAGTACGAAAAAGTCAGCACAACAAAAATAAACTCCAACTAAACTTGGTTCATATCTGACCCAGATGGACTGCAGGTTATAA
This sequence comes from Rhamphochromis longiceps, assembly GCF_057381845.1. Lineage (NCBI taxonomy): Eukaryota > Metazoa > Chordata > Actinopteri > Cichliformes > Cichlidae > Rhamphochromis > Rhamphochromis longiceps. The sequence continues at coordinate 10,380,555 of NC_140576.1, forward strand.
CTTCTTACCTGAAGTTCAGTTCACCTGACACTCTCGGACCGGCGGCCGCTTCGGGTCTCTCCTCTTGCCTCCCTTTTCCTTCATCCACCTGCTGGTTTCCACCACTTGCTAATGTTATTGAATCTGTGAGAGCTAGCTCTGCGATAGCCACCACACGAAGTAACGAATAACGAGCCTATCTAAATCCCAGTAACGAGTAACGCGTTCCCGGTTTTGGCATAATAACTAGTTACCGTGCTCGTTACCCATACGGTAAAAAAATACATTTTTCCTAGCCAAAATATATTTCAAATATATGGTAAATATATTTTGTATTTGTGATGCTCCAAAAAAATATATTTTTGAAATTGAAAATATATTTCTTTCAAACCAAAATACATTTCAAAACATATTTTAGGGTGAAGAAAATACATTTCCAACCTTACAGTAGAATGTATATCAAAGTATCCTTTATTTAAAATATATTTAGTGCAATAATGATGATAATGATAACAATACTAAAAGTAACATGTTTTATGCACATCTGCAAAAAACAGTTGGATTCAAACAAAACAGAGTCAAAGGTCTATCACGAATTAGGTTGTTTATTCATTTGCTTACAGTATTTCACATTACACAATATCTCACTATAATGTAGCGTTCATTGACTTTGAAATTATCTGTCAGTGATACAGTAAACAAGATACAACAACTGCTATGTACACTTTAGTTTTTGACAATATATACAATTTAGTACTTAAAGGAACACACTCCACTGTTTTGGAAATAGGCTCATTCTCCATCTCCCTCAGAGTTAAAAATGCAGCGTCTTCTTTCTAGATCCGTACGTTAATAGGGCTCTGGAGCGTGATCTTACGGGATGGGGCGTAGCCAGGATTTTTGGTCAAGGCGCCATATTAGCAGGCCAAACAAATGCTTGCTGTGTGGTCGGTTGTAATGTTAGATTGCACTACCGACAAAGGAATAAGCTTGAAAACAGGCTCTCTTTTCATTGTTTCCTCACCTGGAAACATCATGAGGGAGCTTATGTGTTGGATGTTACCAAAAGAAGGCGTCTAGCCTGGATAGCAGCTGCGAGACGAGCTGATATTCAGTTCTCTACCAGCCACAGATATCTGTTGGTGTGCTCCAGTATTTTCATTCAGGTAAGTTCTAAATAAGTTCATATTATTATTTATAGCCTGTTAATTTTATTTTCAATAGCACAAACTTAGAACAAACATGCAGAACTACCTTCTATTTATAGAGTTGCTAATTATTTGGCATTATTGCAACAAACCAGCCTATGAAATGAATGAAACAAATCCTGACTGGGTTCCAACACTACACATGGGGCACTACGAAATCCCTGCTTCAAACTACATGCTACATACCACCATGCCAATCAGATTACTTCTTCCATGTGAGGGTAAAAAGGTGACCTTCCTGGATAAGATGGCAAAGGTTTGCTGCGTTTTGGTGAACATGTGCCCCAGTGTGGTAGTAAAACCAGGGAAAAATGCTCTTGTTAAATACTTTTAAGTCTTGTGCTGTTTATGTAGTGATAAGTTTTCAAAAGAGACAGTAAATTACAGAATGCTAGTAGTGGGTGATATTATACAAATGCTGTCATGATTTTATGTGAACATTTTGTCATTTGTAAACTATACATAACATTTTTTCTACATTGTAACTGATGTGATGTTCGACAAAGTGCTTTTAATTAAAAATAGGCAAACATTTCTTTGTTTCTTTATTCAACTTTTGAACAGTGGTATTTAGTAAGTACATATTCAGTAAATGCAAAGTATTTACATGGCCCCCTAAATTAAAACATTATGGGTTATTCAGAACAGAACTATGCTTGGAAAAATATTGTCCCATCAGTTGATCCAACTCCTCCACAGTAGCAGGTGGAACTTTTCTTTTTTGAGGATGGCTTCTTTTACCTGTCACAACGAATGGTCTGTTTATGTTTTGATCAAGAACCTTTTTTTTGGGCAGCTGAAGAGGAGAAGTCTATCTTATGGCCAACCTCTGGCTGTATCTTGGTCATATTACCCAGCAAAACCCAGTATGCAGGTTCATCTGTAACAGTCCTTGTGCCACAGATCCTCACTGTTGCTTCTACATTAAACAGAAGAGCAGTGACATGGCTGCAAGTCTCCACGACTCTAGCCATACAGCTGCAGTGGGCGGCTTCAACCTTCCCTGTGATGCTCACAATGACCTGTGGCTGCAATGCTGCAATTCAGTCTTTAAGAGTGCAGGACCTAAAACACACACAGACAAAGTTCATTTAAAGACAAGAACTTTAATAAGCCAAGTCCGACACAAATGTGTTTTATTTACTTTCAAATCCATTTATCATAAATGTAACAAATAAAGTGTTTTTATGTATCCATCTATAGAACGCTGCATGTTATATTCTAAATCTGCATGTTTCTTTTTAGAAACCTATCAGCAAAAAATGAACCTAAAGTATGTAATGCAAGGATGTAATCACTTTCAAGAGGGAGAAAACATAAAGTTCGACTTTAAGTGACAACTATGGACACCTAATATGACAAGCAGATTCTGCAGGTCATTAATCAATGTATAAAACTAAAACAGAATGTATTTTTAGTGACACAGGACACAAACAAGGAAGCATTTATTTATAATAAATATGAATTAATTAGGGCAATTTCTTTAACCATAAAAAATAACTAAATCCTTCAGGACAATGTCACATCAATGCACTGAACTCACTATGTTATCCCTCTAACAGAGCCTCTACATGTTCTCACTGTAATTTCCCCCTCACGAATGAATTTTTGCTAGCACTAATTTGAATGCTGGGGGGAATCAAACGCATTTTACTCGCAGTACTCAAGCTGACTTACCTTTGCTTGAATGACGGCGTACTCACAACGTGGAGGCTTAAAAATAGCCAAATCTTGTACCCAGTCCTTGGTGAATTGGATGTGCGCCTCCAGAGATTTATAATTGCGAAATTGGTGCGCCGTGTATGCTCTGACTCCACAGACAAGGTATGAGAGTAGATTATGCTAAGTCAATAGCGGTTTGGTCTTCAGGGTTTCTACTCCACGGCTATATTTCATACGGGTCCACATTTCAACAATCAAGTACCGTCTCTTTGCATCTGGACAGAATCTGTCTCTATACCGTCATTTTCTTTTGAGCTACGTTTCAGAATGGTTCGTAGCAATCTTGTTTTGATTCGTGACCTGCCAAGATGGTGCTGCGCTCCCACAATGCATTGCGACATTACGTCAACTCCAAAGCCCTTTGCGTGCAGGAGTGTATGCGCATGCGCATTGCCACGGTGGTTTAAAAAATAAAGATATAATGAAAAGTAATTAATAAAAATTAAATATTTAAACATTCCCACAAATGTGCAATGAACGTGCAAAAACTCTCTTTAGTAGTTGTTACTGTTTCTTTCTTTCTTTCTTTCTTCTTTTTTTTTTTTTTGAAAAATAACGACGTCTCTGAGGCGCGAAATCTGACAGCGAGAGGAACGGCCGGATACAGGAGACGGGAAGAAACAAGCCGATTATGTTCGCGTTAATTAAGTGGTTGGAAGATGTAAAATTCTCAATTCTGCCAACTGAACATATACGAGATTTTAATGAGGATGAATAATTAGCCGGCATGGAGGAAACGGACCTTTATTTCGTGGAGTGGCGACAAGAAGCCAAGGCGGGTGGCCAGTCTAAGAAGCCTCCATCATCAAGCTAGCAGGTGCCTTTTCCCATATAATATTACTTTATTCTCGTGTATTTGGAACGGAAGCGTAGAGCTGCCACCCAGGCAAAAGAGAAATATAAGTATATCACGTTATAACGTGAAAAGTTTATCGTTCTAACAATATACTATCATGTTTGAACAACATGTTTGAACAACATTGTACGAAAAATGTACATAATTATCACGTCCGTACAATATTGTGCGAACGTGACAATTATGTATATTATAATAACGTGATATTATATTATACAAACATGAAAAGCATAATGTTAGAACAATAAACATTTCACGTCATAACGTGATACAGCTCTATTTTTCTTTTGCCTGGGTGGCAGCTCCACGCTTCCATAATTTGGTAATCAAAATATGTAACTTAATTAATTATATTGTGACGTACTTTTGCCTTTTCTTATTATTCTGCCTTATCAATAACTATCAAAGCCTATTCACATTTAATTTGGCTTTCACAGAAATCCTACCTCTCCTTCTGGCTACAGAGTACTTACCAAGGTTAGAAACAAAGAACAGTTATGCTTTATTAATGTTCGCTAATTACAATGTTCCACATTTCCTTGCTTTTTAAGTCATTTTTAGGCTTTTTAGAGTTTTTGTTTTTTATTTTTTTAGCAGTAATGTTTCTGCCTATTTATTTCAGCCCATGAAATCGAATGCAGATCTTCCTAATGTGAGATTTACATAAATGTAAGTAATTTTGTTTGTCATTGTCATTAATGTTGTTGCTGTTGTTGTTTTTGTGCAGTTTGCAATCATATAAACCTAGCAAGCATCAGTCAGCACAGTGACTAACCTAAACAGATTCTTGCTTTATTCACATATATTATATGTAATTATATATACCTGCACATTGTACCTAGGGTTGCAGCCACTTGGCCCCACCCCATTGTTGTGACAGCCCTGATTGTACTTATACACTGCATCTGAACAGGGAACAGTCTGCCACATTAATGTATTTTTAAGTGACTTGTTTGTAATACATGAATTTGTTTTTTACAGATGTCAAAGTCTCAACCTCATGCTGCCCTCCCCCATCCTCCTAAAGTAAGTATTTGTTGTTGTAGTTTTTTATGCGGTGTCTGTGTCACATGCTAATCATAATTATTGAAATAACTGTTTTCTAACAGATTTTCCAAAACACTAGTTATGTTTGTTGTCATTCAGACCAATACTACTGCTTAGACATTGTTTAGTGGTCATGCATGTTTGACAAGCTCGTTATGATACCAAAACAGTAGGCCTATCACAATAATCGATATATCGACTTAACACACAATACATGTACATGACCTCAATAATTGTTGATGATGTAATTTATCCGCCATTATATTTACAAAAATAAAATATAATGATAACAAAACAATAACATTAAATAACATTGTTTTCTATTTGTTAGAAAATTTACTATTTATTCAAGTTTTTAAGGTATCTAATATTTTGATTCCTAATTTCAATGATCTAAATACTTTAAGAATTAGATGTTGGTTTGTCAATTGAAAGTGTGTAGATCTTGCATTATTATGGTGTTATATTATGATTATACATTCAAAGACATAAAATGGTCTTAAAATGACAATGACATAACTTGTCGCAATTGTTTATGGGGCAATATACCGACCAACAAAAAGTCGCTATCGTAACAGGCCTTCAAAACAGACGGTTTTATGATTGATAAATTCAAAAAATAAATACATTTAATTTCTCTGAGATTCTCTAATATTCAGTTACAGTTCACAACACAGTTACCCGTACATGCAGTATTATACTGTAAATATAAATCTCTGCATTTAGCATCCCACTAGAAGCGTCGCAGTTACTGCCTCTTTTTTTTTTTTTTTTTTTTACAAATACCTGTACTATCACTAACACATTTACTGTTTTACTTTTAGCCTGTGGATACAAATGCAGATTTCCTTAATGTAAGTTGTGCATTTTAATTACATAATGTTATTTTTATTATTATTTATTTATTTATTTTATTTTACATTCAAATATTTCAAGCTTCTTGGTTAAAGAAGCTTGATTGCTAGTAGGTAAAGAATAGTTCACCTATAATTCATATTCCCAATTAATTTCTCACCTCTGATTGAATGCCTTTGTTTGTTTTCCTTTTGACTATAACAAAACATTTTTGCTGGATATATATGGTGAATTTATATGCATAGATACAGTCGTAGTGCTTGACACATGCAAACAGCAGTAGATGTACTAAAAAGGAAATAATTACAATCATGATGTTGATTGCTGATGTCAGTATATATATTTTAGAGGAATGTTTTGTTTTTCACCCAAAATGAACTATATTGCTTCAGAAGAGATTTATTACCCTACCGGACTCTTATATATTGTTCTGTTTTTTGTTTGTTTTTGTTATTTTCAGGTTCAATGGTGCGTGTTCTTCTAATGGCCGCCTTCCCACTGGAGGTTTTGATCCACAGCAATTTAAAAGGTAATCAGCTTTGAAAGTCAGTTCAAATGGTTAGCTAATAGTACTTTAAAAAGCCTACAACTCTGTCACCAGTTTCTTTACCAAAAATTACCCATAAAAGTATCGCTCAATAGCATATATTGTAGTTCAAATGTTTAGTTGTACAAATATCAAATTTTTGGAAATCTAAAACTAGTCAAACACTCAAATGTTCATGCTTTTTATAGGAGGACAGAGCAAAACGGACATCGGCGCAGAGTGAAGAACTGCCCTTGATAAGGACACTATGACAGCCATATATAGTAAGTGAAGACTTTCTGTGTATCTAAAATTGCATACAGCACAAGTAACTTACTTTGCAACCATTAAAATAGGTTGTAAAGTAAGTTACCAATACAAATAGGTGATGATGCATTGTAGTGGTTGGTCTCAGACAAAGAAGGTCAACAGATTTATGAATGCTGGAAGGTAAGGAGAGACGACCAAAAGGGGTGTTAGCATTACTGTAATGTGAACTGGATAGACTTCCCATCTAGGAAAAAAAAGAGGTAAAATTATGCGTAAAATATATCTGTATTAATATCTGTATCTATATAAACAGAAATATCTGTTTGCTAAATGAAGCCAGCTAACATAAATCACATTTTTATTTTAACTCTGATAAAAGTAATAGAACTGTGACTTTTGTTTGTTACAGTGGCGGTAAGGAAGGGGTTTCCCAGCGTGTCCAGAAGGGCTTTGAGGATTGCCGTGAAAGCTGGGGGAACTGAGACTGCTGGAAAAGGAAAAGAAATTACATTTTAAGTATGCTGACTTATGTTCATACAATCACACACACATATACACATACACACACATATGTGTGTGTGTGTGTGTGTGTGTGTGTATATATATATATATATATATATATATATATATATATATATATATATATATATATATATACACACACACACATATATGTATATGTGTGTGTGTTTCTTTTAGAATGTTTGAGTATGTAATGAGAATAAACTTATAAAATGAATATTCCTTGCTTGATTGATATGCTATATGTATGTTTTAAACATCAAATAAAGATTTCTTTCAGATGTTACATGTGAATGTGTTTTCTTAGAAATATATGAAGGGTTAAATTTATATTTTTTTGAATGATTTTAAATAAATTTAAATTGTATTTTGAAATATATTTTATTAATATATTTCAAAATATACAAAAAATGGCCAAAAAATATATGTGCTAAAAAACATTTCAAAATACATAAACATATTTCAAAATGTATTTTAAAATACATTTTGAAATACATTTCAAAATATACAAAAAATGGCCAAAAAATATATGTGCTAAAATACATTTTAAATATATAAATATATTTTAAAATGTATTTTAGCACATATATTTTTTGGCCATTTTTTGTATATTTTGAAATATATTTCAAAATGTATTTTAAAATATATTTTTTTACCGTATGGGATACCACAATAATAACGTAGTTACTGTAACGCGTTACTTAATAACGAGTTAGTCCCAACACTGATCAAGACATTGTATCTTATGGCACTTGGTTACTACAAGAATGTGACGAAAACACGCAATTTGTTCCAGTTTCTTTCACTGAGTCTAAATATCAAAGATGACACAGTTTAGCAGGGATACAATAGTAATTTTTGCAACGACAAGGTGATTCATGGTTAGTAGTGTGTCCTTAAAAAAGACCTGACATAAGACCTGAGGGACGGATCTGGTCCTTCAGCTGATCTATCCACTGTTCACTGAAGCTTCAAAGGAAATGGTGTCAGTGGAAGGGTGGCTGTCAGGAAGCCATTCTTAAGGAATCACTCTCATTATAGAAGGAGGAGGTCAGAAAAGAGGTACAACAAGTGAATGTCAACAGCCATATGTATAACACTGTGGAGGCTGGTTTAGGGCACCTTTTAGCCAGTCTTGTCAAAACTGATGAAATTATGAACACAGAAACACAGATTTTGATTTTGAGCCACCATACACGACCATTTGGAAAGAGTGTGATTTGGATCATTGCCATAAAGTCATTGCCAAACACACTGCCAATGCAGTAAAAGCATAACTGAATAAACACACTGAATAACACACAAACAGTGGAACACTGACAGTCATGGGTTGGCCCCCAGCATTAATCGAGCAGAGTGGGATCATGTTGACAGAGAACAGAACAAAAGCCAGCCAACATCCAAAGAAGAGCTGGATGTCCTTAAAGAAGCCTGGAAAACTATTCCTGAAAACTACTTAAAGACATGACAAGAAAGCTGCCGAAGAGAGATCAGAGTGTGTTCAAAAATAACGGTGTTCATACCAAACACTGGCTGTCAAGTCTGTACTGTACAAACTGTTATACTGTATTTCTGTTAGGGTCCTGGGTTGTTGACTGAGTGTTTTGAGTTTCCTGTGTTTTTTGTCACTTTGTATTCTCATTGTTGGTCTTTAGTTACTCCCTTGAGTGTAGTTTCTTGTGTTCCGTGCTTTGTGTTTCCCTCTGTGTATTATTTTTCATCTCTAGCCTTTTGGTTCTTAGAGTTCTCTGCCTTATGGTTTATGTCTCTGTGTTTCTTAGTTGCTCTGTCTCCACTGTGTCTCAGTGTTATACTTCCTGTTTTACTTTGAAGGTCTGCGTCTCATGTGAGTGTATCCTGCTTTGCTTCCTTGTCTCGTCAGTTCTGATTTCTCCCAGCTGTGCTCTCCTTCTGTGTCTCATTCAGCCTTGTGTTTCTCTGTGTCGGTGTCCCGTCGTCCCTCATGGCTGTGTTTCTCTGTGTGGTTTCCCCGTGAGTTTACCTTATTCTTTCCCAGTTTAGTTTTTGTGTTGCATGCATTTTCCTTTCCAGCCAATAAAGCTGTGATTTTGTTCATCCCTCGTGTCTGAGAGCCTGCATTTTGGGTCCAACTCCTGCCTGCACACAGCTGACACCTGACGATTTCTTTGTACCTTTGCATTTTTCCAATAACACATGAGGTGACTTTTGCACACTGCTGTATATTTTGCTTCAAACAACTGTTTCTTGATGAGATAATAAAATATTTGTAGAAACATGACACTTGAACTTGTGCTTGCAGCTATATTTGAGCTCCATCTTCTCCCAACTTTAAATCTACCATTACACACCTCATCCCACACACTTGGTATAACTCAGGGGTAGGCAACTCCAGGCCTCGAGTGCTGGTATCCTGCAGGTTTTAGATCGCACCCTGGGTTAACACACCTGAATCAAATGATTAGTTCATTACCAGGCCTCTGGAGAACTTCAAGAAATGCTGAGGAGTCATTTAGCCCTTTAAATCAGCTGTGATGGATCATGGACACATCTAAAACCTCCAGGATACCGGCACTCGAGGCCTGGAGTTGCCTACCCATAACTCTTTAGGTAATTACTGTGCACACTCTAATTTCTTTTCACGTATTATTATTACAATATTGCTGTTTAATAATATTGCAAGTCTACAACTGTTTCTTGTGTTTAATGCCATCAGAATAATCCCACGCTGTTACGTGCAGATCACCACAGAACTCAGCGAATGCTTGCGACTATATTTCAGCGAGAGTGTAAAGTCTTTCCCATGGTGCAATAACCTCCACTATCTTGCCATGACTCAGGCCTGAGGGTGCCTCTGCTCCACTGACACTCAGTTGAACTTTGGTACAGGACACAGAACAGGCTTCTGGGTGAGCAAAGCACAACGCTGGGGCAACAGAAAGAAAACGGAAGCGCTGAGCTGATACTTCACAACACTGTAACGCGATCTATGAACCATAAAAGATGAATCTTGAGAGTGCAGATGCTTAAAGTAGCTTACTTTTATAGACATTCAAGGTGATTTTTCCTCCCTTGAGGTAGTACTATGTTCTCTTTCATCACATGGCTTCTTCCAACTTCCTACTTCTTACCAGGGTGGCTGACTCTAGATATAAATCCACTGGAAAGTTTACTCCAAGGTGAGTTCCTCATCCTTCAGCACGGCTGCGGGCCATTTATTAAAAGAGTAAATGTCTGAGGTTTGTTATTACTTGTGCTCGAAATTCACGGCTATCTGACCTGCAGGGCTGGTAGCTGCATGTGGGATCTCTGTGCTGTGCTCCCTGTTGAGAGTGCATTTATTCTTGGAGGAGAGGTGAGAGAGGTCGCCTCTTGTGTACAGACTTATGTGGTGTTTTGCTGAAGAATTTCCCATTTTCACTTTTAAAAATAATTGATTTTAGAGGGATTTCATCATCCACACAGTTTATTTTTATGTCTTTGATGTGACTTTTTTTTCCCTCCTCCCTACAACTTGGAGCTGGAGTAAAAAAAATGGTGAAGACACATCAACTCGGAAGACATCCGGTCATCCGATAAGGACAAAACCTGGACTTACTGGGCTGCTTCAGTTTCTCTTTGTAACTGGGATACTGTGTGTAGTGGGCTCCCGTGTGGCCTCACTGGTGGTACTAGAATTCTGTCTTCGAGCTGTCTCTGGATTGGTTACAGCTGGACCAGTAAGAAACCAATTATGTGATAAAAAATATATATGAATATGCCTCAGCTGTATAAGGTGATTTTTCTGTGGCTTACTCTGCTGAGTTGGTGTCAGGATGAGTCGCGACAGCCATCGTCGTCTGCTTTGATTCATTCATCACTCGTGCTCCTCTTTTTTCCCAGGAGTCGGGGAAATTTCTGCAGCAGCTGTTAGTTCAAAGCCAGTTCTCTCTGGGTTGCGCCCTAACCTGCAGTTTGCACTTTCTACACGAGGGGGCGGCGCAGCGCTGGCTATGCTTACTCCTGGCAGCAGCACTCAGCTGGTTTCTGGCTAGGCAGGCCACAAACCTGCTGCACCATGTCATAGCTCTGTATAAACTCCACAGCTCACAGGGCTACTGCGGCATTTGCATCAGCCTCCTCACATCGGGCAGCTCCCTGCTGCCCATGCTGTGCAGGACCATCATCATTACCTTCTCTGTGGCTGTGCTGGCTGCTGTTTCAACCATCAACCAACATTTCCTCTCTGCAACAGAAGCCCTTAGGTTTTGGACACCACTTACTATCTGCTATACGCTGTTGGTGGTGTACATGCAGGGTGAGAAACATTTAAAGACATAAGCCCTTACAAAGCGATATGCCAGTAGCATCACTTGCTTCTCAATTCACCTGACTAATCACTACAGCATCTGTGGCTGATCTAAGACATTTGTTTAGTTTGTTTAAATGCAAATGAAATACTTCTCCCTAATAGTCCTCTAATGTCATGGTTCTGTAGAAGAGCAACACCGTCTGCCTAGCAGCCAGGCCGTCCTCAATGCAGTGGTGGTGCGTCTCGGGGGTTTGATGGTCCTGATGCTGACTGTTGGACGCTGGGCAGACGTGTTCCACATCCTAATATGTTTCCTCGGAGAGGCTAGCTGTCTACTCCCCACCAAGGATCTGCTGGATGCAGCATCCTCACAGGTCAGTGAGTCTCCCTGGGAGCGGCACACGGGGCCAAAAGCACTTCGTTCCCACCGAGGCCTCCCAAAACTGGAGTAGAATATCAATATGTTCATTAGATGAGTCTCAAGATGACACTCGATTTTTCCAACTTGTATCCCGGGTGGAGAAGGTTTAAGACCCCCAAGACAGATTCAGGTCAACGTGATCTCTGACTCAGAATACTGAGTCTACTTTTCCTTTCACTGAGCTGACCTATTTAAAGTTGCGGGGTTTAAACAAAGTATAATGCAAAATAAAACAAATATAAAAAACCTTGCATTTGAATAGACTTTTAAGGTGAGTCGGGTCTGTTTTGCTATTAAAATGTAGCTCATGTGGTGATTGAGAATCATGCATATCAAGAAATCATGGCTACATTCACTAAGCTATATGTCTGGCTGTAGCTTAACAGCAGGCATGTCTTCAGTCACCCATGTTTCTAGCATCATATTTTGCTGTGTTCACACAGGATGAAGAGGATTATACAGAGTACAGAAGGAGGGAGCGTCAGCAAACACCACGAGCCTTCAAGAAGGAGCATCAGAGATAGGCACTCTGGGATTTTAAAGCCTGCACGTCTCTTTAATGGCACTATTTAGTGGAAATCATATCAAGGCAACGTTGCTTTCTACCTACAATGTAGTATACATTTTGTATTAAATATTTGACACAACTCATCATGTAAGGAATGTTTACAGTCTTTTCACGTTTTCTAAAAGAACAATTTCATGGTTATCAACAACTATTCAATAGGCAGCCTTTCAACAAGTCCTGGAGTTCATTTTACTTCTTAGGATGCTAAGGATGTGTTTTTAAGCTTGTTTTCTTCCTGCTGGTTAGTCATACTGTTTCAACAATAATGGTTATCTGGGTCTGTGTGACCTCTTGGGAAGATTTACCGTTTGAGATCATTTCCAGTAGAGCAGATTAAGGTCAAAGTATTATTTTTTTTTTATTCAGTAGATTTCGCATTTCCCAGCATTTTCAGTTGAGAAGCAATACAAAACCCATTTTTTATATTTCACCAACGCTGAACCCCTTTCTTTTATTCTTGCAGTATAAGGTAGGCATTCAACAGAAACAGAATAATAAAGCTGCACAAAATAGGAAATTATTCCATTTATTGGAAAAAAAAAACCCGACAGAAAATGTAAATTTAGACTCCCATATCACGTCGTCGTTTTTAACCATTAAAGCAGTCGCTGTTACAGCAGGTAAATGCACTCTACAGAGGAGCTAACATTACTAAGTGTAGTACTGACATGACTGCAAACATCCAATAACTGCATACCACACAGCCTGGGCAGTGGGTAAGCTTATTCGTTTATTGTTTTGTTGTTTGTTCACTTATTTCCCCGCGACAGGCCCGCAAACACCATTGTGCTCTGCTAGTGTTCAAAGGCTGTGTGCTTGAAAAGAAAAGGCAAAATGGCTGACGACAACGTTAGTGCTCCAAAGACACACAAAATGGCGTTAGACAAAGAAAAGGCTAGTTTACTTGATTATGCGTCGACCTTAGCTCCATTTTGTTGGACAAACACGCTGTTAAACAGCTAGCAAGCCGTATTAATTCACACTGTTGTTGTAATGGCAGCAAATTCGCTTTATTAGGCTACACTCAAAGGGGCTTTTTATGAGGAAGTTTGAGATACCGCCCTTCCAGCCTGTGCTACATTGTCTCAATAACAGTAGCCAAGGTTAAAGCCTGACTTCGTGTGACAATTTAACACCCATATCGAATTAAATCCACAATGTGTCGCCGGTGTTATGCCCATTAGATCTGTCTTTATTGAGAGCTGTGGACAGACAGAAACATATTCCATGAGAGGGTTTTTGTTATGTCAGTCCCGTCATCCCGTGTCAAAAAAAATTACAGGGGGAAACATTAGCCTGACGGTCCAGTTTCCACGATAATCCACGTCTGAAAATCACTGAAGATGAAATTTAGTTTTTGGTGTCTAGTCGATCCACCAAAATGAGAAATTGTACTCCCAGAGGTTTATTAGACTTTTAATGGAGTAAAGTTCCACATCAGGACGCTTTCAGTAGACATAGGGAGGACGCTCTGAGCACCCGAGTACGGTGAAAATGCCCATAGAACTGACTGAGCGCCGTTGTAACCTCCTCTGGAGATTTCCAGATTGTTCTGTCTTCATCTGATAGGCACAGTGGACGCATGCGCAAAGCAGTTTCGCGTGTCCCCTGTTACTGCATTTTAACGCAGGCGCACTTCTCCCTTTAAGTATTCTTAATATAGTAACAAAAGCAGAATAATGCCCCGCTGTAGTTGCAGCTTTATTTTCAAACCAAACAAGCCAGTGATCATTTTCCACAGGCAAAAAAAATTACAAATAAAAAAAATAAAATAAAACAATTCAGCTCCAAGGAGGATTTGGGCACAACACAATGTGGAGAAAATAGTTGTTCATCTACCATTTTACTTAAATGTTGACGCCCCTCTTGATTATGTGGACATCATTATTTGGTTCGTTATTTATCAGTCATGGTGGTCATTCAGAGAAAGTGTGCATGTTTTATAATGGGGATAGTCGGTCAAAGAAAAATACACACACACATACAGTTTGTATTTTCCCTTACAAGAGGGCTTATCGCCACTGTACTCTTGGACTTTTGGACAGGGGCCTGATTGTTTTGTGTTACTTATTAGCTTAAAGTAGAGCTCAGACCAGGTCAAAGTACTTGACTTAACAGCTCCCGGTGCCTTTTGTAACCCAGTAGTAGAAGCTGTTAAATATGTCAAAGCATCTTTTTTTTTGTTGCTCTGACAGACTGCAGGTGCAACATGCAGAAGGCATATGTATCAATTCAAAGTTTAAAGGTTTCAAACACATTCAAACTACCTCAGTGTGGTAAAGTTTCTTACTGTAAACTTAGCCGTGTTGTCTCGAGTTTGCTGGATTGCTTTTCTGGACGATCCGGCTTGGGGATTCTGAATTTTGGGGATTTTATTTATTGTGTCACTGCCTCAGCTTTTCTTTCTTTTTTTTTTAACTGATCTAGCAGTACGTTGATCTTTTCCATACAAAAGAACAGTTTCCCACATAAGTTTCATATCTGTCAAAATATGAAACTCATGAAAATCCACCTAAACTTCCTGTAATTTCACTTGACACACTGACAAGCAAACTATTTTCTGTCATACATAAGTTATGAATTATGTGGTTTCCCCTATTTCCCTGCAACAGTGCCTTATATCAGCTTATGTAGAAACATTTTTGTTTCAGTTTTCACACACTTAAGTGCAAAACTAAAGGGATAAACAGAAAGTGTATTGAACCCAACTGAACGAGACAAAAAGGCCCTCCTGTGGTGTTTTGTTCTGTTCCAGATAGCAGTCTACTCTAAAACATCCCACCAGTGTTGGGAAGACATAGCATATTATTCACACTAATTCAAGTTAAGGAGAAAAAAAAAATCTCTTAAACTTATTATAACTTATTATAATAAGTTGGTCACAGATTAACTTGCAGCACATTCATGTTAGATTATTAGCATGCAGAGTAGCCCACAGCTGTCCTTCAGTTTCCTGTTTCCTGTGTGCAAGTTTCCGCTTCAAGTGTCAAAAACTTCAACACAACCTGTGATTAGAATGAGAGTGCATCTAGTCTCCTGATTCTTATGAATGACTGGACTGCAGCTACTGCTGTTTCTGCTGATTTGTTGTGCAGACAAACAGAGCAGTGATCTGAAGTCCCAGCAGTTGGATATGGTAAATGAGTGCCAACCAGCTAAGTGACAGGGAACAACACTGAAGGCTTTTGTAACTTTTTAACATGTGAGCTGATGGCTCACTTTACAATTATGGGGTGACATTTTTTTGCCTGTGCTTTGATAACAACTGAACTATTACAACGTTGAAACATAAAAATACCAAACTTGGGCTCACTGTGTGCTGTGCGCAGGATGATTCACCTTGCCACACTTAACTGCCACTGATGGGATCCTCTTGTGAAGCTGCAGATGTCAAAGCACCACCATTCAACCAGGGGTTTTCTCACGCATGCGCAGGGGTGAAAGACCGTCTCATCGGGGGGGAAAAAAGAAGTTCACACACAAAGCCACGCCTGCGCGGTGTGCCTCTCATTACAAGCGAAGTTGCTGCATCTTTTTAGGAAGCTACATGCTTTCTTTCGACACCCAAAGGTCGCATGGTGTCAGGGACGCGCCTAGTCACGGGAACAGACCGGAGCGCGTTCATGAGGTGCAAGATCGCGCTTTAACACTGAAGAGTATCAAACAGCGTGCGGGGATACAGCCTAATGGTTTACATTGGGCCACAACGAGCAGTCAATGATTTGCGCCAAGCATCTTTTTTCTTGTCCGCCGTTTATTTTGCAGAGCTTTTGTATTTTGCACGGGGAGAAACGGACATAGCAAACTCATCTGTATGATCGGGGAGCAGGAGCACACAGTATGGTCCGGGAAACCAGACATTTATGGGTGGGAAATTTACCCGAAAATGTACGAGAGGAGAAAATTATTGAGCACTTCAAGCGGTGAGTAGAAACACAAATGAGCGGCGTGTGTGTATGTGTGTGTGTGTTTGTGCGCGTTTTGTAATGTTAAGAGCGGTGCACGTCCAGCATCTCTCTCTCTCTGTTGTGTCACATTTTAGAGAAGTCGGGATGAAGCAGGAGGTTTCCCTGTAGCAAAGTCCCATTTGGCAACTGTGCTGTCAGTCCCCCCTCTCTCTCTCCATACACACAATCCGAGCAGCAACAACAACACACGGTGCTCCTGCGTTTGAGCTGAGACGAAAAAGCAAAATCTGCTAGCACGCCTCAGCCAGCCCAAGCCAAGCAGCCAGCGGACATATGGTTTTGCCATTTTGACACGCTTATTAACTTGTCGAGCTAGGTGATAACTTTACTCACCCCTCTTACGTCTTCCTGGTGCGCATTGCCAGCAGGCTGATTTTTAAGCAGGCTGACTTTTAAGCAGCGTACCTTTCCACCGGGTGACCGTAAAGAAGGGGCTTTTTCTTGTTTATTGTTTATTGTTTTTGTGGTGCACAGTCAGTGTAAACAAAGTTCAGTCTACCCGGAGAGCCCCGTGCTTTTATACGTGCCCGCATCTCCGGCAGACACCATAAAGTCTCTGTGTTTGCTTCTGCTGTCTGACTCGACTCTGTGAGTTTGTCAGGTCACTGCTTCCAGTCAGACCTGCACACACAGACACACACACACCGCGGTGTATTAGCACGCTGTGCACCCATCTATGAGAGCGTGCCGTTTGCTCCGTTCCTACATCTTAACACAAGTCTGTAGAAGCCGAAAGGTGACGCCGTCACGCCGCCGTCCACGCTGCAACATCGCCGCGGCAAACTGGCTGTGATTGACCGGGCTCGGCTGTGCCGCGGAGCAGATGTGCAGTGCTGTAACGCTGTAGTGTTTACAGAAAATGGTTGTTAAAACGGCGCTGACTCGCACAGCCTGCAGCGTGATCTGATTTCAGGGAAGATCAGACAGCATATCCATGTATACACACGCACACACATGTATATTTGTAATGCAGCCTGCCATAATCGCACTGAGCTCCATTGCTACTTTTGGTTAAGAGCGAGCCGCTGGAGACTGTGTGCCTTTAGCTCTTTGTTATCTTCCTCGGGCTGAACAATGATTTAAATACGTTTTCTTTCTATTTTTTTTCCCTGCGTGTGGCTTTCACGGTTGTCTGCGCGCTCTCGCCTCTCTCCTCTCTCGGCTGTCAAGGAAATAGCAGCCCGCGTCTCCGTTCATATGCTGGAAACCAGACAGCCCCAAAAACACCAGTTTGCCCATATGAGACCTTTTTTTTTTATTGTTGTTGTTTTGGATTTTTAATTATTATCACTGTGTGGGCGTCGCCATATCGGATGAAAGCTGCTAAATGGCAACATTAATCCTTAATAACCACAGTGTAACCGAAAGCCATACTCGTCCCACAGCACCCCCCACCTCCCCCACCCTCATCCAAACCTACAGCTGGATGAAATATAAAAACAGATGATATGCATTTGGTGCTTTGCCCTCTCGCGGTCTTATTATTTGCAGTGGGTTGATGCAGAGACTCAGCTACAAATATGGCTCGTATCTAATACGTGCAGCCTCCGAGAGCAGCAGTAAAAATGAGCTACCTATATACACCGTTTTATTTACATAACCCCCTGTTTGAAGTACAACGTAACGTTATGTTTGGGGGGGATGGCGACTGGCAGCATCTCTTTCTTTTTTGTGCAGTAGGGGGAACGGTGCTGGCGAGCCCTTTCCCCCCTTTTTTTCAGCTCGCTACATCAGCTCCAGCGTTAACCCAGAGGTAGCGAGGGTATGCAGGTGCATGACAGCCCAATGTGTGATAGAAGTCATTGAAGATGGGGGACGACAGAATGAGTAAGCAGTGTGAACAGCTTTTCTAAAATGGCGTCGGGGGCTGTTCGGTGTTGGGAACTGGCATGCCAATAAATTTTGTGATCACCCTACTGTCTGTCTTGGACAGCAAAAAAAATCACACTGCTAAAAGACCCATTTTTTTGGTGGTGGTGCGGGGGGGCTATAGAAGATGATAACAGCTTATTAACTCTCAAGTGGGAGAAATTTTCTGTAACAGCCTCCTCATCCCAAAATTGAATCCTCAGTTCATCAGGTGTTTTGTCATTTTCAAGACTGAAAAGGGTGTATTCAGCAATTATAACTCCCTTTACACCTTAAAAATAAATATAGGCTATAATATATAATATAAATATACTCTGCATGTGTGTCTTGTATACACACACACACACACACACACACACACACACACACACACATATATATATATATATATATATATATATATATATATATATATATATATATAAATAAATAAATCAGTAAATTAATGAGGAATTTCTTAAAGAAACCCCATCGCTGTATAAACTGCTCAAACCTCATCTGTGTGTTTTTCAGTAGCTGTGTCTTTGTGGCAGCACCTTTTGCTCGGAAAACATGCTAATTTTAGAAAATCTATGCATTTATTAACACGCAATGTGGCAGGGTTTCAAGTCCAGTTGCTGGGTTACTGTTGCCGTGTTAGAAAGTATCACAGTAGGGAAAGTAAGAGTAGCAAAATTGCCTCATCTCCCTCGTTGCCACAGACATTTGTGCACATGTACGCACAGTCAATTTCAGGACTGTGCAGAACCCTGTGTGTTTTTCAACATTCCTAAAAAGTTATGCAACACATTTGCAGCTGCAAACCTGGTGGTAACCATGCTTTTAATCTATTCTGACTTTAGATATGGACGAGTGGAGAGTGTCAAGGTCCTGCCCAAGCGGGGATCAGAAGGTGGAGTCGCGGCCTTTGTGGATTTTGTGGACATTAAAAGTGCTCAGAAGGCTCACAATGCTGTCAACAAGATGGGGGACAGAGACCTGCGCACTGATTACAATGAACCAGGAACAATTCCTAGTGCGGCGAGGGGGCTGGACGATAGTCTGTCCTTAAGCTCTCGCGGCCGGGATGTATCAGGATTCACAAGGGCGGCAGGGGGGGCCGTGTATGGGCCCCCCACGTCGCTTCACAGCAGAGATGGACGCTATGAACGCAGACTAGACGGGTAAGTGGACAAAGTTTCTCTGAAGGCAGGGGGAACCGTAGTTTCTGGTAAACACCTTACCTCCAACCATCTTTCACCATCTGTTCATTTACCTGTTTGGGGGTTAAAGAGGAGAAAATGAGCTTGTGTTCGACAATGAAATCTAATAGGAATCCCTTCTAAGTTCCTCAGAGCGCAGCCAGCGCTCCTGGATTCCTACTTACAGGTAGACACTTAAGATATTTTTGTTAAAACGAGGGCACGTTTGCAAGTGTATCTGATAGTTGAATGATAGTCAGTAGTTTAAATGGCTGTTGGGGATTATCTTTGTGACCTTTAAGCATCTCTGTGAGGTGGAAATATCATTTGAGGAAAATACGGGGCAAAGATTGGATATCGTAAAATTTCCCAGGATTATTGGCGATTTCTGGAAAGAGAGAGAGAGAGAGAGAGAGAGAGAAAGATAGAGAATACAGAGTGGGGGAAAGAGAGAAAAAGAGAGAGTGGTCCAGCAGCCATCCCCGGGATTCCCCTAATCTGGAGTTACGTGCCCTTGTCGGAGGATTAATATCACCCCTTTTTCATCATGTAACCAAACAACCAAGAGCACACATTACATGTATAGAACACCATTGTTTGGATTAGTCTAATTTGGCTTTAAGTTATAATGCCCACCTCACTGAGGTGTGCACTTCTGTCGCGGGCTGGAGTCATGTGGAGGATCTACAGAGGATATTTATTCCCCACTGTTGGATTAACTCTGGCCCAGTACTTAAAGGATATGCGGTCATTCTAAAGGTATGGGTTGCTTTCTTGGTTCTTTTTTTTCATTTTGTTTGGGATTATGTCTAAAATCAGGGCATTACAAATTGAGTGCTGGGAGACCTCTACTGGTGATCCGACTCAGTAGAATCAACAGAAACAAGTGAGCAAAAGACTTTTATTCCCGCCTTATTTTTGTGGAGATGATTTTTTTTTCTTTTTAAACTTTCCAACAACTGAGACTTGCAGACTCGATGAGCAAAGCGAACATTTGGATCATACAATGCAAAGAGGACTGCTGGAAATTGTGACTGGAAAATTGCTACCATCCATGCTATTGGAGATAACCTACGTCAAATTTCTGGATTACCTCCTTCTTTCCTAAATGTGGAACTATAATTAAACTTTGGATACAATTACACCGTGTCAGCAGCGCGTTGCACCTATGAACAGTGTTTGATATTGACTCTGTCCAGGCTGGGACAGCATGCACTCTCTTCTGCTTGAAAGCGAAAAGGCAGACATAAACATCCAACAGTGTTTTGAACTGTTATGCATGTTGTTCACCGTTGGGATGAGTATGGTGCTACTATGAACAAGAACTTGGATTACTCATGTGACATCTTCCTCATTCCTAACTTTTTTGTGGCCATATTTCCTTCCCTCTACAAAAGGAATTTGACTACTTTGTTGCTGTGAACGGTGTTGGCCAAAGTGGAATGTGCAGGACTTAATGCAAAAGACGCAAGACTTAATTTTTCACATCAACCATTGCTGTTGGGGAATCACTGGTCAACTAAAGGTGGATTCCTGGATATCATGTATTTATTGCATCGGACTGAAATACAACACAGGTTTTGTTTTTTTCACTCCTGTTTGGATGGATATTTAGACTCGGACATTTTCCAGCACACAAAGCATCCTAACATGGATCTCTACAAGGCCAAAGTTGTCCTCATTGTTTTAACTAAACAGACACTACCACTCATTTGTGCTCATGAGGTCCCGTGTGCTGAAGACGAGGATTACGTATTCTGTTGTGAACTAGTTTTCTTCATTTTTTTCCCTTCTCCACTCAACATTTTTGCCCAGTTTTTGCTCACAAAGTTCTATCTCCCAAAATTGTATTTGGAATAATAGGTCAAGTTACCACTCTCTCAAAAGGTTGGTATGTCCTGCCCTGTGCATTTTAGCTGTCCTCTCTAACCCCCTAGTTTGAACCCCTGTCTCTCTCCATTTTCCACACTAACCAAAATAGCTGGTGCATTATTACTGCCTGTGAGTTTGAACCTTACCTGTATTGCTTTCTTTGCTCTGCCTCTCACCTGATCTGACCCCACCTTCAACTCCTTCCCCCAGCCCTCTCTCCTCTTTAGAATTCACAACGCAGCTGATATTTATAACGAATGATCATTGTAAAGATGTTTTTTAATATAAACTATTAATATTTTAACATAAGAAAAACTACAGAATCTTTTAAAATGCTCAAAATTCAAGTATTTGTCACATACCTATGATTAAAGAAATATGCAGTGAAGTGTGGGGGTGGGATTCTCCTAATGGCTAAATGCAGTAAAATAGAAGGAAAAGAAATAAAAAGTGATGTAGATCAAATAAATTTTTTGTGTTTTTCACTAATTCAAGTTTTGTTACAGTCACACTTTAAGATTTTAGTTTGTTTATATATTTATTGCTTAATTAATTTTGCTTTGATTAATTTGATTTAATTATTTGCCTGGGCCCTGAATGTGCACGTAAGCATGTTCGGTCCATGAACCATGATGCTTATATTACCTTGTTTGTCAGAAATCTTTTTAGTTTTCATTTCTGACCAGTTGCTAGTAAATATTAGTTAATATAAAATCAATTTTACTTAAAAAAACCCCCAAAACAACATATTTACATATTACAATTCTGCTGATTTAATTTTGGTTCTTATTGAAATGTTGGTAGAGTGACAAGCGAAAGAAAATTGTAGTCATTTGTCAGCTCTGGATCATTTTAAATGAATATCTGAATTTTTGTCAGCTTTAAAACAAGAATCGAAATCCTAAATATCATTTTAAACTCTAGAAACAGTACAGTGGCAACAATATTTTAAGTAACTGTTTTACAAAAATGACCTACAATCCTTCCTGAAACACACGCTGCACATTGAATATTATTTTTATGTAGGATATTCCTTTTGTAATGTTTGTTAGATTTTCTGGCTTTTCTCTGCCACTTATACTATAGAAGCTTTACAATTTAACAAAAGAGATGTATGTAATGTTTCTATGTAATCGTGCAACTCACTGAGTGGTGAAGTGACCTCCAGTTATTAGATTAACAGAAGAAATATTCCTATTTTGTTGTTTTCAAAATTTTCTTTTTAATTAAATTAAACATTTAGATATCGCTAAACCCTAGCTCTGTAGTTTGTGTTCTAGCTTGCAAGACAAAGAGATTCTCAACAATTAGATTCAATTTGTTGTTTGTACTGCAAAGTGGATATTTAACAATTAACCTCTTATACTGATTTTAAATGGATGTGCATGCGTTGCTCCCATATGACGGAGCCTCCATACAAGGCAGCGTTTTGTCATGCTGCTGGCATGTCTCCTCATAATTATGCTATTCACGTGTCCCAAAACAGGTGCTTAGCATGCTCCGCAGTAGATAATAATCAAACACTGATGGAAATTCTGTCAAGAAAGTCTAACAGAATTATTTTTAAGCTCGATGAATAATGTAAAAGCCGATTTGTGTAGAGTGAAATTGAAGAGAAATTGAAAGGTATCTGTTGAGCAGTGAGCCTTGCGCCAGCAAATTAGCATTTTCGAGAGCACCTAGGGGTCAAGGTAATCCGTCATTTTCACAGCCGACATCGTTATAGCATAGATGTTATTCATGAATCCAGCACACAGATGATTAAATCAAATAAGCTGAAAGAGTATTTTCTCCTAACCTGCTCTACTCTTATGTATATGCAACAAAATACAGACATGGTGTCAGTCTCCTAAACTTAAATTACCCTCAAGAATTTTCAGCAGTGTGAACGCTGCATACAGTCTTTTCTTGAGTCTTACGACCCTTAGCAAAAAGACTTCATGGATGACTTCCTGGTTACTACCTGGTTATGTCAAAGGTTTAACACTGATGAATATTTCCAGGTTTGCCACTTTATGGTGCACAGAAGATGTTAAAATGGGTTATGAATTTAATACAAAGGGTTAGGTTTAAGTGGATGTTTGGGGGTCACCTTAAATATAGCAATAAAGTATGAGCATAAATATTTTGAACACAGGTGTAATGGCCAGATTTGGGAACAAAGCCAAAAAAGAAAAACCTAATCTAATCTTCAGCATCATTTACCAAATGACAGTGAGGAGGAAAGATGCTTGTGTCATATGTTTTAAGAGGAATTGCAGACGCCTTCTGTAACGCCAGGTCTAATCCATTTGCCGTCTCAGTGAGATGCAGGCAGCATCTGATTGAGATGCAGGCAGCCGATTTCACTACAGTTGTGGATAAAGAAATCCAGATCGTTAGGTCAGCTGTTTGGTTTGAATCACCAGATTTCATTAAACTGACATTTTTTATTTGTGCAAGAATTTCCACTAATTAAATGATCCAAATCAAGTGATAGAAGACTTGCAGTGGAATCCCCACTTTAAAGCTCTAGAGCACGAACACTGAAAAACTGTAAATGTAAAACCATTAAACGTGTGATGACACATACGGAACCAGTTGCGAAGCAAAACTCATTCATGACCGTTTCATAACCCTGACACTGCTTAATTACCTTTAATATGAAGCTTTTTTTTTTTTTTTGACCATGCAGTTCAACTACGGGCAAATAAAAAAGCAAGGAAATGTTTACATAAACACATTTTTAGACAAATAGATAAAAGCATAAAAAAATTCTGCTGGGCCAAACCTTTCAAAAGATTTGCATTTAGGAAATTTAAAAAGTCAGTCTGTGGAATAAAATGAGATAATGTTGTTTTTTTTTCAAGTCTTGTTAACATTTGTATAGTTTGCACATGAGGCTTTCTTTCTTTCAGACAGTGAGTTGTGCAGTGTGGAGATTGGCAGGAAATGTTAGGGGAGGAGAGAAGAAGGTAGTGCAGGTTCTGGAAAGCACCAGAACTATGGGACCTTTGTCAATGCACAAAATCAACCTCAAGATGTTTCAGTTTTATGATATGGATGTTTGTTGTTTTTTTCTCCTCTCTCTTTTTTTCAGCCTTATGAACAGACTGTGCACACATACAGCAAATACAGTTACTAGTATTATTTAGTTACTAGTACACTAGCTTTATGAAGCTTTGACTAGACATATATTTGATTAGTTATTTGATTAGTTATACCTTTGTTACACAGATATGAATATAATGTTTTTGCAGTAAATTAAATAAGACTTCGCAGTTTTTTCCTTTCTAAAGTCTGACTCTATAATCTAACTATTTTTCCATCCTCTGATTTTAACTTGCTAGAAGAATAAACGCCGTGTTTTTTTTTTATCTACAGAAGCACTATAATGAAGTTTTGTAACTGTTGTCATATTAAACCATATTCTGCCCTGTGTCGGAACATCATGGCTAATTTGCTGATTATAATTTGATCTGAATTCAAACGGTGGTAATTGCCGCCCTGTCCCGCTCATTATGGCGAGTTTGGTAATACGACTGCTGTAATGACACAGCGGTCGTATTACCAAATTAATTTCTGATTGCTTTATTCAGAAAGCGAGTGTTCGGGTCTGAACAGAATGTCCTTTCAGGGCCGTTTCTAATGTACGTCTTCACAAAAGATGCTACTGAGGAGATTCAGTTTTCAGAGGAACAAGTAGTGTCAAATTGTGTAACGATATAAACAAAAGGCTCTTCGAAAGTTACCTCGAAAACCTTTATCCAGGCTTGACTAATAAAACGCCTTTAGAAGTGGCTTCTGTTATAGTGTGCAGACCAGTAGGACTTTACAGCCTATAATGACATAATCTGCCATTCCTGTTATTAAGGTAGCTCTGATATATAATATAGATTTCTGTTCTGTTATAAATCAGATGCATGCCTTTTGCTGAAAATGTTAGTGTGCTATGTTGATTTACTGATATATCTAAAAAAGAATGAACATAAAGCTTATATTAACACCTTGGAGTTGACAGAAATGCACGAAAAACAGTCCGATAGCAGCATTCTTGTTCTAGAAAGAGGATTTCTAGTGTAGCTTTGGTCGCAGAAGAATCTGATACAGTCCATCTGAAAGCCATAAATGGTTTGGCCATGAAAACATGTCAGACTTGATGCTCAGTTTCCTCAAGCTGTTACTTTAATCCCCTTGGTATAGTGCTTTCTTTAAGATGGGGGGAAAAACTAGCTTGGCCCTTCTCAAAACACTTTGCCCAATCTTTCCATGTGTCCAATTATTGACAAACGCACCAGACACACCTGTTAATTTTTGTTTGTCCACTGTCTGATGCTAGCAGCTATCTTTTTATGCCCAAAGTGTAACTGTAATATAACTTGTTGTTTCTTCATGTTTGTTAGGACCGCTGAAAGTCGGGATCGGGGGTACGATCACAGTGCCTATGGACTTCACGAGCGTACTGGTAGCAGTTTTGACCGTCAGCGGCATTATGAAACAGACTATTACCGTGACGCGAGGGAGAGAACTCTAAGCACAGCTGGGAGCGGGTCTGGTACCTCCAGCGGAAGTGGTACAACTGTGCCGTCAGGAGTCGGTGGAACTATAGTTAGTGCCGTTTCTGGGAACACCGGAACAAGTGGATCTTCAGGGGCCACAACGGGAGGAAGCGGAGGGTCTACTTCCAGCGGGGTTGGCTTCTACCGCTCCCACAGCAGGAGCCCTTGTCGATTTGAGACACCCGAGCCTCGCTACGAGTCTCGAGCCCGGGAACCCTTTACTTTGGCCAGTGTGGTTCACAGGGACCTGTATCGGGAGGACAGGGGTCGGCGTGGGGAACGTTCCTACCGCCACAGTCGTAGCCGGTCTCCACATTCGACTCATTCACGAAATCCCTCTCCTCAGAGACTGGCGAGTCAGGCCACTCGTCCTCCACGCTCCCACAGTGGGTCAGGCTCTCACAGCCGTTCCTCCAGTTCAGACTCAGTCAGCAGTACCAGCAGCAGTACGAGTGGCAGGTGAGTGAAGCTTAATCTTTCTGTCAATATTTCTACTTATGTGCTGTTGTTTACCTTTGTGCATCCCAGTCTGTGGCCTTCTGGATCCAAACTGGCCTCTGCACTTGGAAATGAACTCATATTTCCGTCATTATCTGTGTTCAATAAAAAAGCGGTTTCTTCAGCTTATGTTTTTATCATCTGTAACTATGGATTGCGCAATATTTTTCACACCCACACCAAACAAACTCGGACTTGTGCAAGATGTGTGCATTTAACTTCTGTCATTCGTTAGCATAGGCTCTTTATAGAACAGGTGGCACCTATTTATGTGGAAGCTGTGTTTACTTTGCCTTTATGTCGCTTTCTTCACTAGCATGTGTATGTGTGGACAGACAGACACAGTGTTGTGGCCAAACCTGTAAAGTTAGGCTCGTTGTTTCTGTTTTAGAGACTGTGTCATATCTAGAGGCTCTGCCCAGCAGGAGATACAATGGGTGGAAGGTGACAATTGCAGAGAAGTGTCTGCACGATAGAAAAAAAATACATTTCACAAACACGGCATGACGGGGAATATTACTCCACACTTGATTGTCCCCCTCCCTCATTGGTTTTTAAAACTTTGCCCGTGTTTTATTTGCTGATAGGAGCCAAAGAAACTTGGAGAATGACCTTTGATACCTTTAGTGACACAATTGTTACGTAGTTAAGATTTGACCTGAACTGCTTTACATAAACTGGATTAAGTTGAGACGCATTTTATTTCTGCTAGGAAGGCTTTACGTTTACAGCTAGCTTGCCTTCGATAGAGTCTGGTTTCAGTATGGATCCATGTG